>NC_064559.1:128041139-128666139 GCF_937001465.1 Orcinus orca
AACAATGTTTGGGACTCAGGACCTACTCAACAGGATGGAGATGGTGTTGGAGGTATTGTCACCAGCCTCCAGCCCTAGAGATCATCCAGAAAGAACTAATGGGCCTTGCTAAAAGTTAGAATGGGCTACGCACTTGTTCTTAAATCCTGGAAAACAAACTTACTTGGCCATCATCTTTCTACTCTTCCAATAATAAGATTAAGTAAAAAGCAGTATACATAGATATGGGGGAAGAAAATAATCTACTAGAGCAATGATACTGGAAACATTTCTCCCAGTACCTCTAAGAAGAGTAAACCTGATCTAAACCCATCTAAGAAGCTTCCTTGCTCCTTCTGCCCTTTAGGGAAATAGATTATGCCATCAACCATGGAGGAAATTTATTTGATGCCTCATACTTTTTCATGAAATTTTGGGAGCATTTTGTATTCTGCACTATAATTTTTCTGTATGTGCTTTAATATAAAATCTTCAATTACTTACTATTAAATTATTTAGCTTACTCTACCTCCAAAGTATCAGATAAAATTGTCACTCCAAGAAGATGTATTGCATATAAGTGGCATCATGCACTCAGCACATGACCAGGTACCCTTAGGTATACACATAATCCAATCTGAGAAGATCTCTATGAGAATAAAGTACATCAGGCAGAGGAAGTATGGTTCTTTATGTTCTGTAAGGACAGTCTTACACCTAATCACTATTGAAGATGCACAAGAAATATTTTTCAACTCTCTTACTGATTAAATTTTGCTTCTTGATTTTTAAACTGTACAGTACTACTCACAAATCTCATTCTTTTGTTTAAAATGAAATAAAACACTAGCAATGTGATCTTTATTTGTATTTAATTTTTCATATATGTAATATGCATGTGGGTATATACTTTTTTCAAGGAAACATACTCAATGTATGTATATTATCTTGAAAAAAATAACCACAGATATATTACAGAGATATTTGCCTTATTTTATTTTAATTTTTTTATAAATGCTTTTGTCATTAAATGATCTCTGAGCTTGGAAACTGCCTGTGAACATAGAAGTAACTGGAATATTTGTTGGAAGTCATTGAGATTGCTTTTGTTAGGTAGATATCTATTTCTTTTTGGTGAGAACATTTAAGTTCCACTCTCAGCAAATTTCAATTATATAATACAGTATTATCAACTATAGTCACCATGTTATACATTAGATCCTATTAGACCTTATTCATCTTATAACTGAAAGTTTGTACCTTTTTACCAACTTCTCCCCATTCCCCACCCCAACCCCAACCCCTGGCAACCACTTTTCTACTCTCTGTTTCTATGAGTTTGACTTTTTTTAGATTCCACATATAAGTGAAACCATGCAATATTTGTCTTTCTTTATCTGGCTTATTTCACTTAGCATAATGTCCTCCAGGTTCATCCATGCTGTCACAGATGACAAGATTTCCTTTTTTTTTTTTTTTTAAGGCTGACTAGTATTCCATTGGGTGTGTGTTTGGAGTTTTGATATATATATTTTCTTTACCCATTTGTCTGTTGATGGACACTTAGGTTGTTTCCATATCTTCGTAATTGTGAAAATGCTGCAATGAACATGGGAGTACAGCTATCTCTTTGAGATAATGGTTTTGTTTCCTTTGGATATACACCCAAATGTGGGACTGCTGGATCATATGGCAGTTCTATTTTTAACTTCTTGAGGAACCACATCATTTAACCTCATTATTTTCCATAATGGCTGTACCAATTTGCACTCCACCAATAGTGTACAAGTGTTCCCTTTCTCCACATCCTTGACAGTATATGTTATCTGTTGTCTTTTTCATAATACACTTCCTAACAGGTGTGAAGTGATATCTCATTGTGGTTTTGATTTTTGCTTCCTTGATGATTAGTGATGTTGAACACCTTTTCATGTACTTGTCCATTTGTTACATCTTCTTTGGAAAAATGTCTATCTTGGTCCTTTGCCCATTTTTAAATGGGTTGTTTGTTTTTGTGCTATTGAGTTGTATGAGTTTCTTGTATACTTTCAATGTTAACACCTTATTGGATATGCGGTTTGCAAATTTTTTTCCCCTATTGGACAGGTTGACTTTTCATTTTGTTGATGGCTTCCTTTGCTGAGCTGAAGCTTTTTCATTTGATGTAGTCCCATTTGTTTATTTTTGCTTTTGTTTAGGCTGCTGTTTTTTAAATCTACACAAGAATTTTGTTTTTTTTTTTCTTTCTGGTCTTCAGAGAGCATGAATATATATAAAAAATAACTAACTAGGACTTTTTATTGTTGAATAAAGTAATCTGTATAAAGCCAAAAGTAGATTTAACTTTAATAATTCCTCAGTAGGTGTTTTGGGGAAAAGTCACTTAACAGAAGTTTTGGATTCCATGTTGTATTTTCTAACATTGATTTAATATAAGAAATTTAGTTGGAAAAACGTTCCAACTTGAAGAAAATTTACAAGGGTCTATTCCTCCTAAACGTTTAAATTACTTAAATGCTAATAGCTCTTCTAATGTGTGAATTGGCTGCTCACACCACTCAACTATGCCGACATCTATAGATTTCTTTAGGAGGCTTTTAGGGAAATTTTCTATAGGTCTATACTCTCTCGATACAAAACTCTAGACATGCCGTAAATTCAGGCTGCTGTGTCTCAGCACAGAGGGAGAATACCAGTGTGAGCACTTAGAAACATTAAAAACGTGTCTCTTTCCCCTCTTTCTTTGTCATATATACCTTCGTTAGCACCATCTCTTAGAAATCAAGTCTTTAAAAGGGAACTATCCAGGCAGTGTTTAAAAAAAAAAAATAGAAGAAAAGCTAAAGAAAATACAAGGTCAAAGTATGATGAGAAAAAGAAGCAGGCCATCTGAGAAAATTAGTGAGAAGAGTGATGGGAAAGAAAGAGACAGAAACACAAAGAATGTTGTGAGGGCTGGAAATCAAGGTCAATACTGAAATTACTTTGGAGAAAATGGATAGAAGACTGTGCCAAATAAATATAGCAATTAATTTTCTTTTGAAGAGGGAAATTTACTGCCACTTTTTGGAAGAGAAGATCACGCAGCATTTTTCAGGTGTGATGAAATTTCCAAGCTAATGCAGTTATGAAAACCACAAGGCAGTAATAAGGGAGAGACTATGTTGGGATTTGTTTGTTTTTGTTTCAGCTGTTTCTGTGAGATGTGAGATGAGAGCAGCTCTTCTGTTTGGATACCATGGACACTAGCAATATGTATTAACTTTTAGAGCAGTAATTTTAAAATCGATGAAGCTAAGAGACTGAAAAAATTGAGGCATACAATGAATGAATATTTGGGAGAACTATTTTGAACTTGTAAAGGTGATAGCATCATCTATTTTTCCCTTGATGGTTCATTTATCTGTGAAGCTCATGAAAGACAAACTGTTCACAGAGAATTCCATCCATGTTGGACAGTTCTGGCTTTGCAGTGGGACAGCAAAAAATTAAAATAAAAACACAACAAAAACTAATAATCAAATCTAAAATTTCATTGACCTTCCATCCTAGGTTTCATCTTGAAACTTTTCCTCCTTTTCTCAGTTGTTTACTAAAGGGCTGGAAGTTCACAGGTGTTTTGACTCATACTGATATTTGGAGTTTTTATTTCCTTTGTCAAAACTGAAATTTTCTCCTATCTTATTTACAGAATAAAAGGGATATTTGTTATGACTTGAACTTGTCTTTATTTAATTCTCCTACCCATATACTAGTCAAAACCCTTTGGTTGTAAATAACAGAAAGTAGCCTGAGCCATCTTAAACAAAAAAGGAAAATTTACTGTATAAGGATACAGAGGTGATTCGAATAACCCAAGAACAGAAATGCAGGTGGATCTCAGTAGATAATGAGAACCAAGAACAGAAAAGGTATCAGAAGCCTCTCTTTGTCTTTTGTTTCTAGTTTTTTGAGGAACCTCTATGCTGCTTTCCATAGTGGCTGCACCAATTTACATTCCCATCAACAGTGTAGGACAGTTCCCTTTTCTCCACACCCTCTCCAGCATTTGTTATTTGTAGACTTTTTAATGATGGCCTTTTTGACCCATGTGATGGAAAAAGATATTTCATGCAAACAGAAATGACAAGAAAGTGAGGGTCGCAATACTCATATCTGACAAAATAGACTTTAAAACAGAGGCTATAAAGACAGGAACTGGAAATTAGACCTCTTGCTTCTCCTACAGTTTTAAATACCAGATGAAAATCACTCTGTTCATAAGCCGGTGCACTCTTTGGCTTGAATTTTAAAATCTGATTTAAAAAAAAAAGAACCCATGATCGTAACATTGCTGCCCCATGCTAAGAAGGTGGATGATGTACTGTTCTGTTTGCTTCCTTTCAGGTACTAGGATAATAATAAAAATGAACACTTATGTAGCTCTGATCACCTGCCCAGCACTGTGCTGAACTCATTTAATCTTCACAATAACACTGCTGTTATCCCCATTGTGAGAGATTAAATGCTAACTACCTTCCCATTAAATAGTCCTTCTCTGTAAGCACACCCCTTGTAACATGACGTTGCAGATTCTTCCGTTAAGCAGTGAAGTCTGTTTGAGTTAACCTTGTGATTTGCTTTGGCTAATAGGATGCAGTGGGAGTGATGTTGTGGCAGTTCTGAGCCCAGGACACAAAGGTCTTGCACTTTTCTGTGCTCTCACTCTTAGAAACCCGCAACCACTATATGTACAAGCCTGAGAGCCTGCTTAAGGGGAAAGACCACACAGAGATCTGCCCCAGCCAAAGCCATCCTAGATTAATTAGCTTTCGTGCAAAACATGTGAGGGAACCAAGGCAAGATCGCGGGTTATTATGGTTTACAGTTGTGAAGCCACATAGCACACTGGTTCAAGAGCACAGATGCTGCAGTCACAAACAAACGCAGTTGAAATCAGAAGAAGCACTGAGTTTGAGACCATAAAAACCCATACAACTGAACCATATAACTGAAGCAAGAATAAATGCTCTTTGTTTTAAGCTGATGAGTTTAGGGTTTGTTATATGACATAGTGGGAGCTAAGTTATTCACTCACTTTTATAATTGAGGGACTGAGTATTGAGTAGTGTAATAACTGGCTCATGGTTCCAAAGATAAAAGTATCAGACCTGGGATTTGAACCTAGGCATTGTGCCTCTAGCCTGCATGCTCTTATACCATCGTGCCGTAAACTTGGCAAGTGTGAAGCACATAACGTTGTAACGATGAACAGCCAACAATTTGCCATCATCCTTCCATCCCATCAGTCCTGAACTGTTTATAGTAACAAACTGGAACAAGGAGTTCCCATCTCTTCCCACTTTCGGATTTAAATCTGTGATCTGTCTTTTCGTTTATTGCCTCACCTCATTTTCATTCCACTTAACTGAATACTTTTCTCAACCATGGTTCAAAGTCTGTCTAAAATCCTTTTCCTCTACCCTTTTAAGGTTCTCTGACTGGGGCCTTCTGAAGCAGACTGACAAAGGACAGATTAGCAAGAGAAAAACAGAAGTTTATTAACATGTGCATTGCTCATACACACGGGAACATTTAGTGTATCTCAAAGGGGTGGTTTGGATTTGGGCTTATACAGCATTTAACAAAGGAATAATATATTTTTACAGATGTGACAAAACAAAGGAAGAGAGCTTTGAATTTCTAGGATGGCCTATAATGGGAGGGTAAATATGGAGGAACTAACAGAAGACAAGGGCTAGTCAATGAAGTTTGACATATAGATTCCTTTGGTGCTATCTCTGGGCTGATAAGATTCTAGAATTTTCTCTGGTGATTATCTTTTGTCCTTCCTGGTAGAAAGGGGAGGAGGGAAACCTTTACAAAATTACGTCCTGCATTTAGGCAAGTAGGGGGAGGGAAGAGAGCTTTCTTGTATCTGCTTCTTCGAAATTACCTTCAGCTCAAAATAATCCTTATGCCAAAGTCGCGTTATTTTGGGACTGCATAGTCTGCTACCCTTCACCAATTATGTTGTCTTTGGCTGCTGTGGTAAGCATCTTACCCATTCCAACTGCTTTTCAAGCCAGGGGAGATCCCCTGTGAGCACAATAACAAATAATTTGCTACTGATCAGTTCAGAACCATGTTTTCTAACAACTCTACCTGCTTTTCACCATGTGACAGGTGCAGTATAAAAGGACACTTATCCTGTGTTTGGGCCATAACTTCCTGAGCCATGTTACTCTTCTAGTTATCTCACCATTTGACCTACTTCTCTAAATCTCTCTGGTTATCAGCTGATTTTCTTGTCTCAGTATTTCATCCTCACTTCACCAATAAGATCCACTAAGATCTTGGGTCAAATTATTTTTATTTGACTGAAATCCACCAGGTTCCCTTAAGCAGAAAGGGGGAATTCACAATCATACTCATGGAGTGTCTCGTGGTGTCCAGGGCAGGGACACAGCTGGGCCTCCAGGGGGGACTGAATATGTTTCTTTCTAGTCTGTATTTTCTCTCTACAGACAGGCTTTGATTAATTGATGCACATCACAGAAGACATAGAGCTGACCATTCCCAGTTACATAATAAAGACCTGCCACTTTGACTGACTTTCTTTTTCTTACATAGTTTGGTTCAGGGACCAATCATCTCTGAAGAAATCAAGTAGGGTCAAAGGATGAGACAGGGAGAAAGGTCACTGATTGTCCCAATTACATCCTGTGCCATTTCTGGCCCAGTCAGTCTTGGCCAGAAGGAGAAGGTCACCAGGGATAGAATGGCAGCAGGGGCAAATTGATGTTACCATGTAGATGTGGGAGCCCTTTGGGCTATTCTTAGAGAATGTGAGGGTTCAGGTGAGCTAACTTGGTGCCTATCTACTATGCTGTGTTTCCTGGATACAGTCTTTGCAATTTTCCTGACTATGTCAGGAAAAGCTGAGTAATGCAGAGAAAAATGAACAAAAGAAAACAGTTTTAGGGCTTCCCTGGTGGTGCAGTGGTTGAGAGTCCGCCTGCCGATGCAGGGGACATGGGTTCGTGCCCTGGTCCAGGAAGATCCCACATGCCGCGGAGCTGCTGCGCCCGTGAGCCATGGCCGCTGAGCCTGCGCGTCCGGAGCCTGTGCTCCGCAACGGAAGAGGCCACAACAGTGAGAGGCCCGTGTACCACAAAAAAAGAAAAAGAAAAAAAAGAAGAAAACAGTTTTAGGGTTTTGATGGTCTCTGCTTGAATTTCAGCTTGTTCATCTGTGTAACAACTGACAAATTTGTTAATATTCTTGAAACCCAGTTTTACCTATAAAATGAGATTCATGAAGTTCTTTCAAAGGCACACCCAGGCTTACCTTGCTTATCTGCTAAAATTCCCTTTCTGTATTCCTCCTAGATCTAAGCACTCTCTGTGGGAAACAGGAGAAAACCCTGGATGTGAATGAAGGGTCAATATTCCACACCCTAGCATGTATGACTTGTAGTTTAATTTTTTTTTAAATAAATTGATGTTTCTCTGCCTATGTTGACAATCTTTCATTTACAGTTTTTTATTTGCTCCTGTGGCTCTTCTATTAAGCATTCCAACATTACTCTAGACCACCTTACTCTGCTCTCTTTTGAGATTCCATATACATCCTGTGCTATTCCACTATCTCAAAAGTGTCACATGTCTGCATTTTATCTTCCCACACTCTCAGAGGGAAGGGATACTTTTTCTTTGGTTCTCATATTCTCTGCAACACTTGACCTGGGCTAGCACATAGTAGGCATTCATCAAACATTTGTTGAAACACAATCCTATTGAACACCAACTGTCATGTGTGAATGGGATTGTGGATCTGGTCCACAAAGAAATCAATTGTGGCGAGTCACAGAAATAGGATTATCTTTTCATCAGAGCATAATGTTGGTTCTTTGATCAGAGGAGTCTTTTTTCCCCTGACAAAGATTTAAGCACACTGGGTGCTTTCTTTCAATTAATGCTAATGGCAGGGTTTCCAAAGAATACAGCAAATAAGAAGGATAAGAGACAAAGACAACTTCCAAAGCTACTTTTATTAAAAAGTAATCTGCAGCTTATCTTAGCTCTTTTGACATCGAATATCCAATGATGCTATTTGAATATGTTTCCCCACCAGTATCTCTAAGGTTTTGAAGCCAGGAGCTCACTGAGCTTCACCCTCATCTCTGGCCCAGCAAAGCATGCAGCACACACAACACCCTCCCCTCCTCCCTTCTGCTCTATTCCCTCTTCTGCTGCTCTTTGCCACTCCTCCATATTTATGAGAGGGGAAGTGTGAGCGGTGGCTGTCATGGCCTTATTATCTGTTTCTACAGAGTAGGCCCCTTTGTCTTTTACAATTTCTCTATTCCTTTCTTTTTCTGCAGCCCAAATTCCATTTTTGTGTTGCTCTAAGCTACATCTGCCAAACTATGGGGTTGACTACCCTAAATTGGAAAAGAGAAATGCCAGCATGTGCTGATACAGCATGTGTAATTGTAAATATCTACCATTCTGCACCTGAGGCCAATAGCTAGGCTACATTTGCCAAATATGGCAGTGGCTTATGGGCTGTGTGAACTTGGTCACGTTGCTTAATCTCTCTCAGCATCAATTTTCTTGTCTATAAAATGAGAATAACAGTAGCTACCACGTAGGTACAATATGAAAATTAAATCAATAATTGTATAAGCATCTTATTATAGTTTCTGTCACATTGTAAATGTTAAAAAAGTATTTTATTTAATAAAAGTGAATAAGTTTTACTTAAAAAATGATTATTGTGTAGTTATTGTTATTATGAATAACTGTATCATTACTTTGTCTTTAGCATAATCTCATTCAGTGAGCATTCACTGAGTTCAAGTATAAACTCTCATACTAAGTCCTACAAGAGATATTAAGATGAATTAAGATACGGTACCAAGTTTAAAGGAGATTAGAATCTGTTGGTGATGAGATACTTATACCAACTAATCATGTTATTAGGCAGAGGATGGTAAATGCTAGACATGAAGTACAGTCCAAAATTAATGGGAAGAATTAATCATGAATGGTTGAATCTGGTGAGGCTTTATTGAGAAGGTGCTATTTGAACTCAACTGTGAAGAATAAGACAGGGTGAAGGAGACTATAAGGGAGGAAAAGCATTGCAGCTTGAATAAATAGCAGGAGGCATAAAAATGAATAACTTAGGAAAGAAATATCGGATAATTATTTTTCCATTCGTATAATATTTTCTTGCATATTTATTTATTTATTTAGTTAGTTAGCTACTTAATTAGTTAGTTAGTTATTTTTGGCAGTAATTCACATGCAGAAGAAGGAAAGGATTGCAGTGAACCCTTCTGGATCAGCACTTTCCAAAATATGTTAGCTGATAGGGATTCCAGAAAAATGATTCAGTAGTCATGTAGGTACTGATATCGCAAAACATTTTGCTATCCTTTCAGATTCTGCTAATAGCTTCCTTAATATTTGCAACCTAACTACTAACACATGTCATATATATTTTAGGATTTTCTTACAGCATTGCTTTTCTTTTTTTTTTCCTCAAAATCTTGTATGACATGAACTAGGCCAAGTCACGCTGCAGCAACAGCCTAAAAATCTGGCTTAGAACATGAAAAAATTGATTTCTCAGTCATGTGCACCATGTACAGAGCGCCAGCAGAGGGCTGGCTTTCATGGTCCCACCAGGAAATGGTACATGTCACTTCATTCACACTTTTCTGTCCACAGCAAGTCATAGGACCACATGTAATTTCAAAGAGTGAGGAAGGAAAGCTTACCATGTGCCTGGGGAAGGGGAGGAAAATTTGGATATTTGTAAACAGGCCTAACAACTACCATACTTAGATTACACAAAGTGAAATGAGACTGCAGAATTTCTCAGTCTTTAACCTTGATGTATTAATGTAAAATACAAATCTCTCAGAGGATGTTGTAGTTATGTAGACTGTCGTTCCTATTTGAATCTGGGACCATTTTTTCCTTCAATAATTTCATGGCAATATTGTTTCGTGGAATCCAAATTAGGAAATTTTTATACACTCTAAAGGCTATTTTTAATTGACTATGTCTAGAAATAGGAACTGAGATAGTACTGGTGTTCATAGACCTGAATAGCTGGTAAAGCCATCTGAATATTTTTCAGTATAATAGATAAAATAGATAATTCACACTTTTTGCCATTTGTAATCACCTACTAAATGCCAAATCTTGTATCGTCTATTTTCATACATATTTTTCCAATTAATTCTCATGAGAGCAATACTAGGAAGATAAATAACATGACTCCCATTTTGTAGTTGAGGAAGTTGGAAATCAAAGAGATTGAATAACTTACATAGGGCCTTGCCAGTAAGTGGCAGATCTGGGGTTTGAATCTGGGCTGTGTGGCCCCTGAACTCATGTTCTTTCTTTTAGTGTAAGGCTAGAGTGTGACCAGAGCCTCTCTTGGATGACAGTTAGGGTTTCCAGTGAAACAGAATCAACAGGATACCTATCTATCTATCTATCTATCTATCTATTTGTAATGGGGACCGGCAACTCTGAAATGTATAGGGCAGGCCTACAGACTTGAAACTCAGGCAGGATTTCCATGTTACTAAGGCAGAATTTCTTCTTCTTTTTCTGAAAATCACAGTTTTTTGCTTATCTTAAGGCCTTTAACTAATTGGATGAGACCCATCTACATTATGGAGGCTGATCTGCTTTACTTAAAGTCAACTGGCTATAAATGTCAATCCCATCTACAAAATGACTTCACAGTAACAGCTAGACTAGCATTTGACCAAACGCCTGGGCATCATAGCCTAGCCAAGGTGACACATAAAATTAACCATGACAACCAAAATAAGTACTCTTAAGAAAAGTTAAAAATAAAATAAGTAAAATAGCAATCTAAATTCTTAGCTTGGTATATCTAGGATTAAAAGTTCCATTCGGGAGAGAGTTGTTTTTGGTTTTTTTTGGTTTTTGTTTCTATTCCTGCTCCTCATTCAAATGAATCCATCCTCAAGCCCAACAAAGCTGTCAGGACATTCTAACCCGGCTTCCACATCCCACCCTCAACCACTTCTCAGGAACAATGCTCCCAGGACTGTGTTAATCAGGCCTCTTGTTCTGACTTAGTTTCATTCTCCCTTCATCTTCCTTTTTCTACTTCCCACCACTAACTCTTTCTATAACATTAGTTAAAATTTTTTTTGTTTTTAAATAGTAGCCTTTTAAACAGAGCCTTGCTCAGAAGCCTGGTGTGTAAAACAGATGTTCAGCTCTGTTCTGAAGTTGGATAGAGATACTGGAACTTTACCCCCCCAAACCCGCCCCCCGCCAAACTAATTTTACAATTCCATCTCCTCTCCAAGCTGCCGTTCCATGAAGGCAGGGTAGAGTGAACACTACGTCGTGAAGGCACCATGCTGACAGCTCTTCAGGCTGAAATGGGGGGTCCCAGCACTCCTACGGGAGATCTCCCAATCCAGCTTCACATTAGTCCCAAGCTGTCCCTGTGGATGGGCCTCCCACTTCTGCTGGGGCCCATAATAATGTTCCTTCTTTTGACCTGTGAATGTTTCCAGGTCATTACCAGTGACTGCTTCAGAGCTTGTCATAAACTACCCAATATGACTCGGTTGTGGAAGAATTTACAATAGCTGCCCGGGAAATACCGTGCTTTGGATCAATGACTTTTCAGGTGGCTTAGCACTGCACCGGCTCCATAACCATGTGTCAAACAACACAACCAAAGCTAGTAGTCTTTGTCTATTTACAAGAGTCATAATTTTCTTGTACTAATAACACGTTTACTTCAAAGGAGCCTCACAAAAAGATAATGTCAAAGGGCTGGTGACCTGGAGTATTAAAAACTAACAGTTTGAGCATTTTTTTTTTTTTTTTTTCGGTACGCGGGCCTCTCAGTGTTGTGGCCTTTCCCGTTGCGGAGTACAGGCTCCGGACGCGCAGGCTCAGCGGCCATGGCTCACGAGCCCAGCCGCTCCGCGGCACGTGGGATCTTCCCAGACCGGGGCACGAACCCGTGTCCCCTGCATGGGCAGGCGGACTCTCAACCACTGCGCCACCAGGGAAGCTCAGTTTGAGCATTTTTATCTTAGAAAAGAAAGGCCCCCTTCTCCCTTGAATGAGTAGAAAATTAGCAGTTCCAATACAACAAAACTGACTTAATTGCTATATCATTAAAATATATTATTCATGTTTAAGTTCTAAGTTAGCCCCTCCTCAAGTTCTACCAATATTTTAGAAATCTTCATTTTGCAAAATAAACATACATATTTGTCACCAACTGCATTCTGAGACTAAATCCTGGTAAAACAGGATTTGTGCCCAGTGGCCTGATGTGGCATGAATACTCTTTATTCCTCTTCTGAAAGGGACTCAGGGTCCTCTGAACTAGATACAAACTGTAAGAACAAAACTGTCTCATTCTTCACCTTTCCTGTGTTAATATTTGTTTTATTTAGACTGAAAGATCCCTGGTCAGGCACCTCGCCTATATTATGTACTCTCTCGAATGAAAAGTATTCACATTGCTCCTACTGCCAGAGTTAAAGCAAATAACGATGCTCTTTTAATAAAAAAGCACCTTGAAACCCTGTGGCCTGTCAGAGCTTGATTGTGCCAACTGGTTCCTTGCCTGGTGTCCTCTGCACACTACCTAATGACAGGCAGGGATGCCATGGAGCCCTCGGCCAGTTACAGTACAGTGGTCATTCTGAGTTGATTTGGGCAGGCTGACACCTTAGGACCCTGCAGAATGGTCATCACCTAGGAAGTCATATGTTGGTGTGAGGTCCCAGAGACCTGGTGTCCTCCAAAGCACTAAATAAAGCAAAAAGCTTATTTTAAAAGTATAGCCAAGTCCCAGTCCCGGTTGGAGGGAGCCCTGAGCTAGGTGGGGAGCTCAGGCTGGAAGAGCAATCTGCACTGTGGGCAGGCTGGGGAACGTGGCCCCGTTTTTTAGGACTTCTCTGTTTCTTTCATGGTCTTTCTCCACACTCCTTCCAGTAACAATTTTTCATCATAGTTTTTTACCATCCAGTCGACATGTTAGTTTATAAAGTGTTTAAATAAATATTGCTTCTCCACCTTACCCCACCTATAAGTACAATTTCTGACATCTCTGCAGAATAAACTAGACACAGTAAGGCTACAACGAGAAGACCACCGCAGAGATGATGATGAGGAGGACAGCAAACATTTTGAGAAGACTCATCTGACTTGTGTCAGCTCTGGTTTTAAGTGCCTTCTGTGTAGAACCTAGATATACGATTCTGTGGGGTGTTCCCTGGGCAAGGGTGACCAGGTAAAGAGGTGAGTGGGCTGAGATCTAGCGGGAGATTTTCTTGCCAGGAGTGTACACCAGAGAGGGGATGTGTGACCACCCTGAAGGTCCCCTGTGCCTAATTTCCACAATGTGCTGCAGGCTACTAGCAGCTATGTTTATATGAACTCATCTGTTTCATCCCCACAACAGTGCTTTGGAGTGTTGTTTTCAAATACTTTCAAATATGAGGCAATTTATGCACGGAGAGTTTAATGAAATCCCCCAGAATACAAGTGAGTGTGCCAGGATTTGGAAACCTCAGTCAGAGCAGAGCCCAAGCCCCAATGAGCAGTAGCAGCTGGATCTGTACCATGACTGCATCCAGAGGCTTCCCTTTCTGCTCCTGTGATGACTCTTAAGACATTTTCTATAGCATCTGGATCTTTGTTCACACTCCCCCTACATCATAAAAGTTGTATGATATGCTGTAAAATATATTCTAAATGCTTTCTATTCTTAATCTTTAAATTATATTTTTCAAGGGATGCCATATCATGACTACGTCCAGAAAGAAAATGGTCATCAAATATGGGGAGCGCACAGGTTCCCACAGGAAGCTATGAGTAACCAAAACGTACTTTTTGCTTTTTTTATTCAGCAGCAGTAACCTTTCTTCTTTATGTGCTATCCTGTATATGCAGATGGCTGTCTGGATGCACCAAAATGCTTTGTAAATCTTGGTGATAAGTGGTTTTTATCTAAATGTAAAAATGACACCTTTGTCCTCAAATAGTTGACATTGAAAGAAATCGAGCAGTAAGGACATCAATGTGATTATGCCACCTTGTGGCAGATGATTGATTTTCAGCCTCTTTGGATCTCTGTTCATGGAGAATTTCAAGGGCTTCCTGGGTGTTGATAATATATCCAGCTCTTTCCCGAGACCAAGACTCCGACATGAACTTAGCCCTGAGAATCAGCCTGTGTGTGTGTGTGTGTGTGTGTGTGTGTCTGTGTGTGTGTGTGGTCTAGGGATGTTCTTCATTCACAAGTTTTGCATGGCCTGTTCAGCATGTCATTCCTCGTGGTCAGGCTTACCCCATTCTTAAGCTCCGGTCTCCCAACCTTAGTGGCCACCAGGGAAATGGAAAGTATTGAAGCAGATGGAATGCTGTACAAACTTCAGCTCAGCACAAACTAGAAGCTGTTTTAGGACACTGCGCAGTTGTCTCATACTCAGATATTACTTGCTAAGAAAATGTGTTATTACTAGGAAGTGGGTATTGCTTGCTCAAGTCACAATTACGCATTTCTATCAAGACGTCCCACCTGCTCCCTAGGAAACATGCTGAACTTGGGTGCCTTGCCATTCCTGCCGTCATGTCAAAGCAGTAACTCTCAGAAAGAATGAGAAAATATAGTAGTAACATCTGCATTTATAAATCCCTAACAGGCTCCGAAACAATGAGACTGGGGGAGGAAAATGCATATAAAGATAGGTAGACTTTTTCCATGCAGGTCTCTGGCAAATACAATCATCCCAAGAAAAGAAAGGGGATTAGGGTTTAAATATATAATAAAAAAGAACTGAAAAGTAATAAAACTTCAAAAGCTGCAATACACTGTATTAATGCCACAAATGTTTCTAAGATATTTCAAAATCACTAGAATGAATACTTTGAGTAATTTATTGGAGTCAAAGAGATAAGAGCCTTAAACATACTCATTATTAGCATTATTAGCAGGCTGTGGAAGGTGTTGATTATTCTGATCAGGGAGAAGTATATTTAAATGAGGAGAGTACATTTTCGAAGCCTCACAGATTTACAATTGCAAAGCTTTTAATATAATGTGGGGATGTACCTCTAACTTTACAGAAAGGAGATGAACTCCAAGAAGAGGAATGCTGAGGAGAGAGGTCTGAAAAGGAAAGCAGGTTATCTGAGGTGATTGATATGTGCCAGCAAGGGCAGGAAGAGAAGAAACCTGACTAACATCTGAAGACACATGCAAACCCCTCCAAACCTTGAGGCAGGAGGACAGAGACCTGGATGTTTGATAATCCAAACCAGGCCTCTGGATTGGGAAATCTGTGAATAACTTATGAGAGAACAGAGTTTACTATGACTGAGTGACAAGCACGTCACTACTAGGGGCTTTCAGAACTCAACTTTCCGAAGGCATCACCTATGCAATTTGCAAGCCTAGGAGGGGTTTCCAAAGGAGGCAAGCCACTTCTTAAGGATGAGCGAAAACTAGGGGGGAAGAATAGAAGCTATCACATGAGATGAATTTTGAACTCACAGCCAGACACTGCAGACCACAGAAAAAAAAAAGCCCTGAGGATGTGAAAACCTATTACTGTATAGTAAAAGGCTTCTGGCCAGTGAGTCTTAGAATAGATAAAAATGAAGCAATAATTAGCAGGATTTTAAATATCCCTCTAAAATATGGTACCAAGAGTTCCTCCCTCAGGACGTCTATAACTAAAGATGGACATAAAACTGGAGGGAAATTCTGAGTTTCTAGTGTCTGAGTGGCAGTCTCAGTAATTTACCAGGTCTCTGGGAAGAAATAGAGGAGCTGTCCAAATATTCAGTCAATATTTATCTCTTTGGTTAATAAATCTTGCTCCTGACCTCAGCAGAAGTCAATACCTCCTGATTATTATATGCAGGTGCCTCCTCGGCCTTTCTATTTCCCCAAGCTCATCATGGAATGAGTCACCCTTTTCCCAGGAGCCCCTTTCTCATGGTCATGGGTGTAGACTGAATAATTGCTCACACATCAAAGATGTGGGCAAGTTGCCAATAATCGGGGCTCTAGCTCAATGTTCATTTGAATCACTAGTTCTGATGTGTTGGCTTTTCCATTGTAGGCTTTGGGGGTGGTGTTCAGAGGTAAAGTGGTGCTGAGGTATTCCCATGAAGCATTCAAAGGCTGCAAAACAGGCAGTAACATGGGAGGCAGATGCAGTGGAGAAGAAAGTATACAGCATTTAGAGAGTGAAAACAGACCTAACCTGGAGTCCTGTTTATGCCAACTAATGGCTATGAGTTAATCATTCAGTTTCTTTGCACTTGAACTGTTGACTCTGTTAAATAAAACCGATAACTGGCCTTAAAATGTTGTTTGGGATTAAATAAATCCCAAATATGGAAGTGATTTGTCATCTAAGCAGATAAGGCATTGCCATTTGAAGCTTAAGAAAAATATGAGTAGAATCAGTCCCAACAGTGAACCCATTAAGAAGAAAAAATAAAGCAAATTTCTTTTGATATTTATAAAGGTGTATTTATCTGTTAGGGACATGATACTTCAAGAATATTTTTATAGTGATGTTAGGATGTATGCATTTCTTCTTATGCATCACTCTCCCCTCACTTTAATGGCTCCTGCTCTGAACCAAACATCTTGGCTTGGAAGAGATGATCAAGGTTGACAAATTTTTCCTCCTGCCTTCTTCAAAACAAATTTTTCATTTAAGAAATGCAAGTCTACTTATATCTTTAAAGTTCAGTTTGGTGCATTATGTTGACTTGAAGACTCTAATTTTGTGAAGGCAGAGAGGAAATAGAAACATGAGACAATTAAGTCTCATCATGTGATTTGCTGGGTAAAAGCTGTAGTTGGCCATGGAAGTTAAGTGGAATTCTGGCTCATCAGCCTGGTGTCAAAGGGATGGCCTTTGGATCTTGTGCATGTTGTCCACCACGATGACAAAAAAATTACTGATGTAATGTGACCAAAGAGGTTTTGTGTTGTTTTTACCTCAGATATGTTTAAATGTACAAATATATCTTTCAAATCTGCCAGTTTGTTGGTGGGAATAAGAAGTCAACTGACTGGCACAGAACTGGAGAGATGTGTCCTAATCCCAGTTTACTATTGGTCCTTTTCACTTTTCTGCGACTGCATTTCCCAGGGATAGTACTTGACTGTCATCTTCCCCATCAAAATATAAAGAATGCTTTGGGTTTTTTTAAATTAATTAATTTATTTTGGCTATGTTGGGTCTTCGTTGCTGCGTGTGGTATTTCTCTAGTTGTGGTGAGCAGGGGCTACTCTTTGTTGTGGTGCGTGGGTTTCTCATTGCAGTGGCTTCTTTTGTTGCAGAGCACGGGCTCTAAGTGCATGGGCTCAGCATTTGTGGCTCTTGGGCTCTAGAGCACAGGCTCAGTAGTTGTGGTGCATGGGCTTAGTTGCTCCACGCATGTGGGATCTTCCTGGACCCAGGCTCAAACGCATGTTCCCTGCATTGGCAGATGGATTCTTAACCACTGCACCACCAGGGAAGCCCAAGAATGCTTTAAATATTAGTAATTTCATAGACTAAAAATATTCTGCACTCCTCTGCTGAAAAGTATCTGGATGAGTTTCACATTTTAAACAGCACTCTGAGCAAATTTTACAGTCATGTTTGTGAGTGAAGCTCCTTTGAGAACAATGGTTCTTTGTTTACATTCCAAAGGGTCTTTTATAATTTACTTTCAATTTTTAAAATTTATTGAAAACATTTTAAAACTAAATTTGTCTGTTATTTATAGTCACTGGAAACATTAGACACAAAAGAAAGAAAAAGTAAATTTTTAGATTTAAAAATCCTAGTACCAAGATAAAGCTAATGATTTTCCCACTTTTCTTTATTTCAATAAATTTTTTAAAATTGTAAGAGTAGCATATCCTTTTCATATGATACAAGCAGTACTAAAGTATATTAAGAAAAAGCTTATAATGCTCCCTTTTCCGCATTACTGAGGTAACCAATATTAGGAGTTTGGTGTGAATCATTTGGCACTTTCCTCTATATTCAAACAAACATATATAAAAAACAGATAATTTTCGATTTTTTAAGCAAAAATTGAATCATACTATATGCATTATTCTATAATCTTATATTTTTGATACTGTTACAGTTAAATTTACATATATACATACATATATATGTATTTAAATCATTCTTTTTCGATTAGCAGTATATTGTTTGGTTGTGTAAGTGTGCACAATTTTTGTAGTGGTTTAAAACAGCGAGTATTTGTCTCCTGACTTCTGAGTGCCAGGAACCTGGGAGAAAATGAGTTCAGTTGTTCTGGGTTAGGGTTTCTCATGAGGCTGCAGTCAAGGTGTTGGCTGAGTCTGCAGTCATCTGAAGGCTTGACTGGGGTGGGAAGATCTGTTCCTAAAGCAGCTTATTCACATGTCTGTTGGCTGGAGTCCTCAGTTCCTTGCTGGCTTTTGGAAGGTTGCATCCATTTCTTCACATGTTGACCTCTGCATAGGCCTGTTTAAGTGTCCTTATGACATGGTGACTGGCTTTCCCCCAGGTAATTGATCCAATAGAGAACAAGGTGGATGATTCAATGTCTTTTATGGCCTACCCATGGAAGTTCCACAGTATCATTTCCACGGCGCAACTAAGGAGCATCTAAGTTGTTCTTTTAGCTAACACAAAAAGGTGCTAAAAAATTACCATTGTGTATGCTGGCATTTTTATTTATTTAATTCTCAAAGGTAGGATTTCTCATTTAACATTTCAATAGAAACTGTTGTGTTACTTTTCTGGTTGGTGTAGCAATTCCTTTATTAGCAAATAATGTAGGGGAGACTTTCTTTACAACCTCACAGACATGGACGTTAAAATTTTTGCCAGTAGTGCATGTAACAACATCTAATTATCTAGATTATTTCTACATATTTATATACTCTATAGATATATCTGGTAAAATGGGGATATATTCTCCCTTTTTTTTAAACAACAAATAAACTTTTTTATATACAACCTTTGCAACTTGGTTTTAAAATTTATTCATCAGTATGTTGTAAATGTATTTTCCTGATAACATATATAAATTTCTATAATTCATTTAATGGCTGAATAGCATACTCATTTATAAATGTATCATTATTTATTTAATGAATCAGCTACTGTTATAAGTTGGCTTCTATTTTTTTCTGTTATTATAAAGATACAGCATTAAATATTTTAATTGTAATTTTGAGAACTGATATGATGATTCTTTTCTCACTTCATTTTATAATAATATACTTGGGCAAGGGCTAAGCTAAATTGGTTATAAACTTGTTAAGTGCACTTATAAAACTATAATTCCTTTGAGAATGAATACATAAGAGCTGTTATCAGAAGACAAATAAGAATTGCTATTTTTGATAAACAATATCCTTTTTTTATATTTGATTATCGTGGTTTCTATTCAACAGAAAACAAAGCTGTTTTTTCCCCTCTCTACCCACTACCAGGTGCATAATTTTCTAGACAGGATTTCACTGAGTTTGCAATGATCATATATTGTTTCTAAGGGCATCTATTTGAAAACCAGGGTGAGAGGAGTTCCTGTAGAAGATTTCTCTTCCTTCTAGTACCAGTTAACGTTTATTTAGCCTTTACTTTGATGCCAGGTACTCTCCTGAGCACTTTGTAAGCATTATCTCATTCAAATCTCTCAACAACTTGTGTCTATGAACTATTGATATCTCCAGTTTTCAAATAAAGAAAATGCATTTTAGAAAGTTTAGTGCTCATCCAGAATCTTGCAGCTATATATGGAGCACAAACCACACGGATCCGACTCCAAAGCCTCAGTTTGTGACCACTACCTTCTTCTGCTTCTCAGTACTAATACTACAAAACTTGCCTGAAGTTGAGAGTATTTGAAGACATTTGTGGTATGCAGTATTCTTAGAAGGTTTTTACTATCACAGTAATTTAATGCTTCTTTATCTTCCTACGTGCCAGCTTTGTCAATGTCAATTTTTTGCTTCTTACGGGCCTGTTTTGCTTTGTCAATGTCAATATTTTCAAGGGCAGATTTTGTATACAGAAAAGATTATTCAGAGGTTGTGTTAAGTTAAAAGTATATTTGAATTATTAGATATAAAATTTGAAAACTTAGTTCTTCTATAATCTTATATTTATAAGTTTAGCAAATTTAGCAATCACTTTTATGAGGCCTTTGGTTAATGTTTAGTCCCATTTACAAACTAAGTTAATTAAACTCCTTTGAACATTTTAAACTAAATTTATAAGTTAAATATATTTGACTTCTTATTTAGATATTTCAAATGTGTGATCTAAAAACAAAATTTCTGGAATACTTAAAATACCTCTAATGACTCTGATAAATTGACCTAGAAATAATATGAACCTTAAGTTTTCTTAAGTGTTTTAATACTTTATACACTTACTGTAATTGCTATATAAACTAAATAAAATTTCTACTTAAATGCACAGGCCTAAATCAATTGCTAATTATACATTTTAAGTTGGATCACAAATTTTACCTGTTATCTAATAGACTAAAATATTTTAAACAGTATAAATACTCAAAAGCTAAGTATATTTCCTTAACTCATAAATATTAACACTATGTGTTTGATTATCTTAAATATATCTGTAATTAATTCTAAACTTCCAATTAAAAAAAATACCACCAATGAAACAATTATATCATCCTAAGCAGTTGTGGGGAATAATTTCTTAGTCAAGAGTGAGTATCAGGAGATATGGACTAACATGCTGAATGAATTATTTCTAGTGGGATATGTAGAGACCTATTCATAGTCATAATGTCATGGTCATTAAAACATTAAGAAACGACACCAAAAAAGTTGGTCTCATAACCTAAGTATCCTTGACCTTCATCTACTCAGGGAAGTCTACTCAAGGTAGGAACCCAACCTAAGTTGCTACCTCATTTGAATGGCCTTGATGCGTGTGTGTGTATGCACTCATAGTTACATTCCTCAAAGCAGAGGTATTTAATTTAACTCTTAAATTAATTGTGTTGGTGGCCAGGGGATAATGGTAAAGGATGCTTATATGGAGAAGGAAAGTAACTGTAAGCTTGCTAGCTAGAGATTCCCTAGGAAGGAAAGGTATGAAGCTAGAGATTCTGTGTTGCCCAAGGAGTTCCTTCTCACTAATGAGGAGTCTAATAGCACTGATCTTTTAGAACAACCCACAGTCAAGTGGTCAAAATCTAGGATTCCAGTTCTAGGAGAATGGAAGGGAGATGAGAACAAAGGAAGATGAGAAAGGGAGGCATGTGAGACCTACAACTGCAGATTGGCTGGGACTAGAGAGAGGTGAGTGAGATGTCCAAGTCACAAAATGTAAGCTCAATCTTCCAATTAAGAAAAGTGATAAGAATAAGAAAGGATTTGTAATATTTATAATTATATTTATAATTATGTCCTGTATAACCAACAAGTAGTTTGGTGTTTGGTTGTAAGAAATTCCAAAATTGGTTAATTCAGAGATGCAAGAATATAGCTCAGGTGTTTTCCAACTTTTTCTTATCATTATTGGCCTTTAAATTCAGACTTGTCCCTCAAAGGGTCTGAGGGAAAATAGATGACCGTTAAATTAGCATAACTCAACTTTATTTACAAAAATGTGGGAAGATTGTAGGCAGCCACAAGGGATGGTACTGTTTGCCAAGGGTCTGGCTGATAACAGCAGGATGGCCACCATCCCTAGGCACGAAGGGGCAGGAGGAGGGAGCAGCTACTAGAACCAGGAAAGAGGAGATGTGTAGAGAAGTTAACCTGAAACAAGCTGTGACCTTTGGCATGAAGACACAGCCACCTGAGGGGACCCTGCAGGAGGGAGGTAGAGAGATCACTACTTCCTTTACTGTCCTCTCTTCCTCTAGTCGCCTGCCAGAGCTCCTCATTGGTTAAACCCAACAGGAAGTCAGAGAGCAAGGGAACACATTACCTTGTCCTAATAGGTAAGCCTCCCAGAGAGAAGAATGGGGAAGGGAGGAGAGTTTATCTAGAAGGTTAAACAGATGATAACCAGCACAGCTGTTTTGCTTTAAGCATCATATTCTCACATAACCATTTGTAGTGATGAGAAAGAATGCCTCTCTTGATGTTTCTCTACTATTATTATTATTTTAGAGAGAAAGAAACTTTCTCAGGAGCTTAACAGAAGATTTTCCCATAGATATCATTTTCTGGCATGTTCTAACTACAAGAGCGAATGGGAAAATTAGTATGACAAGTGGGGTGGGGAGACAAGCAGGAAATCACCCTTGGTGGGCAATCAACCATGTGCATGTTATAAGAAAATTGTATTTCTTTGGAAATTTTAAAAGATCTAATAAATGGTTAATAGTAAAAGGCTAATAGGAAAAAGTGTCACAAGGATGTGGTACAGCTAGAACTCTCATATATTTCTGGTGGGAGTGTAAAATGATATAACCACTCTAGAAAATAATATGGTGTTTGTTAGAAAGCTAACTATACTCCTACCATACAATCTAGTCATTCCATTTGTAGATATTACCCAACAGAAATGAAAGCATGTTAGTACAAACTTATATGAGATGTTCATAGCAGCCTTATTTGTAGTAGCCTCTAACTGGTAACAACCTAAATGCCACTCAACAGGTGAATGGATAAACAGATTATGGTATATACATACAATGAAATACAACTCAGCATTAAAAAGAATGAGGTATTGATACACACAACACAGATGAATCTCAGTTATGCTAAATGAAAGAAGCCTCACAAAAAGGAACACTATGTAAATCTATTTAATATAAAACTCTAGAAGATAAATGCAAACTAATCTATAGTGACAGAAAGTAAGTCTGGGGGAGAGGAATGAGGAAGGGGTAGGCAGGGGATTACAAAGGACAAAAGGAAACCTTGGGAGTGATTGGGTATGCTCACTATCTTATTGCAATGGTTTCATTGGTCCATATACATGTCAAAACTGATCAAATTGTACACTTTAAATACACTGAAGTGTATATATTAAAATAACTATATGCAGAAGCCATTGATTATATGTATGTTATACCTCAACAAAGCTGTTTTTTTTAAAGAAATAAATCCATACAACTATACCCCAATTAAAAAAAAAGAAAGAAATACAATAAAGATAAATCTAAAAATGAATTTTTTAAAATTTTTAAATTAAAGCATTTTATAAGTCAAGGTATTATTTTGTGGTAGTCATAAAACTCAGTTCACACATGGATTTGAGTGGATGAAGTCTGTTTCCTTGTTGAAGAATTCTCAGTAAGAGCCTATGAATCTTTAGCTCCAGGCTAGTCCTTAGAGTGTCACGGGAACTGGACAGGGTATAGTATATAAAGGAAAATTATAGAAATATCCTTTCTTTCTCCCTTTCTTTCCCTTTCTTTCTTCCTTTCTTTCTCTCTTTCTCTTTCTTTCTTTCTTTCTTTTTTCTTTCTTTCTTTCTTTTTCTTTCTCTCTCCCTTCCTTCCTTCCTTCCTCCCCCCCCCCCTTTTTGTCAAAATCATGTATGCAAGCAGTTCCTGCAGTACCACTTATTTGAGTATTGGGCCTCCTGGATTGGGTTTTTATATTTATCTCTTTATTTTCTATCTTGTTTTCCTTTTGGCTACCTTCCAGGAAATTCCCTCATCTTTATCTTTTAATTCTTCTATTGGGTTTTTTATTTCATCTAAAATAATTTTACTTTCCATGAGCTCATTTTTCTTTTTTGAATGTCTCTTTTTAAAAACAGTTCTCTGTTCTTGTTCCATGATAGTAATAGTTTACTTATATTGCTAATGATTAATTATTGGGATTTTTTTCTCTTCAAGTTCTTCTATCTTTCCTATGTCTATGTTACCTCTAAGTAGTTTCCAGTTTTATTGTTTGTTTTGGACTCCACATTTCCCTACAATTTTCCATTGTCTGATAATCCTCAATGACTCACCTTTAAGAATGGCTGTTAAAAACAGGCTGATTAGAAGTTCATGGTATGAGATCAGCTAACTGCGGTATTTGCTGCAGGGATCTGCCAGAGCCATTCAGTTGAGGAACATCAAAACTATCCTTTGTCTTTCTTTTGGGGCAGTCAGAACCTGTAGGGAAGGTGCCCCAGTTTTCTCCCTCTAGTGAAGGTCTGGCTGCCTGTGTTTTGGGAGCCACAAAGGGGAACTGGGTCAGGGATTTCAGGGATCCTATGTAGACATTCACATATGCTTTCTATTTTCAGGATAGACCCTCAAGACTCTCCCCCTGTACAGATACCCTCTGTTTTACTGTCTTCATGGAATAAAACTTCAGTCTCACTGCAGTGAGAGAGGAGAAGATGCTCAGCTGCATGGGGTTGGGAAGGGGATCTGACTATTAGACTTTAAATCACTCTTTCTTTTCAGGGTCTCTGCTCCCTCCTTCCTTATTTTCAGAAGGGCTGAGCCTTTAGGGGATTCTATAGGATGCACTGTGCTGGACTTCAGCTTTCTTTGCTGCCAGTTTATGATCCAGTTTTTTTGTTTTTCCAGATCTTCAAACTCCTTTACAATTTATTCATTTGTTTTCAACTTGCAAAATGTTTTTTCTGCTGTCTCCTCTCCAAATAACACCACACTTGGGTTTATGCCTTAAGAAATGCCTTTTCTGATGATTAGGTAAGGTTTCAGAAGGGAGTGAAATCAGCTCTGTGATTTGTCAAAAATTTTTTTGAGGCAATGCCTTTTTCACATCTGTGGGCATAATCCTGTCCACCTCCTGTGATTCTTCCAGTGACGGAAGGCCTACCAGCAGACATCCATGGCAGACTTTGACCAGCTAGACCAGGGGTCCCCAACCTCCTGGCCGCAGAATGGGAGGTTCATCTGTCACTCCTCATTGCTCCCTGTTGCTCGCATTACCACCTGAACCATCCCCCCACACCACCCACCCCGGTCTGTGGAAAAATTGTCTTCCACAAAACTGGTCCCTGGTGCCAAAAAGTTTGGGGACCACTGAGATAAACAGTAGAATGAATGAGAAAGTTTGGGTGTCTCCTGTAAGCCTATCACTATTAGAAGACAAAGGGCGTACATTTTTTCCTTTTTTCATCTTTACATACAGAATATGCACGAGGCAAAGGGTAAGAGTGTATATTTTAGCAATAATCACAAGTAGTAAGGATTCAAGCTGAAATTTCTTAATTTTTGTAGAAAATTCATATACATATATGGAGATGGATAAAATTTGTATAACAGGGTGGGTTAGATTAAAAACATAAATTTTTTGTGGAGTCGGTAGCCTGGAACCATGTCCTAACTACATCCTTGCCTTGTGTTGTACTTTCCTATGTTTATGGTGAAAATGCAGACATTTTGGTGTAGGAACCTGCATTTCTAAAATATTATCCAATATACTATTACATGATTAGATGGCTCTTCAGTACCCTTTGGGTATATTCTCATCATAGAACTATTTTTTTCTCACTAAAGACCACAATTCTAAAACTTAGTTGATCAACATCTCTGACTAACAAAAATTTTGCAACATTTCCATGGTTTTGGAATTATTGCAGCTTAATTACCTATTTATCTTGAGCTATGGTTCACTATAAAGCTCTTAAAACCAATAGACATATCTTGGAAATTATAAATAATAGGCTGCTATGAACATTGGGGTGCATGTATATCAATAGATAAATGGATAAAGAAGATGTGGTATATGTATACAATGGAATACTACTCAGCCATAAAAAAGAATGAAATAATGCCATTTGCATCAACATGGATGAAATTGGAGGGCATTATGTTAAGTGAAATAAGTCAAATAGAGAAAGACAAATCCTGTATGATATCACTTATATGTGGAGTCTAAAAAATACAACAAACTAGTGAATACAATGAAAAAGAAGCAAACTCATAGATACAGAGAACAAACTAGTGGCTACCAGTAGGGAGAGGGAAGCGGGGAGGGGCAACATAGGCATAGGAGATTAAAAGGTACAAACTCTTATGTATAAAATAAGCTACAAGGATATATTGTACAACACAGGTAATATAGCCAATATTTTATAATAACTATAGATGGAGTATAACCTTTAAAAGTTGTGAATTAGTATATTGTACACCTGCAATTTATATATATTGGACATCAACTATATTTCAATTAAAAAAAAAAGAATTTAGTTATTATTCAAAAAAAAGAAAAGAACCACTCCCCCAAAACAACAACAATAACAACAATAGATAGGCAGGATGACCTGCCGTTCAGTACTGAGAGTTATCTCTGAAGCTTCCTAGGATTTAAGAGCTGTTTTATGAATTTATATAGAGAAACCAAATGAGGCTTTTTATGAGAAACTTTTTCTCAAAGTTAGTAAAGACTTTAGGCAGGAACTTGGCTGCTGATGGCAAATGCACAAGTAGATGTAAATGTAATTCAACCATTAAAATCTAAACCCATAGAAGCGAGGAAATTCACAGTTAAAGGAGGAAATGGGTTGTGCAGCACGTTCTCCAGCCGTGAGGCACAATGGGGTGTATTGAGGAATTGGAGACGCCCCGTAGTGTGAGGCATTGAAGACATCTTTCATGTTTCATCCCTAGCTTGCAGATTTCAGAGCATTTATGGATTTGAATATTCCTTGTAAAGTACCATCTTTTGGGAGATGGTTAGAAAGAAAAGAAACTTCTGTGTTTTTCCTTCCTTATTGCAATGAGGCTGGGGATGAAGGTACGAAGGTGAATTCATATCGCATGAAAGAATTTTGGGTGAGTAATGTGAAACATCAATATCCTGGCTGACTATTCCTTCAGGATTTCATGCATTCCTGATCCATG
Organism: Orcinus orca; assembly: GCF_937001465.1. Classification (NCBI taxonomy): domain Eukaryota; kingdom Metazoa; phylum Chordata; class Mammalia; order Artiodactyla; family Delphinidae; genus Orcinus; species Orcinus orca. Next base: position 128,067,962 of record NC_064559.1, read on the forward strand.
TGTACAGACCACAGTTTGGGCAAAGCTACTGGACAAACAGAGACTTAGTGTAACCCAGCAAGCTCTGTTCAGCTTGGATGTACAGAGCTTGATTTCTTATCAACATGAGAGCTATTTGGAACAATGGAAAATCATTTTCCATTTCCACTTCTCTCAACTATAGTAAGATAAAATCTCTATTTGGCTTATGCATGATTGGGTGGTTGGTGGTGAAAAGAAAATCTCAGAAGTGACCAGTAACACCCAGCTTGTATACATTTTGTAGTTTGGAAAAAACAATTTGAAATATACATTTCAAAAGTGTCTTATCTTGACATGTTTTTAAGACTATATAGTAAATATAACATCTCAAGTGAAGAGCAGAGTCATAGCAGTTGGAAACCTGGAAGGAAGTCTCTTGTTTGACCGAAAAATGAAAGCATGTTGAGCCGGCACACAGAACATAGGCATGTGTACACAAAAATACATGTGCACGTACACACACACACACACACACACACACACACACAACTGGAGTAGTATTCAGAGATCTGTAAAACAGCTGAATAACACTCTAGGGAAAAAAAATTCTAAGTACCTTTTCTGCTTTTTTCCTTTCAAACAAAATTTCATTATATAAGTTTGGGCATTCCACATTTCAATGTGAAATTAATCAGGGTAAAAGACCTAAGCACAGGGAGAAGCATGGTTGACATCACAAACAATGATCTAGGAGCATTATTGATGTCACATGAATAAACACACTTTTAGTAAGTCAAAGAGCCTATATGGCTACCACCATGATATAAAGAATGTGTGGCTATATGAACTTAAGGTCTTAAAAATGACTCCACCCCTATCATCTACACTAAAAGAAAAATGTTTATAATAATACATATATTGACTTCTGCTTTCTAGTCAATAACAAGATTTATTGTCCCACTCTTCAGTCAATTTTAACCTCTTTGGGTCAACAAATCTTGATATTGATCTCAACAGAAGTCAATACCTGCTTATTATTTACCTCCACATTTAGACGCCTACCAACAATTCTTATGGGCATTCCTTGACAGGCAAAAGTGAATACTTGCTACCTCCTTTCTATACAAGGTAAATTTCTGTGGGGTTTATATATAATGTCACTTTTACAAGCCTAAGTTCAGATGTAGTTATAAAACTAAATGAGGGAAAAAGATAGATGGGTTTCAATAATCTGTAATTATAAACTAGACAGAGGTTTAGTATTCCCTTATAATTTCACAAAAAATAAAATCATGATCTTTTATATTAATTATTCTCTAGTCATTTCCTACATCAGAGTTGATTAGACAATGTGATATTTTTCATTCGCAAAAAAATATTTTTAAGAGTGAAAATCTTAATCTGATAGTATATAAAGGTTAAAATTCTAGACTATTTTAAATGCTTTCAAAAGCAAGAAAAGCAGACAAGTCACACATTCCAGAAATTATCCAAATGTCTGCCAAGCTCTAGCATCTAAATGTTGAGATATTTGAGATGTGTAACTTCCATCCTAGTCAAAGATATTCTAGGTTAGATAACTAAGCAGCTTTCAGGAAGGGATTTTTGCTTGTGTGTTTGCCTAGCAACTGAAAAGAAATGAAGATCAAGGAAGCAGCCTTGCCTGGACTTTTTTTAATGAAAGTGACACAAGTTCTACCAAAGGCAATTATTAAACCATCCCCCAAAGTTGTTTGTTCCGCATGCAAATGCAGCCCTGGTTCCATAAGACCTCTAGGTGTAAAACAGCATCATCAGCTGTCTTGCTAACCTCACCTGTTGAAATATTAAAAAGAAAAAAAAAAAACCCACCAATATGTACAAACCCAGGGGCAGACAAAACAAAATACACTCAGGGCTGTAAGGAATTAATTTTTTAAATTCAGCAAATAAACCTCCATTGCACACGTATGCTAAAATGTTTCAAATTAAAATTCAACAATACTTATCTTTTGTGCTGCCCTTGAAATACTCTGCCTTCTCTAGATTGACTCACAGACATCATAAGGGCCACATTTAAAACCTATGTCTTGCTGCAGGCAAAATGCCAATAAATAATAACAACAAAAAGGGAAGAAAGAAAAAGACAAATGGAGCAGGTAACGCAGATTGCTTTATCACCAGCCAAAGTTTGCTGCGGCACCGTTCCTTCTATTTTCCACATTATATAATTGTGAATCAAATGTGAAGAAACCGAAAATGGAACATTAGGAGAAAAAAAGAACACTTAAGTATTTAAACGTGTGTTAATTCAGAATACGTATAAGCTTTCATAATAATTTAGAGTGGTTTTCTAAAATATGTGAAAGCATGCATGTTCTTTCAATAGCCACTACTAGCTTGTTAATCAATTTTTATAAGCTTTGTCTAAGAGAGTTAATTTTTTAAAACTGTGCCACTAATTTAACATTGTGTTTCCTGAATAAAGTTATTAGCTTCCCCTACAAGTCTTAGTTTCTATGTGCCAAAATAACCTGCTCAAAAGTGAAAAATGCACTAGGGGAAAAGAAAAAGAAGCCTGCTGTTTTATTGACTTCAAACTCCTTTTGAAAATGTAATTTAAGCACTTAGTTTGTGAGTTTAGACACATCTGTAAATTCATCTTGCAGGTCAATTTCTCAAATTTTTCCCCTCTTGCTTCCCCAAAAATCAGAAAAACGGGGTCGTGTGCCCTGCTATTCAACTTTACAAGGCTGAACATGAGAGAGACTATGAACAAGACATCTGTGAAATGGCTATATTGTACAATGTTTTTAAGGCTAATTTGTGATGGATTTGGGAAACATGAAATAAGAGAAATTACTTCTCAAGCTCAACCCAACTGACATTTTGGGAGGATAGTTATTTGTTGGAGGGGGAGGGGTACTCCTGTTCATGGTAAGGTATTTAGCAGATTCCCTGACCTCTGACCCTCAAGATGCTAGTAGTACCCCCTTCCCAGTTGTGACAACAAAAATGTCTCCGGAGATCGCCAAATGTCTCATGAGGGACAGAATTGTCATACCAAAATAGACTATTGTAGGTAAAACGTCAAGAAATATTGCAAAATCATCTACCACTATATTAGTGACAGACTGGCCAAATCGATGGCCATTTTGGATTACTGTAGGCAAAAAGACGATCACTTAACCACCCTTGCCAAAGTTGTTCATTCTGCTTATGAATTGAGTCCTAGTTCTGATATCCTCATATTTCTAAGTGAAAACACAAAATGGCAGCCCTTAAAAGTCAAGTAGGCCAGTCTGGAAAAGAGTAGAATCTTAGAATTTTACAACTGGAAGGAAACTTGGAAAACATCTATGCAAACTTCCTCTTTTTACAGCTGGACAATGAATCTAGCAAGCCTAACATCACATAGCTATTTAGTGGCAGAGATAAGAATCCATATCTTTGAACTCTGATTCCAGATTCTGTCTATACCAAAATGCAAATCTGCTGTCTATACCAAAATGCAAATCCATTCATATATGTAAATTTAAAAGATGGTAGGGGCGGAGTCAAGATGGTGGCATGGGAAGACACTGAGTTAGCATCTCCCCACAACTAGGGTGCCTGCTGGCCACTAGCGGGGGACTCTGTTGCCCAAGGAGATGGGAGGAACCTCCAAGTGAACCGGTAGGATATGGGGGGGCTGAAGGCGGAGGGGAAGTGGAGGCCAGATAGGATCGACACCCCTGAGGTCGGAGGGGATCGGGAGAGGCTGGAGGGAAGGGACCTCTGGGAGGAGCGGGAGAGGAGTGGAGGGCATTTGTCCCACCCACTTGAGCCCAGGAGCCTGCTGGGCTCCCAGGTGAGGTCCCCTGCCTTTTGAGACCAGGGGTGAGGGGCATGCCTGGGCCCCTTCTGTTCAGCTGACCTTAAGGCCCACCCCCCACAGCCCCCAGAGCCTTTTCCAGCCCTGCGGGTCCTAAGCATAGGCCCTTCCCACTGCCCAAACCTCGCCCTTGCTTAGGTCCCGCCTTCCACAGCCAACATATTTTCCCCTCGTTTTTTTTTTTTTTCTTTTCTTTACCCTCCTCTTGTTTACTACTGTGGTACTGTTGTACCTTCCAGTTGTTGTTTCACCTATATTTTTATATTCTTCCTAGTCTAATTTTAGTTTTTACTTTGTTACAGTTCTTTTTTTTTTTTTTTTTTTTTTGGCCACCCCACATGGCTTGCAGGATCTTGGTTCACAAGCCGGGGGTCTGGCCAAAGCTCCTGCAGTGGGAGCTCCAAGTCTGAACCACTGGACTAACAGAGAACCTCAGACCCCAGGGAATATTCATCAGAATGAGGTCTCATGGAGGTCCTCATCCCAGCATCAAGACTCACTTTACCCAACAGCCTACAAACTTCAGTGTTGGAAACCTCAGGCCAAACAACCAATAAGACTGGAACACAATCCCACACATGAAAAAATATAATAATAATGAGATGGCAAAAAAATATGTCACAGATGAAGGAGCAAGGTAAAACCTACAAGACCAAATAAATGAAGAAGAAATAGGCAATCTACCTGAAAAAGAATTCAGAGTAATGATAGCAAAGATGATCCAGAATCTCAGAAATAGGATAGAGGCACAGATTGAGAAAAAGCAAGAAATGTTTGACAAAGATCTAGAAGAACTAAACAACAAACAGATATGAACAACACAGTAACTGAAATGAAAAATACACTAGAAGGAATCAATAACAGGATAACTGAGGCAGAAAAACAAATAAGTGAGCTGGAAGACAAAATGGTGGAAATAACTGCCAAGGAGCAGAATAAAGGAAAAAGAATGAAAAGAATGAAAGACAATCTCAGAGACCTCTGGGACAACATTAAATGCACCAACATTCGAATTATAGGGGTCCCAGAAGAAGAAGGGAAAAAGAAAGTGTCTGAGAAAATATTTGAAGAGGTTATAGTCGAAAACTTCCATAACATGGGAAAAGAAATAGTCACCCAAATCCAGTAAACACAGAGAGAGTCCCATACAGGATAAGTCCTAGGAAAAACACCCCAAGACACATATTAATCAAACTAACAAAAATTAAATTCAAAGAAAAAATATTAAAAGCAACAAGGAAAAAACAAAAAATAACACAAAGGAATCCCCATAAAGTTATCAGCTGATTTTTCATCAGAAACTCTGCAGGACAGAAGGGAGTGGCAGGATATACTTAAAGTGATGAAAGAGAAAAACCTACAACCAAGATTTTTCTACCCAGCAAGGATCTCATTCAGATTCGATGGAGAAATCAAAAGTTTTTCAGACAAACAAAAGCTAAGAGAATTCAACACCACCAGACCAGCTTTACAACAAATGCTAAAGAAACTTCTCTAGGTGGGAAACACAAGAGATGAAAAAGACCCAACAAAACAAACCCAAAACAATTAAGAAAATGGTAATAGGAACTTACATATTGATAATAGCCTTGAATGTAAATGGATTAAATGCCCCAACCAAAAGTCACAGACTGATTGAATGGACGGATACAAAAACAAGACCCATGTATATGCTGTCTACAAGAGACCATTTCAGACCTAGGGGCACATACAGACTGAAAGTGAGGGGATGGAAAAACATATTCCATGCAAATGGAAATCAAAAGAAAGCTGGAGTAGCAATACTCATATCAGATAAAATAAACTTTAAAATAAAGACTGATACAAGAGGTAAGGAGGGACACTACATAATGATCAAGGGATCAATCCAAGAAAAAGATGTAACAATTATAAAGGTTTATGCACCAAACGTAGGAACACCTCAATACATAAGGCAAATGCTAACAACCATGAAAGGAGAAATCGACGGTAACACAGTAATATTAGGGGAATTTAACACCCCACTTACACCAATGGAGAGATCATCCAAATAGAAAATAAGTAAGGAAACACAAGCTTTTAAATGACACAATAGACCAGATAGATTTATTTCATATTTATAGAACAATTCACCCGAAAGTGGCAGAATACACTTTCTGCTCAAGTGCACACAGAACATTCTCAAAGATAGAGCATGTCTTAGGTCACAAATCAACCTCAGAAAATTTAAGAAAACTGAAATTGTATCAAGTATCTTTTCTGACCACAACACTATGAGATTGGAAATCAATTACAGGAAAAAAAACCGTAAAAAACACAAATACATGGAAGCTGAACACTGCACTACTAAATAACAAAGAGATCACTGAAGAATCAAAGAAGAAATTAAAAAATACATAGAAACAAATGACAACGAAAACACGATGACACAAAACCTATGGTTTTGCAAAAGCAGTTCTAAGAGGGAAGTTTATAGCAATTCAATCTCACCTCAAGAAACAAGAAAAATCTCAATAAACAATCTAACCCTACACTTAAAACAACTAGAGAAAGAAGAACAAAGAAAACCTGAAGTCAGTACAAGGAAAGAAATCATAAAGATCAGAGCAGAAATAAATGAAGTAGATGAAGAAAACAATAGCAAGGATAAATAAAACTAAAAGCTGGTTCTTTGAGAAGATAAACAAAATTGATAAACCATTAGCCAGACTCATCAAGAAAAAAAGGGAGAGGATGCAAATCAATAAAATTAGAAATAAAAAAGGAGAAATCACAACTGACACCATAGAAATACAAAGGATTATAAGAGACTACTACAAACAACTATATGCCAATAAACTGAACAACCACAAAGAAATGGATAAATTATTGGAAAGGTACAGTCTTCCTAGACTGAACCAGGAAGAATTAGAAAATATAAACAGACCTATCCCAAGTAACGAAATTGAAACTGTAATTAAAAATCTTCCAACAAACAAAGGTCCAGGACCAGATGGCTTCACAGGCGTATTCTATCAAACATTTAGAGAAGCGCTAACACCTATCCTTCTCAAACTCTTCCAAAATATTGCAGAGGGAGAAACACTCCCAAATTCATTCTACAAAGCCACCTTCACCCTGATACCAAAACCAGAAAAAGACATCACAAAAAAATAAAATTATAGACTAATATCACTGATGAGCATAGACGCAAAAATCCTCAACGAAATACTAGAAAACAGAATCCAACAACACATTAAAAGGATCATACACTATGATCAAGTGGGATTTATCCCAGGGATTAAAGGATTCTTCAATATACGCAAATCAATCGATGTGATACACCACATTAATAAATTAAGGAATAAAAACCATATGATCATCTCAATAGATGCAAAAAAACTTTTGACAAAATTCAACACCTGGGCTTCCCTGGTGGCGCAGTGGTTGAGAGTCCACCTGCCAATGCAGAGGATGCGTGTTTGTGCCCCGTCTGGGAGGATCCCACATGCCGTGGAGCGGCTGGTCCCGTGAGCCATTGCCACTGAGCCTGCACGTCCTGAGCCTGTGCTCCGCAATGGGAGAGGCCACAACAGTGAGAGGCCTGTGTACTGCAAAAAAAATTCAACACCCATTTATGATAAAAATTCTCCAGAAAATGGGCATAGAGGGAAACTACATCAACATAATAAAGGCCATATATGACAAACCCACAACAAGCATCATACTCAACAGTGAAAAACTTAAAGCATTTCCAGTAAGATCAGGAAGAAGACAAGGATGTCCACTCTCACCACTCTTATTCAACATAGTTTTGCAAGTCCTAGCCATGGCAGTCAGAGAAGAAAAAGAGATAAAAGGAATCCAAATTGGAAAAGGAGTAAAATGGTCACTGTTTGCAGATGACAGATACTACATATAGAAAATCCTAAAGATGCCACCAGAAAACTACTAGAACTAATCAATGAATTTGGTAAAGTAGCAGGATACAAAATTAATGCACAGAAATCTCTGGCATTCCTATACACCAATAATGAAAAACCAGAAAGAGAAATTAAGGAAACAATCCATCACAACAAAAAGAATAAAATACCTAGGAATAAACCTGCTTAAGGAGGCGAAAGACTTGTACTCAGAAAACTATAAAACACTGATGAAAGAAATCAAAGATGACATAAATAGATGGCGAAATATACCATGTTCTTGGATTGGAAGAATCATTATTGTGAAAATGACTATACTACCCAAAACAATCTACAGATTCAATGCAATCCCTATCAAACTACCAATGGCATTCTTCACAGAATTAGAACAAAAAATTTTACAATTCGTATGGAAAAACAAAAGCCCCCGAATAGCTAAAGCAATCTCAAGAAAGAAAAATGGGAGCTGGAGGAATTAGGCTCCCCAACTTCAAACTATACCACAAAGCTACAGTAATCAAGACAGTATGGTACTGGTACAAAAACAGAAATATAGATCAATGGTACAGGATAGAATGCCCAGAGATAAACCCATGCACATATGGTCACCTAATTTATGACAAAGGAGGCAAGAATATACAATGGAGAAAAGACAGCCTCTTCAGTAAGTGGTGCTGGGAAAACTGGACAGCTACATGTAAAAGAATGAAATTAGAACAATCCCTAACACCATACACAAAAATAAATTCAAAATGGATTAAAGACCCAAATGTAAGACCAGACACTATAAAACTCTTAGAGGAAAACATAGGAAAAACACTCTTTGACATAAACCACAGCAAGATCTTTGATCCACCTCCTAGAGTAATGGAAATAAAAACAAAAATAAACAAATGGGACTTAATTAAACTTAAGAGCTTTTGCACAGCAAAAGAAACCATAAACAAGACGAAAAGACAACGCTCAGAATGGGAGAAAATATTTGCAAACGAAACAACAGACAAAGGATTAATCTCCAAAATATACAAACAGTTCATGCAGCTCAATGTCAAAAGAACAAACAATACAATTAAAAATTGGACGGAAGACCTAAATAGACATTTCACCAAGGAAGACATACAGATGGGCAAGAGGCACATGAAAAGCTGCTCAACATCACTAATTATTAGAGAAATGCAAATCAAAACCATAGTGAGGTATCACCTCATGACAGTCAGAATGGCCATTATCAAAAAATCTAAAAACAATAAATTCTGGAAAGAGTGTGGTGAAAAGGGAACCTTCCTGCACTGTTGGTGGGTATGTAAATTGATTCCACCACTATGGAGAACAATATGGATGTTCGTTAAAAAACTAAAAATAGAAATACCATATGACCCAGCAATCTCACTACTGGGCATATACCGTGAGAAAACCATAATTCAAAAAGAGACATGTACCACAATGTTCATTGCAGCACTATTTACAATAGCCAGGACATGGATCCAACCTAAATGTCCATAGACAGATGAATGGATAAAGAAGATGTGGCACATATATACAATGGAATATTACTGTGCCATAAAAGGAAATGAAGTTGAGTTATTTGTAGTGAGGTGGATGGACCTAGAGTCTGTCATACAGAGTGAAGTAAGTCAGAAAGAGAAAAACAAATACCATATGCTAATGCATATATATGGAATCTAAAAAAAAAAAAATGGTACTGATGAACTTAGTTTCAGGGCAGGAATAAAGACATAAGCATAGAGAATAGAACTGAGGGCACAGCATGGGAGGGGGAATCTGGAGAGAAGTGAGAGTAGCATCGACATATATACACTACTGAATGTAAAGAAGTTAGCTAGTGGCAGCATAGCACAGGGAGATCAGCTCGGTGCTTTGCGATGACCTAGAGGGGTGGGATAGGGAGGACTGGGGGGAGGCTCAAGAGGGAGGGGATACGGGGATATATGTATGCATATGGCTGATTCACTTTGGTGTACAACAGAAACTAACACAGTATTGTGAAGCAATTAGACTCCAGTAAAGATCTATTTAAAAAAATAAAAATAAATAAAAAATAAAAGATGGTGACAGTATAAACTTTGCTTCAAATTTTTAAGCACAAGACCTTATAGCTTTGATTATCATCTCAGATGATAATTTGCCTAGACTTGATCTTATATTTAGTATTAGGCATATTCAACTTGAAATCTACTTTAAAGTACTTTGTTGCTTCCTTTTGAAAGATGTCTTGACATAACTAATAAAATATTATTAGATATTTTCACTTAAATATTTCTTTATCTCCTGAAACTTCTCTCTTCCCCAAATCTCCCTCCAGATTTTCCTAACTCTATGATGCTTCTAGTTTAAAAACTCACATTGCCTTTTCTTATTTCTTATTACTTATTTTTTGTTTTCCAAACATTTTTGAAATCCTGTTTATTCCTTTTCTTCATAATATATTTGAAAAACAATTCTTTCTGTTCATATCCATTGCTAGCACACTGTAGTGGTCTCTATCAATATGTATGTAGACTAATAAGCAATGCCAAATTTATTTTGCCATATTTACCCTTTTTTACATCTACTGCCCAACCCATCTTGCAGGCAACCACCTGAGGGTTCTTTTTGCAATGTTTTATATCATGAATCTATCAATAAGTATTCATGGAACAATTCTTGAGTTAAGGCAATGTTCTAGGTATAATTGCTAGGTGGAAGTATTGAGGTGTGTCATGGGGAGGGAGGAATTTGTAGCCAAAGAAGTTTTAGATAGGGTTCTTACTTTCAGAATTTACGTTTCAGTCAAAATGCACATTGCAGTAAACTCAAAGGCTTAGTGCAAGAGCACAAATAGGTACATACAGAAACTTGACACTTTCCATTTCAAATTCCTGAGGTGATTTATCCTAGCAAAATTTCAGTTTAAAGATAAATCTTAATGATAACTTGTAAAGACCTTAAAATCCCATTTGTGATCATTTCAACACTGTTCTTTCCCATGTGTGCTGGTTACAGCAAACAGTTTTGCAATGGCATCAACCAATGTGCAGTAGTACCTGATGTGACCATCTGCTCTTTGCAAATTGGAAATTTAATTATATCACATGCTCAAACTGACCAATGAACACATGGCTAGAGCCATTTTGAAAGGACCCTTCTAGTTCTTCAGAAACTATTGGCCCAGACCAATATTTATTCAGGACTATTTATTCATAAGTCACGTCTCCACCAGTGTCCTGTGTTCTTGTTTCCTTTTTTGTGCTCATGTTAGAAATGAAACTCAGGCCCTTAAATGTAGGGTAGCAGGACTAAATGATGGGAGACTATGAGACTTTGGTGGTTTATCAGAACTGCCTCAGTCTGGTGTAATATTTGGATAGTGATTTAGCGTTCATGTGTAATAAGTATCCTTTTAGTTAAAGTTACACAGTCTCTCTATTTAAAATATGATTGGAATTGTCACTCTGTGTATAAGATACATTTTTCTTGTGTGGCCTTTCCCTAACTTTTCTAGGGACATCCATTCTTCATATCTATGTTGGTATCATGGGAGCACCTATTTTATATGATATAAATTTGCCCCTAGGTTGCAGTTGATGGGTTCAGTAGTTAGAATCTGATCCAAACTGGGCCACTGAATTTCTTCCTTGAGATTTTGAATTTTAGAAGGAGAGTTTTGGCACTCTTGCAACCGAAGATGTCAAATGTCAATTAACCAGGGAGCTTCTCAGTGGTCAATTTTAGGCCATGAAATGGAACCAACTGGTTTATACAAAGAGAAAGAACAATGGAACAGATGAATAAAAAGGTACCTTGGCTAGAGATAAAGAGAATCCTGATACTCTCCTATTCCCTGGTAGTTCTGGTAGTTCCTGAGCCCAACAGCAACGCTGATGTTTCCATGGCTTAGATTTTCCTTGGATTCTATGGGCTATCCCATTATTCTCCCAATAGATCCTCCTATTTCTGTAAGCTTTTCAAGTTGCATTTTGTCACCTGCAGTTAAGATATATATCATGAATACATTCTGCCTTTGCAAACCCCTGAGAGCAAGATGTGGTAGCTTCAAATAAAGAGCAGTCTAAGAGCCATGAACATCTAAACAGGCACACAGCCTGATACCCATGTGCCACTGTCCTTTAGTCACATATGTACATCCCCACATAGGTGCTAACATATGTAAAGTCTAGACTCTATCTTATAAAAAAGCCACAAATATAAAATTATTAAGAAGAGGCAAATTAGAGTTTATCATTCGTTATCTGGTTTAAAACTTTTACTTGTATCCCATTATTATTGGAATATAAACTCACGGGCCTGGTGTTCTAGGCCTCTTACAAGCAGCCCCTAAGCTCCCTGTGGCAGGGTTCCATCATTTCTACAAAATTCCTCCCTTATTATTTTCACCTAAGTTCCTTTGTGATGATTCCTGCCTAAGAGGCCCTTCCTTCAACCTAAGAGGTTGCCCAATGAAACCCTTATCCTTCAAGACCACATTTAGTTCCCACCTCCCGAGTTCTTGATCCCACAGAGGGCTTCTCATTCTCTGAAATCCCATAGCTCTTATTATTTCACTCATTTGCTCACCATTTACTATATTTTTATTGGAGTATAGTTGATTTACAATGTTGTGTTAATTTCTACTGTACAGGAAAGTGATTCAGTTACACACATGCACACACATATATACGTACATTCTATTTTTTATATATATTTATTTTTGGCTGTGTTGGGTCTTCATTTCTGTGCGAGGGCTTTCTCTAGTTGCGGCAAGCGGGGGCCACTCTTCATCGCGGTGCGCGGGCCTCTCACTATCGCGGCCTCTCTTGTTGCAGAGCACAGGCTCCAGACGCGCAGGCTCAGTAGTTGTGGCTCACGGGCCTAGTTGCTCCGCGGCATGTGGGATCCTCCTGGACCAGGGCTCGAACCCTTGTCCCCTGCATTGGCGGGCAGATTCTCAACCACTGTGCCACCAGGGAAGCCCATACATTCTATTTTTATATTCTTTTTCATTATGGTTTATTATAAGATATTGAATATAGTTCTCTGTGCTATACAGTAGGACCTTGTATATCCATTCTATATATATTAGCTTACATCTTGCTAACCTCACTTACTATTTATGCCATATATAGTTAACTATTTCAGAGTTGCTGGTTTTAATTCCTCCTGGGAGATTATTAAAAACTCTTTGAGGGTAAAGACCATGCCTTTTATTCATTTTTACTATACACTCCCCCTGTCCTGAATCCACTGAGAGGGAGCATTTGGTAGTGTTTTATTTGAATAACACATACAAGAGTAAAATATGGTATATTCCCTAAGCGAACTGATTATAAATATTTTATAAAGGGGCATTAAAAAGTTAAATGAAAAAGCTCATATTGGCAGAAGATAAAAAAGTTTAACAACTGCTACAGATAAAGGGACATTTGAGAATGAATGATAGATATAAATCTTAAAGGAAAGAAACAAGCATATGAATAAGTCAGAAGACATGATGGCTAAAGAAAAGGAGAAAACAGTCAAACCCTACATAATATTTTCTTCTTTTCCTAAATCAAGGGACATCCATGCATCCTCCTCACCCTCTAGACTGTAAACTCCACCAGGCCAATTATTACATCTGTTCTGTTCATCACAGTACAGCCAGTCCCTGGACCTCAGTCTAGTGAGATTCAATGAACATTTCTGGAATAAGTGAACCATTGCATAGTCAGAATACATTTTGTAGTAAGTATTTCTATAGAGGTCACATGTACTTTCTAGAATTTCCAGGATATGTACCCAAATTCTGCAGTGACAACCAAGGACTAACTGACATAAGTAAAGTATTAGAAATATCATTGATGAAAAGTGTATGGTCAGGGGAGTAAAACCTCTGTGACGTAGAGACTAAATTCATATTAGTTGAAGACAGGAAGACTGACAGCTGCCATTAACAATGGGCTTTGATAAAAAGGAGTGATCCAACCAACAAGGACAGCGTGAGATTGAACCAATGCAGAAAGCAGAGGACATAGAAGCCGATGTGATGAGTGGCATAGAAAGGATTCAACTAAAACCAGAAGGATGTTCCCTAGTTTCTTCTAGATAAATTCTTCATGAGTATCTCAGGGAGGAATGGATGCTGATTTTATCAGTCATCTTTCTCTAGGTCATAGTTCAGAAACAAATGACCTCCAAGTCTAAGTCGCTTGAGACCACAAAGCTTGATCACATTTCAAGTTGGCTGCAAGTCCACTGAGGACCTGCTCTTTATTCTGGAACATAAACCAAAAGAACAACAGTTATACGGGATCCTGCAAAACTAGCACTGACAAACATAGCAAATAAAAATACAAAACACCCTGTTAGATTTGAACTTCAGATAAGCAACATATTATTATTGTTATTTATTTATTTTCTTTAGTGTAAGTATGTCCCATGCAATATTTGGGACATACTTACACCAAAAATGTATTTGTGATTTATCTGATTCAGATTTCATTGCAAGTCCTATATGTTTTCTGGCAACTCTTTGCCGGATTCATGAATGAAGAAAGAGAGAAGTGACGTGACCTCACGAAGGCTTTTAAATCTTCTGCTCAGAAGCAGCATTTGACATTTCTACTCTTCACTCATTGACCGAAAAGACACATGACTCTGTCTGCCATCAGTGGGATAACAGATAAAATCCTCTCTTAGAGATAGGCCTAGGAAGGGAGCCGCAGGATTCTGATGGTAATACTACCTACTGCAGTACTGAGTAAAAAATGCAAAGTTCATCTAAGAGTGTGTGTGTGTGGAGCAGGGGTGCTTTTCAATATCTTCTTTTTTTTCTTTTTTTTTTTTTTTGCAGTACACGGGCCTCTCGCTGCCGCGGCCTTTCCCGTTGCGGAGCACAGGTTCCGGACGCGCAGGCTCAGTGGCCATGGCTCACGGGCCCAGCCGCTCCGCGGCATGTGGGATCATCCCGGACCGGGGCACGAACCCGTGTCCCCTGCATCGGCAGGCAGACTCTCAACCACTGCGCCACCAGGGAAGCCCTCGATGATCTTCTTTTCATATCTGAAAAGGAGCTAAAACAACTCCTTCATTTGCGTTAAGGAAAAGTACCTGGAGCAGGAAGACCTCCCTGCCATTTGCAATCTCTCCTTCTCTGAGCTTCTAAAGGAACAGCCGTTCTTGCCGCTCTGCTCCTAGTTGAAGGAACCACTTGAGTTTGACAATGAGGGGTCGTTTCTCTTAGAGTGACTGTCTTAGGCCCCATTCTTTTGGGGCAAGGCTCCTGATACTGGTGAGTGAGCAGTGAACAGAGAATGGAAATCGGAGAGGGAGAAGGAAGCGCTTGTGCCAGCAGAGGCTAACACACTTCTGAAGTGTTGTTTTCGGGTGGGGGTGTTTATTTGTTGGTTTGGTTTTTTTGGGCCTTGCCGTGCAGCTTGTGGGATCTTATTTCCCTGACCAGGGATCGAACCCCGGCCCAAGGCAGTGAAAGCACCGAGTCTTAAACACTGGACAACCAGGGAACTCCCACTCCTGTAGTGTTGATGTTTGCCTGTGGCCCACGGCCTCTTTCACATCTTTTCCTTGGGGAAAGCCATCCTTTACCATTGCAGGCTCTTCTTTGTAACCATCTTTCCTATTAAAGACACTCTTTGTTCATATTCCACTACATTTCAAGGGATATTTTGCTAGGGGAGAGGGCAAAGGTGGATGGAGATATGGGCTGGTTATACACAGGATTTTCCCGGTCCCTAAAGCCCTTGTAGTTTGGCCCAAGATTTTACATATATTCAGAATCCTTGTTGAAAAATCAATTTCTAACTTTTCTTATTCTTCTGTATGTCTCAGAAGTCATTGTTTACTTAGTACAGCATGTGAAAACTGCTCCTAGTTGATTTCCAAGGTCAATCATAATAGAACTAGATCCCTGAAATAGCCTGGAATATGATGAACACTGATCATCTGCACTGACTTCTTTTTGCTGGGTTTTTCTTTCCAGTTCAAGACTGTTTCTAAATATTATTTTCCTACCACATTATAATATGCTTCATATTCGGAGTTTTCCTAAATAGGACATTTGGCTAATGAAGTGAGATAATGGGGAATTAAATGGTTTTCAGTGTGAAGGGAACAACATTATTTACAGGGTATATTGCCGATTAAGGAGAAGAAAAAAATTTTTTTTTCTTTTAAAAAGAGACAAGATGATAATTAAGTTCCTTAAACACAAAGATTCCCAACTTGTGATATGGTGTGATCTTTTGGGATTTCCTAATTTAATACCAGCCACACAATGATAGTCCTTTCATATTGAATATGCTAGTATAAAATGAAATTTACATACTGCCTGTCACAATTCCTGACAATTAACACGAGCTTGTAGGTGAAAAGGATAGCTCATCTGAAAATACATGACTGTCTAAAATCCCCAAAATATGTTTTTCTCAGATGGAATTACTTCATCACAGTGCCATCAACACTAAGAAATAGAAATGAACTACATGATTTTTAAAACTATAATCACTGGAGATTGACAAAATGGTGTAAAACAAAAATTTGCAGATACAAAATATATATTTAAATAAACTATGTGCTTCAGGCTACAATAAAGCTTATCTGACCCTATTAACAACATGTTTTAATTTTAAATATATACAGTAGGTTCCCTACATATGAACGAGTTCCATTCCAAGAGCGTGTTCGTAAGCCCAATTTGTTCATAAGTCCAACGAAGTTAGCTTAGGTACCCAACTAACACAACCAGCTGTATAGCACTATACTGTATTAGACTGATAATACTTCTCACACAAATAATACATAAAAAACAAACACAAAAAATAAAACATTTTTAATCTTACAGTACAATACCTCAAGAAGTACAGTGGTACAGTACAACAGCTGGCATACAGGGGCTGGCATCGAGTGAACAGGCAAGAAGAGTTACTGACTGGAGGAGGGAGAGAAGGTGGGAGATGGTAGAGCTGAAGGACCGTCAGCAATAGGAGACGGAGGGCAAGCTGCAGTTTCACTCACGCCTGACATTGACGGCACAGGTTCTGGTTCCTTGCTGGATTCAATTCGTTCACATCTTTGAAAGTTCGCAACTTGAAGGTTCATATGTGGGGGATTTGCTGTATTGATAATCTTCAGCTTTCTTTAAAATATAAAGTAATTGATAATTTTCACTTTTATACCCGTTTATAGTTTTTTTGTTTCTGTTTCTTTCTTTTTTTTTTTAATAACGAATGTAAATGTTTCTGTAGTTGAGATTGAAGATTCCAGAGCTAGGAGGAGCATTTTAACATCATCTAGTTCCAGGGTGGTAGGATCTGGTTCGGGTCCTTCCAATCCCTACTTCTTTGCCTCTGGCAGATGTTGCTGATCAACAGAAGTCTTTTCGGAAGAGCCAGGGCTGGGAGTGACGGCCCTTAACACAGCAGTTCAGATAGTCACCAGCAACTGGTCTGAGCTGGCAGAGAAGATAGCTGTTGCTGAAAGTCCCGCCTCTTTATCTCAAAGAAGAGAATACTGGGCACTAGGTAGGCTGTGGGGCTTGGCACCATAAGGCAGAGCCAGGAGTGGGTCTGTTTTGACTTATAAATCCAGTGCTCATCCACTTTACCAGACTGTTTAGGCAATTTACTTCAATGCAGATTCTTTAAAATGGCATTTTATTTTTGCATAGCATTATTGATATAAAAGGTTACATGATCATTATCTCTCCCAATATTGTCAGAAGAGAAACAAGGAATAAAACAGTCCTCTTTTGCATCATACAGAATTAGTGAAAAAGGAGTTGCAAAAAAGCATAAATAGCATAAGGAAATACTACTTTGTGAATAATTCAAATTAATATCAGCATTGTTCTAAGCACTTTGTATTCTCAATTATTTAAAATGGTTGGGGGAAAGGTGAGAGAGAATTTAAGACCCATAGCCTGTGAGATGGAAGATTCTGTCTCTAGAGGACTCAGTGTGGATATTCCCAAGTTTAAGACTGGTTTAATTGGTAATCTGCCAACTGATGATAAACTGATCTACTATAGAAAATATGAGTCTAAGAACTAGGGGACAGAGGGCACTCACATTCCTGTGAAACATCACAGGCAGGGAAATCTGCACTTTCCCTCTGTGCTCTGTACCTCTGGGCATGTTGTCTGGCATCGTGGAAACAGCCCTTAGTCCCGTTTTCAGTTTTGAGTCAAGTGGAGAATGTACACAAAGGACGGTTTATTTTAGCAATACTTGTTTCTTGTCTTAGAAATACCCATTTCATAGTTTCAGCTTCAGGTAGGGACCATCCAGGGCATCACTGGTAAGCAAAGCAGTGAGTTTTCAGCATCATCACTTTCTATTGTGATAACTTCCTCCCCATCTTCTGCTTCCCCCTCTCCCCCTCCCCTTCCACTCCCTTCGCTCCCCCCACCCTCAATTTGGTGACACCCTCTTCATTCTTCTGAGATATTCTCTGCCATGGGCCTCTGAGACCTTGTGTATTAAAATTCGTTATCAGGTAAAGATCTGACAGTACTAAAATATAATGCTAAAATATAAGTGACTAATAAATGTCATCTTCCACTGGGATATTTGCATTTTAATAAGCACGAAGCCTTAAGCCAAAGGAATCAGGGATTTGGGGTTTGGTTTGGTGACACGGAGGTCTTAGTGAGGACTTCTCTCTGAACTTCTATCACATGTAGGATCCACTCTTCCTAGCGGGCAAGACAGCAAAATGTAAGCTTAAACGTTGCCATGTAAATCAAACAGCTTTGAGGGCTTGGGGAGGAAATGGTCAAATGAGACATTCCATTATATATGTAGAAGTGAACTTTGTCTCCTGAAAAATAATTTTATTTATAGTAGATTTTGACATGAGGAACTCTATAACTTTGTTTTCTCTTTGAAATGGTTGCTATCCCCTGAGTGCCCCTACCCTGAGGGATAAGGTCTCTTTTATGAGATCTCATCCTTCTGATAACATGATGCTCAACTCCCCACAAAGACATTTCATCCTCCATCTTCAGGCTGAATCTCAGAGCATTGACTCATCAAAAGGATCACTCTTAAATGCTGTTTAATAATTATTCCTTTTTCTCCCCTTTGTTCCCAAGGAGGCTCTATTTGTCGTGCTCCCAAATGCACTTTGTAAACTACAAAGTGTTAAACAAAAGTGAATACACATTATCTCCATCATCTTATTATCATCTCAACTTTTTCTGGAGCCAGGAGAAACTGACCTTAGGTAATCAGATTATGGTAGAGTGGATTATAAAAAGTGAGTCACCTTGTTAGTGTTTGCAGGGGACATATCTTTAAACACATATTTTGGTGATCGCTGTCATAAAATGTTTAAATTTCTAATTAGGGATTTCAAATGGCCCTAAGAATAAGACCAAATAGCAAAAGGATGGTTTACGTTTTGATTATTGTAAGACTGAGAATTCAAACAGGATATACTCCAGCAATATTGTAAACTGTGGGCAGACTAACAAAATAAAAAGGACACACGGACTCACGTACTTTGCATTTGGCAGAAAGATTGCTAAAGTTAAAAAGAAAATAGTGGAGTTAGAAGAAGAGCGATAGAAGAAATATAAGCCAGAATTTTCCGTATTTCCTCAGGTTGAAAGAAAGGGCAACTATCTCCTGTGTTTTGCGTGGGCACTACTTACTAAGGTGCTCTTGCTGGAGAAATGTGAAAAACTGTGGAGTGCCCTCTGCTTTTGTTAGCGCTTTCCAGCCTTTCTTACAACATGTGTGTCCAGTATTAGTAACGTTGGTAAAATGGCCTTTCACCGAGAGGAAAGTAGGTCAGGGGTTTAGGAAATGAAAGAGATTTAATGCATTCTGTGTGTATACTTATTCCTCCTTCAAAAGCAATATTTGAAAGAAAGAGAGAAAACTATTTAGAACACAAATTTAAAAATTAACATAATAAGGAAAGGAATCACTAAAGTTACAAGAAAAGACTTCTGGAATGAGATGCTGCAGTGTAGTTTTCCTCTGGACAGCAGTCTGAGAAAAAAATTTTTTCTCTAAGCCTAAGCCTTCACGGAACCAAACTGTATAGGTGCTGGACGCATTATGCCTTGAGATATTTTGCCAAGGAAGTGGCGTTTCATTCTATATTAAAGAAAGGCACATTCTTCCTCACACTCACAAAAAAAAAAAAAAAAAAATCACACCCCTATTCAGAGCCCAAGTTGTCATCAGAAAGGAAAAGGTTGGAGTTCACTTATCATGTGCATTTCTATGGCTACAGAGATAATTGGGTTGATTCCATCTAGCCCTCTGCTTCTCTCGCATTTTAATTGAAAATCCTCCAGAGTGTTAGAAGCACAGAGCTGGCCTGAGACTTGAGGAGACTTCACTTAGGCAGCAATGGACCAAAATGACAACCGAAAGGCAGGCTGAGCAGTGTGTGGGACCAGGAGCCTGTGGCGTGGCTGCTAGAAACTGACCAGCATGAGGGTGGGGGCAGGAGTGGGTTTGTGTGTTCTGTACCTCGTTTTTTTTTTTGTTTGAGAATACTTACAGGTTTCATTTCTGGCTACTTTCAATTTAAGATTTTTATCACAGCTTTTCCGTCAGGGTGAGTACCTGAAGACAGGACCGCTATCATCAGCCTGCACAATTTCAACAGAGTCTGATTTATTAAAATAAAGGGTTCAAAAGCAGATGGCATTGGCGGCAGCAGAGAGTAAAACCAGCCTGTAACTTTTGGGTGGTGTTAAAATGGGCATGCATTTAATATCGTTTTCATGTTTCATCATCGAGCCCGTCCCTATTAAAACTTTGCAGGTTCGGTTGGTCAAGTTTTGTGTGTGAGTGGACTCTCTGAGCAGGCTCAACGTGTGCTTAGGAGATTAATTCATAAGCTGTTCTAACTCTGAATCTCCAAGGTTTGTTCTGTCTCTGTGTTGTTTGCATAATGCACTTTTGTACAGCTAAAGCACTACCTGTAAAGGGATTATTTTCATATGCAGCACATTAAAAATCTAGTTCAATTCACAGATCCCATTCTGTCTATGCCTGAGATAACAGGTGAAAAGTATCTCATTACAAGTGTCCAGGAAGCAAACATAAGAACGCGAATGTTTGGGGAGAGAATGTACCCCTACTGAAATTAATTCCCCAATGGTTTTATTAAAGTCTGCAAATTGCATTATTTTCCCATCATATTTGAAATACTGCCCTCCCTTAATGCCTGCTCTAATCCATGCCATGCCATCTTCCCTGGAGTGTCTAGACATGGTGTCTTAGATTTATGTGTATGATCTCAGTGTGTTACAACATCGCTCCTGACTAATGCATTATTACAATACTTACAGATATTCCCAAGTGCCACTATATTGATTAGAAAATCACCAATCTGCATATGCACACCATCTGTGCTGCAGAGAAGCAAAAAAATGCAGGATGACATTTGCTTTATTCGAAGGAAGATTCAGAAACCACTAATAGAACGAAGAGGGAATTCTCTTTTGCAAGGAAGGGATTTGGCTTTTCTAGAATTAAAAAAAAGTGCACCATATGAATTTTTATAGAACTATCCAGTGTGAACCCAAAGTGTTTAAAACTCCTCGTCCCTCTCCCCTTTCTGGTAGATTGGAAAGCCCAGGTCTCGGCATGCAAACAGCATGCTTAACCACTTAGATCCTGAAAATGATACCATATCAGGACCACTGGTGCCATGAAATTGATAAATCTCAGCTCCACTGCCACAGCCATTTGGTGGAAAACTGCCTGTAGTGAGCAGTCGGCTGGGTCTCAGTGGAAAGGCCGAAAGCATGCCTGCAAAAGATGAATGAGGCATGCACCTACTGGGCTAAAATGCTTTTAAAGGACAGGAATCTGTTTATATTTGATTGATTGTTCAGTCTGATACTTTCCTTTATAAAGTTTATTGACTACAAGAACATAAATCAAAGGAAAACAAATCACAGGTTCAATTTTGGGGGCATTGACATCCTGCCATCTCTGCAGCAACTGCTCACACAAGTCAAGGGGCAGGAAGAAGGATGCAAGGAACCAGGGGGAAAAATCACATGATGGAAATGGGCACTAGGAAAGCTCTACTCTTATTATTCTCCTAAAGGCTCTTTAGATGGCAAATGTCTTGTAACATATAGCAATGCCAGGAGTTTAGGCAGCTGTTGGAATGGTCAAAAACAAAAAATAGAAAAATGATTTTTTTTAAAGAACTAATTGCAAGCAAGTGACATTCAGATCTAAAAATTTTTAATGTCCCCTATTATTTTTGTTTGTTTGTTTTTGTTTTTGCGGTACGCGGGCCTATCACTGTTGTGGCTTCTCCCGTTGCGGAGCACAGGCTCCGGACGCGCAGGCTCAGCGGCCATGGCTCACGGGCCCAGCCGCTCCGCGGCACGTGGGATCTTCCCGGACCGGGGCACGAACCCGTGTTCCCTGCATCGGCAGGCGGACTCTCAACCACTGCGCCACCAGGGAAGCCCACTCCCTCCAATTCTTAAGGAAAAAAAAAATGAAAATACTAAAACAATCACTCTAATGACCTTTGGGTGAACTGAGGGGATGGCAGCAAGAGGCTCTAATCATATTCCCGCTCAATCCTACCCCATCCCAATGGAGGGGATTATTGCCTTGCTCACCTTGCCTTTACAGAGTTCTTGTCTACACGGATTGTGGGGTAAACTCTAGCCATGGTATAACCCAAATGGATTTGTGCCAGGAACCCTAAAGAATCATCCCTTTGTGTCTCTTTTAAAACTAAATGTGTAGGGACTAAAATACCTATAGAGAGACTTCCCTGGTGATGCAGTAGTTAAGACTCCGTGCTCCCAATGCAGAGGACCTGGGCTCGATCCCTGGTCCGGGAACTGGATCCCACGTGCATGCCGCAACTCAGAGTCTGCCTGCCACTACTAGGGAGCCTGCCTGCCGCAACTAAGACCTGATGAAACCAAATAAATAAATAAATTTTTTTTTTAAGAAAGCTTGTGTCTCATTACCTCTTAAAAAAAAAAAAAAAAAAAACCTACAGAAAGTCCTCTGTTAGTGTGGGTGTGTGCCTTTCTCCACAGTTTGGTTAGACCAGCAAGCAGTTTTCCATTGTGAAGAGTTAATGGCAGCATTCTCAGACCTTGTCCTTTTGAAATATGCCTGACTTAAAAAATAAAAAACAGTTGCATTCTTCATTCCCTATGCATTTTTCAAGATTGTTGTTTTCTATTTTTCACATTTTAGTCAGCGTCTTTGGGTTCCAGAAGCCTGTCTCTGAACACATTTTCTGTATTTCATGGAAACATCTGTGGGGCAGGGGTGGGGGAAAAGGAGGAGACATAAACCAGTCCTCTCATAACCCAATGAGTGTCTGTAAGAATTTCCACCTACCACCCTAGGCTCTGTAGTCACGGTGTAACAGCTGCATCTCAGAGAGTTAACACTAGCCAAACTGACAGTGGCTGTAGAAAATCGAGGGAAGGAGTTTGCTGCTGGAAAGAATGTAAAGCAGCATGTCCTTGCTCCTTCTCTGCAGCAACTGGGAGCACCTCACAAAGCCTTCCCAAGAGCAAATATCACTTTGCAGTGGTCACCACTGGCAGAGCCACTAATGAGGCCTAATTGGGGCAACAGGGTCTGCCTGTGCACATTAGCATCTCTAAGTCATCCCAATTAAGGAACAAGAGACAGCAGGGTGGGCATTGTTTGGATAGCGGTGCCCTGCTTGGGTATGCTGTGAGGAACAAGGCCAAAGGCTGAGTGCCTTCAACCACCCAACATGTGACCTAATTGCTAATTGATGCACAACCTTGGGTGGCCTGCAGCTTCTTAATGAGGTTTCAGACCGTTTGGGGTCCTAAAACAACAAGCTTGTTTTTGGAACAAAGCCAACAGCTTATCTTCATTTATCAGTGTTTTACCCTTTCAGAAAAAAAAAGAAAATACACATCGCAGGATGTGAATGAGAAACACTAGGCACTAAACTGTAAGTCACAGAGGCCCATTGTGGTTAATAGGTAGAAAGTCTAGGGGACTGTGGTGTGTAAAGCAATGATAGAGAAGGTATTTCTGGAGCATCAAGAGGTGAGGGAAGGGCTTCCCTGGTGGCGTAGTGGTTGAGAGTCCGCCTGCCGATGCAGGGGACACAGGTTCGTGCCCCGGTTCGGGAAGATCCCACGTGCCGCAGAGCGGCTGAGCCCGTGAGCCATGGCCGCTGAGCCTGCGCGTCCAGAGCCTGTGCTCCACAACGGAAGAGGCCACAACAGTGAGAGGACCGCGTACCGCAAAAAAAAAAAAAAAAGTGGTGAGGGAAAAATAGAGAAATGTGTAGCAAATTATAGGTTAAAAATGAGATCACAGCAAGAAACTTTTAAAATTTATAGAATTTATTTCAGAACTCACTGCCCATAAGAATGGCTTCATTATCACACTTGCCACAGTTCACTTCTGGTCTTCACATATTTAGGGAGCCATGGAATGAGTAGAAAAGTTTTAAGTGAGTTACGAAGATTGAGAAAGGAAAGCTATTTTTGAAGAGATGAAAATGGGGGTGGGCTGAAATCTTTTATTCATTACTTTATTCATTCATTTAACAAGCATTGTTTAACTGCCTTCTATTCTCCAGGCACTCTGCTAGGTACTAGGGCTCATAGGGTATAAAAAACAATATAATCACTTATATCACAGAATTTACACTCTAGCAGAAAAAAAGTCATTAAATGCAAAGAAAATAATAATGAAAATAATAACTGAATTTTATTGTTTCATAGTATATGCTAGGTAAGAATAGGATGTTAAATCCATCTAGAGCTCAAGGAGTTTCCTGAAGAAGTTGAGTTGACCCTGATTTTGAGGAGGCCATTCCTCTGGCTCTTAGGGTACAACTAATTTACAGTTTCCCTTAAAGTCATATAAAATATTTGGACTGCTCTTAAAATCCAGAAGTAACATAAACTCTACTTAACAAATACAGCATCATTTAAAAACATCCACTTGATTTCTACATAATGACTGATTTAAATGGGGAAAGGTGTAGATTGTGAAAAAAGATAAAGTAGAAAGGGACAGCAGAGAAACAGGAAAGCAAGCAAGAGAGACAAAAAGGGAAGGAGGAAAAACAGTAAGGGAAGAAATATACCCGGAGTAATGGGGATACTCATCAAAAGACATAAGGAGAAGAAGAAGTAATTGGTAGGTACAGATAGGAAAGAAGAAGAAATAGAAGGGAAAAGATTTGGACGTGGAAAAAGGGAGTGGAACAGTGAAAAATGTATTGTAGCTCTTAGGGCAATTTCTAGTCTGAAGTGAACTGATCTGGTCAAATCCTTCTCATCTCTTACATTGTATTTTCTGGTAGTAGTCACAACTGTTTATTAACTTGTTCTTAGGTGCTAAAGAGCTGGTCAAGCCCTATTTATAGCTCTTCAATTGGGATAGCCGAATATGCTCTTCTTAAATTATTTCCAAGAAAGTAAAATAACAGTAAAAATTATAAGATATATTTTTGATAACTGTAAGAGATTATAATTACCAGCATGTTCATTGGTCAGTTAACTTATTTAGCAAATATATGGTGAGTACTAGTTAAAAATATTATATAAGATATTTGTAGGATAATCAATAAGCTCCATTAGCATTTTTTTTTTTTTTCTGCAGTACGTGGGCCTCTCACTGTTGCAGTCTCTCCCGTTGCGGAGCACAGGTTCCGGACGCGCAGGCTCAGCAGCCATGGCTCACGGGCCCAGCCGCTCCACGGCATGTGGGATCATCCCGGACCAGGGCACGAACCCGTGTCCGCTGCATCAGCAGGCGGACTCTCAACCACTGCGCCACCAGGGAAGCCCTCCATTAGTATTTTTAATATAATTATCCAGAATATCACATTAAAGACACCCACTACTTTTTCTCCTTCTCCTCCTCTCCTCACCACTCTAGTTTCACCTGTATCCTTTATTATTCTTCCTTCTGTCTTTGACTGATCCGACTTCCTCCTATCTTTCCATCCACCATTCGAGATTCGTGTTCGCCAGGGAAATTTTTCCATTAGAACTTTTTTTTTCCTTCAAAACTTGTGATCAGAACCTCTCAGACCAGGATGTCATTTTGAATGAAGTCATGTTACAATTATCACTGCTGATCTTTGATACTTTCAATTATCACAGCAACACTATAGTGCCAAAGTCACTTTAAAGAGGGAAAGGGGAATGCTCCCACTCTCTGTATTATGCTCAGAGGGGAGTCCCACAGCATGATATACATGGAGCCCAAATTAATATAGAATATAATTAAATCCAAAGTAAGTAGAAGAAAGAAATAAGGAAAATTAGAGCAGAAATCAATGAAACTGAAAATAGGAAATCAATAGAAAAAAAGTCAACAAAACCAAAAGCTGATTCCTTGAAAAGATCAGTAAAATCAAGAAACCTCTAGTCTGCCTAAGTATGACAAAAATAGAGAGGACAACGTTTATTAATATCAGAAATGAAAGCGAGAACATTACTACATATCCCATGGACACTAAAAGAATAATAAAGGAATACTATGAAGAACTGTATGCCACAAATTTGATAACTATATGAAATGACCAATTTCTTGAAAGATATAACCTGTCAAACCTCACATAAGAAAAAATAATCTGAATAGGTCCATATCCATTAAAGAGATTGGATCAATAATTAATAACCTTCCAAAACAGAAAGCAACAGGCCCCAGTATGTTCACTGGTGAATTCTACCAAACATTTAACGAAGAAATTGTACAAAATTTTACAATTTCTTTCAGAAGATAGAAACAGAGGGAAATCTTTCAGACTGATTCTATGAGGGCAGCATTACACTAATATCAAAACCAGAGAGACATTACAAGAAAAGCAAACTACAAACCAGTATCTTTCTTAAACATGCATTCAAAAGTTCTCAACAAAATATTAGCAAATTGAATCCAACCATATATATAAAAACAATTATATACCGTAAATAAGTGAGATTTATCCAAGGTACGCAATGCTGGTTCAATATTCAAAAATCAATTAATGTAATTCATCAAGTCAATAGGCTAAAGAAGAAAAAACTCACGATTTTATCAATAGATGCAGAAAAAGCATTTGACAAAATCCAATGCCCATTCAATACTGAAGGAGAAAAACAAAGTTAGAGAACTGACGTTATCTTACATCAAGATGTAGTTACAGGTGTAGTTAGTCTACATCAAGATGTAGTTACAGTAGTTAGTCTATATCAAGATGTAATCAAGTGATCAATACAGAGTGGTATTGGTGAAAGAATAGGTCAATAGATCAGTGATACAGAATAAAAAGCCCACAAATAGACCCTCATAAATATAGTCAACTGATCTTTGACAAAGAAGCAAAGATAACACAGTGGAGAAAAGACAGTCTTTTCAAAAAATGGTGCTGGAACAACTGGTCATGCAAAGAAATAAACATAAAGGCAGACCTTACACTCTCACAGGAATCAACTCAAAATGGATCACAAAATGTAAAACACAAACTATAAAAATCTAAGAAGGTAATGTGAGAGGAAAGCTTTATGACCTTGAATTTGATGATGACTTTTTAGATGTATCACTAAAGGCATGATCCATGAAAGAAAGAATTGATAGGCTAGATTTAATTAAAATTAAAAATTTCTGCTTTGCCAAAGACACTGTAAAGAGAATGAAAAGACAACCCACAGATTTGGAGAAAATATTTGCAAAAGACATATCTGATAAAAGAATGTTATCCAAAATGTACAAAGAACTCTTAACACTCAAGAATGAGAACACAAACAACCCAATTAAAAAATAGGTCAGGGCTTCCCTGGTGGCGCACTGGTTGAGAGTCCGCCTGCCGATGCAGGAGTCACGGGTTCGTGCCCCGGTCCAGGAAGATCCCACGTGCCGCGGAGCAGCTGGGCCCGTGATCCATGGCCGCTGAGCCTGTGCGTCCGGAGCCTGTGCTCTGCAACGGGAGAGGCCACAACAGTGAGAGGCCCGCGTACCGCAAAAAAAATAAAAATAAATAAAAATAAAAAATAGGTCAAAGACCTTACAGACGCCTCTCCCCCAAAATATGCATAAGGCAAGTTTGCATATGAAAAGATATCCCACATCATATATCATCAAGGAAATGCAAATTAAAGCAACAATGTGATATCACCTGTTAGAATGACCAAAATCCAGAACACTGACAACACCAAATGCTGGTAAAGATGTGAAACAGTATGAACTCTCAGTTATTTCTGGTGGGAATGCAAAATGGTACAGCTCTTTTGGAAGACAGTTTGACATTTCTTGCAAAACTGAATACACTCTTACCAGGTGATCCAGCCATCATGCTCTTTGATATTTACCCTAAGGAGCTGAATATTTATGTCCACAGATAAACCTACTCATGGATGTCTATAATAGCTTTATTCATAATTTCCAAAACTTGGAAGCAAACAGATGTCTTTCAGTAGGTGAATCATTAAATAAACTGTGGCATATCCAGACAGTGGAATATTATTCAGCACTAAAAAGAAATGAGTTATCAAGCCATGAAAAGACATGGGGTGGTCTTAAACGGATGTTACTAAGTGAAAAAAGTCAATTTGAAAAGGCTACATACTATATTATTCCAGTTATTTGACATTCTAGAAAAGGCCAAATTATAGAGATATTAAAAAGATCAGTGGATGCCAGGGGTTAGAGGTGAGGAGGTATGAATTGGTAGAGCACAGAGGATATTTAGGTAGTAAAAATACTGTGTATCCATAATAATGGACACATGTCCTTACACATTTTTCCAAACCCATGTAATGTACAACCACAAGAGTGAATCCTAAGGTAAATTATGAATTCTGGGTGATAATTATATGTCAGTACAATTATCATCAATTGTAACAAATGTACCACTTTAGTAGGGGATGTTGATAATGGAAGAAATTACGCATGTGTGGGGGTCTGCTAATTTTTTTTGGTATATATGAAACTGTTCTAAAAATAAAATTTAGTTTAAAAAAGCTAAAAAAGGGAGAGAGACACCAGGGGCAGGCACACACAGAAAAAAATCATGTGAGAATACAGGGAGAAGGGGGTCCTCTGCAAACCAAGGAGAGAGGGCTCAAAGAAATGAAAGGTGCTAACACCTTGATCTTGAACTTCTAGCCTCCTGAATGGTGAGAAAATAACTTTCTGTTGTTTAAGCCACCTAGTCTGTGGTACTTTGTTATGACAGCCCTACCAAATTAACACAGGGGTTATATCACACCCAGGGAGTTACTTTAGAACATGCTGCTTTATACTCATCACACTGGGCATTACTCTTTGCTTACAGTCAGGATTTATATCTGCTCTGGCTTTTCTCACCAGAATTCTTTCTTCCTAGTGAATTTTATGCTTGGGGAATCTGTTGTTATTTTTTTTTTAATTTGTTAAATTTTTGTTTTCATTATTAAAGTTTCATCTTTAAGCCTTTTCCCCCAGTTTCCTCAAGTACATGTTTTTTTTGTGTGTTTGTTTTGGTTACACACCTACAGAAAAATGCAGAGATCACAAGTGTATAGCTTGTAAATTTTAACGAAGTTTACACACCTAAATAACAGGTATCCACATTCAGAAACAGAACACAATCAGGACCTCAGAAGTGTGTTTGAGACCTCTTCCAGTCATTATCTCTTTTCCCAAGAGTAACCATTATCTGATTTGTAATACCATAGATTAGATTTGTCTAGTTTTGTACTTAATATAAATGGAATTACAGAATATGTACTCCAATGTGCAGATTTCTTGAATCAAGATTATGCTGGTGAAATTTGCATGATACTACATTTGGCTGCAATTTATTTATCTCATTAGAGTATAGTATTCCATTTTATAAATATAATTAATTCATCCGTTCTACTGCTGATAGACTTTGGGATGGTTTTCAGTTTATGGCTATTATGAATAGTGAGTGCTGCTATGAAAATTTCTGGGTCATTAGGTATATATTCTGTTTTAGTTGATACTGCTAAACAGTTTTCTAAAGTGTTTCATATTTACACTAGCATTGCATGTGAGTTCTAAATTGATCCAAATCCTGCCCAAACTTGGTTTTGACACTTTTTTTTTTTTTAGCCATTTTGGTGTTGTACAGTGTTACTTGTGGTTTTAATTTGCATTTCCCTGATAACTAATCAAGTTGAGTACATTTTTGTATGCTTGTCATTTTATTTCAGGACATACCTGTTCAAGTTTTTCCCCATTTTAAAAATTGTCTACCTTTATTTTATTGATTTGCAGGAGATGTTTATATATTGTGAATAGGAGTCTATTGTTGGATATCTGTATTGAAAATAACTACTGATGCTTTGTGGGCTGTCTTTATCTTCTTTAATGGTGTCTTCTGGTAATTTGAAGTTCTCAATCCTAATGTTGTCCATTTTACCCATTCTTCTTTCTGTTTGTATCCTGCATAAGAAAACTTTTCTCACTCCAACTCATTAAGATACTCTTCTAGTTTTTCTTCTAGAATTTATTACTTGTTTATTTATTCATTTTGACTTCATTTCACTTTCATATTGAAATCCATAATCATTGTGGATTTTATTTTGTGTATGATGTGCGAAACAGGTCCAGTTTTCATTTTATTCCAAATGGAGCTCCACTTGACCCAGGATCATATATTGAAAAGATAAATCCTATCCCTGCCTCACTGCAGCGTTATTTTTTTTTCACCTTTGTTATAATTGAATGTAGAGATTTTTCTGGACCCTTTATTCCATTCTTTTTGTTTGTTTTCCTTTTCAATGTCAAAACTTCATAGTTTTGACATCCGCTAGTGTAAGTTCTACACTTTCATTCCTTTTCTTCAAGATGCTTTGGCAATTTTTACACCTTTGTATGTCCATAAAAATATTAGAATTATCTTGTCAACTTCTACAATATAACATCCTGGAATTTTATTTTGGTTTGCAGAGAATCTATCAATCAAATAGAGAATTGCTGTCTTTAAAATATTTAGCTATCTGACTCATGAATATGATTTATCTTTCATCAATTTAGCTTCTTTACTCTTTCTCTGTAGTATTTTATGGTTTTCTATATAGTGGTGTGGCACATCAATTACTAGATTGATTCATACACTTCTGACTTCCTATGCTTCTAAAAATTGCATTTAAAAATTTTATTTTCTGATAGTTTGTTGCTAGTGTATATATACACAATTTTTGTGTATAAGTTGGTATACAGTACCCTTGATAAATTCACTTTTTTTTTTTTTTTTTTTTTTGCGGTACGCGGGCCTCTCACTGTTGTGGCCTCTCCCGTTGCGGAGCACAGGCTCCGGACGCGCAGGCTCAGCGGCCATGGCTCACGGGCCTAGCCGCTCCGCGGCATGTGGGATCTTCCCGGACCGGGGCACGAACCCGCGTACCCTGCATCGGCAGGCGGACTCTCAACCACTGCGCCACCAGGGAAGCCCGATAAATTCACTTTTTATAGTTTGTATATTCTTTTGGATCTTATTCATACATAGTCTTGTTCTCTGGGAGTAATGAAATTTTATTTCTTCTTTTCCAAATCTAGTATCTTTTATTTTATTTTCTTGACTTATTTCACTGACTAGGGCCTCCAGTGTGATATTGAATTGATAAGGTGATATTCAGCATCCTTGTCTTATGAGTGTTCTCAGGGGAAAGTTTTTCAATAATTCATCATTAAGTATGATGTTGCCTGTAGGTTTTTTGGTAGATAGTACGTATTAGATTCAGAAAGGACCATTCTACATCTAATTTGTACCTTTTTTTTAACTTACTTTTTTATTAATTTTTACTAGAGTATTATTGATTTACAGTGTTGTGTTAGTTTCTGCTGTACAGTAGAGTGAATCAGTTATACATCTACATATATCCACTCTTTTTTAGATTCTATTCCTATATAGGTCATTACAGAGTATCGAGTAGAGTTCCCTGTGCTATATAGTGGGTTCTTATTAGTTACCTATTTTATATATAGTAATGTGTATATGTCAATTCCAATCTCCCATTTTATCCCTCCTGCCCCCTTTTTCCCCCTTGGTAACCATAATTTTGTTTTCTACATCTGTCACTCTACTTCTGTTTTGTAAATAGGTTCATTTGTACCATTTTTTTAGATTCCACATATAAGCGATATCATATATTTGTCTTTCTCTGTCTGACTTACTTCACTCAGTTTGACAATCTCTAGGTCCACCCATGTTGCTGCAAATGGCATTAGTTTTTTCTCTTTTATGCCAGAGTAATATTCCATTGTATGTATATTACCACATCTTCTTTATCCATTCCTCTGTTGATGGACATTTAGGTTACTTCCATGTCCTGACTATTGTAAATAGTGCTGCAATGAACTTTGGGGTAATTGTATCTTTTCAAACTATGGTTTTCTCTGGATACGTGCCCAGGGGTGAGATTGCTGGATTATATGGTAGCTCTACTTTTAGTTTTTTAAGGAAGCTCCATACTGTTCTCCAGAGCAGCTGTATCCATTTACATTCCCACCAACAGTGTAGGAGGGTTCCCTTTTCCCCATACCCTCTTCAATATTTATTGTTTGTAGATTTTTTGATGATGGCCATTCTGACCAGTGTGAGATGATACCTCATGGTAGTTTTGATTTGCATTTCTCTGATGATCAGTGATGCTGAGTATCTTTTCATGTGCCTCTTGGCCATCAGTTTATAACTTTTCTAAACCATAAATAGATATTTGCTTCTATCAAATGCATTTTCTACATCTATTAAGATGTTCATGATTGTTCTTTTTTTCTCTTAATAAGGTGAGTTATATTTACGAGGTTTTAATAATAAATCACACTCATATCTCTGGGTAAATGATCTTTTTTATATATTGCTAGATTCAATTAGCTGATAATTTGCTGAAGAATCTTTTGAAAGTATGTTATTAGAGAGATTGGTCTGAATTTTTCTTTCTTGTACTGTCATTGTCAGATTTTACTATCAATGTTATCTGGTTTCATAAAATAATCTGTGAAGTATTTTCTGTTTTCTGGAAGAGTTTGTATAAGACTGTGTATTTTTTAATTATTTTTTTATTTTTAAATCTGATTCTCTTGCCCCCAGCCCTGAGTACACACAAACACACACACATAGTCAATCTGGTATGATTATGAACTTCAATGTTGTTATGGTTGACATGTTACTTCCATCTCCTCGATATCACCCTACGTTTGTTTCTGTAGCCTAGTGTAAATCAATGAATGCACATAAGTCTTGGGCATAAGGAATTTGTCCAACTTTGCACGCTAGACATAGTCAAGACATAGAACTGCACTCTTTGGATTCCTTGGTATTTTTAATTAATACCACATAATTCAGTACATTCTCTGTCTTAAGTTAATCTTTACTTTCTAATGTATACCAATCTTTTTCATGACTGGATTGAAAGTTTCTTGAGAGTAGAAGCAATATTACATCTTTTGTTTAAATTAAAATATACATACAGTCGAAGCCACCTATCTGTCTACTCATTGATTACTACAATTATGAATTTGGTCTTCATCTTTCACATGCATATTTTCATATGTTAATTATATTTGCATGTATAAAAAGACAATATAGAGTGTTGGTTTTCATAATTTCAAATTTTATATAAATGGTATTATGCTATGCATATTATTCTATTAAGACGACTTTATTTTTCCTCCCAATTTTATTATAAAGCATAACCCTTATCTGATAACATAGGACCACTTCCACTTTCCACTGCTACCACACTGGTCCAAACTGCAATCATATTTCATCTGCAGTATTGCAACAGTCTCTTAACTGGTCACCCTTCTAGTTTTGCCCCTACCTCTACAGCATTTTTTTTTTTAATTTAGAAGCTTTGTGATGCATTTATAATTGGAATTTGATAATTTCCCAACCCTCCAGACACTCCTTCCAATCTCATTTACAGCCTCTTACTCTACCACCCCCTTGATTACCCTCCTCTTTGATCACTCTGCATGAGTCACATGGCCCCTTTAATATTCCTCAAACCCTCCATATTGGACTTTTCTAGTTCCTATTCCTTTTGCCTATAACTAGTGTCCCTCAGATGACCACATGGCTCACTCGCTCAGGTATTCCAGGTCTTGACTGAGAAGTGAGGCTGTTTTTGGCCAGCTTATTTACTTCCCTGGTGCCTCACCCCACTGAGTCTATGCTAGCACTCCCTATCCTACTTCCCATCCTTCCCATCTTTTGACAGTTCTAGAATCATGTGTATTTGTTGATATTTTGTTTGTTTGCTAATTGGTTATTTGTCTTCCTCCTCCAAGAGAATGTGAGTCTTATTAAGAGCAGAAGTTTTTGTTTTATTGATACTATATCCCAAGTACTCAAAATGATGCCTGCAGTACAATAACTTCTCAATAAATACTAATTGACAGGATTTTCAAAGAATGTATTCTGTAGCTTGATTTACTTTTTCAATGTCACATTTTTGAAGTAGCTGAAGATACGTGTAAATCTATTCATTCATTTTACCTGATGATGTTTATTATTACAGTGTATGAATATACCAGAATTCATTGATCTGGTTTCCTTTTGATAGACATTTAGTTTGTTTGAAAACTATATATTAGTCAGCACATTTTTTTTTTTTTTTTTTTTTTTTTTTTTTTTGCGGTACGCAGGCCCCTAACTGTTGTGGCCTCTCCTGTTGCGGAGCACAGGCTCCGGACACGCAGGCTCAGCGGCCATGGCTCACAGGCCCAGCCGCTCCGCAGCATGTGGGATCTTCCTGGACTGGGGCAATAACCCGTGTCCCCTGCATCGGCAGATGGACTCTCAACCACTGCACCACCAGGGAAGCCCTCAGCACATTTTTAACATCTATTTTTTTTTAATTTAAAGTTAAGAATTGCAAAGGATACATATTTCAGCATGTTCTATGTTTTATTTGTGCTTTAAAAATATTTTGGTCAAAACTTTGGAGCAGATTTGGCTAATCTGATTTATGGGAATTGTTTATCATTTAACTAAAAAGGCAAACCAGTCTTTGTTGTCAAAACAAACAGTTATCAGACTTATTTTCTGTCAGAAATATATGACTTTTCAATATGTTATTAGATTTTTCAATTCAAATAAAAGTGCTTTATACTCATCTCCATGACAACCAGTTCACTTTTGAATTCTATTTCTAAGATAGATGGAAAGAAAAAAGAATAGACAATAAGATAAAGACACAGGGCTTTGCCTTGTGTTGTCACTAGGATAAAATAAGGCATTGCCCCCTTCAGAGTTTTTTAACCAAGCTAACTACTTCAGGTCCCAGGACTCTCCTTTATGAGCCATGCATTCTTGAAAGGTCCCTTTGGGCAGTCCACCATTGTAAGGTTCAAA
The DNA here is from genome assembly GCF_937001465.1 of Orcinus orca. Taxonomy (NCBI): domain Eukaryota; kingdom Metazoa; phylum Chordata; class Mammalia; order Artiodactyla; family Delphinidae; genus Orcinus; species Orcinus orca. The sequence continues at coordinate 128,102,963 of NC_064559.1, forward strand.
AAGGAGAAAGATATTCTTTCTTTTTGAAAAGGATGATTATGAAGGAGCCTAGGCATAATTAAAGAGAATAGGCAGATCTCTCTTCTAAGGACTCCCATTTCTAAAAAAGGTATCATGGAAATTGAGGATCTTAATGATGGATCCCATAAAACTATCTATACCTGCATATTCCTTAGAATGTCATTATATACCCCTAGCCATATGAATACATCACTGAGAAGAAAACTGCTCTACCATATATACTTTAAGGTAAATATTTGGGTTGAAAGTATGATGTATCTTCAACACTATTAAATATTTTTAAGTAGGTTTCTGGAATGTCTGACACAATTTTCACTCTATAATTAGAACATGAGAATCACCATCATTCCACCTCCTTTTCTACACTGTCAGATTTTCATATTTTAAATTATATGGTGCATGTACAATTTTATCACATTGTAGTTTAAATTTGTATTTCCCTTGTGAATTACGAGGTTGAGGGTGTTTTTTTTAAGTTTATGGCCATTAGTTTTACCTGTTCTGTGAATTGATGGTTTATATTCTTTGCCAAGTTTGTTTTTGGATTATATGTTTTTTACTTATTGATTTATTGCATGTTTTACAAAGTTTCAATATTAATCTTTACCTATTACACATGTTGCAAAAATTTTCTCCCAGACAATGGCTATTTTTTTAAGGAAAACTTCTATGTTTGAACAGTTTTAGGCTCACAGAAAAGTTTCAATAATTGTACAGAAAATTCCTGTATAACCCACACCCAGTATCTCTTATTACTTATATTAGTGTGGTACACTTGTCACAATTAATGAACTAATACTATGTTATTATTAAGTAAATTTTATACTTTATTCAAATTTTCTTACTAATGTCTTTTTTTTCTGTTCCAGGATCCCATACAGTATATTAACTTAGCCATTGTGTCTTTTCAGGATCCTCTTGGCTGTGACTGTTCCTCAGTTTTTTCTTGTTTCTGATGACCTTAATAATTTTGAGGAGTACTAATCAAGAATTCCTCAGTTGGAATTCACATGATGTTTTCAAAGTGGTTATAAGGGGGATAAGGGTTTTAGGGAGGAAAATCACAGGTGAAAAGAGCCATTCTCATCACATCATATGAAAGGTACATACTGTCGAGGAGATCTTCTAGATAGTGAAGGAGTAAGACGTGGAGATCACCTTCCTCCCCACAAATACATCAGAAATACATCTACATGTGGAAAAAATCCTCCCGAACTCTTACTGAACACTGGCAGAAAACCTCAGACTTCCCAAAAGGCAAGAAACTCCCCACGTATCTGGGTAGGGCAAAAAAAAAAAGAGAGACAAAAGAATAGGGATGAGACCTGCACCTCCGGAAGGGAGCTGTGAAGGAGGAAAAGTTTCCACACACTAGGAAGTCCATTCAATGGCGGAGACGGGGGTTGGCAAGGGGGAACCTTCAGAGCCACGGAGGAGAGAGCAGCAACAGGGGTGCAGAGGGCAAAGTGAAGAGATTCCCGCACAGAGGATTGGTGCCAGCCAGCACTCACCAGCCCGAGAGGCTTGTCTGCTCACCCGCCAGGGTGGGCAGGGCTGGGAGCTGAGGCTCGGGCTTTGGAGGTCAGATCCCAGGGAGAGGACTGGGGTTGGCTGCGAGAATACAGCCTGAAGGAGGCTAGTGCACCACAGCTAGTCAGAAGGGAGTCCAGGAAAAAGTCTGGAACTGCCTAAGAGGCAAGAGACCATTGTTTCGGGGTGTGCGAGGAAAGGGGATTCAGAGCACCGCCTAAACAACCTCCAGACACAGGTGGGAGCCACAGCTATCAGCACAGACACCAGAGATGGGCATGAGACACTAAGGATGCTGCTGCAGCCACCAAGAAGCCTGTGTTCAAGCACAAGTCACTATACACACCTCCACTCCTAGGAGGCTGTGCAGCCCTCCACTGCCAGGGTCCCGTGATCCAGGGACAACTTCCCTGGGAGAACACACAGCATGCCTCAGGCCAGTGTAATGTCATGCCAGCCTCTGCTGCCACTGGCTCACATTCCGTCCCCCTCCCTCCCATTGGCCTGAGTGAGCCAGAGTCCCCAAATCAGCTGCTCCTTTAATCCCATACTGTCTGGGCAGTAACAGACGCCCTCAGGTGACCTACACACAGAGGCGAGGCCAAATCCAAAGCTGAACCCCAGGAGCTGTGCGAACAAAGAAGAGAAAGGGAAATCTCTCCCAGCTGCCTCAGGAGTAGCGGATTAAATCTCCACAATCAACTTGATGCACACTGCATCTGTGGAATACCTGAATAGATAACAAATCATCCCAAATTGAGGCAGTGGACATTGGGAGCAACTGTAGACTTGGGGTTTGCTGTATGCGACTGACTGGTTTCTGGTTTTATGTTTATCTTTGTTTTGTATTTAGAGTTTATTATCATTGGTAGATTTGTTCATTGATTTTGTTGCTCTCTTCCTTTTTTTTATATATAAATATATTTTTTTCTTTTTTCTCTTTTTGTGAGTGTGTACGTGTATGCTTCTTTGTGTGGTTTTTTCTGTATAGCTCTGCTTTTACCATTTGTCCTAGGGTTCTGTCTGTCTGTTTTCTTTTTTCTTTCTGTTTTTTTTTCTTTTTTAAATATAGTTCTTAGCATCTGTTATCATTTGTGGATTTGTTTTTTTGGTTTGGTTGCTCTCTTCTTTCTTTCTGTCTTTTTCTTTTTTTATCACTTTTTAATTTTTATTATTTTTAATTAAAAAAATTTTGTATGTTTATAACTTTCTTTCTTTCTTTCTTTCTTTCTTTCTTTCTTTCTTTCTTTCTTTCTTTCTTTCTTTCTTTCACCCCTTTCTTCTGAGCAGTATGGCTGACACTGTCTTGTTGCTCTGGCCGGGTGTCAGACCTGTGCGTCTGAGGTGGGAGAGCGAAGTTCAGGACATTTGTCCACCAGAGACCTCCCTGATCCATGTAATATCAAATGGCCAGAGCTCTCCCAGACATCTCCATCTCAAAGCTAAGACCCAGCTCCACTCAACAACCAGCAAGCTACAGTGCTGGACACCCTATGCCAAACAACTAGCAAGACGGGAACACAACCCCACCCATTAGCAGAGAGGCTGCCTAAAATCATAATAAGGTCACAGACACCCCAAAACACACCAACGGATGCAGTCCTGCACACCAGAAGGACAAGACCGAGCCTCATTAACCAGAACACAGACACCAGTCCCCTCCACCAGGAAGCCTACACAACCCACTGAACCAATCTTAGTCACTGGGGACAGACACTGAAAGCAATGGGAACTATGAACCTGCAGCCAGCAAAACAGAAACCCCAAAGAGTGTAAGTTAAGCAAAATGAGGAGACAGAGAAACACACAGCAGATGAAGGAACAAGGTAAAAACCCACCAGATCAAACAAATGAAGAGGAACTAGGCAATCTACCTGAAAAAGAATTCAGAGAAATGATAGTAAAGGTGATCCAAAATCTTGGAAATAAGAATGGAGAAAATACAAAAAACGTTTAACAAGGACCTAGAAGAACTAAAGAACAAACAATCAATGATGAACAGCACAATAAATGAAATTAAACATCTCTAGAAGGAATCAATAGCAGAATAACTGAGGCAGAAGAACAGATAAGTGACTGGGAAGATAAAATAGTGGAAATAACTACTGCAGAGCAGAATAAAGAATGAAAAGAAGTGAGGACAGTCTTAGAGACCACTGGGAAAACATTAAATGCACCAAGATTCAAATTATAAGGGTCACAGAAAAAGAAGAGGAAAAGAAAGGGACTGAGAAAATATTTGAAAAGATTATAGTTGCAAACATCCCTAATATGGGAAATGAAATAGTCAATCAACTCCAGGGAGCACAGAGAGTCCCATACAGGATGAATCCAAGGAGAAACACACAAAGGCATATATTAATCAAACTATCAAAAATTAAATACAAAGAAAAAATATTAAAAACAGGAAGGGAAAAACAACAAATAACATACAAGGGAATCCCCATAAGGTTAACAGCTGATCTTTCAGCAGAAACTCTACAAACCAGAAGGGAGTGGCAGGACATATTTAAAGTGATGAAAGGGAAAAACCTACAACCAAGATTACTCTACCCAGCAAGGATCTCATTCAGAGTCACTGGAGAAATTAAAACCTTTACAGACAAGCAAAAGTTAGAATTCAGCGCCACAAAACGAGCTTCACAGCAAATGCTAAAGGAACTTCTCTAGGCAGGAAACACAAGAGAAGGAAAAGACCTACAATAACAAACCCAAAACAATTAAGAAAATGGTAATAGGAGCATATATATCAATAACTACCTTAAATATAAATGGATTAAATGCTTCCACCAAAAGACATAGACTGTCTGAATGGATACAAACACAAGGCCCATATATGTGCTGTCTACAAGAGACCCACTTCAGACCTAGGGACACATACAGACTGAAAGTGAGGGGATGGCAAAAGATATTCCATGCAAATGGAAATCAAAAGAAAGCTGGAGTAGCAATTCTCATATCAGACAAAATAGACTTTAAAATAAAGACAATTAGAAGAGACAAAGAAGGACACTACATAAAGATCAAGGGATCAATCCAAGAAGAAGATATAACAATTGTAAACATTTATGCACCCTACATAGGAGCACCTCAATACAGAAGGCAAATGCTAACAGCCATAAAAGTGGAAAACGACAGTAACACAATCATATTAGGGGGCTCTAACACCCAGCTTTCACCAATGGACAGATCACCCAAAGTGAAAATAAATAAAGAAACACAAGCTTTAAATGATACATTAAACAAGAAGAACTTAATTGATATTTATAGGATATTCTATCCAAAAAAACAAAATACACTTTCTTCTCAAGTGTTCATGGAACATTCTCCAGGGTAGATCATATCTTGGGTCACAAATCAATCCTCGGTAAATTTAAGAAAATTGAAATTGTATCAAGAATCTTTTCAACCACAATGCTATGAGACTAGATAGCAATTACAGGAAAAAATCTGTAAAAAATACAAACATATGGAGGCTAAACAATACACTACTTAATAACCAAGAGAACACTGAAGAAATCAAAGAAGAAATCAAAAAATACCTAGAAACAAATGACAATGAAAACATGATGACCCAAAATATATGGGATGCAGAAAAAGCAGTTCTAAGAGAGAAGTTTATAGCAATACAATCCTACCTCAAGAAACAAGAAAAATCTCAAATGAAAAACCTAAACTCGCACCGAAAGTAATTAGAGAAATAAGAACAAGAAAATCACAAAGTTAGCAGAAGGAAAGGAATCATAAAGATCAATCAGAAATAAATGAAAAAGAAATGTGGAAACAATACAAAGATCAATAAAACTAAAAGCTGGTTCTTTGAGAAGATAAGCAAAATTGATAAACCATTAACCAGACCCATCAGAAAAAAAAGGAGAAGACTCAAATCAATACAATTAGAAATGAAAAAGGAGAAGTAATAACTGACACTGAAGAAATACAAAGGGTCATGAGAGATTACTAAAAGCAACTATATGCAAATAAAATGGACAACCTAGAAGATATGGACAAATTCTTAGAAAGGCACAACCTTCTGAGACTGAACCAGGAAGAAATAGAAAATATAAACCGACAAACCACAAGCACTGAAATTGAGACTGTGATTAAAAATCTTTCAACAAACAAAAGCCCAGGAGCAGATGCTTCACAGGCGAATTCTATCAAACACTTTAAGAAGAGCTAACACATATCCTTCTCAAACTCTTCCAAAACACAGCAGAGGGAAGAACACTCCCAAACTCATTCTACGAGGCCACCATCACCCTGATACCAAAACCAGGCAAAGAGGTCACAAAGAAATAAAGCTACAGGCCAATATCACTGATGAACATAGATGCAAAAATCCTCAACAAAATACAAGCAAACTGAATCCAACAGCATATTAAAAGGATCAATCACCATGATCAAGTGGGGTTTATCTCAGGGATGCAAGTATTCTTCAATATATGCAAATCAATCAATGTGATACACCATATTAACAAATTACAGGACAAAAAACATATGATCATCTCAATAGATGCAGAAAAAGCTTTCGACGAAATTCAACACCCATTTATGATAAAAACACTCCAGAAAGTAGGCATAGAGGAAACTTACCTCAACATAATAAAGGCCATATATGACAAACCCACAGCCAACATCATTCTCAATGGTGAAAAATTGAAAACATTTCCTCTAAGATCAGGAACAAGACAAGGTTGCCCACTCCTACCAATATTATTAAACATAGTTTTGGAAGTTTTAGCCACAGCAATCAAAGAAGAAAAAGAAATAAATGGAATCCAAATCAGAAAAGCAGAAGTAAAGCTGTCATTGTTTGCAGATGACATGATACTATGCATAGAGAATCCTAAAGGTGCTACCAGAAAACTACTAGAGCTAATCAATGAATTTGGTAAAGTTGCAGGATACAAAATTAATGCGCAGTGATCTCTTGCATTCCTCTACACAAATGAGGAAAACACTGAAAGAGAAATTAAGGAAACACTCCCATTTAACATTGCAAAGAAAAAGAATAAAATATCTAGGAATAAACCTACTTAAGGAGACAAAAGACCTGTATGTAGAAAAGTATAAGACACTGATGAAAGAAATTAAAGATGATACAAACAGATGGAGAGGTATACCATGTGCTTGGACTGGGAGAATCAACATTGTGAAAATGACTATACTCCCCAAAGCAATCTACAGATTCAATGCAATCCCTATCAAAATCCCCATGGCGTTTTTCAGAGAACTAGAACAAAATATTTCACATTTTGTATGGAAACAAAAAAGACCATGAATAGCCAATGCAATCTTGAGAAAGAAAAATGGGAGTTGGAGGAATCAGGCTCCCAGACTTCAGACTATACTACAATGCTACAGTAATCAAGACAGTATGGTACTTGCACAGAAATAGAAATATAGATAAATGGAACAAGATAGAAAGCCCAGAGATAAACCTATGCACATATGGTCACCTTATTTTTGATAAAGGAAGCAAGAATATACAATGGAGAAAAGACAGCCTCTTCAATAAGTGGTGCTGGGAAAACTGGACAGCTACATGTAAAAAAAATGAAATTAGAACACTCCCTAACACCATAAACAAAAATAAACTCAAAATGGATTAAAGACCTAAATGTAAGGCCAATTACTATAAAACTCTTAGAGGAAAACACAGGCACAGTACTCTATGACATAAATCACAGCAACATCCTTTTTGACCACTTCCTAGAGAAATGGAAATAAAAACAAAAATAAACAAATGGGACCTAATGAAACTTAAAAGCTTTTGCACACAAAGGAAACCATAAACAAGATGAAACTACAACCCTCAGAATGGGAGAAAATAGTTGCAAAATGCAGTTACTGACCAAGGATTAATCTCTAAAATTTACAAGCAGCTCATACAGCTCAATATCAAAAAAACAAACAACCCAATCCAAAAATGGGCAGAAGTCCTACATAGACATTTCTCCAAAGAAGATATACAGATTGCTAACAAACACATGAAAGGATGCTCAACATCACTAATCATTAGAGAAATGCAAATCAAAACTACAATGAGGTTTCACCTCACACCAGTCAGAATGGACGTCATCAAAAACTCTATAAACAATAAATGCTGGAGAGGGTGTGGAGAAAAGGGAACACTCTTGCACTGCTGGTGGGAATGTAAATTGATATAGCCACTATGGAGAACAGTATGGAGGTTCCTTAAAAAACTAAAAATAGAAATACCATACGACCCAGTAATCCCACTACTGGGCATATACCCTGAGAAAACCATAATTCAAAAAGAGTCATATACCACAATGTTCATTGCAGCTCTATTTACAATAGCCAGGACATGGAAGTAACCTAAGTGTCCTTCGACAGATGAATGGATAAAGAAGATGTGGCACATATATACAATGGAATATTACTCAGCCATAAAAAGAAACGAAATTGAATTTTTTGTAGTGAGGTGGGTGGACCTAGAGACTGTCATAAAGAGTGAAGTGAGAAAGAGAAGAATAAATACCGTATGCTAACACGTATATATGGAACCTAAAAAAAAAAAAAAAAAAAAAAAAAACTGGTTCTGAAGAACCTAGGAGCAGGACAAGTATAAAGGCACAGACACAGAGAATGGAATGGACTTGAGGACATGGGGAGGGGGAAGGGTAAGCTGGGATGAAGTGAGACAGTGGCATGGACTTATATATACTACCAAATGTAAAATAGATTGCTAGTTGGAAGCAGCCACACAGCACAGGGAGATCAGCTCGGTGCTTTGTGACCACCTAGAAGTGTGGGATCAGGAAGGTGGAAGGGAGACACAAGAGGGAGGAGATAAGGGGATATATGTATATGTATCGCTGATTCACTTTGTTATACAGCAGAAATTAACACAATATTGTAAAGCAATTATACTCCAATAAGGATGCTAAAAAAAATAAAGTTATATGCTGTCAATAGAACCTATTATTCTTAATATCAACCCAAATCACATGACTAAGGTAGTGTTTGTCAGGGTTCTCCATTGTCAAGTAACTCATTTTTTCTCCCTTTCCATGTTCTCTACTCTTTGGAAGGAAGTCACTATAGGCAGTCCACACTTAAATGGTGGGAAGTTATATTCCACCTCCTTAAGGACAGAATTTATACATAAATTACTTGAAATTCTTTTGTGTGAGAGATTTGTCTATTCTTCCCCATGTATTTATTTATTCAGTTATTTTTATATCAAATGGACTTATGGGTGTTAATTTTATACTTTAGATTGTAATTCAATGCTACTTTATTTTATTGCTCAAATTGTTGCAACTTTTGCTGACTCTCTTTTTTACTTGAGGATTTTTATTGTAAATATTTGAAAAATATTAATGTGATCATATTTGTTAATATTTTCTTTCATGGTTTGTATTATCTTATGTCATGTTTAAGAAATTCTACCCAGTCTTGTCTTCTTCTAAATATGTAATATTTTGTAAATTCAAATACAAATAAGGAAATTATTAATTTCAGCTTGCTTGAATTTTTGTGTATAATGTTGGACAGTGATCCAACTTATTACTTTTTGCATATTTGACAAATTTTCCCTGTATTATATATTTAACAGGCTACCCTTTTGTTACTTACTTGTAATGTCATCACAGATATATATCAATTTTTGTATATACATGGGTCTGTTTCTGGGCTTTCTTTCCTATTCAGGTTGTTTGTTTTTCATCACTGCATCAATAGTATATTGTCTTAATTATTAATGAAGTGTAATAAGTTTGTTTATAGTGAGCAAGTACCAAAACTTTGTTCTTCAGAATTATCTTAGCTGTTCTTGGTCCTTTTCTCACACACATAAATTTTAACATCAGATTGTCAAATTCTATACGACTTCTTTTTAGGAAGTTGACTTGAAAAAAATGGATTTCTTCTTTTTGCTTTTGGAATAAAATTCTTTATTTCCATTAAATATTATCATTGGTCATGACTATGCATAGAAATGCTTTTGAATTTTGTATGTTGACACTATAAACAGGAATCTTGATGAATTTTCATATTAGTCTAATGGTTAATTTAATTTATCTAAGATTATCTACTTGCAATCAAATGATTTCTAAATAATGACAATTAGAAGACTAATGCACATGTAGTATTTATTTTTATTTTGTTGCATTAACTAGGATTTTCAGTACAATATTCAACTGTGATAACATTTTTCATTCTGAAGTATACATTGAGTGATTTAATAAAGCCACTCTAGCATTCTTATGATGAGTGTTTGCATAGTATTCAATATGTCTATTCACAGCTATATCTATATCTATATCTGTATCTATCTATATGTGTATCTATACCTAAAATCAGGTTCTATACTCAGCATATAGATGGGTTGTGCTTTCTTTTTAACCTAACAACCTCTTCCTTTCAATTGCAGTGTTTTTTTCCTTTTCTATTTAGTGAAAATATGACTGGCATGGCTAGATTTAAATCTGCAATCTTGTTATTTCTTTTCCATCTGCTCTATTTACATTTTTTTTCTATCTTTTGTTTTAGTTTGAGTATTTTTATAAATCTCTTATTTCCACTATTGACTCATCAGCTATAGCTCTTTGTTTTATACTTTTAGTGGTTACTCTAGGATTTAAAAGGTGTATGTTTAATTTGTTACAGTCTACCTTCAAATATGATACCTCATTACATGGAACGTAGAAATCTTACAACAGTTTACTATTATTTCCCCCTCGTATCCCCTTTATGCTACTGTTGTCTTGTTTTTTAAATGTTGCAAATTTGTCTTATTTTTTTAAATGTTACAAAACATTGGTATTATATTTTGCTTTAATCAATCAGTTATCTTTTGAAGAAATTTTTTAAATGAGGAAATAAGAGTCTTCTATGTTTGCCCACATATTTACTATTTCTGGCTCTCTTTATTCCACTGTGCAGCTCCAATTTTCCATCCGGTAATATTTGCTTTCTGTTTCAAGAAACTTCTGTAATATTTTTTTTGAAATGAAGACCTGCTGACAATAAATTCTGTTAGCTTTTGTTTATCTCAAAAATTATTTATTTCATTTTTACTTTTCAAATATTTAAAAATTGTTATTCAATATTATATTCATACATTATTTTTTTTATTTAGCAATTTAAAGATGCCATTCCATTGTTTTCTGGATTGCTGAGATGCTAAGAAATATTTTATCATTTTTATTTTTTTCCTCTGTGTATAATGTATCTTTTTTTATTGGTGAATTTTTTTTTTTTTTTTTTGCAGTACATTGGCCTCCCACTGTTGTGGCCTCTCCCGTTGCGGAGCACAGGCTCCAGATGCGCAGGCTGAGCGGCCATGGCTCACGGGCCCAGCTGCTCCATGGCATGTGGGATCTTCCTGGACTGGGGCACGAACCCATGTCCCCTGAATCAGCAGGTGGACTCTCAACCACTGTGCCACCAGGGAAGCCCCTTTATTGGTGATTTTAAGAGTTTCTCCTTATCAATGGTTTTCAGGAATTTGATTATGTGTGGCTTAGCGTGTTTTTGTTTGTGTTCATCCTTCTTAGAGCTCAATACGCTTCTTGCATCTGTAAGGTTTTTTTTTTATTGAGGTATAGTTGATGTACAATAATATATGTTTCAGGTGTACAATTAGTGATTCATAATTTTTAAAGGTTATAGTCCTTTTATAGTTATTATAAAATATTATCTATATTTCATATTATACAATATGTCTTTGTAGCTTATTTATTTTATACATACTAGTTTGTACCTCTTAATCCCCTACTCCTATAATGCTCCTCTCTCCTTCCCTCTCCCTACTGGTAACCACTAGTTTGTTCTCTATATCTGTGAGTCTGTTTCTTTTTTGTTATATTCATTAGTGTGTTTTATTTTTTAGATGCTACATATAAATGATATCATACAGTATTTGCCTTTCTCTGTCTGACATATTTCACTTAGCATAAAACCCTCCAAGTCCAATGAATCTGTAAGTTTACCTTGTTATTAAACTTGAAAAAATTTTAGCCACTACTTCAAATATTTTTCTGTCATCACATTCTCCTTTTTGTGACAACTTAAATTATACATATATTAGAGCATATTGTCTCATAAGTTGTTGAGGTTCTGAGTTTGTCATTGTTGTTCAAATATTTTTTAATTTTGAGTTTCATTTGAAAAGTTTCTATTGCTATTTTTTCAAGTTCCCTGATATTTTTCTTCTGAAGTATCTATTGTGCTATTAACTCTATTTAGTGAAATTCTAATTTTAGCTATTTTATATTCCATCTCTAGTAGCTTCATTTGAGTCTTTGTAAAATCTATTTTTTTCCACATTATGATTATGCTTTTCTTTAATTCTTTGAGCATATTGATCAATATCTTTTGGGCTACTTCCATTATCTCTTGTCATTTCTGATTATGCTTTTATCAATTGATGTCTTTCCTGGTTATGAGTCCATTTTTCCTGTTACTCCTTATGTCTAGTAATGTTTGGTTGCAAGTCAAACATTGTGACTCTCACATGTTTGAGTGCTGGATATTGTATTTCTTTTAAGAACAGGCAAGTTACCTGAGATTAGTTTGATCCTTTTGAGTCCTGTTTTTATTTTAGGGTAGGCCTAGAATAGGATTTATTCTTGGCCAAGTTTAGCCCTACTAATAAGTTGTTACCCTCTGAGCTCTCAAATGAATTGCCCATATAGTCAATGAGGTCTCCCCAGTCTGGTTTTTGGAGATTTGAATGATTTCTTGCTTTGTGTGAGCTCTAGGAATTATTTGTTTTGTATATTTGTAATTATTATTTTTCTAAAAGTTTTTTTCTTGCTTGACTTCATAGACTTTCTACATAGGTATGTGAAAATTAGCATTCATTAAATACTCAAGACAACTCTGAGCAGATTTCTGAAGCTCTTTATATATCCCTCCTTTTTTGTACTGAGCAAGTATAAATATACCCATTTTAGTAAAAGAAAAGCTTTCAGTCATGTTTAGTTACAATCTTCTCCATATGACACAATCCTCCTCTAAGGTAGAAAACTAATGTACATCTAAAAATTTCAAGTAGCTCTCATTTCCTGAAGTAGAACAAAATAGAAAATATTCAAGTTAAATTAATTGTGTTCAAAAATGAAGAGGTGAAACCTTATTTGTGTTGAAGGATGGGGCAGATGATTTTGCACTTAGTAGCAAAAGACCATTTTTCTTAAGAGGGATCATTTGGATCCACTCTCTCAAATCCCTTAGGGAACAAAAGCCATAGTCTAGTAAGATCTCAGTAAAAGAAGAAGAAAAAGAAGAGGGAGAAGAGAAAGGGGAGGGAAAGGGGGAAGGAAAAGGGAAAAAGAAGGAACAATAACCCCACAAACACAAATAATAACTAAAACATACACACAAGAAAAACCAAAAAAAAATAACACTAAGTAAGCAGCCAAGACATCTGAAATAATTTTCTACACTAAATTGTAAAATTCTTTTGACCCCTATAGTAATTTTTTTTAGTTCCATAATAATGTTGATTACTAATGAGTTTTTGGCTTGGTCTATGATTTTGGGTGATGATGGGAGTGAGAGGAGTGCTCAGAAGCAGCATAGGTTTATACATGTGAATATAGAAAAGTGCATTGTGATGGATAGTCCTTAATTTAAAGTAGCATAAAGAATTTGAAGATTACTTCAAAGGGCATTTAAAACCATGTATTTGAAATCCGTGATAAGAAAGTACGTACTTTCCGAAGGGACAAAGTTTTCAGGTAAAGTTTCTACTACTGAGATTTTCACTGAGAGGTATTTTGAAATTTGATGGCAGAAAATGTGCAAACTAGAGATATGTTCATTCTCTCGCTCCTCTATATTTAGAGACTAAAGGTTGTATGAGCTGCTTTCATATTTGGTTGAAATGCCTTGAGAAGGCAAACATTTTTTAAGAGAGCTGCTTATCTGCTGCTTATTTCAACTAGCTTGACCCTCCTACAGTAGTTTGGCTTTTAATTTCTTCCAACAGATACTCCATTCCCATACTCTTACCAGTCCCTATGCCTCCCAGTCGCAGACCAGTAGGCAGCTCAAAAAAACCCAACTCTGTGTGAGCCCCCTTTCACTGTGTAATTAAAATGATTGCCACTGCAATTATATTACACTCATTGGAGGATCAGGATGGGTTAGTCACCTGTATTACAGTGTACCTTTGAGTTTGTAACACAGAGATTCAGCCTAAAGCCAAGGTCAAAATTATGCATTATTTCACCTGAGAAAGGTAATATATAATCATTGAAAGAAAAAAGAAGAGAATATGGAAATTCAGAGTTAACTCTTGCTGTCTCATCTAACCTAACTTTCTCCAATTAAAGCATGATGGTATACAGACTCTCCATTTATCTTTATAATTGACTTTTTTAGGTTTTAGGAAATCTCTGCATGTACTATCGTGTAGCAGATGTGACAAACTTCAGAGGAGTTGAATCTGGAACCTCATCAACATTCCCCAATTAAAACCAGAACTGTACCCCTGCAAACAGTTTCTGGAGCCTTAAATGCATATTGAGAGAAAAGCATATTTATCCAGACTAGATGAGGGTAGACAAACCATAGAATATAAATTTTATAAGATTCCATGGTTAAAATTTTCTAAGCTAGGGGCTTCCCTGGTGGCGCAGTGGTTGAGAGTCCGCCTGTCAATGCAGGAACACGGGTTCGAGCCCTGGTCTGGGAAGATCTCACATGCCGTGGAGCAACTAGGCCCGTGAGCCACAACTACTGAGCCTGTGTGTCTGGAGCCTGTGCTCCGCAGCAGGAGAGGCCGCGATAGTGAGAGACTCGCGCACCGCGATGAAGAGTGGCCCCCGCTTGCCGCAGCTAGAGAAGGCCCTCACACAGAGACAAAGACCCAACACGGCCAAAAATAAATAAATATTTTTTAAAAAATTCTCTAAGTTATATTGGACTCGCTTTCATTATTACCATTGACTTTGGAATCAGTAGTCAGTTACGAATAACACATTCATTAGCAAAGAGAAAATAATCACCCTATTTAAGCCTCTGATAGAAAATTGCTATAGAGTATGGTGGGCAGCTTCCCTCCTCTTTACATTAACAGCAGTGGACTTCTTCTACAGCAGAGGGATTTAAATTAGAAGGAAAACCTTTGTGACTGAAGAGTAAATTGAGCTTTTTAAGAGTATGGTGGAAGCTTCTGACAAGATGATGGGTCCAAAACAATTAAGACTTCATACACTAATAAATATTTTGAAAATATGGGGACTAATATAGAGTCTCCAATTCTTTGTTTTTTTCTAAATAAGTATGTTAAATAAAAGCAAAATCTAGTTATTCAGAAAATACTTACTGAAAGTCTGTTCATGATCAAGCACTAAGCTAAAATCTGGGGATATAATGGTGAGTCTCCTTCCTCATGATCTTATAGTTTGGTTGAGGTGAGGCACTCACTGTTCAGAGCATGTGCATGTATAATGTCATCTGATCCCCACAGCAATTCTATGAGGTGGGTAATTTTATATCCCCATTTTAAGGATGTGGACATTGAGACACAGAGAGATTACTTAACTTGCCCTTAATTTATAGCTTGACAATGATACAGTCTGAATGAAGGACACTTTTCATAATTTTCATAAATTCATCTTTATGCAAATCTTACTACATTGTTTCTATCTTTTTCCTTTTAGTAGCAGAATGGTAAAAACTTGAGACCAGGGCTACTCGTGAACCAGTAAAGGAAAGCCAGTCTTCAAAGGTGGCTTTCCAAATTAAGATGCACTGAATCAGCTGGTTTAACATGAGTTTCAGCCCAAAGACAGAGGAAGAGTCTAGACTGCATTTAGAGGACAATTCCATGTTTCTAATACCATAGATTAAATGTGTTTTCAGTAATAATATATGGACATTAATCTGACTCTTTAGGTATTACATTTTATGCTCTTTCAACTTACTATGAACAAACAAACAAACAAAAATGCCCGAAAGCAAAAAAATAAAAAGATATGTAGAGCGTTTTGTGGAGCTTCTATTCCAAAAGCAATTTGGAATTTCCTTTGTTTAAGAAAGTATTCGGTGCTTTGTGACCACTTAGAGGGATGTGATAGGGAGGGTGGGAGGGAGATGCAAGAGGGAGGGGATATGGGGATATATGCATACATATAACTGATTCACTTTGTTATACAGCAGAAACTAACACAACATTGTAAAACAATTATACTCCAATAAAGATGTTACAAAAAAAAAAAGAAAGTATTTGATTTGTTCATTTATTTGGGTTGTTTGTTAAAGGACAGCTAAGTATGAATAATAAAAGGAAATGTTCCATATCGCTTGCAGATTTTACCCACTTTGAGTACAGTTACAGAGATGAGAGGATGCTAAAGAGAAGAAAAAGCTCCAATGCTTTCCAATAAACATTTAATTTTACTTTAATGGGAATTATTGATGTGAAGGAAATAAAAATTGATTACCAAATTCCCAAGGATTAAGAACAATATGAGAAAAAGACATTCCTTTTCTATGGATCTGGGATGAAAAAGTCCCTGACAGAGCCTTCCTTTGATAGCCTTCAATTTATCTATGTTTTGGGCCCAGCTCACTTGTCAGCTCCTGTAAGGGAGACAGCAATGCAATATACAAGCAACTGGGGTGTCTCACCACAATGAGAAGCCACCTTTAAAGTCTCATCCATAAACCCTCACTAAGCCTTGTTTCTGGAAGACCTTACATGAATGACTGCTTTTCCCAACTTAGATTGGCTGTGATGATAGTTGGTGGTAATGACATGGTAAAGGTGTGGACTAGGGACCCAAGGTCCGACCTTAGAAAAGGTAACAACACAGCGTGTTGTTACCTATGCTTCTGCCCCATGCAGTGAAAGTGCAAGTTCATCAGGCAAAGCCCTAGAAGGTAGGCTTGCAGGTCTGATGTATCCTATTGTTACGGTTTCTTTTTGTATTTGTATTTGTTATGGACTATAAACCATGATGTTGCAATAAAACGCTGGGGCCGTGAATTCCAATTGGCTGTGCATTGTTATTTCATGGAGGGGCAAGTCCAGCTGTAATGAATTCAGACAACAAAATGATTTTGGTTTCACTGCATTGCTCTGCTCCCTGGGAACCTGCAGAAGATAAGTGAGTGGACACCTATCATAAATCCAGACATACATGCAACATGAAAATAGCCAGTGAAGCTTTAAATCAATGCAGATGTTAGACCAATAAAAATGTTGGTCACACTATTTGGTGAAAAATATTTTAACTAAGAAAAATTGATAAAATGTATTTCTAGAAAAGATGAAACTGCTCAAATATCTTTCTTTGTGTTTATTTGTATCTGCATGAATATAAAATGCTATTGGTTCTTCATCTTTAATACCTAGGGGATTTATAAGCATATTGCTTCAATAAAACTTGGTTCATCTGTACAGTACATGGATCAGATATGCATATTTAATTACTCTGAAAGTAATTTACTTGTACAGATGGTGGTATTAGAGGGTCTTACTTCAATTTAAATTACTTTCATTGGAAAAAAAAAGTGCTCCTTGGCTATGATTTCCAAGTAAAAATTTAACTTTTATAACATATGGACTATGCCTGCCAGTAGTCATTATACATGAATAACCCCACACGTGCAAAATAAACATTATTGTAAAAATTTGAAACAACTCACAGGGACTAGTATCATAACAAGATAATTCAAGACTCTTTCAGATGTAAAGCTTAAGGTGCAGTAAACTCTAAACTTGCAGCCAAAGGATATAAATGAGCTTAGAAAAAAACATGGGGATCTAATTTGTAGCTGAAAGAAATGAGCAGCCTCCTCAGCAGAGCACTGCAACCTAGCTCATTGTTCATTAAAACCTCTCATGCCCCTCCTTCCTGCATGAAACTTGAAGGAAATTAGGAAATACTATGTGAGCCATATCTCTAGCAGATCTTAGAGAATCACACGAACATGTGTGTCCCCTAGCAGAGACTTCAGTCACTCTGTACATCCCTCTCTAGAAAAGAAAAGGCCACTTTCCCACTGCAGCTTGGTGTCTTCTAAAATGCAACATTCATCCTGTTGAAACAAGCACTCAAATAAAAATCATCACTTTCAAAGGCAAGCCAGTCACAAAGAAAGACAAATGGCTTAGAGCAGATTGTATTGATTATTCCACAGAAGCTGGGTATTAAAAATCGGGAAAATATAAATGTTTTTGCAAAAGATATTGTTCTCTATTATGAAATTATAAAAGTGTGCTTTTGTGTTTGTTCATTCTTCACTGCAATTATTTCTTTATTAAAGCGCTGTATCTCGGAGACAGCACATGTACTGTCCTCTATTGTGGTTGCTATGGAAAGTAGTCATGTTTTATTGAAAAGTAAGTGGCCACCACCACATGAATGGCTCCCAAGTGACCTTAACATAAGCTCCCGCCCCCCACATTTTTGAGTCGTCCTGTTTTTTTTAGATAAATGTAAATTTTCTATTTATTTAGAGTATGACAAAATCTTTCTGCTGTCTTCTCTCAGATCTATTTTTAAAATGATTTTATGCATTATGGGTCATGAAGACCAAAAAAAGAGTCCAAGTTGACACACAGAAAGTAAGGGAAGAAAACACCACAAGCATATGCTCTGTTGCAAGCAAAAAATGTTATCAATGCTCTATATTTTATATACATTATAGTTTATAGTTTTTTTTTATACTTGATGTTCTTTAATGATCCTTGCTTTATTAGTCAAGTCATGTCAGCCTTGAAAATCTTTCTGATTATACGTCCATATATACATACACAAAATAAGCATATACTATAACACTTTGGGGATTATATTGCCAGATTCATTTTACATACTGAAATGAGAATACAGACAGAAAAATGTTTTGGTGGTGTGTGCATGTTTAGGGAGTCCAATATAAGATATCTCTGCAATGTGAAGCCATATCCATGAAACAGATTTTCAAACATGTTGTACTCTGTGTGTGTATATATATATGGTATACACATATATACCATATATCTATCTAGAGAGAGACGAAATATTTGTCCAATGTTGGTAATGTGACTGATTGCCAGTCTAGGAACTTTGAAGCAAAGTGGTGCCTATCCTCATTTCACATCAATCAGGTCATGAGTGTTTGGTGTGGGTATTACAAAAAAAAAAAAAAAAAAAAAAAAAGCTCTACCAGAAATGCTTTACCAAAAATCCTTGGTTTATGAAGACAATATCTCCAATGACAGTGAAAAAAAAAAAAACTCAGAATAAAAAACCTCCAATTAATCAACAGCATCCAATTCCTTTAACAAATTCAGCCTTTCTTTAACAATTTCTTACTTCTTTCATTTTTCTAGTTTTGTTTTATCTACCTCATATTTGGCCTGAAAATGACTAGCTTAGATTGCTCACTTGGGCCACTTACCTATGACTCAGTGGACAAGTTTTCCTATCGTTTGAGGTTAGCTGAATTGTTATTTTCTCACCAAGACTGGAAAACTACTGCCATTTCATAAAGAAGAAAAATGCATGACAAGGTGAGAAGAAAAGATAAGGGAGAGCAGAGAAATGAGAAGAGTGTTTCTTAATTATGCTGTAGACTCTCTGATGGGTCCTTTTCCTACCCTACACTGTGCAAAATTAACTGGCACATAGTGACTGCCACAGATGACTCAGCAGTGACACGTGAGTAACTCAGTTGTGCCTCTGAGACATATGGAAATGACTGCTCTTATTTTTAAGAAGAAAAGTAAAAGAAAAAAGAGTTTGACCAACTATATTCAAGATTTTTAAAAAATTTCCCTTCATTCCTGTTTATCACATAATTTCAGTTGTAAGGGATTTCCCCCTGTACAATTCTTTTTATTGATTTTTATGTTAAAGCAATTGAAAGCAATGCAGCATCATTTTCTGGTATAATAGAGCCATAGAAGCATGACAGTAGACACCTCACTGGGGAAAATATCATGTAAACACTGTACAAATTAGCCTCTTCTAATACAGTTAATAAAAGAAAATAAAGAAACATTTGCAGATGAAGTAAAATTAAACAACACATTAGAGCTCAGTGTAGAAGTTTACTGTAGTCTTGCCTTTTTAAATAAATGACCATCACTAAAATGATCCTAAATACCCAATTAAGGAAAACTTACTTGCTAATAGGTGGGGACTAATGAGGCAACAGAAAGTAAAATTGGAGAACTTGCTACCTCAATGACAGAAAATTATATGAGTATGCACAACCAAATACCAGTGTCTGTTCAAAAACTTTTAAACAGTTAATGCTTCAAAGTGAAAAAAGCATGTACACTTCATTTATTCACTTATTTGTTTATTCATTCAAATTTTATTACTTCCTATGTGTAAGTGTTAAAGGCTACAGAGAGAAAAAATAGGAACAACCAGTGGTGTTAGAGCAGCATGAGAAATAGGTTTCTTTACTCGTCATATAGAGCAGACTACTTCATTAAAACTGACAAAAGTATGAGAGGCCCTGGACATCAGAAAGAGAACTGAAAATGGTAATGGGGTTCCATCCACGACAATAAATCTGCATAGAATAAGTGAATACCACCATTACTTCCCATGTGTGCCTTTTTATTAGCTTCCTCCCATTGTGACCTTATGTTTCCCCCTGGACTTTGATTTTCACATATGGCCTATATGGATTTAATGTGTCTTGTTCCATTAGCCACACCTTCAACTCTGCTTCCATGAAAGGAACATGGGTGTAGTTTTGCATTTTGATAATAACTCTTCAGTATCCAATTCCTGACTCTCCCCTGATTTCAGCTTCATTACCCTCACAGTTTGCTGACAGGTGGTACTGGTTTGCCCTGAAATGCCATCAAGATAAAATAAATGAAAACAAATGTAATTCAAGATACAACATGATAAGTGTCATAAGAGACAGATAAATGCAATGCTATGGGGTTTGGGGCTGGAAAATGCCATTCTCAGGGATATCTAGGAAAACCTGATTCAAGACATACAATGACATCAGAATTTAAATCTGTGAATCCAGAATGTGTGAGCAAAAAGCTGCCTCAAATTATTTAGGGGAGAATCTTTTATAAACCTAACAGAAAATTCTGACCCACAGAGCACTTTCATAGCTTAAGAATTGTTTATACACATAAATATAACCCATAACCAAAAGATATACATGCAGAGAATTCTCACATTTTGTTCACAAATGTGGAGATGGGCTTTACAAAATAAGCCAATTATTTCAGCTTGAGTGCTTTCTTACATGCAAGTTGAAATTATTAAATTGAAATTAACCCTATTAGTACTGGATCTGAAGGAATTTAGGGGTATTTTTTATATTCATATCAATCAGACCAAAACATAGTTTAAATAAACAACAAGGCTGTGTTCTCATGCATTTAGATGTCATCTTCAATTTTACCAGTTACATGTTTCTTGGGAACACGGGAGTGGGAATCTTCATTTTTAAATCACTGTGGGTGATTCTGAGTCAGGAGTTTCATGGGTCTCCTGATGAGAAACAGTGCTCCATAGCATCTGTCTCTGCCTCTGAGATTAAGGCTGGCCAGTCAGGGCAGTGGATAAGGAAAGGCAAGCTCAGACTTACCTGGTTTGTATAGATGTGTCTGAGGAAGAATTCCATCAGAAAGAGAGAATTTATACTGAAAATTCAAAAGAACGGAGTTAGGGCTTAGTACCCAGAGTCATAAATGGCCATGAGTACTGTATATATGAGGCAAAGAAGGAAGTGGAGAGTGATGGCTGTTGAAGAGAAAGTGAAACCCAGTAGGACACTGTGGGGATCCTGGGCAGGGAAGCTTTTCTGTGTTCCCCATTTCTTATTTGTGGGGAATAGGCTCCAGCTTCCATGACCTTCCCTGAGTTCCAAAGGGCAGATTCAAATAGTTGCTTATCAGGGAAGGGAGGGGACACAGAGACAAGGGAGAGGCAGCCAAGAAACAATAGTGCAGCCTTGGGGCGGAATCTTGGTTCCACCTCAAGGGATACACATAACAATATCTTTGAGCTCTTCTGCAGAACTAAAACCCACAACAAATGGAAGATGAACTGCTTGATGAAGCATTCTTCATTCCAGAGAGAAGGTCATAGTTTGATAACCTCGAGAACCACAAAGGCTCATCAGGAGACCACCTGAGGTCAGACTAAAGGAATGCCAGTCCTGCACACACCCTGATCCTTATCAGCAACTCTGCCCTTGAACCATTGCTATAAAACACCTCACCAAATCCCCCCTACATGGGGACACACAGTTTTTGTGGACATGAGCCCGTTGTGTCCACCTTTGCCTGGCAAAGCAATAAAGCTATTCTTTTCTACTTCATCCAAAGCTCTGTCTCTGCAATTCGATTCAGCACTGGGGTACAGAGACTGAGTTTTCAGTATCAAAAGTGAGCAAAGGAGAAGGTGGAATGAAACAGGGCTGAAAGATGTCAGGGAACTAACTCTTCCTTATGAACAGCTCCAGGCACACAGAATGGAGCACCTGAGAGGGGAGGCCAGTCCCTACATACTAAATTAAAATAATGGATAGAGACACTGGGGAAGCCCTTTTGTAGAATTTAGTTAACTGAGCAGAGATCTGAATAAATCATGGGGACGGATGGAGACTGAATTGACAAGACCATACTGTATTCTGGGAAACCTTGATTGAACGGTTGACTGAAGCATTCATTTATTCACTCAGTCATCCAACTTGTTTAGCACATGTTCTAGGCACCCTGGTAGACTGTGGGGATTCATCAGAGGAAAAGATTGGCAAATGAACACATTTTTAGCTGAGTTTCTCCTGGTCATGATTTATTTTTAAGTATGAAAATAATAAAGCTGATTGGGTATAATAGGATGCAGTTTCATTGTGGAAACACATTGACTAGTCAAAACAAAGTATTGTTCAATAGTAAACAAGTTGTATAATTCAGATTTAATTGCCAAATAAGTCAATTATCCATTAACTTTGAAATGGAAGAAATGAGTAGCATGGGTAATTGATATGTATAGATATTCCTCAAATAACTTTTCTCTCTTTCAACATAATCTTTCTTGGAATTAACTAAGTGGTGAAATTACTGCATTGGAGAATTATCATCTGTATGATTAGCAGGAAGTAGAAAAACTAAAATTGTGAAGTAGTAGAAACATAAAATAGTAAAGTGGTCAAAAGACAGGAAGCAAGAGGATGAAAACCTGGATTATCTTATGGGGTGATGCTGCTAGTTTCTGCCCAAATAATGCCTGCCACTGGTAGAAAGGCCGTGTGGGTATGTCTCCTGACCTTTCTAGGTCAGACAAATCAAGAGTCTTTTGATTTCAGGGGCTAAGGAGACTGATAGGAACTAATACCTCCTTAGGGAAGAGGGAGTCGGGTAGGCTAGATTTCCCCAATTACCATCATATAAGTTGTCGGGGGGATTCTAACTATAGCAGAGTATCCATCATTCATTTAGTTTCATACCTGTGGCCTAGAGGGAAGAAAGGTTCTGAATAAAAAGTGAAAGATCTATGTTCACTAGAAACTGTGTCACAAATTAAGGAGAAAACATGACAACTTGGGTGCCTATTTCAAAAAGAAAGAAAGAAAGAAAGAAAGAGAAAGAGAAGAAAGGGAGAATCAACTGTACTTCGATAAAAAAATAATTAAATATATATATATATATATATATATATTTGGTCATTCAGATGACTAAAATTTACTTATAAAGATATGGTCTTCCTCCATGTTTTCTGGCACACATCTCTTAAAACTCTTGGAATTTCCTGAGTGAAAAGAACAATGGGAGTATCTTTTGTTATAATATTTGTTCTCCTGTCCTCAGTTCCTGAAGCCCCTTCAGAGCCCTAAAGGTGAAATGGGTGTCCTGTTGTTCATAATAAGCCCCTGTTCACCACAACTGGGTTTATGCTAATGAGGTGACTTTTGGAAAGCACATAAGGATGGAGGTTGGTCATCAGGGGAACCAACCCTGATTAGAGGGTTGGAATTATCAATCCTACCCACCGATTTCCAGGAATGGGAGAAGGGCTAGAGGTTGAATCAGTCACCAATGGTCAATGAGTTAATCAATCATGCTTGTATAAACAAAGCCTCCATAAAACCCCAAAAGGATGGGATTTGGAAGCTTCTGAGTTGGTGAACATGTAGAAGTGCTGGGAGAGCAGGACACTGGAAAAGGGCTTGGAAGTTCTGCATCCCTTCCCCATCCCTTGCCCTCTGCCTCTCATCCATTTGGCTGTTCGGGTTATATTATTTTATAATAAACTAGTGATTTAGTTAAGAAAGAAAGAAAGAAAGAAAGAGAAAGAAAGAAAGAAAGAAAGAAAGAAAGAAAGAAAGAAAGAGAGAGAGAGAGAGGGAGGGAGGGAAGGAGGGAGGAAGGAAGGAAGGAAGGAATGAACGAACGATGGAAGAAGGAAGGAAAAAGAGACAAAGAGAGGAGGAAGGAGGGAGGGAAGGAAGAAGCATTCCTCTTTATTTTGCCACAGACTCATTGGTGCTTCAGCTCCATAAACATTCCGATGCATATGCAGCCCCAGCAAAAGAGGTGGCAATGGTACCAGAGGATGAAGTAAGAAAGCCTGGCTAATCATCCATGCTGTACTGGCTTGGACAGTAGAGGATGGCACAGTATTCCTCAAAGTGGAACTCAGGGAATGCCAGCTGTGTCTGTCAGAAGTCATGTTGTGCTTGACAATCTTATTTCTGGACACATGTTAGAAGCTCTGGGGGAGTTCCAGAAATTCTTAAGTGGTGGGGAAAATGTTTATGATGCTTGAGGGCCTTCTAATAACAGGTGGGAACTGGATCAAACAAGCTAAATATGGGTTATTCATGTCAAAATGACCCATTTATTATTGGTCAGCTCACTGGTCTCAAGACCGACTGGGAGATAAAGGTTGCACCACACATATAATCAGTCCTTAAATCAATGACATGTGAATATTATGGCTCTGTTGAGTAGTGTGGAGAAACTATTGTAAATGTTTAAACCTAATTCAGTGGAGAGCTCTAGAAGCTCATAAAACATCAAGACTTTTAGCATGATGTTCAGTGATGCCATATTTATTTAATATAAGGAAAGAGTAAAAGCCTGAGAAATAAAAAACATATTAGGCAATAGACACTAGAGTAAATTTAAAAGATAATTCTGGAAGCAAACAAATCTCTAGATAAAATTTTGTAACAGCTAATGTCAAAGAGGCATGTGCTTAAACTCAGGGCATTGTAAATCACAGAATTTTGTAAAAAAGAGCATTAGAATTTTCTTGAAAAAAAACAGAAAGTTAAAAGTTATTTATGTAGCACTTTATAATATTATATCCTGATAAGTTATTTCTTTTAGATTTTGTTACTATTCTATTATCTTTTTAATTATTTCTACTTTTTTCCCCTTTATCCTTCCCTCTTTTTCTATCTCTCTCTTCCTGCATCCCTTTTGCTCTCTCTCTTTTTCATCCCTCCTTTTCTCCCTCTTTCTCTCTCTCCACCTTCTCTCAGAAAAGCCTAATCAAGGCCTGGATTATCTTTCTCAGGATACCACAGTTTACCTGAGGACCCTTTAAATGTTAATTTTATTCCAAAAGCCAGAATGCTTCTACATACATAGTATATTACCATATCAGTCACTGACAGGAGAGGTTCAGGGTTTAAAGAGAAAGAAGTAATACTTGGATTGCTGTAGTGGAAAAGTTATTCATGCAAAACTAACGTAGTTCAGTTATATTTAATCTCAATAACATTGTAATATAGGTACTATATAATTGGACACAAATATCTATCCCTAAAATGTTTAATGCTGTCTATCAAAAAGAAAATGAGACAAGTCTCTTAGATAGCCTCATCCACCAGAGGGCAGACAGCAGAAACAAGAAGAACTACAATCCTGCAGCCTGTGGAACAAAAAGCACATTCACAGAAAGATAGACAAGATGAAAAGGCAGAGGGCTATGTACCAGATGAAGGAACAAAGTAAGACCCCAGAAAAGAACTAAATGAAGTGGAAATAGGCAACTTTCC
Source organism: Orcinus orca (assembly GCF_937001465.1). Lineage (NCBI taxonomy): Eukaryota > Metazoa > Chordata > Mammalia > Artiodactyla > Delphinidae > Orcinus > Orcinus orca. The sequence goes on from NC_064559.1 coordinate 128,128,484, forward strand.
TGAAAAAGAATTCAGAATAATGATAGTGAAGATGATCCAGGACGTTGGAAAAAGAATGGAGGCAAAGATTGAGAAGATGCAATAAATGTTTAACAAAGACCTAGAAGAATTAAAGAACAAGCAAACAGAGATGAACAATACAATAACTGAAATGAAAACTACACTAGAAGGAATCAATAGCAGAATAACTGAGGCAGAAGAACGGATAAGTGACCTGGAAGTCAGAAAGGTGGAATTCACTGCTGTGGAACAGAATAAAGAAAAAAGAATGAAAAGAAATGAAGACAGCCTAAGAGACCTCTGGGACAACACTAAACGCAATAACATTCACATTATAGGGGTCCCAGAAGGAGAAGAGAGAGAGAAAGCACCTGGAAAAAATATTTGAAGACATTATAGTTGAAAACTTCCCTAACATGGAAAGGAAATAGCCACCCAAGTCCAGGAAGCACAGTGAGTCCCATACAGGATAAACCCAAGGAGAAAGATGCTGAGACACATAGTAACCAAACTGGCAAAAATTAAAGACAAAGAAAAATTATTGAAAGCAGCAAGGGAAAAATGACAAATAACATACAAGGTAACTCCCATAAGGTTAACAGCTGATTTCTCAGCAGAAACTCTACACGCCGGAAGGGAGTGGAATGACATACTTAAAGTGATGAAAGGGAAGAACCTACAACCAAGATTACTCTACCCAGCAAGGATCTCATTCAGATTCGATGGAGAAATCAAAAGCTTTACAGACAAGCAAAAGCTAAGAGAATTCAGCACCACCAAGCCAGCTCTAAAACAAATGCTAAGGAATTTCTCTAAGTGGGAAACACAAGAGAAGAAAAAGACCCACAAAACAAACCCAAAACAATTAAGAAAATGGTCATAGGAACATACATATCGATAATTACCTTAAACATGAATGGATTAAATGCTCCAACCAAAAGGCACAGGCTTGCTGAATGGATACACAAACAAGACCCATATATGTGCTCTCTACAGGAAACCCACTTCCAACCTAGGGACACATACAGATTGAAAGTGAGGGGATGAAGAAAGATATTCCATGCAAATGGAAATCAAAAGAAAGCTGGAGGAGCAATACTCATATCAGATAAAATAGACTTTAAAATAAAGAATATTACAAGAGACAAGGAAGGACACTACATAAAGATCAAGGGATCAATCCAAGAAGAAGATATAACAATTATAATTATATATGCACCCAACATAGGAGCACTTCAATACATAAGGCAACTGCTAGCAGCTGTAAAAGAGGAAATTGACAGTAACACAATAATAGTGGGGGACATTAACACCTCACTTACACCAATGGACAGATCATCCAAAATGAAAATAAATAAGGAATGAGAAGCTTTAAATAACACAATAGACTACATAGATTTAATTGATATTTATAGGACATTCCATCCAAAACCAGAGATTACACTTTCTTCTAAAGTGTGCATGGAACATTCTCCAGGATAGATCATGTCTTGGGTCACAAATCAAGCCTCAGTAAATTTAAAAAAATTAATATCATATCAAGCATCTTTTCTAACCAAAACACTATGAGATTAGAAATGAATTACAGGGGAAAAAATGTAAAAAACACAAACCCATGGAGGCTAAACACTATGTTACTAAATAACCAAGAGATCACTGAAGAAATCAAAGAGGAAATCAAAAAATACCTAGATACAAATGACAATGAAAACACGATGATTCAAAACCTATGGGATGCAGCAAAAGCAGTTCTAAGAGGGAAGTTTATAGCTATACAAGCCTACCTCAAGAAAGAAGAAAAATCTCAAATAAATTATCTAACCTTACACCTAAAGGAAGTAGAGAAAGAAAAACAAACAAAACCCAAAGTTAGCAGAAGGAAAGAAATCATAAAGTTCAGAGCAGAAATAAATGAGATAGAAACAAAGAAAACAATAACAAAGGACAATAAAACTAAAAGCTGTTTCTTTGAGAAGATAAACAATATTGATAAACCATTAGCCAGACTCATCAAGAAAAAGAGGCAGAGGACTCAAATCAATAAAATTAGAAATGAAAAAGGAGAAGTTACAATGGACACCACAGAAGTAAAAAGTATCCTAAGAGGCTACTACAAGCAACTTTATGCCAATAAAATGGACAACCTGGAAGAAATGGACAAACTCTTAGAAAGGTATAAGCTTACAAGACTGAACCAGGAAGAAATAGAAAATATGAAAAGACCAATCACAAGTAATGAAATTGAAGGTGTGATTAAAAATTTTCCAACAGGGACTAATAAGAACCTGCTGTATATAAAAAAAAAAATAGAGAAAACCTATTTATTAGGTTTATAGACGTGTGCAATTAAAAGAAACCACTATTGTTACCTTGAAAAAAAAGACTATACAAAAAAAAAAGAAAAGAAATGAAAATGAGTAAAAACAATTATTATCTGACTTTTACTTTAATGACTCCAGTGAGCTACGTGGATTTACCCTTTTACAAGTATGTGATGTGTTCCTCATTATTTCTCCAAGCTCTTCAAATGGTCTTGGCCAGATTGAAGCATTAAAATACACATTTTTGTGCTACAGTTCAATTGAGGCTCCATCATGCTTTGTCTCACAACTTAACAAATGTAGAAATTCTGGAATGAAACAGGAAACAAAGTAAATAAAGAATTGTAAAATGAGACATACAGTAAAGTTTAAGTCATTTGGATATATTTGCCACCAAATTCTAAAATCCTTTCATTGTTTTACTTTTCTTTATAGTACTTATCACTATTTAACATACTATATATTTTACTTGTCTTTCTTGTCATGTGAATTTTCCCACTAGAAGATAAGCTCCATGAGGGTGGGGTATGTGTGTGTGTGTGTGTGTGTGTGTGTGTGTGTGTGTGCTTGTGTGTGTTAACTGCTATTAGCTCTTAGACTTGTATCTCACACATAGCAGGTGATCCATAAATATATGTTGAATAAGTCAATCTCACTTTTCTAAAATTTAAGAGTGATTATTTCCCTGAAATTTAAGAGTGACTATTTCCCTGAAATTTAAGAGTGATTATTTCCCTGAATACTAAGAAAAAAAGAAGAGAAAGTCTTTTAAAATGTGACGTATGATCTTAATGTTTTCTTGACTAGCTGATTTTTACTATTGAGAGTGAACATTTTAAATATGTTTATTAGCCATTTATATTTATTCATTTGTAAAACAGGTGTCTATGTGGGAACTTGCATTTTATTGATTTCTAAGAGCTCCTTAAATGTTAGAGACAGCAAGCCTTTATTTATCATATGTGAATTCTCACTTAGAATCAAAAAATACAGTTCTACCCATCATGGATGTGGTATAATGGGAACACATTTTGACATTTAAATCAAGTAAATTGTTTCTTAAAATGATTTATAGAAATAGAAAACCTTCAGTTTGAAAATAAGATATATTCCACAATTCTCATGAAGAAATAGGTCTTAATTGTTCTACTAGAGATTTTAATACTAGTCATTTGATTTATAAATAGCAATAAAAAGGATAATTACTCCATAAACTTATTAGCAATCAGAGTGAAAATCAGGGGATAAGTTACAGTTTCATCAGGAAAGCGATGGCTAGGTTTTCAGTTGCCAAGCCAAACCTCACTCAAAACTGTGGGGAAATATGACTGATAGCACACTGAAAATATGTACAACAGTGAAAAACCAGGGCTTTGTGTAGATGTAATTAATTTTATTTTTCTTTCAGAATTTTGATCAAGATTATATTGTTCTAGAAAGAAAGTTATACATTAAAAATAAATTATTCTGATAGCTTTATTAGAACGTATATGTTTAGTAATGAATTACCAAGACTTTTTTTTATACAGCTGGTTCTTGTTAGTTATCCATTTTATACATATTGGTGTATACATGTCAATCCCAATCTCCCAATTCATTACACAAGCACACCCCTCCCCCCCAACCACTTTCCCCTCTTGGTGTCCATACGTTTGTTCTTTGCCTCTGTGTCTCTCAATTTCTGCTCTGCAAGCCGGTTCATCTGTACCATTCTTCTAGGTTCCAATATATGCGTTGATATATGATATTTGTTTTTCTCTTTCTGACTTACTTCACTCTGTATGACAGTCTCTAGATCCATCCATGTCTCTACAAATGACCCGATTTCATTCTTTTTATGGCTGAGTAATATTACATTGTATATATGTACCACATCTCCTTTATCCATTCATCTGTCAATGGGCATCTAGGTTGTTTCCCTGTCCTGGCTATTGTAAATAGTGCTGCAATGAACATTGGGGTACATGTGTCTTTTTGAATTCTGGTTTTCTCTGGGTGTATGCCCAGTAGTAGGATTGCTGGGTCATATGGTCATTACATTTTTAGTTTCTTAAGAAACCTCCATACTGTTCTCCACAGTGGCTCTATCAATTTACATTACCACCAACACTGCAAAAGAGTTCCCTTTTCTCCACACCCTCTCCAGCATTTGCTGTTTGTAGATTTTCTGAGGATGTCCATTCTAACTGGTGTGAGGTGATACCTCACGGTAGCTTTGATTTGCGTTTCTCTAATAATTAGTGATGTTGAGCAGCTTTTCATGTGTTTCTTGTCCATCTGTATGTCTTCTTTGGAGAAATGTCTATTTAGGTCTTCTGCCAATTTTTTGATTGGGTTGTTTGTTTTTTTAATATTGACCTGCATGAGCTGTTTATATATTTTGAAGATGAATTCTTCATCCATTGATTCATTTGCAAATATTTTCTCCCAGTCTGAGGGTTCTCTTTTCATCTTGTTTGCAGTTTCCTTTGTTGCACAAAAACTTTTAAGTTTCATTAGGTCCCATTTGTTTATTTTTGTTTTTATTTCTATTACTCTAGGAGGTGGATCAAAAAAGATCTTGCTGTGATTTATGTCAAAGAGTGTTCTTCCTATGTTTTCCTCTAAGAGTTTTACATTGTCCAGTCTTACATTTAGGTCTCTAATCCATTTTGAGTTTATTTTTGTGTATGGTGTTACGGAGTGTTCTAATTTCATTCTTTTACATGTAGCTGTCCAGTTTTCCCAGCACCACTTATTGAAGAGACTGTCTTTTCTCCATTGCATATCCTTGCCTCCTTTGTCATAGATTAGTTGACCATAGGTGCGTGGCTTTACCCCTGGGCTTTCTATGCTGTTCCATTAATCTATATTTCTGTTTTTGTGCCAGTACCATATTGTCTTGTTTACTGTAGCTTTGAGGTATAGTCTGAAGTCAGGGAGCCTGATTCCTCCAGCTCCGTATTTTTCCCTCAAGACTGCTTTGGCTATTCAGGGTCTTTTGTGTCTCCATACAAATTTTAAAATTTTTTTGTTCTAGTTCTGCAAAAAATGCCATTGGTAATTTGATAGGGATTGCATTGGTAATTTGATAGGGAGTGGGTAGTGTAGTCATTTTCACAATATTGATTCTTCCAATGCAAGAACATGGTATATCTCTCCATTTGTTGATATCATCTTTAATTTCTTTCATCAGTGTCTTATAGTTTTCTGCATACAGGTCTTTTGTCTCCCTAGGTAGGTTTATTTCTAGGTATTTTATTCTTTCTGTTGCAATGGTAAATAGGAGTGTTTCCTTAATTTCTCTTTTACAGTTTTCCTCATTAATGTATAGAAATGCAAGAGATGTCTGTGCATTAATTTTGTATCCTGCAACTTTACCAAATTCATTGATTAGCTCTAGTAGTATCTTTAGGATTGTCTATGTATAGTATCATGTCATCTGCAAACAGTGACAGTTTTATGTCTTCTTTTCCAATTTGTATTCCTTTTTCTTCTCTGATTGCCATGGCTAGGACTTCCAAAACTATGTTGAATAATAGCGGTGAGAGTGGACATCCTTGTCTTTTTCCTGATTTAGAGGAAATGCTTTCAGTTTTCACCATTGAGAATGATGTTTTCTGTGGGTTTGTCGTATACGGCCTTCATTATGTTGAGGTAGTTCTCTCTATGCCCACTTTCTGGTGAGTTTTTATCATAAATGAGTGTTGAATTTTGTCAAAAGTTTTTCTGCATCTATTGAGAGATCATACAGTTTTTATTCTTCAATTTGTTAATATGGTGTATCACATTGATTGAATTGTATATATTGAAGAATCCTTGCATCTCTGGGATAAATCCCACTTGATCATGGTGTATGATCCTTTTAATGTGTTGTTGGATTCGGTTTGCTAGTATTTTGTTGAGGATTTTTGCATCTATATTCCTGAGTGATATTGGTCTGTAATTTTCTTTGTTTGTAGTATCTTTGTCTGGTTTTGTTGTCAGGGTGTTGGTGGCCTCATAGAATGAGTTTGGGAGTGTTCTTTCGTCTGCAATATTTTGGAAGAGTTTGAGAAGGATGGGTGTTAGCTCTTCTCTAGACGTTTGATAGAATTCACCTGTGAAGCCATCTTGTCCTGGACTTTTGTTTTTTGGAAGATTTTTAATCACAGTTTCAATTTCATTACTTGTGATAGGTCTGTTTATATTTTCTAATTCTTCCTAGTTCAGTCTAGGAAAATTGTACCTTTCCATGAATTTATCCATTTCTTTGTGGTTGTTCATTTTACTGGCATATAGTTGTTTGTAATAGTCTCTTATAATCCTTTGTATTTCTGTGGTGTCAGTTGTTACTTCTCCTTTTTCATATATGTTTAGTGATGAATTACCAAGATTTTAAAACTAGATTTGGCTTTAGGCCTGTAAGTTGGTTCTTGCTTTGTTTCTCTGCTTGATTGGTTTGATTACATGGTTCTTTGGATACTGGGACTTTTGTAAAGTTTGACTTCTAGGAACAAGATATTCAAACAGAAAATCAGGACATAAGTCATCTTCCAGAAATCTCTATTCTACAGCATTATTTTAAAATTCAATCTGAAAACTGCAGTAATCATGCTTAGCTTTATCTTTTTCCTTCCTCAATTACTTTCTTCATTGGATAAACCTCTTGAGTACCAGAAGAATGCCTTACAGGTAGATAAGATTCTTCCTCCTGCTTTCATTTCTGAGTGTAGTTCAGACCCTTAGTTAAAAACATCCACCCGGTATGGTTAAACAAACTGTGGTACATTCATACCATGAAATACCACTTGATAAAAATGATACACAACTTGAATGCATCTCAAGGTCTTAAGCTGAGTGGAAAAAGCCAACATAAAAGGTCATAAACTACATGACTCCATTATTGATATATCATTCTTGAAATGAAAAAAATTACAGAGATGGAGAACAAATTAGCCAGAGGTTAGGGATGGTAGTGAGAGGGTAGTGAATATGACTATAAGAGGTAGTGATAGGACAGTCCTATATCTTGATTGCAATGATGGTTACATGAATCTACATATGTGATAAAATGGCACAGGACTATATACATACATTGTACTAAGGTGATTCCCTGGGTTCTGATATTATATCATAGCTATATAAGCGGTAGTTATTGGGGAAAAGAGTTATATGATATCTCTCTCTGTACTCTCTTTACAACTTCCTGTAACTCTATAATTATTTCAAAATATTTTTTTCAAAATGGGGAAGTGGTAGGAGAGACACCTTCTGAAGGTTCAAGGGTGAAGGAATAAGTTTTACCAGTCTACAAGCCAAATCTGTTTTTAAAAGTAAAAACAAAACAAACAAAAAGCTGCATGCAGAAAGTGTTGACTGCCCCTTCAAAAATATATGTCCATAATTCTCATTTTGAGGTTTAGGAAAAAATGTGTGCATGTGCATAAATTTTCCTAACAATTTTATAATGTATACTTTTTAATATAAGTATTATATTATATATATTAGATTTTGTATTTTTTAACACATAATAGACTTTCTTAGTAAATATATATTATATACCTTTTACTATACATAATATATTGTTTTACTTAGCAAATTTATCTTTCTAAACTTAAGAAAGATTATCGTGCTAGCCAGGAAAGTCCTCCAAATGTCTAAATGGTGTTATATGCCAATCTCTGAGTGGAATCATCAATTCTAAAATATAACTGAAACTATATAAATCTAAAATATTTATTTTAAGATGTAGTTCAGCATATTAGTTAGCTTTCAGGTAAACTGAATTTAAATAAATTTAAAATCCTTGAGACTTCCGGGAAGATGGCGGAAGAGTAAGACGCGGAGATCACCTTCCTCCCCACAGATACACCAGAAATACATCTACGCGTGGAACAACTCCTACGGAGCACCTACTGAACGCTGGCAGAAGACCTCAAACCTCCCAAAAGGCAAGGAACCCCCCACGTACCTGGATAGGGCAAAAGAAAAAACTAAACAGAGACAAAAGGATAGGGACGGGTCCTGCACCAGCGGGAGAGAGCTGTGAAGGAGGAAAAGTGTCCACACACTAGGAAGCCCCTTCGCGGGTGGAGACTTCGGGAGGCGGAGTGGGGGAGCTTGGGAGCTGCGGAGGAGAGCACAGCAACAGGGGTGCGGAGGGCAAAGCGGACAGATTCCAGTGCAGAGGATCGGGCCGACCGGAACTCGCCAGCCGAGAGGCTTGTCTGCTCGCCCGCCGGGGCGGGCGGGACTGGGAGCTGAGGCTCCGGCTTTTGTCGGAGCGCTGGGAGAGGACTGAGGTTGGCGGCTTGAACACAGCCTGCAGGGCGTTAGTGCACCGCGGCTAGCCGGGAGAGAGTCCGGGGAAAAGTCTGGACCTGCCGAAGAGGCAAGAGACTTTTACGTCCCTCTTTGTTTCCTGGTGCACGAGGAGAGGGGATTAAGAACGCTGCTTGAGAGAGATCCAGGGACGGGCGCGAGCTGCGGCTAGAAGTGCGGAGCCCACAGACAGACATGAGACGCTAGGGCCGCTGCTGCCGCCACCAGGAGGCCTGTGTGTGAACACAGGTCACTAGCCACACGCCCTTCCGGGGAGCCTGTGCAGCCCGCCACTGCCGGGGTCCCGGAATACAGGGACAACTCCCCCGGGAGAACGCACGGCGCGCCTCAGGCTGCAACGTCATGCCGGCCTCTGCCGCCGCTGGCCCGCCCCACACTCCGTGACCCTCCCTACCCCCCGACCTGAGTGAGCCACAGCCTCCGAATCAGTGGCTCCTTTAACCCCGTCCTGTCTGAGCAAAGAACAGACGCCCTCCGGCGACCTACACGCACAGGCGGGGCCAAATCCAAAGCTGAGCCCCTGGGAACTGTGAGAACAAAGAAGAAAAAGGGAAATCTCTCCCAGCAGCCTCAGAAGCAGCGGATTAAAGCTCCACAATCAACTTGATATACCCTGCATCTGTGGAATACCTGAATAGACAACGAATCATCCCAAATTAAGGAGCCCTGTGGATGAAAGGCTCTTGGGGCTGCAGCCAGGAGTCAGTGCTGTGCCTCTGAGGTGGGAGAACCAACTTCAGGACACTGGTCCACAAGAGGCCTCCCAGCTGCACATAATATCAAACAGCAAAAATCTCCGAGAGATCTCCATCTCAACGCCAGCACCCAGCTTCACTCAACGACCAGCAAGCTACAGTGCTGGACATCCTATGCCAAACAACTAGCAAGACAGGAACACAACCACACCCATTAGCAGAGAGGCTGCCCAAAATCATAATAAGTCTACAGACACCCCAAAACACATCACCAGACGTGGACCTGCCCACCAGAAAGACAAGATCCAGCCTCATCCACCAGAACACAGGCCCTAGTTCCCTCCACCAGGAAGCCTACACAACCCACTGAACCAACCTTAGCCACTGGGGACAGACACCAAAAACAACAGGAACTACGAACCTTCAGCCTGCAAAAAAGGAGACCCCAAACACAGTAAGATAAGCAAAATGAAAAGACAGAAAAACACACCGCAGATGAAGGAGCAAGATAAAAACCCACCAGACCTAACAAATGAAGAGGAAATAGGCAGTCTACCTGAAAAAGAATTCAGAATAATGATAGTAAGGTTGATCCGAAATCTTGGAGATAGAATGGACAATAGAATGGACAAAATGCAAGAATCAGTTAACAAGGACCTAGAAGAACTAAAGATGAAACAAGCAACGATGAACAACACAATAAATGAAATTAGAAGTACTCTAGATGGGATCAATAGCAGAATAACTGAGGCAGAAGAACGGATAAGTGACCTGGAAGATAAAATAGTGGAAATAACTAATGCAGAGCAGAATAAAGAAAAAAGAATGAAAAGAACTGAGGACAGTCTCAGAGACCTCTGGGACAACATTAAACGCGCCAACATTCGAAGTATAGGGGTTCCAGAAGATGAAGAGAAAAAGAAAGGGACTGAGAAAATATTTGAAGAGATTATAGTTGAAAACTTCCCTAATATGGGAAAGGAAATAGTTAATCAAGTCCAGGAAGCACAGAGAGTCCCATACAGGATAAATCCAAGGAGAAATACGCCAAGACACATATTAATCAAACTGTCAAAAATTAAATACAAAGAAAACATATTAAAAGCAGCAAGGGAAAAACAACAAATAACACACAAGGGAATCCCCATAAGGTTAACAGCTGATCTTTCAGCAGAAACTCTGCAAGCCAGAAGGGAGTGGCAGGACATATTGAAAGTGTTGAAGGAGAAAAACCTGCAACCAAGATTACTCTACCCAGCAAGGATCTCATTCAGATTTGATGGAGAAATTAAAACCTTTACAGACAAGCAAAAGCTGAGAGAGTTCAGCACCACCAAACCAGCTCTACAACAACTGCTAAAGGAACTTCTCTAGGCAAGAAACACAAAAGAAGGAAAAGACCTACAATAACAAACCCAAAACAATTAAGAAAATGGGAATGGGCACACACATATCGATTATTACCTTAAATGTAAATGGACTAAATGCTCCCACCAAAAGACACAGATTGGCTGAATGGATACAAAAACAAGACCCATATATTTGCTGTCTACAAGAGACCCACTTCAGACCTAGAGACACATACGGACTGAAAGTAAGGGGATGGAAAAAGGTATTTCATGCAAATGGAAACCAAAAGAAAGCTGGAGTAGCAATTCTCATATCAGACAAAATAGACTTTAAAACAAAGACTATTAGAAGAGACAAAGAAGGACACTACATAATGATCAAGGGATCGATCCAAGAGGAAGATATAACAATTGTAAATATTTATGCACCCGACATAGGTGCACCTCAATACATAAGGCAAATACTGACAACCATAAAAGGGGAAATCAACAGTAACACATTCATAGTAGGGGACTTAAACACCCCACTTTCACCAATGGACAGATCATCCAAAATGAAAATAAATAAGGAAACACAAGCTTTAAATGATACATTGAATGAGATGGAGTTAATTGATATTTATAGGACATTCCATCCAAAAACAACAGAATACACATTTTTCTCAAGTGCTCATGGAACATTCTCCAGGATAGATCATATCTTGGGTCACAAATCAAGCCTTGGTAAATTTAAGAAAATTGAAATTGTATCAAGTATCTTTTCCGACCACAACGCTATGAGACTTGATATCAATTACAGGAGAAGATCTGTAAAAAATACAAACACATGGAGGCTAAACAATACACTACTTAATAACGAAGTGATCACTGAAGAAATCAAAGGGAAAATCAAAAAATACCTAGAAACAAATGACAATGGAGACACGACGACTCAAAATCTATGGGATGCAGCAAAAGCAGTTCTAAGAGGGAAGTTTATAGCAATACAATCTTACCTTAAGAAACAGGAAACATCTCGAATAAACAACCTAACCTTGCACCTAAAGCAATTAGAGAAAGAAGAACAAAAAAAAACCCAAAGTTAGCAGGAGGAAAGAAATCATAAAAATCAGATCAGAAATAAATGAAAAAGAAATGAAGGAAACGATAGCAAAGATCAATAAAACTAAAAGCTGGTTCTTTGAAAGGATAAACAAAATTGATAAACCATTAGCCAGACTCATCAAGAGAAAAAGGGAGAAGACTCAAATCAATAGAATTAGAAATGAAAAAGGAGAAGTAACAACTGACACTGCAGAAATACAAAAGATCATGAGAGATTACTACAAGCAACTCTATGCCAATAAAATGGACAACCTGGAAGAAATGGACAAATTCTTAGAAAGGCACAACCTGCCAAGACTGAATCAGGAAGAAATAGAAAATATGAACAGACCAATCACAAGCACTGAAATTGAAACTGTGATTAAAAATCTTCCAACAAGCAAAAGCCCAGGACCAGATGGCTTCACAGGCGAATTCTATCAAACATTTAGAGAAGAGCTATCACCTATCCTTCTCAGACTCTTCCAAAATATAGCAGAGGGAGGAACACTCCCCAACTCATTCTACGAGGCCACCATCACCCTGATACCAAAACCAGACAAGGATGTCACAAAGAAAGAAAACTACAGGCCAATATCACTGATGAACATAGATGCAAAGATCCTCAACAAAATACTAGCAAACAGAATCCAACAGCACATTAAACGGATCATACACCATGATCAAGTGGGGTTTATTCCAGGAATGCAAGGATTCTTCAATATACGCAAATCAATCAACATGATACACCATATTAACAAATTGAAGGAGAAAAACCATATGATCATCTCAATAGATGCAGAGAAAGCTTTTGACAAAATTCAACACCCATTTATGATAAAAACCCTGCAGAAAGTAGGCATAGAGGGAACTTTCCTCAACATAATAAAGGCCATATATGACAAACCCACAGCCAACATCGTACTCAATGGTGAAAAACTGAAAGCATTTCCACTAAGATCAGGAACAAGACAAGGTTGCCCACTCTCACCACTCTTATTCAACATAGTTTTGGAAGTTTTAGCCACAGCAATCAGAGAAGAAAAGGAAATAAAAGGAATCCAAATTGGAAAAGAAGAAGTAAAGCTGTCACTGTTTGCAGATGACATGATACTATACATACAGAATCCTAAAGATGCTACCAGAAAACTACTAGAGCTAATCAATGAATTTGGTAAAGTAGCAGGATACAAAATTAATGCACAGAAATCTCTGGCATTCCTATACACTAAGGATGAAAAATCTGAAAGTGAAATCAAGAAAACACTCCCATTTACCATTGCAACAAAAAGAATAAAATACCTAGGAAAAAACCTACCTAAGGAGACAAAAGACCTGTATGCAGAAAATTATAAGACACTGATGAAAGAAATTAAAAATGATACAAATAGATGGAGAGCTATACCATGTTCTTGGATTGGAAGAATCAACATTGTGAAAATGACTCTACTACCCAAAGCAATCTACAGATTCAATGCAATCCCTATGAAACTACCACTGGCATTTTTCACAGAACTAGAACAAAAAATTTCACAATTTGTATGGAAACACAAAAGACCCCGAATAGCCAAAGCAATCTTGAGAACGAAAAATGGAGCTGGAGGAATCAGGTTTCCTGACTTCAGACTATACTACAAAGCTACAGTAATCAAGACAGTATGGTACTGGCACAAAAACAGAAATATAGATCAATGGAACAGGATAGAAAGCCCAGAGATAAACCCACGCACATATGGTCACCTTATCTTTGATAAAGGAGGCAGAAATGTACAGTGGAGAAAGGACAGCCTATTCAATAAGTGGTGCTGGGAAAACTGGACAGCTACATGTAAAAGTATGAGATTAGATCACTCCCTAACACCATACACAAAAATAAGCTCAAAATGGATTAAAGACCTAAATGTAAGGTCAGAAACTATCAAACTCTTAGAGGAAAACATAGGCAGAACACTCTATGACATAAATCACAGCAAGGTCCTTTTTGACCCACCTCCTAGAGAAATGGAAATAAAAACAAAAGTAAACAAATGGGACCTAATGAAACTTAAAAGCTTTTGCACAGCAAAGGAAACCATAAAGAAGACAAAAAGACAGCCTCAGAATGGGAGAAAATATTTGCAAATGAAGCAACTGACAAAGGATTAATCTCCAAAATTTAGAAACAGCTCATGCAGCTTAATAACAGAAAAACAAACAACCCAATCCAAAAATGGGCAGAAGACCTAAATAGACATTTCTCCAAAGAAGATATACACAGTGCCAACAAACACATGAAAGAATGCTCAACATCACTAATCATTAGAGAAATGCAAATCAAAACTACAATGAGATATCATCTCACACCAGTCAGAATGGCCATCATCAAAAAATCTAGAAACAATAAATGCTGGAGAGGGTGTGGAGAAAAGGGAACCCTCTTACACTGTTGGTGGGAATGTAAATTGATACAGCCACTGTGGAGAACAGTATGGAGGTTCCTTAAAAAGCTACAAATAGAACTACCATATGACCCAGCAATCCCACTACTGGGCATATACCCTGAGAAAACCATAATTCAAAAAGAGTCATGTACCAAAATGTTCATTGCAGCTCTATTTACAATAGCCCAGAGATGGAAACAACCTAAGTGTCCATCATTGGACGAATGGATAAAGAAGATGTGGCACATATATACAATGGAATATTACTCAGCCATAAAAAGAGACGAAATTGAGCTATTTGTAATGAGGTGGATAGACCTAGAGTCTGTCATACAGAGTGAAGTAAGTCAGAAAGAGAGAGACAAATACCGTATGCTAACACATATATATGGAATTTAAGAAAAAAAAATGTCATGAAAAACCTAGGGGTGAAACAGGAATAAAGACACAGACTTACTAGAGAATGGACTTGAGGCTATGGGGAGGGGGAAGGGTAAACGGTGACAAAGCGATAAAGAGGCATGGACATATATACACTACCAAACGTAAGGTAGATAGCTAGTGGGAAGCAGCCGCATAGCACAGGGAGATCAGCTCGGTGCTTTGTGACCGCCTGGAGGGGTGGGATAGGGAGGGTGGGAGGGAGGGAGACGCAAGCGGGAAGAGATATGGGAACATATGTATATATATAACTGATTCATTTTGTTGTGAAGCTGAAACTAACATACCATTGTAAAGCAATTATACTCCAATAAAGATGTTTAAAAAAATAAATAAATAAAATAAAATAAAATAAAATCCTTATTTGAAGGTATGGATTAGGAGGTTAGTTGGCTTTTGCATAAATTGAACTTATATAAACATGGAGTCTTGATTTAGAAATGTAGTTAAGGATGTCAGTTGGCTTTTGTATACGTGTATTTTTGTTTAATTTGCATAATGTGGCCAATTATGCAATTTGCATATTCTATCACCTAATAGTTGCGTGACCTGGGGCAAGTAACTGTAAGCTCTCTACATTTCTGGAATAATATCTGTTTTACCTTCATCACAAGATACAACACTAAACAAAGGTTATTGTTACTAATAAAAATAATTGCAACAGGGCTATTCTGTCAACCTGTGGTATGTGATCTGTTGATAAACAATATCTTTCCCACCTTTAAAGAAAAATTCGAATGAGGGATGAACCAAAGATGTCCCTTATTAGATCTAATTAAATAGCTTCAAATGAAACACTTAAACAAGCAGGTAAGGTAGAAATTTTTTAAAAAAGTCATCCTCCATAACAGTGACACAGGACATGTATGTTCCTTTTATTATGCTAGTTGTAATTTCCTGCATCCTATTTGTGAAATTATTTTCTCCCTAGCATCCAAACTTTCAAGTTATGCTTACTCATTTGAAACTACTTATTGATTCTAATCTTACAAAATAACGGTAACAATTTTTATAATAACAAAACAAATGTAAACAGACTATGTATTCAACAAGTAGAGAATGGATAAACAATATTATATTTATTATAATCACATGTATGGCACTTTCAGAAACATAATTTAAAAAACAAGATGTATCAGCTCAACTATATGAAAATATGGTCTAAAAATTAGAGTGTCAAGATCCATTCATGATAAAAACTCTCAACAAAGTGAGTATAGAGAGACCATACCTCAACATAACAAGGGCCATTGATAACAAGCCCACAGCTAACATAGTCAATGGTAAAAAGGTGAAAGCTTTCCCTCTAAAAACAGGAAGAGGACAAAGATGCCCACACTTATTACTTTCATTCAACATAATATTGAAAGTCATAGCCACAGCAAGTAGTCAAGAAAAAAAAAAAAGCCATCCAGATTGGGAAGAAAGAAGTAAAACTGTGTCTATTTGCAGTTGACATGATATTATATATAAGAAACCCTAAATGTTCCACCAAAACACTGTTACAAAAAATAAACAAATTCATAGTTGTAGGATACAAAATCAATCTATAAAAATCAGTGGCATTTTTATACACTAATATGAATTATCAGAGAAATTAAGAAAATAACCTCATTTATAATTGCAGCAAAAGAATAAAATACCTAGGAATAAATTTAACCAAGGAAGTGAATGACCTGTACACTAAAACTATTAAACATTGATTAGAGAACTTGAAGAGGACATAAATAAATGGAAAGATATTCTTTGCTCATGAAACAGAAGAATTAATATTGTTAAATTGTCCATACTACCCAAAGCAATCTACAGATTCAATACAATTCCTATCTAAATTCCAGTTGTAATTTTCACAGAAACAGAACAAAAAAATCCTAAAATTTGTGGGAACAATGAAAGACCTTGAATAGCTAAAACAATCTTGAGAAAGAAGAAAAAGCTGAATGCATCACACACATCCTGATTTCAAACTATATTAAAGAGCTAAGAGTAACCAAAATTGTATGGTACTGGTATAAAAACAGACACACAGATCAATGGAACAGAATAGAGAGCTCAGAAATAAACCCGTGCATACATGGTCGACTAATTTACAACAAAGGAGTCAAGAATAATGCAATGGGGAAAGGATAACCTCTTGAATAAATGGTGCTGGGAAAAATGGACAGCCACATGCCAAAGAATAAACTGGATTATCATCTTCACCATACACAAAAATCAACTCAAAATGGATTAAAGACTTGAAGAGAAGACCTGAAACCATAAAATTCCTCGAAGAAAGCATAGGTGGTAAGCTCCTTGACACCGGTCCTGGCAATATTTTTGGATTTGCCACCAAATAACAAAGGCAACAAAAGGAAAAATAAACAAGTGTAACTTCATCAAACTAAAAACTTCTGCACGGCAAAGGAAACCATCAAAAAAACCCAAATAAACAAAAAAAAAAAAAAAGAAAAGAAAAGAAAAGGCAGTTCTGGAATGGGAAAAAAAATTTGTGAATGATACATCTAAAAAGGTGTTAATATCCAAAATATACAAGGAACTTAATCAACTCAGTAGCACAAAAACAAAAAAAACTCAATTTAAAAATGGGCAAAGGACCTAAATATACATTTTTCCAAAGGAAACATATGCATGGCCTACAGGTATGTGAAAAAGTGTTCAAAATCAGTAATAATCAGAGAAATGCAAATCAAAACCACGAGACATCACTTCACACCTTTTAGGATGGTCATTATCAAAATATCAAGAGATAACATATACTGGTGAGAATTTGGAGAAAAGAGAACCCTTGTGCACTGTTGGTGGGAATGTAAGCTAGTATAGCTGCTATGGAAAACATTATGGAGGTCTCTCAAGAACTTAAGCATAGAACTACCATGTGATCCAGTAATTACATTTCTGGGTATATATCAAAAGGAAACAAAATCATTATCTCGAAGAGGTATCAATATTCCCATGTTCATGCAGCATTATTCATAATAGCCAAGGTATGTAAACCCATGTGTCCATCAGCAAATGAATCAATATCACATATATATGTATATATATAATATTGATCTATTCATATATATATATATATATATCCTATCTATCTATCTCATATATACAAGGATATTATTCAGCCTTAAAAAAAAGAAAATCCTGTTATTGTAACTACGTGGATGAAACTGGAGGGCATTATGCTTTGTGAAATAAACCAGACAGAGCAGGAAAATACTGCATGGTTTCGTTTCACTTATACGTAGAAACTGAAAAAAAAAAAGTCAACCTCATAGAAACAGAGTAAAAAAATAGTTACTAGGATATTGGCGTGAGGGGAATAGAGAGAGTTTGGTAAAAGGGTACTAATATATAACACGGTGACTGTAGTTGATAACCCTATATTATGTAATTGAAATTTTCTAAAAAGAGTAGAACTTAAATGTTTTCACATACACACCCAAAGGTAAATATGTGAGGTGATAGATGTGTTCAGTAACTCGATGGGGGGAATTCCCTTCATGTTGTACACATATATCAAATCATCATGTTATACACTTTAAATATCTTACAATTTTGTCAATTAGAGCTCAACAAAGCTGGGGGAAAATATAAGCATAGACATACATTAAAGTAATATGAAGATTAAGTCTACAACTAAAATTGAAGGTTAGAAGGAGTTGCTTCTGAATAGTAAGCATGTGAAGACATGGGACATAGGATACTAGTTTCTTAAAATTAGCTCTTCTCTGCCATAGGATTTTCTAATTTTGAGTATGTACTAATTTGATTAAAAACAAGACATTTTAAAAGTAAGTGTATTTAAGAAACTGTAATTTTAAAGATTCAATGAGATATAAATCAGTCTTAAAAATAAGTATTTTGGAGTGGAAAGGGGGGGAAAGGATAGTTAGGGAGTTTGGGATTGACATGTACATACTGCTATATTTTAAATGGATAACCAACAAGGACCTACTGTATAGCACAGAAAATTCTTCTCAATATTATGTAACAACCTAAATGGGAAAAGAATTTGAAAAAGTATAGATACGTGTATATGTATAACCAAATCACTTTGCTGTACACCTGAAAATATCATGACATTGTTAATCAAATATATGCCAATATAAAATAAAAAGTTTATAAAAATAAAAAAAAATTGAAAAAAAAGAAGTATTTTGGTAAACACAGCTTACCAATAACCAATTATTTGGTAATACTTTTTCTGATCTGCACAGCTCTTGTACCCTCTTAAAAAAATTATTCAGACACTTCACGTGATTTCTTTCTCTGCCTGCCTGGACTTCAATGACTCTGTTTCTTAAGAACCCTAGTTCTTAACTTTGCCCTCCCATAGACTCAGCTTTAGTTCTGCTTTGATCCACTGAGCTCTACACTGTGACCAAGCCTAGTAGGATGAAGCAAAGTCTTCAGCAACTGTGCTGAAAGCTTGTTCTGGCTTCACTCATTATTCTCAGTGTGCACCATCCTTACCATCTGAGAGTTATGATTAGTTACTCATTAGGCCATATACTTCATAAAAGAATATGGAATTATGAAGAAAATGGTTTAGCCTTTACTGGCCATCTCTAACTTCTCACGTTAAAATAATTTCTGACCTCAGCAACAGAGAAGGGAGCCAAAAGGGAAGCATTGCCTCAGGACCATCTCATTGTTCAAACAGAAATAATAACCAATTATAATTCCTACAGCTTGCCTTACACACCCCATTCCCAGGTAACATCTATTAAACTAACAATGTTGTTTTACTTATGGTGGAAAGGGTCAGTAAAACAAGCTTCTTAAATTCTACTTTCAACCAGGCCAAAATAAAGGGCATAGGCTTCTGACTGATGCCAATTTAATTACATGAATCTGAACATGCCCACTTTTAATAGTTAACAAAGTAAATCTTCCATGTCCATTAAGATTGTAGATGATGCTGCAAAGTTATATTGAAGGGTATAACACACAGCACAAATATTTACAGCAGGCTAAACTATTTGTTACAATACTCATTTCTAAATGAATTACTTTGTGGGTAGTAGTAAAGCTGAAAACTAAGAAATAAGGGTCAGATTCCTCCTGTGAGATCTCCCTTGTAAAATTATCCCAAATGTAATAATACTACATTGTTGACTTAAGCACACTTTTCAGTGACATGCCATAGCTGACCTGTAATTTTTATTCTACATGATGCCAGCCCTAATAAAATGACACTTGTGAATGTAAATTAAGCTCAAAAGGGGACAGATTGCATGATTCTGGTTTCTTTCAGATGCCTGTAGGCTATCACAGGTTCCATATGTGAAGTAATTATGTTCACTGAAGGAAAGAATAAATGCTGTCAAATTGTGTACTGAGAGAGAAAGCAGCTATTATATTTCAGTAGTCGCTAGAGCATTGCCCCCAGACAGTAGCAAGATGTATAAGAAAATAAAAACTGTGCCAGCCATATATTACACATCTGCCTTTTTATTTGTAGCTGCCTTTAAATGTATATTATACAAAGCCAATAACTTACCAATGAATGTTTCAGCTGTCTTCTTCAGTATATTTTCTGTAGAGCCATTTTGGAATATGTGGCATGATGGTTATAGAAGGGATAATGAATATAGATGTTTCTTAGTTCTGTTTTCCCTTATGTTGTGCTGCAAAACAACAACCCTGTTGGATCCCTGATGTTCGGCCTTTGCTTTTTTCCTTGAATAATATCTCAAATTCAACCTCAGACCTGCACACTACTATTTTCCTTATAGCTGATGGGAATGGGTGTGAGACAGTCTGCATTCCAAGCTTCATTACCTATTGAGTGCATTTTAAAAAATTAATTTCGTTAGGATAACAGGTAGCAATGAGTTGGTACTCATGCATCATGTAATTCATTAGATGAATTCTCATACTTTACCTTGCTCAGTATCTGAAGTAAAGAAGTAAATGATAACAATCTTTTTTTTTTTTTTTAGGTATAGAGTTAATGGGACTTCTCTAAACCATCCTTACTTGCCTACGGGAAATAGCATTGAGACCTGAGTGACACACATGCATTATGTCTGCATAATCACTGGAGGAGGAAAGTTCTATCGTTTTGTGGATCTTGCTCCTTCCTCTGAGAAAGGGAGGTAACTTTTAAGAATGGTGACCTCCCACCTCCCGTTTGTGCCCCCCGAAAATTCTGTTGCCCTTATGCTCGTTCTTAACTGACCAAAGAGGCTCCCCGTCAGGCTCTTAAAGATACTCTAAATTACCTCATTCTCCAATCTTCCTCTCCATCCTCTGAAAACTAAACAAAGCAAAATCTAGCATAACTCTTCAGAACAGTTTATTTTAGTTGAGTACAAAAAACAAAACAAAACAAAAAACAACAAGCGACTTCCCTAGAGGTCCATTGGTTAAGACTCCGAGTTTCCACTGTGGGGGGGGGCGGGGTTCGATCCTTGGTTGGGGAACTAAGATCCCGCATGCCGCGACGTGCGGCAAAAGAAAAGAAAAGGAGGGGCTTCCCTGGTGGCACAGTGGTTGAGGATCCGCCTGCTGATGCAGGGGACACGAGTTCGTGCCCCGGTCCGGGAAGATCCCACATGCCGCGGAGCGGCTGGGCCCGTGAGCCATGGCCGCTGAGCCTGCGCGTCTGGAGCCTGTGCTCCGCAACGGGAGAGGCCGCAACGGTGAGAGGCCTGCGTATAGCAAAAAAAAAAAAAAAAAAAGAAGGAAAGGAAAGGAAAAAAAAAAAAAAAAGACAACAACAGCAAAAACCTAACACATACTATGGTGTTGATGAGTGGGAGGTAGTTGTCATTATTTGCACTTTATAAAGGAATATTTATTAAACTCAATGAGTGTTTCCAGACTGGGTTATAGAATAAATTATGGAATCACAGGTGGAATAGATTTTAAAGTCCTTTTACATCATTTAATAAACAGGATTTATCAGTTTCTCTGTGAAAAACTCTCGACCTTCAGGGAGGTTCTAGTCAATCCACTGAGTGCTAAAAGCGTTCTTCTTCATAATGAGGTAAAATAAAAAACTGGCAGCGATGATATTTCCTTTTGATACCAGTTTTCCCTTTTAGAGCTGCAAAGAAAACTTGCTTTCTTCTCTAGCACCCTTCAAAGTTTGAAGGCACTGGCCACATTACCACTCCCCAGCTGAGAGGTTTTGCCTTGAATACATTCAGGAAATACAAGGGAGAAAATGTTGCATAAGCTTTGTATTTTTTAAGTCATACAACTTTACCCCATTCCCCCCCCCCCACTATGGTAATACCAGTATTTTGTGCTTTTATCTGTCTTGGATTGTTATCAATGAATGCTGAATTCTGTGAGAGTGATAAGAATTCTAAACTATTTAAACTTCCAATCAGTTGCATCCTGTTTCCTTTGGGTATCTAGAACTGGACTAAGTCCTCATGTTGGGATGTGTATAAAGAAAAAGTGATGTGGGATGACCAGGAAAATATCTACTCAAACTCACAAAAGATACATTCTGCCCTGTGAACAAGGCAGAGACTAGAATCTCTCTTGTTAAAGCAAAATATGTTTCCTAATTAATAAAACACCATACTTCACCTTTCTGAAACTAAAAAAAAAAAATTTTTAATTAAAAAGAAATGAATTGAATGGTTCAAAGCACATGACCATGAAGGTCCTATTGTCTATGAGCCTCCAGCATTTTGTCTCAGGTGAGCTTCTTTTTTTTTTTTTTTTTTTTTGCGGTACTCGGTCCTCTCACTGTTTTGGCCTCTCCCGTTGCAGAGTACAGGCTCCAGACGCGCAGGCTCAGCGGCCATGGCTCACGGGCCCAACCGCTCCGTGGCATGTGGGATCTTCCCGGACCGGGGCACGAACCTGTGTCCCCTAGCATCGGCAGGCAGACTCTTAACCACTGTGCCACCAGGGAAGCCCCAGGTGAGCTTCTTAATGTGACTTCAAACCACCCCAAGTCAGATGAATCAGAAGAGGGGTGTGAATAGCCCTACTGAAATGAAGTAGAATTTTACATAGTGATGGTTTTTCATTTACTCTTTAGTAGCAAAATTCAACTTTATAATAACAGGAATAACTGACAAAGGCAGTATTGGGGAAGAAAATTCTTTGCAAATCCTCTTCCTGGTAACTCAACTAAAGAGAAGGAAATGGAGGCTGGGAATAGATGTCCCTTAATCTCTGATATGGACTGTTTTTTTTTTTTAACAGCTTTATTGAGATACAATTCACATATCATACAACTCACCCATTTCAAGTGTATGATTCAATGGTGCTTAGTGTATTCACAGAGTTGCACAACTATCAGAAATCAGTTTTAGAACATTTTCAAAGCCCCCAAAGAAACCTTGGACCCATTAACAGTGGGTACTTCCCATTCTTTCCTCACCTTTGTCCCTGGAAACCACTAATCTAATTCCTGTCTCTATAGATTTAGATTTACCTATTCTGGACACTTCCTATAAGTAGAATTATATGTGATTCCATATAATAAAATCATACAATGTGGTCTTTTTTTGCCTGGCTTTTTTCACATAGCATACTGTTTTCAAGGTTTATCCATGCTGTAGCATGTATCAGTACTTCATTCCTTTTTGTTACCAAATAATATTCCATTTTATGGATATACTACATTTTGTTTATCCATTCGTCAGTTGATGGGCATTTGGGTTATTTCCACTTTTTGGCTATTTTAATAATACAGCTATGAAAATACAAGTTTTGTATGAATGTATGTTTTCATTTCTCTTCTTGAGAATTGCCGGGTCACATGGTAACTTTAATATTTTTGAGGAACTGCCAAACTCTTTCCAATATGGCTACAACTTATCACATTTCCACTACCAATGTATGAGAGTTCCAGTTTCTCTACATTCATGCCAACATTTATTTTGTCCTTTTGATTATAGCATCCTAGTGGGTATAAAGTGGTATCTCATTGTGGTTTGAATTATATTTTCCTAATGACTAATGGCACTGAGCATCTTCTCATGTGATTACTGGCCATTCATATATCTTCTTCACAGAAATGTCTATTCAAGTCATTTTCCAACTGGGTTATTTTTACATTTTTATTTTTGAGTTGTAAGAGATATTTATATATTCTAGATTCTAGTCTCTTTTTAGATATATAATTTGCGAATATTTTCCCCATTTTGTAGGTTGTCTTTTTACTTTCTTGATAGTTTCCTTTGAAGCACAAAAGTTTTTAATTTTGATGAAGTCTAATTTATCTATTCTTACCTTTGTCGCTTTAGTTTTTGATGTCAAATTCAAGGAACCTTTGCCTAATCTAAGGTCACAAATATTGACTCCTATGCCGTCATCCAAGAGTTTTGTAGTTGTGGCTTTTAATTTAGGTCTGTGATCCATTTTGAGTTAATTTTTGTGTGTGGTATAAGGAAGATGTCCACCTTTATTCTTTTGTATGTGGATATTCATATTCCAGTACTATTTGTTGAAAAGACTATTCTTTCTCCACTGAAAATTCTTGGCCACCTTGTTGTCAACCCATTGACCATAAATGTATGATATGTACTTTTGACCTCAAATTATGAGAGGCTAAAAAGAATGAGAAAAATATTTCCTATGAGTTAGCCAGAACATTAAAAAGCAATAGATCTAATGAAGGGCCAGGACGAAGGTGAAGCAAGTGAGGTACTTGCTTCAGGCACAAAATTTAAGAGGGCAATATTTTAAAAAATCAAAATTGATGGAAAGAAGTATGTGCTGAACAAAATATTAGAATGTTAGATACAGACGGGATCAACATCATTGATTTTCCCTTTTGCCTTAGGCTCAAGTATGGCTTGGCACAGCACTGCTACTAATGTTACCTTTATTAACTATTTTGGTATTTTGTTTATCATGATTTTTTGCATTGTTTTTATTTATTTAAAACATTTATCTATTTATTTATTTATTTGGCTGCACTGGGTCTTAGTTGCAGCACGCATGTGGGATCTAGTTCCCTGACCAGGGATGGAACCCGGTCCCCCTGCATTGGGAGCACAGAGTCTTACCCACTGGACCACCAGGGGAGTCCCTGCATTGTTTTTTAAACTATTACATTGGAGTACATTTATTGTGATTATTGGAGCCCTCCACCTTTAAATGTTGCTCTGAGGCAAGTGCCTCACTCATCTCACTCACCTGGCCCTGGGCCCAGCCCTGCTGACAACTACAAATAATGACTTCACACCCTAAACTTGCTACACAAGTTTTCTGCAAGCTTGACCAGCTAACCACAAACAAATGTCCATTCATCTAGTTAACCAGACAAATTCCCCTTTCCCTACTTAATTAGAGATTTTTTATGTTGCACAACGCTTGTTATCTATTAGTTAAAGTGATGTTTGATATTATGACACCTGATGCAGTTTGTCTGCCTAAATAAAAGTGTATAGAGAGCAAATCAAAAGCAGAGAACTTAATTTCAAATTCCATCCCTTGATTAACTATCCTCTGTAGGGCTTTAGTAGTTCCATCCTTTCATTATTAATTATCAGTATTGGCTGGTTATCTACTGGTCTACTGACAAGGCCACAGAGATGACATAAATGATCATGACAAGAGTGTGATGCTCCTGAGCAGCTGTAATACTTGCCCAGAATACTATGGGATTAGGTAATTACAGTAGGATTCTACTTTGTTAAACATATATTATGAGATGTGGCTGATGAAATGGGGTATGGTTGGGGGAGAGAAAGGTCTATAAGTATCAAGAAAGGATAGGTGAAATAGGAACAAAAAGAGATTCTGGGGCTACTAGAGTCTATTCTTCCTCCATTTTCATAGTGACATCTAAGTTTTTCCATTAAAGATAACTTGGTTTTATATATAAGCCTAATCCGTAATTCTTTCTGTTATTGCTTTGGGGTTGGGCAGCCATGATTGGAATTAACAAAGCCAACAGTATTTTTTATTATCTATTAACAAATACATCTGATTACTTTCAAACAAGAATAGTGATTGACTTAGAATCAAGAGTTCATAATAAGTCAGTTCAGACAGAGGTTGAAGAGAGAAATTTGAGGGAAAAGACCTATCAAGGAAAAAGTGGTTGTGAGACTAGGAATAGCAGAGAAGAATGTAGCTTCTCAGAATAGTGTTGATATAACAACATGGGACATCTGTGGCAGAGCCACCATGGAAAAATGTGGAGGTCTGAGGCCACTGAAGGTCAAAAATCTAATTTTCTACTCAGGGGTGGGTTTGCTAGTCCAGGGTCAAAATAAAACAATATTGATACAAGATGCAATCTCATTATCCCCCCTAGTCTGGTTTCTTTTTTGTTATCAACCCACATTTAGCAGATCAACCAGTCTCACTCTGAGGTAAAATTTAAAAAAGAAAAAGGTAAAGAAATATTTGCTCAAGCAAATAATTACCACTTTATGAAGGAGCTATGAATGGCCACGTCATGAAGGCCTTTGCTGTCTTACATAACTTCTGTTTACTACTACTGCCAGCTTCCACTCGAGCCATTCTCCACTTGAGACAGACACCCTTTCCTGAAAAACTCATTCCTCTTAAGGGTAATAATGGTGATTCTCACTTGTGCCATTGCAGTTCCCAGTTAACATGGCCTGTGCTCACCAGGACTCCCCACCATAATGCTTTCTAATGTGTTCTACTGAACTCTGAACTCTGTTGTACAGTTTGATGGTCAAATATGTTTTTAAAAGATAGGAGATTATTTTTTATTACTATAGGCTATCTGAGAAACTTTGGCATTGGGAACCTCAAGGGTGGGCTGCTAGTGATGATGCTGAGAGATAGTGGTAGGGGTGGGTGGGATCTACATAATGTCTGTTAAAAAGATTTGCCCATAGAGTCTTTCTTCATGATCTTTTTTTTTTTTTTTTTTTGCGGTACGCAGGACTCTCACTGCTGTGGCCTCTCCCGTGGCGGAGCACAGGCTCCGGACGCGCAGGCTCAGCGGCCATGGCTCACGGGCCCAGCCGCTCCGCGGCATGTGCGATCCTCCTAGACCGGGGCACGAACCCGCGTCCCCTGCATCGGCAGGCGGACTCTCAACCACTGCGCCACCAGGGAAGCCCCTTCATGATCATTTTGATTAGAGTAGGGGTAAGGTGGATGAAGTTGCAAGATAACATAGTGTTCCTTCAGCACCAGTTTGGGAAAATGTGGTCTGTCTCCTATTTCTTCAATTTTAAGGGAGGTTTAAGGTTCAGAAGTTTGAGGAAGAACTAAAAATTCCCAAATTCATTCCCATTCCCAGACTCATTTATAAGCATAATTCAAATTGCCCTTCTATATTTTGTTTGTATGAAAATATTCTATTTCTCAGCTGTACCAGTTTTCTCTTTCTGTGTAACAAATTACCACAAACTTAGTGGTTTAAACAACACACATGTATTATCTCACATTTTTTGTGGGTCACATATCCAGGTTTTTTTTTTTTTAATAAAGTCTTTATTGAATTTGTTACAATATTGCTTCTGTTTTATGTTTTTGGTTTTTTGGTCCCGAGGCATGTGGAATCATATCTCCCCGACCAGGGATGATTGAACCCGCACCTCTCGCATTGGAAGGTGAAATCTGAACCACTGGACCACCAGTGAAGTCGCTCCAGGTATTATTTAGTTAAGTTTTTTCCTTCAGGGTCTTACCAGTCTTCAATCCAGATGTTAGCTGGGGCTGTGTTCTCACCTGGGACCTGTGCTCTTCTTCCAAGTTCTTGTGGTTGTGGCAGAATTTATTTCCCTAGAGCTGTACAACTCATGGCAATTTGCTTCTTCAAAGCAGGAGAGAGACTATAAAATCAGGGAGACTCAGTCTCTTTTCTAAAACTTTCACATGATTAAGTCAGGATCACACAGAACAATCTCTCTTTTGATTATCCTACAATCAACTCATTTGGGACCTTAGCTACATCTGAAAAATCTTTTCACATTTGCTACCCTCTATTGGCCAGAAGCAAGTCCCAGGTTCTTCCTGAGCTTAAGGGGAGGAGATTTTACAAAGATGTATCCCACTGGGGTCACCTCAGGATATGTCTGCCTCATCAACCCAAAGCCAATTTTCTTTTTAGCGCAATTTTTATTTGTTCCTTGGAAAAGAGTTTTTACTGTTCAGTTTACTATGAATAAGCTATTAATTATAGTAACCTTCTAAAACCATACACACCAGTGAAACAAAGCTTTATATCAATTCCTATTAATACTTATTTAAGAAACTATACTACAACTTGAATTGGATTATTCAAAAGCTGCAAATGTAAAACCTGTTCCTATACTTGCATGTCAATCCTGAAAGAATAGTCATGGAGGAGAATATCACAGTAAAATATATAATTATATTAAATGTTGTTATTTTAAATGTTTCTGATGAAAATTAAAAACACATTGTGACCTCCAGCCTTTAGGTTCCTTTTGGTTGGTTAGCACCTGTGAATTGGGAACATCAAGGCTGAAATGATGTACCATTAACTCAAATATTTAAACAGAGAAAAATTAGGGCTCAAAAAATTCTAGAGCAAATGATCACTGTACTCCAATATTTCACTTTACTAATAACTCATTTGTCATGGTGATTGTTGTTTTTAGTCTCATAGAGAGGTTTACATAAGGGGAGAGGACCTAAATACATTCTTAGTAACTGTAACTTCATGGTTTTATAAAAATAGTTACAGAATAACTATTTTTAATTTTCAGTTGAAAAAATAGAATTGCATTTTTTTTCCCCAAAGAGGCCAATTCTATATATCTATAGAGGTGTTTTGCACCCAATTCAGGGTAATGACTAGTCAAAGCTATGTGTGTGTGTGTGCGCGCGCGAGTGCGCGCATGGATTAAGGGTAAAGTGGGGAGAAAAGACAAATTGCTTTTTACTATAATGATATCTTGTTTTGTAAGCAAGATGGTTTGTTCAGTTTAAATGGTTGTTATGGTACCTCCATACAGGTAAAGTCTTGAGAAACATAGCCCATGGACTGGAGGCATATGTCTGAATTGTTGAATTTTCTGTTTTTGAAAAAGGTTTAGTTTCATGAGTCTATGAGAACTCTTATCTTTCTGAAAAAAGAAAAGAATTCAGTTCTTTTTAATTATAGAAAAAGCTGCCATTGAAATATATGTGGGGTTAGGCCTTACTGTACAAAACAATAGAGACAAATGGATTATTGTCACTAGATTGTGAGATATTCTAAACAAAATGGTTTGAGCTAAAAAAGAAACACTAGAAGATTAACATGGTAGGACAAATGGAAACAAAAGATATAAGTAGCCAAGCTATTGTGCATCATTTTAGTCAAAATAGTGGGCATTCTATTTAAAGATAACATAGTGAGATTTGAACACTAGTAACTATGTCTACCTCACTATATTAACTGACCTTTAAATGTGGTTGTCCCTTTCTTCCGCTCAAAGGACATTTACCTCATAAAATAAGCTATTCATTCACTCTAGAAAACCTAAAACATGGAAAAATATGCTAAACTGACATTTAGAATTATCTCAGAACACCTTTATGATAACTTATGTTATTATTTCTATATGACTTGAATCTGAGATTTTAAAATGTATTTTAAATCCATTTAAAATAATAGCCAGATATCAGGTGGCTATTAGGGTTATCTGATAATGATATCAGGATTTTTCTTAACAGCTAAGTAATTGCTCCTTTTCCTTGCTCAAGGCAGGTTGAACTTGATGCCCTCTTCAAGATCTACACTTGTATCATATGAGGTAATGGGGCAGCAGGCTGACATTTTAGGTAACACAGCATTGTTTTTATAATAAGGAGAAATGCTTTTCTACATTGTCTTCATAATTTGGGAAACAGTGGGAGCAGAGCATCAGAGAGTTATCAAGGTTGCAGACAGTGGCTGACCCGTGATCCAGAGCTGTGATCTATCAGCTAGGTTTTCTCTTCAGGACGTCTTTTTACTGCCCAGAAATACATCCTGTCTCCCCAGCTGGCCCCACAGTGCTTCCCAGAATCTTACAAGTCATAGGGAACACATTAAACAAAAATATTTCAGCAAGCTTCAGTACCTTGGATAGCTGCCTTAATATGACATAAATAAAAAGACTTTGGACACCTCATGGCTATAATTACATCAAAGAGAGCACAGGCAATTTCACTTTCTAGTCTCATGGAAGTTGAAAAGCATAGGCCTTGTTATAAAGCAGAATTCAATTGGAGGTGTATTCCTGAATCCTTTATCCCTTGGAGGAATATTTTCCTACGTGATTTTAGCATACTTGACACTAGTAACTGAATGGATTTTCCTACCCAAACAATTTCAGAAATAGAAAGTAAACAAATAGATATACTTAGGATGAAAAGTATATGAAAAAAGATCAGATATCCAGTCCCTAGAATCTAAAGGGATTTTGGTATACCAATCACTACTCTATTTTAGTGCTAAGTATGAAATCTGGGCTAACAAGTACAGCCAAACAGGCCTAGTGAGCACTTTCAGTGCACTTTATGTGTGTGTGGGGGCTGTTATAAATATATACCTGTGCTACAGGAAGAACTCCTGTTGCTCCTCATGAAAAGAATGCCTAATTTTAAACACCTAATGAGCTTGGTGGGGTGATCCAAGCTTCTAAAGATTTCCATAGACTTAGAGCTAATGAGAGCCAAGTTGTGGGCTGATTTGTATCAGTGGGAAGCTCTGCTTTTTGCTTGTCTAAAGGATGGAAGAGAAGTGTATAATGGCTTTTGCCTAGAGGCAATTCTCAGGCTAGCTTTTCACTTAAGTAAAGGGCATCTCTTTGCCCCCCAGGGCTTCCGACAGAACAACTACATATGAGGGCCTTCTTAAAGGTAAGATTATTTTTAGATACACAACTGCTTGAAAAGAGATAGTTCAGTCAAATCTATTTATTTGAAGACAAACATCCAGATATTTGCTCCATTTTATTCCCATCCCCGCATCTCCACCTCATTTTTTTTATTTTTAAACTGAATTTAGCCAAACTAGTTGAATTCAAGGAAAAGGTTTTTTTTTTTTTTCATAAACATTAAACATATTCGGTTGCTTTTAGCTTTCATCATAACATATTATCCAATTTACGATATATAAATTACTTCTTCCTGCCCTTTGTTATGAGTTATTTTTGTGTTATTTAATATCCAATTGGTACAAATTGGAACCATGGAGTTTCCATGAAAAACAACCGTTGGCTCTCTGTGGGTATTGATATTAAATTTAGTAATATTAACAACATAATAACAACAGGCACCATCAGAATTACTTTGAGCAGAGCATTATCCAACAAGACACTGTGGGATTAAGATATTTTAGTGGCATTAAATACCTGTCATTTCATTTCCATCACTTTGCAGTGGGTGGTTGATTGGGATTAGTGGGTAGATTAGTCTTTTTATGGAAATGTTTCTATGCATTCAAGA
Source organism: Orcinus orca (assembly GCF_937001465.1). Classification (NCBI taxonomy): domain Eukaryota; kingdom Metazoa; phylum Chordata; class Mammalia; order Artiodactyla; family Delphinidae; genus Orcinus; species Orcinus orca. Next base: position 128,159,449 of record NC_064559.1, read on the forward strand.
AGCACACCCTAAATGACTGGCTGAGTCCTATGTTCCTTTGTCTTTACTAGTAATGTAGTCCACGGTACCTACTGTTTAAGGGGAAACATGCAGGGGAGGGGGAGACACCTAGGGTTAGGATGCACTTCAAAAAGCTCTTGATTCAAAAATATGGGTTGATCATATGTGTTTTTCCACTCCAACCTGTCTCTCCCTCCTCAATCCCCCAAATCAGAAGGAAATTCTCAGGGCAAAAACAAATTCTGAGAGGAAAAAAAGAAGCTGAAAGAATGATAACAGAAAAGAGAACTGGTCCAGAGAGGGGCTGACTTGCCCTGTAGACCCCAAACAGCTCAAGACTAAGAAATACCAGGTATGAAGGGAAGTCAACCAGAAAGCAGAGGTGTTAATTAAACTTGTCTAAAGAACATTTGAAGCCCATCACCAGCACCACATACAGGCATTTCATGAAATGCCTGGTAGTTAGATGTTTTTCCCAGGCAGAGGTTGGAGGTTTCTTCTCAAAAGAAATAAAATGAGCTGTTTGAAGAGAAGTAGTATGACATTAGAACACCAGAGAAAGCCCTGGAATTTGGGGTTCCCAGTGTTAACAATTGGCCCAGATAGTCAGATCCTACCCATGTATGCAGTGCTCATAAGCAGTGTTTTTAAGCATCATTGTTCAGAATAAAGTAAAGATCATCATTTTAGGAAAGTCAGTCACATGGAAGTGAAAGAACAAAATAAACACCCAGAAGAAAATACCCTTGAAAAAAGATAATAAAACCTCCACAAAATAACCCTTCTAATTAGAACTCAAAGCATATGAAAAGAAATGGCAAAGCAAAATAAAACAAAACAAATGAACAAAAAGGTATGATGTATTAGGCAAAGAAACAGAGAATGAGAGATCTCTTAGAAAATAAAAATATGACACTGAAATGCAAAATTCAACAGAAGTGTTAGGATTTAAACACACATTACTTCCCCAGAACATAGAATGAGAAAATGAAGCATAAAATACATGAGAAAAGTTAAGAGACATAGAAGATCAACCTAGTATGGCTAATGATCTGATTAATAGAAGTTACAGAAAGACAGAATAGAGTTAATTGGTAGAGAGAAAATTATCAAAATGATGTGCTTGGGTTTAGGTCTTTCTACATTAATTGTGCTGAGTACTCAGTGTCTCTTTTTAGTCTGAAGACATGAATGCTTCTTCTCAAGTAAATTCTCTTGTATTATTCCTTTGATAATTTTCTCTCTATCAATTAACGCTATGCTCTCTTTCTGTAACCTCTATTTATCAGATATTTTCATACATGCAAGGACACAGAAAACTTGATGCCTCACATTCTTGGGAAATTACTTGAGGAAGGAAACACAAAAACAAAACAAAATGAAACAAAACAAACACTGCTTACTCAAATATTACTTTATTACACATCTTACCTGACCACCCTTTTTAATAGAAATTCTTGTTATTCTTTTATCCCCAGTGGTTCTCTTTTCCTTGACAATACTTATCACCACTTAACATATTGATATACTTATTCTGTATTTATTTATTGTCTTCTCCATCCTCCACCCCCAATACAATATAAGCACTATGAAACCAAGGACTTTGTTAACAGTTGAGCCTCCATACAGCAGATGTTTGCTAAATATTTATTGTATGAGCAAGTGAATGCCTAAGTAAAGGCATCTGGGAATTGTTAGAAAAGGAGAATCCATTCCAATTTGACTCCAGGAAAATTCACTCTGTGTGCCATATGATTTGTGTCATTAAATTTGTGGAGGAGGAAATATAATTGCTGCAAACTCCTTGACTATGAAATGAACAATATTTACATAGCCATAATGTTATAAATGATGATGAATAGTTTTCATTAGGATTCATTCACACACAAATAACAAAGGCTTTCTTGTGGATAAAAATGGAATCTAAATGAAATCCATCTAGACAATGAAAAAGTAAAGATAGATTGGAAGAGATGTTTAGAAAGGAATTGAGAAGGAGAGGTGGAGGAAAAGTGTGGGAAGGTTAACGTCATTTTTTTTAAAGGTCAGAATGAAGAGCTACTGCTATGGGATAAGAAAGGAGGTTAAAAATGTGGTTTGAAATTACAAGGATGACCAGTGGAGAAACTGAGAATAAAATTTTAAGTATTTTGCATGATTGAGGAGAAAGTGAAAAGTGGTATAAATGCATTAAATTCTCATCCATCATAGCTTAAGGTAAGAGATAATATTTAAAGTAGGTAAGTAAAAATGTCAGTATGAATGATCTATTTAGAGGGGTGGGAGAGAGGGAGATGTGTAAACACCAGGAGAACAAAACCAGAAACAGTTATATACCAAGCCTCTGGAAAGCAGAAGTGAGTATGGGGAGGGGTAAGGCAAGGCAGATGTTTTTTTCCATTGTTACTTGCCTTCTTTGTGTTTTAAACAATATGCTTGTGTTAATTTAATAAACAGAAAAACAAAGCATTATTTTAAAGAAGCTCTTTATAAGGAGAAAAAGATGTGATAGAAAACGTACAAGTCGGCCACCCAAGATCATAGTATTTAAGTGGACCTGCTGCTAGCTTTGGAGGTGACCAGAGATGAGTTATTCAACAATATGAACAGTTTCCTCAATTGGGAAAGACTCAGAACTTTTTCCAACTCTATGATTTTCTGTGATTCTGATTCTATGAATTTTTTCTTCCTTGACTTTTGTTTTCTTCCTTGACTTGGGAAGCTACATAGCACATGAGCAAGATTTGGAAACACACACACACACACACACACACACACACACACACACACACACCAAACTGAAAATGCAGCCCTTTGCTAATTGCAAAGAAAGACATGCTCATTCTTTGACACTCCCTTTATAACTGCAACAAATATCTGAGGACAACATTTTTGGCAAAGATTTTTTTTAAATAAAATCAACTAAAGTCTTTCATTAATTTTTACCTTTCAGAAATGGTATTCTTCATTATTTGGAGGTGAAAATATGAACCCAATAACTTGGGTTAATTTAAGGTTAAAATTTTGATAAGTATATTTACTTCTTTTATAAAGGACAAAATTTCTCTGTTTATGTACTGCCATACACATAGTATTCTGCATTATGGCCCTCGAAGAAAGAGACAAGCCTGTTTTATTAGAGATTATAACCCAGAAAAATAATACTTACCTATGCACACCTGACAATTAAGAGTTGAATTTAAATTTGCATTATATAAGAGGATCAAAATTTAGTGTATATCTAAATATTTCTAATTGTTTGCTGGCTTCCATATTTAAATGCTTGCTTTTTTGTCAGTCCATAAACTAAGTTGGAGATAAACATTCTTCCTTGTGAACTATTTTTTAGAAGGAAGGTTTTCAAATGGCTCTGTAGTTGAGACCCTTTTTTCACCCAACAGCAGATGTCACACCACAGTCTAGAGCTCTTCTCTATGTGTGGGAAATTTAAAATTACACACAAATGCGTTCTTACCATTAATACTCCTTCATGTCAGCTCTGAAATGAATGTGTGTATTGAAATATTAGGTCTCCAGAACCAGTTTTGTCTAAACAATGTGCTGGAATAGTGTCATTTGAAAAGAAAGAAACTATTTGAAATAATCAAGCTAAATATGTAATTTAAGTGGTACCAAACAATACCGAGGTCTAGGTGGTGATCTTCTGCCAACAGATTCCCTTTCTATCTGACTCTGCAATCCATAAGCTAATTACAGAACAACTATCCAGTTAATTTCAAAGGATATTTGCTGCTATGCCTACCATCTGACTGGTTTGAATGGACTCCATAATCCCGAGACCAGAAGCCACCTTCAGAGATATATCACAAGTGAAAATATTGATGAAGCACAAGGTTTTGGTAAGTATTTTTGAGAGCTAAATAGTGATCATTTGTAACCTCTCAGAAGAAAAACGGATGAATCTCTCCTACAGGTTTTCAGAACTCCTAGTGTCTTCATTATCACTTTACTAGGCAATGATCATATTTGAAACACTTGATTAGCAAATGAGCCATTTTGAATTTATAAGGATATTTCAGATCGTTCTACATTCCCAATGGCTGTATTTGGAATATTTATTATTTGACTGCTAGTTTAACAGCACTTTGTATGTAGTATAATACATTATATGGGTAGCAGTACATTGAACATTTAAATGCTTTGTAAATGAAAAAACACTATTATTATATTATTACAGTATTAGGAATTGTGTTCATATGGACAAATAAAATACTCATAAATACAACCCAGTGATGGGAGTCATTTAAAAAACTAATGATAAGCCTGGTGGCAGATTTTCCATTCCCCAAATTAACAGACGTGGTGATTTTAAAATGCCTTGAGTACATTTGTGCTGAGTTATTGATTGAAAGGCCATGTAGGTTTTTCACATAGAGACATGCTAAGGTGGACCTTTCATTAATTTTTGCTGCTACTTTCGGAAGAACTTGTCACTCTTTGAGTTTTATCTCTTATACTGCTTACAATGGACATTGGTTGTGGCAGGAAGAGTTATGTGAGAAACCTACAAACTTCATATCTAAAGGATTAGTCCTTTTAAATTGTTGAAAGTGAGCAGATATTGCCTGGCAATATTTCTGAGTGCCCAAATAGAGCACTGGCATTATGACTTAGTCTTATTTTCAGTTGCATTTGCTTATCTCTCTTCAGCAAAATAGCATTGTTATTAAGGGTGACATAATAATGGAAAATTATATTAGCATTTAAAACTCTGTTCTTTTCTTTTCTTTTTTTTTTAAATGGGACTATAAACAATGACGTTATAATCATGTGATGGTCTCATCTTCTTCCTCATTCTACTGAGACACTCAGTGCCATGCCAGGTGGGCTAGGTGGCAGTAGCAATCAATCCTCAAGGCTGTTAGAAACCCAAGAGTCTGACCTGAAATAGTGAGTTTGAGAAATGGGAGGATCTACATGTGGAAAGGAGCAGGAGCAATCTCTGTAGACAGCGGTGGTAGGGTCAGTGTTTGGTCACTTGATGTCACTCATCTAAATTCTCTTCCACCCAATAAAGATAAGGATCTTCCCATGGGGCTTAAAATGTGAAAATATTGTTTCCTTAAATTTCATTATTTCTGGAATATAATGTCTCTTTGTATTCATAATTAGATTAAAATTGTCTCGATTTTTTTTCGGGGGAGAGGGGATGTGACATGGAGTCAGGAGAGGCTTAAGTTTTCCTTGTTGCATATCACAAATATGGGAGTCCATTGCTCCTTATTTATTTATAAATCCACTATTAAGTCTGGGTGGAAATTTAGATCTACTTCCCCCCTTGATGGCTTTATAGATTCTCAGAAAACAGAAAAAGAAAAAAAAAATGTCAAGAACACCTTTAGGACTAATATAGGAAAGTAATTTGAATTGTATTTAGTGACTACAGAAATTTAGTGTTTGGTGTTATTTTCTTATTCAAAACTAGTATTGGTGAAAACTATACATATATGGAAAAAATATACCTTCTATAAAATTCCAAAGATTGAGTATTCGTTAGATTAAATTTCTATCAATTTTTTAATAAAGAGACAATATATGTCACCATGAAGCTAGCATAACAATGTGAATGTAATTCAGCTACTGAACTGTATACTTAAAAACAGTTAAGATGATAAACTTTGTTATGTGTATTTTACCATAATTTTTTAAAAAGTGAAGCAAATACTTTATTATAGAAAATGTGTCCTGGGTCTCGCATATGACAGGCGTTTTGAAAGGTCTTAGTGGAGGACTGGCCTCAATGACACAAACTCTTTCTTTAGAAGCATAGAAGGCAGCAGGCTGAAAGACATTTCTGGAGATCACGCAGTCCAGCCTTCTCTTTTCATAGCCTAGGAAAATGTAGCCCAGACAGGTAGAGTGACTGGCCTAAGATCAAATAGATAGAACAGAAGGGGAGTAGAAACACAGTCTCCCCGCTTAGTCTTAGCTGGTTCTGGTGCATGGCTCCATCTTTGTCAGTAAAATCAGCTTTGGTCCCTCTTCTTAAAAACCATCTATGTTGTGTGTGTGCACTTAATATTGTCAATTTGACCGTCTATTTTTCTCTACTTTTCTCTATTTGTCTCCATTTTCCTCTATTCCCACTCTTCCCAATAACTTTCTGTACTTTCCATTTTTGTAAATATTACTATTTCCTTTACTTCTTTTCACCAACTTTAGAAAGCTAGGCCTTGCATGATGGCGAGCTGATTTTTTTCTGTGATAGGCAAAACAAAAGTAAAAGCAATTGTTTTCTTATTATCACCAGTGTAATATATGTAACAGATATGTTATAGGTTATAACAAACTTTCACATATATTTTCTATTTAATCCTTTAAGTGTAGATAATTTTAGAATGTAAGGCCCATGAGGGAGGGTCTGGGCTGATTTTGTTTTCATTGCTGTGTGCTGGTCCCTAAAATAGTGCCTGGCACATAGAAGTTGTTCAATAAACATTGCTGAATGAATACATTAGTATCACCTTCATTTTAGAAATGAATATTTGCTCAAGAACACATAATAGTGGCAGAGCCTGTACTCAAGTTAAGCAGTCCTGACTCCAAATTCAGTGTACCTTGTAAATCAAGACAGTTAGATTTGCAAAATATGAAGAGGTGACGTGAAAGAAAAGCAGGGGTAGGAAACTTCTAGGAGTGAGTATTGGAGAAAAGACTTAAGAACATTGCATCTTTTTGTCATGATTTTGGAGAAGCCAGTGTAGAAGGTGGATAGTGATAGAAACAGGGCAACTGACTGTGGGTTGGGGACATGAGATATTATAGTCAGGAATCAGGAGTCAGGGTTGAGCTTGCAGGAATGTGCCATCAAGATGGACTCAGTAAATTGGAAGAAAGGGTCCTGATTCATCCTTTCTCTTACCCATTCCTGTATGATTCCTCCAAAAGAAAGAGAGAAGACATCCAGGCCTAATTTCATCCAAAAATGAAGACTAAGCAAATAAAACAAGCAACAAACAAAAACCCTACATGATGACAAAATATTTATTTATGAGGCTGCTACATCAATAACATTAATTGTACAGTAATTGCCAAGAACAGAAATTAATGTGATTTTGTGGAAATCCACAATCAATCTCAGGCCTAATTTCTGTGAATGAATGCACTCTGAACAAAATTTCAGTTAGAGAGCATATTTTATTCTTAGAGCAGTTGGCAAAACGACACTGGGGAGGAGAATTGTAAGATGTAATAGTAGACTTCAGTCCTAAACTAGAGAGGCAATGAAGTCATTCCATTCAATACTGCCTAATCATAAGGCAGTTCCTTTATGGCCACGCAGTGAAACTGGTTCTGTGAATTACCAGACCTTACCTCTAGCTGTGAGAACATTCTCAAAGTAGCAGATTGAAAAGTTCAGTGATCTCAGTATCATAATAATATTTCCCCAGCCATACATGGAGGTACAGTAAAATTGAATTACTTTCTGTTTAGGTAGCAGGCATAAATGAGAGAGACAAAGGACCTTCTCCTGATCTGCTTCAGTATGTGGAAATGAAATGCATTTTGCACAGCATCTGATGTGAATGTTACGTTCTCTATTCTGTGGTTAATTTTGAGCAACACTGTGGTTTTGCTTAAGGTTTTAAAAATCCGTCTCACTTTCATTTTGTGAATGCTTCTTATCTAGAGTGTCGTTCTGATACTATGGAGCTGGGATGGAGCTAGACCTCTTGTTTGTATTTCAGAGACTAAACAAGAGCTGCTGAAAATAATGCACCATATTCTAAACATTCAATTTTAGCATGGAAAACACTGTTTACACAGTCCGCAGTAATGGCAGCTGTTTCAGCTATTTAAATAGTGTAATTACACATTTCATTCCAGAGTATAACAGTAACAGTTAGTTTACTAGTAAATCTCGAATTGAATGTACCTGTTCCTATATAAACATGTACAGGTAACCTATCAATAGTTACTGCCAATTATATCTGAACTACAATTTGGTGTTTATTGGAGCTGCAGTGCTTCAAAAGAACACTTTCCTTGGGAATGTTGAAACTTCCTGCCCACCTCCCCCCCAATGATGAAAAAAAATACAGTTGTCAGCATAATGTCTTGACATTCATGATGCCAGCCTGTCTTTACTGGTGTCAGATGTGAAAATAAATAGATATTAAACTGTCAGTCAATGAAATTGCAAAGTCAAGAACAGCTCTAGCTGTGATCCTGTGTGTTCTACTTGATGGACACAGGTGTTTAAGTGTTATGAATTCAGCAGGGCTGGGGAACAAGAGAAACATTTTCCAGCAGTTTTCCACTTGCTAAAATATCTGAGATGAACTTTCCTACATCTCAGGACTTCCGTAGAACCTCAGAGACTTGAGAAAGTGCCAAGAATTCTGCCACTGTTTTCAGTGCTAAAATGTGAAAAGTCAGTTCCAATTCCTGGAGGTACATTCTTTCATCCTATATGCATGCAGTCTCCAACACCAAATCAAGGGCAGCTTCACTGGCCTTGCATATACATTTGTGGCAGACCCAGACACCCACCTGGTTAATTTATTATTCATAAGACACTTAAAGCCAATCATCTGTCACTAATAAACACTAACACTATTAAAAATTAACGGTCATCTTAAAGCATGCTGAGACCAACTCTTCCGTCTGCTTGATGAGTACTGGAGCAAAGCACACCATATTTACTCATAACACGTATAACTGTTTATCCTTTGCTCTTGTTATTATCATTATTGTTTTTGTTATTAGCAATATGATGTTAGCCTATGTGAGACAGTACATCCTCTTGATGATACAAATTTCTCATTTTTCAATGTGTCATTAAATTTGTATCTCAACAAGTATCATAAATTCTTCTACCAGAAAATGTTGCTTTATAATGACATCATAAACAAAGCTCTGTATTTGAATACTAACTAGTGGTATGTAGAAAGAACTGGATTCTTGTTGCTCAAGGACTCTAATCCTGCATCCTTGGCCCATGGGCAGAGTAGTGTTCTCAAAAATCAAGAATTATAGCAGATGATTTTTGTGCCAACAGCTAGTTTAAATGTGATCAAAGTGAAATGTTGCTCAAAGCTGATAAGACATTATTTATATACCTGTGATCATTTATTAAATTATATGTAGAAAATCCTATGTTTAGTGTTTCTCCAATAATTCTCTTGCATTTACAATTCTTTTTTGTGTCTGCTTCTCTAAGGACTTAAACTAACACAGTAGAAAAGGCAGTTCAGAAAGGTTATTCCAGTGGTGAATTGGACAATGGAATTTGACAGAAGTAAGTCTTACCAGATCAGATAAAATGCCTCATTCTGATCTATGTCTTCAAATCGGTATTCATGTTCAGGCATTTCCAAACTTGGGAAAGGATGGTGTTTGTGGTGACTCATGGTTGAAAGCAAGATGGATGAGAATGATGAGCACAAGTGCCAAAAGAAGCTGGAGATGCAAAAATCTTAAAGCTTTAGAACTCAAAAACTTTATTTTCCTGATTATGGGATAAAAGTCCTTCCACATGCCTCCTTTCCCATCAAGATTCTGCACTATTTTCTTGTCATTCATTTAATTGACAAGGAGAGGCAATATTTGTCTGTTTTCACTTCCTCATCTCCTTCTCCATAGTAGATTGCAAAATTGGCCACAGCTCTTTATCTAGCTCTGTATCCTTTTGCAGTAGGTCAGCCATTCCTCCCATCAAGAGACAAAGTCCATTTTCTTTATTCTGCAATCTGGCTGCCTTTGAGATTGGCTTTGGCCAACATGGTGGGGCATAGTGTGCCATCCATGCCTGGATCTCGAATCCTTTCATGCTTCTGCTCACTCTCTTGGGTCCCTTCAGGGCTGCTATGTGAGCAAATCTGGGCTAGCCTGCTGGGCAATGAGAAACACACAGCTCAGTCACCATCACCACACCAGCTGACAACCACCAGAAGCTGACTGGCAGCTGACTAAACAAGCATGAGTCCAACTGAGTCCTGAAAGAATCACCCCTCTGAGCCTCATCTAAATGACTGCCCCACAGAATTATGAATTAACAAAAATGGATGTTGTTTTAAAGCACAACAAAACTGATATTCCCTTTTTAACTCATTATAATGAATTTTTGGTCTTCATTTATGAACTAATCTTGTTATGGTCACTAACTAGTGAGCACTGTTGCCAGGTTTTTTTTTGTTTTGTTTTGTTTTTAAGTCTTTATTGAATTTATTAGGCTATTGCTTCTGTTTTATGTTTTGGTTTCTTGGCCACGAGGCATGTGGGATCTTAGCTCCCCGACCCCAGGGATCAAAACCGCACCCCCTGCGTTGGAAGGCAAAGTCTCAACCGCTGGACTTCCAGGGAAGTCCCTGTTGCCAGGTTTAATGACCTAATTGTAATTCTTGCCCTACGTTCCTCCTCTGTGGAACTGTTGCCTTCACTTTTCTTGTATGCCAGCAGGACAGTCTTCCTTCTACTTCTCTATTGACAGTTCCAGTGATTTTTTCTGGTTGCCTCTTAAATATTGGTGTTCTTTAAGGATCTGACCTTAATCATTTTCTCTATCTCTAAATGCTGTCCTTGGGTGATTTCATTCATTTGAATGTCCTCAACTTGTACACATATACTGATGATATCTATATGTACATTAATTAGCCCTGACAGATATTTGAGCTAGCTCAACTGGGATATCTAGGAAACACCTGAAATAAAATAAGTTTGAATTTTAACTCATAATTCACCTTCCCTCCAAATGTTTTTTGACTCTAATAGTCATAAATTTCCATTTTAGGAACCTCGGATTCATCCTAATTGTTTCCCTAAGTCTTTCTTTCCACATCTGAACTTCCATCCTTTCTTAGTTTAAGACCACAAAACGTCAGCTCAGACCAATGCGAAAAACCACCAGTCCCTTTGTTACCAGTCTTTCCCAGTACTACCAAACTTTAACTACCACAAAGAGAAATAATACCCTGGTATTTCCCTTTTTACAGCCTCTGCTCTAGTAAAGTCCAAACACTTTAATATGTATTTTAGAATCAGAAAAACCTGCTTTAAAGTTTTAGCCTCCCAACTTAATAAATCTCTGACCTTGCAAAATTGTGTAGCTTCTTTGCATTTCTATATGTTTCTCTATATGTAGCTTCTCAATTTCTCTATGTTATAATGCACTTTGAAGTTGCTCTGACCATTGACATACTTTTTTTTTTCTTTCTTTCTTTTGGCTTAAAACAACACAAATTTATTTCCCTACAGTTCTGGAGGTAAAAGACATACTTTATATTAGGCTCTTATCAGAAGGAATGGCACATAGTGAATATTTAATGTTCACCTCTAAGTTACTTCTCTGACATTGTTTCTTGCTACTTCTATCATCTGTATTTTTTTCTTCACTCCTGGCCTTGAAATATTGAATGGATTGGGCACACTCAGTTTAGGACCATTTCCTAAATGGTCTACCACATTTTATTGATTCTAAGATACCGTTAACATCTCTAACATGAGGATGTGTCTTACAATTAATGGCATATTATAGTTTAATTGGTACCTTTGCTTTGTTTTGTTTTGGTGGTACATATATGATGTATTTGATTAAATGAAATATGACATTTGCTGATTCTTTATTTTTTCATAATGCTATTTATTTTCCCTAGAACAATTTTCTTTCCATAACTTCTAGATAAACTCTTAGGCTTTTCCGAGTTGCCTAAACATTTTCTCCTTTTAAGTTTCCCATGATTCCACAGCTCACTTTTTATAATTCTCCATGTGCTTGGAGTAAATCAACTGTACAATTAGAGAGTATACAGTCCACATAAAACCACACTCACTTCTGACAATAACTACAGGTTCTAGGGATTCCCCAAACCACCCTCAGTTTAATAATTCTCCAGGATTATTCACAGAACTCAGTGAAATCTGTTACCACAATTGTGGTAATGGTTTACTACAGAGAAAGGATAGAGCTTAGAATCAGCCAAAGGAAGAAGAGCATAGGGCAGAGTGCAGGAAAGTATTAAACGTGGAGCTTCCTTTGTCCTCTCCCCATGGAGTCAGGGTATGTTACTTTGTTGGCATCAATGTGAGATAGTATGCATGGAGTATTGCCAACCCAGGAAGCTCTCCTGAGACTAGGGTCCAGAGTTGTTACTGGGGCTCCATCACTTAGGCCTGATTGATTGACGTATTGCCAAAATGGTGGATCTTGGTCTCCAGGTGACTGATACCTTGTAACCCAAGTTCCACCCTAAATGATGTTGCTGGTCTATGCAGCACGAGCGAGGCAAACAAAAACACCCTTATCAGACACGACATTCCAAAGACTGAGAGATTACCTCCCAGGAGTACAAAAGCCATACCTCTTTTTAAACAATGTTAAATTTTTTTACTACACACTATTATATACTAGATAGAAATTATTATAGCTTTTTATGTATCTTTTCTCTGTAGGCTATATGCTCCCAGAGGATTAAGAGCACATGTTTTAAGTCAAATAAACCTGTATTCAAATCTTGGATCCATTGCTTACCTACAGTATGACCTTGGACAAGTTACAACTGTAGTATTCTTATCCAAAATTTAGGTGAAATTATACTAATATTATGGGATTATTCTGTGATTGAATTAGATAACATATATGGAACATTTATCACACTGTCTGGCCAGGGTAATAACTTAATAGATAGTTGCAAATATATGATTACCATGTTTTCTTTAATATCCACATGGATTATAATCAACATCCTAATCCTTTTATTAGGGAAAAAAATGAGCAAAAATAACAGAAGGAAAAAAAATTAAGTAACTCAGAGACTGAATCGTTTCACTAAATATATTATGATCATATCCAATTTATAGTCAATCCACGAGTTACTAACTTTATGTTTTAGATTATTATTTCTAAAATAAGAGAGCTATAGTTATTAACATATTGAAACATTGTGAGAGGAAAACTATAGCTAATAGGTATTTCTTCATTAAAGAAAATTTGTCTTTTAATTAAATTAAATATGAACATTTATAAAAGCAAACTGAAATCTCAAGATTAGTGATTGAATCTGAAAAATGAAATGTCAGATTTAGGAGCTCTTGCAAGTGATCTTTTCCAACTTCCTTCAAGGTAGAAACTTTTAGAGCACCTATGTCAAGGACACATCCAACTCCGCTTCGATACTTCCAGTCCAGACAAGAAAAAAGAAGCTTTGTTTCAAGCTGGATTTGGTTTAAAATATTATCTTAAAAAATCTATACTGGACTTCCAATGCCAGCAAAATTGTAAACAAGATAATGTAAAATCTTTCTTACTACTAAACTCCAAAAATGCATGATAAAATATAACCATCATCCTTGTGAAAGCTAAATTCTTAAGAAATCTGGGGAAATATCTAGGGACAAGAAGTGAAGAAAACAAACAAACAAAAAACAGAGTTCAAAACAAATGACCTGATGCTGAAGCTAAGATAAGAGTGTCGTTCCATCAGGTAGTCTACACATTCTTGGGCTAACACCTTGGTGGATATAGGAGACCAGATTATGGACCTACTTAAGGTGGAGAATGGGACCTCACATGAAAAGAAAATAAAGAAAGGTTTAGGGTCTTGTAAGCGTATTTAATAATAATTTAAAAATTAGAGAAATAAGGAGGTGGGGAGGGAAATCTAATAGAACAGTATATGTATAAGGAAACTTCAGACTTAAGACCTGAGTAGGAAAAAAGTCTGCTCTGAGATTTTTACCTATAGTCCTACCCTCTTTAAGGTTTAGAATTAAATTTAGACTATGCTTGGGAGTTTAGGAATCCCCAAACTAGGGGAAAAATAGTAATCCCAAATTATTTTCATACTGATGACACTTCTGTTATATCTATAATATACACATTCAAATCCACTCTTGAGGCATATATATTCCAACCAGGCCACAGAGAATTTCCACAGATAAAGTCCAGTTGAATATAACCTCACAATTCAATGTTATAAACAAATAGAGAGTTAATGGATGTATCAAACATTAGTGTTAAATCCCTGTGAACCTCAGACATAGAACTAAGAAATTAAAAGTATGTTTAAAATTTATTAAAATGTAGAAGAAGGACTTATAAACCTAGAACTACAATTAGATGCAATAAAAAGCAAAAATGCAGATAGGAAAAAGATTCAAATAGAATATCAAGAAAGGAAAAATATATTCAGTGAAATTAAAAATTGAGTGGGAGAGTTAAAGAGCATTTTGCATACTGCTAAAGAGAGCAGAGAAATGGAAAGATAGATCTGATGAAAGTCCCCTTTGTCATATAAAGTAACATTCACAGTTTCTGGGGACTAGGATGTGGATCCCTTTGGGGGCCATCACTCAGCCTGCCACATGAGGTAATAGCTAAGAATTTTCCAGATTTAACAAAACATAATGATAAACTTCATATAATGATCTTTTCCCATAGAACCAAATATTTTTGTTTTTAATTTAATATAATGATAATATAATACATTTTATTAACAGAGTAGAATTAAATAGAATAATTAATTAGTGAATAAATAAATCCACTTGTAGTTACAGACTTATTATAGTAAAACTACAATACCCAAAATAAAAAGCAATAATAATATTCAAAAGACGTTAGAATGATAACTTTAAAATTCAGAGAGAAAGCTTGCTGGCACTATAAACTTTACATGGTTAAGTTCTCATCAAAGACTCAGTGTAACATAAAGCCCTGTTTGACAAAGATTGTTAGGCATCATCTCATTCATAGATCCTCACAGAAAGAGATTGTAAAAGAAGTACTTTACAAAGAAGAAACTGAAAAGGAAGGAGTGAGATGTAAGAAATGGAAGAAACGTTAGAAATATAAAGGCATGAGATATAAGAAACAGTAGTAGGCAGATAAACTAGTAAAGCACAGGCACATCTAAATAATGATGGCATGAGGTAATTACAATGACTGCTCATTGTGGAAATAAAATATCAAGCAATATGTGTAAAACTGAAGGAGTTCTGAGTTAATGCATTAAGACTTTTGTATTGCTTGAGAGTAGATAAGGATTATGATTAAATTTAAAAAGATAGCCATTAAGTTATATTAAAATTTGAAGGCTAACTACTAAAAGCATAGAAATAAAATATCACTTCTAACTCAGTAGAGGAGGAAGGTAAAAGCATAAATCTACAGCAGCTAGAATCCAGAAAAGAAGAAAATGACCCTGTCCCCGCAAAATGCATGATAAATAGGAAGCAAACCATAAGATAATAGAGACATGTCAACAGACAACTAATATAAACAAAATAAACAGTTAAAAGTGAGAGATTTTTCAGATTGATCCAAAAAAATTCTTATTTGCATAAGGTACACCTAAAATATATAGGTGTTCAAAATTCAAAGTAAAGAGATGGGGGGGGAAGGCAAAAAGTAAATTCTAATGAAAATAAAAGCTGTGGCAGCCCTATTTATATTAAATAGAGTTGAAAATATACTTAAGGATAAGAAGGGCCACAACACAATGAGAAAGGAATAATTCACCAAGGAAATGTAAAAGTTTTGGACTTTTCAGTACCTGATAAGACAGTCTCAAAATATGTTAGGAAATAAATTGATAGAATTACAAGGAATAATTGATTAATCCAAAATCATACTGGTTAAGTTGAAAGAAATGCTCAATTATTGGTCAATTACACAGAAAAGGACAGCGGGGGGAAGATGGCGGAAGAGTAAGACGCGCCTTCCTCCCCACAGATACATCAGAAATACATCTACACGTGGAACAACTCCTACAGAACACCTGCTGAACGCTGGCAGAAAACCTCAGACCTCCCAAAAGGCAAGAAACTCCCCACGTACCTGAGTAGGGTAAAAGAAAAAAGAATAAACAGAGACAAAAGAATAGGGATGGGACCTGCACCAGTGGAAGGGAGCTGTGAAGGAGGAATGGTTTTCACACACTAAGAAGCCCCTTCGCAGGCGGAGACTGTGGGTGGCAGTGGGGGAAAGCTTCGGAGCCGTGGAGGAGAGCACAACAACAGGGGTGCAGAGGGCAAAGCGGGGAGACTTCTGCACAGAGGATGGGTTGTGACTGGCACTCACTAGCCCGAGAGGTTTGTCTGTTCACCCGCCCGGCAGGCGGGGCTGGGAGTTGAGGCTCGGGCTTCAGTTGGAGCACAGGGAGAGGACTGGCAGCGTGAACACAGCCTGAAGGGGTTACTGCACCACGGCTAGCCGGGAGGGAGTCCGGGAAAAAGTCTGGACCTGCCGAAGAGCCAAGAGACTTTTTCTTCCCTCTTTGTTTCCAGGTGCACGAGGAGAGGGGATTAAGAGCACTGCTTAAAGGAGCTCCAGAGACGGGCGCGTGTTGCAGCTAACAGCGCGGACCCCAGAGACGGGCATGAGCTGCTAAGGCTGCTGCTGCTACCACCAAGAAGCCTGTGTGCGAGCACAGGTCACTATCCACACTCCCCTCTCGGGAGCCTGTGCAGCCCGCCACTGCCAGGGTCCCGGGATCCAGGGACAACTTCCCCAGGAGAACGCAGGGCGCGCCTCAGGCTGGTGCAACGTCACACTGGCCTCTGCCGCTGCACGCCCGCCCTGCATCGTGCCCCTCCCTCCCCCTGGCCTGAGTGAGCCAGAGCCCCCGAATCAGCGGCTCCTTTAACCCCGTCCTGTCTGAGCAAAGAACAGACGCCCTCAGGAGACCTACATGCAGAGGCGGGGCCAAATCCAAAGCTGAGCCCCGGGAGCTGGGTGAACAAAGAAGAGAAAGGGAAATCTCTCCCAGCAGCCTCAGGAGTAGCAGATTAAATCTCCACAATCAACTTGATGTACCCTGCATCTGTGGAATACCTGAATAGACAACGAATCATCCCAAATTGAGGAGGTGGACTCTGAGAGCAAGATTTATTATTTTTTCCCCTTTTCCTCTTTTTGTGAGTGTGTATGTATATGCTTCTGTGTGAGATTTTGTCTGTATAGCTGTATAGCTTTGCTTTCACCATTTGTCCTAGGGTTCTATCTGTCCGTTTCTTTTTTTTACTTAAAAAATTTTTTTTTCTTAATAATTATTTTTTATTTTAATAAATTTAGTTTATTTTATCTTTATTTTATTTTATCCCTTTTCTTTCTTTCTTTCTTTCTTTCTACTTTTTCTCCCTTTTACTCTGAGCCATGTGGATGAACGGCTCTGGGTGCTGCAGCCAGGAGTCAGTGCTGTGCCTCTGAGGTGGGAGAGCCAACTTCAGGACACTGGTCCACAAGGGACCTCCCAGCTCCACATAATATCAAATGGCGAAAATCTCCCAGAGATCTCCATCTCAACACCAACACCCAGCTTCACTCAACAACCAGCAAGCAACAGTGCTGGGCACCCTATACCAAACAACGAGCAAGACAGGAACACAACTCTACCCATTAGCAAAGAGGCTGCCCAAAATCATAATAAGTCCACAGACACCCCAAAACACACCACCAGACGTGGACCTGCCCACCAGAAAGACAAGATCCAGCCTCATCCACCAGAACACAGGCAATAGTCCCCTCCACCAGGAAGCCTACACAACCCACTGAACCAACATTAGCCACTGGGGACAGACACAGAAAACAACGGGAACTACGAACCTGCAGCCTGCAAAAAGGAGACCCCAAACACAGTAAGATAAGCAAAATGAGAAGACAGAAAAAGACACAGCAGATGAAGGAGCAAGATAAAAACCCACCACACCTAACCAATGAAGAGGAAATAGGCAGTCTACCTGAAAAAGAATTCAGAATATGATAGTAAATATGATCCAAAATCTTGGAAATAGAATAGAGAAAATGCAAAAAAGCATTTAACAAGGACCTAGAAGAACTAAAGATGAAACAAGCAACGATGAACAACACAATAAATGAAATTAAAAGTACTCTAGATGGGATCAATAGCAGAATAACTGAGGCAGAAGAACGGATAAGTGACCTGGAAGATAAAATAGTGGAAATAACTACTGCAGAGCAGAATAAAGAAAAAGAATGAAAAGAACTGAGAACAGTCTCAGAGACCTCTGGGACAACATTAAACACACCAACATTCGAATTATAGGGGTTCCAGAAGACGAAGAGAAAAAGAAAGGGACTGAGAAAATATTTGAAGAGATTATAGTTGAAAACTTCCCTAATATGGGAAAGGAAATAGTTAATCACGTCTAGGAAACAAAGAGAGTCCCATACAGGATAAGTCCAAGGAGAAACACGCTAAGACACATATTGATCAAACTTTCAAAAATTAAATACAAAGAAAACATATTAAAAGCAGCAAGGGAAAAACCACAAATAACACACAAGGGAATCCCCATAAAGTTAACAGCTGATATTTCAGGAGAAACTCTGCAAACCAGAAGGGACTGGCAGGACATATTTAAAGTGTTGAAGGAGAAAAACTTACAACCAAGATTACTCTACCCAGCAAGGATCTCATTCAGATTTGATGGAGAAATTAAAACCTTTACAGACAAGCAAAACCTGAGAGAGTTCAGCACCACCAAACCAGCTTTACAACAAACACTAAAGAATCTTCTCTAGGCAAGAAACACAAGAGAAGGAAAAGGCCTACAACAAAAAACCCAAAACAATTAAGAAAATGGGAATAGGAACATACATATTGATAATTACCTTAAATGTAAATGGATTAAATGCTCCCACCAAAAGACACAGACTGGCTGAATGGATACAAAACCAAGACCCATATATACGCTGTCTACAAGAGACCCACTTCAGACCTAGAGAAACATACGGACTGAAAGTGAGGGGATGTAAAAAGATATTCCATGCAAATGGAAACCAAAAGAAAGCTGGAGTAGCAATTCTCATATCAGACAAAAGAGACTTTAAAATAAAGACTATTAGAAGAGACAAAGAAGGACACTACATAATGATCAAGGGATCGATCCAAGAAGAAGATATAAAAATTGTAAATATTTATGCACCCAACATAAGAGCACCTCAATACATAAGGCAAATATTAACAGCCATAAAAGGGGAAATCAACAGTAACACATTCATAGTAGGGGACTTTAACACCCCACTTTCACCAATGGACAGATCATCCAAAATGAAAATAAATAAGGAAACACAAGCTTTAAATGATACATTAAACAAGATGAACTTAATTGATATTTATAGGACATTCCATCCAAAAACAATAGAATACACATTTTTCTCAAATGCTCATGGAGCATTCTCCAGGACAGATCATATCTTGGTTCACAAATCAAGCCTTGGTAAATTTAATAAAAATGAAATTGTATCAAGTATCTTTTCCGACAACAATGCTATGAGACTAGATATCAATTACAGGAAAAGATCTGTGAAAACTACAAACACACGGAGGCTAAACAATACACTACTTAATAATGAAGTGATCCCTGAAGAAATGAAAGAGAAAATCAAAGAATACCTAGAAACAAATGACAATGGAGACACGATGACCCAAAACCTAAGGGATGCAGCAAAAGCAGTTCTAAGATGGTAGAATATAGCAATACAATCCTACCTTAAGAAAAAGGAAACATCTCGAGTAAGCAACCTAACCTTGCACCTAAAGCAATTAGAGAGAAGAAGTAAAAAAAAATCCCAAAGTTAGCAGAAGGAAAGGAATCATAAAGAACAGATCAGAAATAAATGAAAAAGAAATGAAGAAAATGATAGCAAAGTTCAATAAAACTAAAATCTGGTTCTTTGAGAAGATAAACAAAATTGATAAACCATTAGCTAGACTCATCAAGAACAAAAGGGATAAGACTCAAATCAATAGAATTAGAAATGAAAATGGAGAAGTAACAACAGACACTGCAGAAATACAAAAGATCATGAGAGATTACTAAAGGCAACTCTATGCCAATAAAATGCACAACCTGGAAGAAATGGACAATTCTTAGAAATACACAACCTGCCCAGACTGAATCAGGAAGAAATAGAAAATATGAACAGACAAATCACAAGCACTGAAATTGAAACTGTGATTAAAAATCTTCCAACAAACAAAACGCCAGGACCAGACGGCTTCACAGGCGAATTCTATCAAACATTTAGAGAAGAGCTAACACCTATCCTTCTCAAACTCTTCCAAAATATAGCAGAGGGAGGAACACTCCCAAACTCATTCTACAAGGACACCATCAACCTGATATCAAAACCAGACAAGAATGCCACAAAGAAAGAAAACTACAGGCCAATATCACTGATTAACATAGATGCAAAAATCCTCAACAAAATACTAGCAAACAGAATCCAACAGCACATTAAGAGGACCATACACCATGATCAAGTGGGGTTTATTCCAGGAATGCAGGGATTCTTCAATATACACAAATCAACCAATGTGATACACCATATTAACAAATTGAAGGAGAAAAACCATGTGGTCATCTCAGTATATGCAGAGAAAACTTTCAACAAAATTCAACACCGATTTATGATAAAAACCCTCCAGAAAATAGGCATAGAGGGAACTTTCCTCAACATCATAAAGGCCATATATGACAAACCCACAGCCAACATCATCCTCAAAGGTGAAAAACTGAAAGCATTTCCACTAAGATCAGACCAAGACAAGGTTGCTCACTCTCACCACTATTATTCAACATAGTTTTGGAAGCTTTAGCCACGGAAATCAGAGGAGAAAAGGAAATAAAAGGAATCCAAATCAGAAAAGAAGAAGTAAAGCTGTCATTGTTTGCAGATGACATGATACTCTACATAGAGAATCCTAGAGATGCTACCAGAAAACTACTAGAGCTAATCAATGAAGTTGGTAAAGTAGCAGGATACAAAATTAATGCACAGAAATCTCTGGCATTCCTATGTACTAATGATGAAAAATCTGAAAGTGAAATCAAGAAAACACTCCCATTTACCACTGCAACAAAAAGAATAAAATATCTAGGAATAAACCTACCTAAGGAGACAAAAGACCTGTATGCAGAAAATTATAAGACACTGATGAAAGAAATTAAAGATAATACAAATAGATGGAGAGATATACCATGTTCTTGGGTTGGAAGAATCAACATTGTGTAAATGACTATACTACCCAAAGCAATCTATAGATTCAATGCAATCCCTATCAAACTACCACTGGCATTTTTCACAGAACTAGAACAAAAAATTTCACAATTTATATGGAAACACAAAAGACCCCAAATAGCCAAAGCAATCTTGAGAACGAAAAACGGAGCTGGAGGAATCAGGCTCCCTGACTTCAGACTATACTACAAAGCCACAGTAATCAAGACAGGATGGTACTGGCACAAATACAGAAAGATAGATCAATGGAACAGGATAGAAAGCCCAGAGATAAACCCACCCACATATGGTCACCTTATCTTTGATAAAGGAGGCAGGAATGTACAGTGGAGAAAGGACAGACTCTTCAATAAGTGGTGCTGGGAAAACTGGACAGGTACATGTAAAAGTATGAGATTAGAACACTCCCTAACACCATACACAAAAATAAGTTCAAAATGGATTAAAGACATAAATGTAAGGCCAGAAACTATCAAACTCTTAGAGGAAAACATAGGCAGAACACTCTATGACATAAATCACAGCAAGATCCATTTTGACCCACCTCCTAGAGAAATGGAAATAAAAACAAAAATAAACAAATAGGACCTAATGAAACTTCAAAGCTTTAGCACAGCAAAGGAAACCATAAAGAAGATGAAAAGACAACCCTCAGAATGGGAGAAAATATTTGCAAATGAAACAACTGACAAAGGATTAATCTCCAAAATTTACAAGCAGCTCATGCAGCTCAATAACAAAAAAACAAATAGCCCAATCCAAAAATGGGCAGAAGACCTAAATAGACATTTCTCCAAAGAAGATATACAGACTGCCAACCAACACATGAAAGCATGCTCAATATCATGAATCATTAGAGAAATGTAAATCAAAACTACAGTGAGATATCATCTCACACTGGTCAGAATGGCCATCATCAAAAAATCTAGAAACAATAAATGCTGGAGAGGGTGTGGAGAAAAGGGAACACTCTTGCACTGCTGGTGGGAATGTGAATTGGTACAGCCACCATGAAGAACAGTATGGAGGTTCCTTAAAAAACTAAAAATAGAACTACCATATGACCCAGCAATCCCACTACTGGGCATATACCCTGAGAAAACCATAATTCAAAAACAGTCATGTACCAAAATGTTCATTGCAGCTCTATTTATAATAGCCAGGAGATGGAAATAACCTAAGTGTCCATCATCAGATGAATGGATAAAGAAGATGTGGCACATATATACAATGGAATATTACTCAGCCATAAAAAGAAACGAAATTGAGTTATTTGTAGTCAGGTGGATGGACCTAAAGTCTGTCATACAGAGTGAAGTAAGTCAGAAAGGTAAAGACAAATACTGTATGCTAACACCTATATATGGAATATAAGAAAAAAAATGTCATGAAGAACCTAGGGGTAAGACAGGAATAAAGACACAGACCTACTAGAGAATGGACTTGAGGATATGGGAAGAGGGAGGGGTAAGCTGTGACAAAGTGAGAGACTGGCATGGACATATATACACTACCAAACGTAAAATAGATAGCTAGTGTGAAGCAGCCGTATTGCACAGGGAGATCAACTCGGTGCTTTGTGACCACCTAGTGGGGTGGGATAGGGAGGGTGGGAGGGAGGGAGACGCAAGAGGGAAGAGATATGGGATCATATATATATTATTATACTATTATACTATGTATTATACTATTATACTATGTATAACTGATTCACTTAGTTATAAAACAGAAACTAACACGCCATTGTAAAGCAATTATACGCTAATAAAGATGTAAAAAAAAAAAATACACAGAAAATATAACACTAAGTACGTAGAATATCTTACCAGTCTGGTTATCAAGCTTATTCTAATAGATTTATATATAACCCAAGGTATTACTGTCAAACACAAATAGAACCTTTATGAAAATTGAAGTAAGTTCAAGGCAAGTCTCACTGATCGCAAATAATCCATGAGATATAGATCATGTTCTTTAAAATGCAATTGAATCATTGCATCGTCATTAAAATCAATAACAAAAAGATTGTCAAAGTCATTGCATCATCATTTAAATCAATAACAATTATTATAGAAACAATCTCATGAAAATTCAAACACAAACATTTGAGTAACCCATGAGTCCAAGAAAAAAAAATACAATAAATTTTTGTCTGTTTAAAAAATTTACCTGTTTAAATTTATAAGATTTTGAAAAATTTATATTTTAATTATGAAAAGCAGGATGCAAAGGTTCATTTTCAATATTATCCTAGCCATGTAAAAATGTGCTTAAAACAATATTTAGGAAAATTTATCCAAGGTGTTTGTAATGTCTGTTCCTAGGTAAAATTATTATGGTTAATTTTTTTCTTTATATTTTTATGTAGTTTTTAATTCTCTCTAAGGAGCCTGTACAGGTTCTTTAATGTTAAATAATAAACATCTTTAAAGGTTTGAAAACAAAAACAAAATAAAATTGGTTCTATGGAAAATAAAACTTTAAAACAAGCTAAATTCTTATGGTTCTAAGACTAATAGAAATGACTAAACTAAAGGTAAAGAAAAAGAAAGGAAATATAATACTAGAAATCACAAAGAAAACTCCAGATAGAGGTTTTTTGTAACTATAATGTAATGCTATGAAAACTTTAAATTTGGAATGCTTATAAATTTACTTATAAATGTATAAATTTGAAGGCTTTTATAAACAGTTTACCAAAAGAATTTAACTTGCCAGGCTGACTCGCAAACAAATTAAAGATATGATTACACTTACAACTATTATGCATATTTAATCACTATTTAAAAATATATTCTATTCATATATCCTCAAATTACAGACCTAGATAGTTAAAAATAATTATATACTTAATGCATCAGTAGAATTATTTTTAACAAAATTTCTCAAATATTTTAAAAAGGCTATTAGAGGAAAAAAATTATAGATTACCATTAAGTTGTGTCTACCCAAGTTTTAATACTAGACAATATACATTAATGTAATTTCTCATGAGAAATTAAAGATGAAAGAAACATAAATAGATCAATAGATACAGAAAAACCCAACATATATTAATGATAAAACTATAATCAAAATAGGAATAGAAAGAAAATTCCTTAACCTAACAAAGTGATAGTCACTAAAACTCTAGTAAATATTATATCTAACGGTGAAACATTAGAAGTTTTTTATTTCCTAAGTCAGGATCAAGACAGACGTGCTTACTATCATTGTGTCTAATTCATTGCTTGAAGGGACTAGCTAATATAAATAAACAATACAAAGAAATAAAATATATTTGGATGGAAAAAAGGAAATAAAAATCTAATTTTTCAGGGATAGTATGATTGCATAGGAAACCCAAGAAAATTTACAAATTATTAGAATCAATAAGAGCATTAAGCAAGTATTCTGGACACAAATTCAATATACAAAAGTGAATTAGAAAATGTAATGCCAAAATCTTCATTTAAAAGTGGCACAAAGACTGGCATGAATACAGTAATTAATTTCACAAAAGATGTTCAACTTTTACGTAGAAAACATTAAAACTATGTTGGGAGACATAATGAAGACCAAACAAATGAAGCAATGTAATGTGCTCATGGATGGAAAGACTCACTATTATTAAAACATTTAGTTTTCCTAAATTAATATATTAATTAAATGCAAATCTAATTTAAAAAATAGGTTTTTCATGAAATTTGACAAGTTTATCCTGAAATTCATATGGAAATACAAAGGCCAATATTGGCCAAGAAAATTTGGAGGAAGTATAAGGTGGGAAGATTTGCCATATCAAGCTTCCAGAAGTATTATCACAAAATTATAATTATAAAATACTGTGGTATTGGTGTAAAAAATATTTTTCTGAAACAGAATGGGTTACTTAAAAACAGGCCCGTTCAACTTACTGTAATAATAACTTAGTAATAGCAAATTACTATATTCCAGAGGTAGTATTGCACAACAGAAAGGAATTAACAAATAGGACAAATGATTTTGCATCAATTATCTCTGTACCTCACATAAATTACAAAAATTAATTAGAATTTAAGATCTAAATGTCAAAAGAATAATTTTCAAAAGAAGAAGATAATATAAGAAAAGATCTTGGGGCTTCCCTGGTGGCGCAGTGGTTGAGAGTCTGTCTGCCGATGCAGGGGACACCAGTTCATGCCCTGGTCTGGGAAGATCCCACATGCCACGCAGCAGCTGGGCCCGTGAGCCATGGCTGCTGAGCCTGCGCGTCCGGAGCCTGTGCTCCG
Source organism: Orcinus orca (assembly GCF_937001465.1). Lineage (NCBI taxonomy): Eukaryota > Metazoa > Chordata > Mammalia > Artiodactyla > Delphinidae > Orcinus > Orcinus orca. The sequence continues at coordinate 128,184,700 of NC_064559.1, forward strand.
CAACGGGAGAGGCCACAGCGGTGAGAGGCCCGCGTACCGCAAAAAAAAAAAAAAAAAAAAAAGGAAAAGATCTTAATGAACTTCAGGGAAGGCATAAATGTTTAAGCTGTGAAGGGAGAAAAACACATTTGATTACATCTAAATTAAAAATTTTTATGTATTAAATGATATTCAAAGCATAATGAAAAAATGTATTTTGCTTTCACTATCTACCTGAGAATTTCTGAATTTTAACTTCTTGTGCTGTTTACTTTTTACTATCAAACCAACAACACAAGACAGCAAATACATTGTATAACTTCATTTAAAATTCTATGTTTTGGGAACATATTCTATGCCAAAGGCTTTGTGACACATAGACAGCAGTGCTTTAACAAATCTTATTTACACTGCCTTCCACCCAACCTATTGCCTTTAGTGGTTATAATTATCCTCAAGGATGTATATTATTTCAAAGCTTTAAATTCTTATTTTAAAGGCTTCAGCAAGGGAGTTTTGATTTCAGATCCCTGAGCTTTGGAGCTGAATTTGTGTCTTGAGAATGTGATGAGGTGCTGTCTAGTTTTTATTTGATGGAAACGTTATTTTATTTAGAATGCCCAGTAATGCCACCTGCTCACCAAACCCACAACAGAATGGCTTTATCAAAAGATTCAAAACACCTTGATGTTAATTTGCTATGTCTATCTTTTCCTTATTTAGCTCAGACTCTTCTTTGGTAATCTTCCTAATTGAGTGTTTTCTTCACTGGGCAAATTCCCAGCTTGAGTCACATTTGTTATTCTGAACGAAACTGATTATTTCCATCCATGTTTATACATGTATGGTTAGCTTAAAAAGCTCAGGGAGCATGTGTGTGGGAGAATGTAGAAATGTTTATGTATATGCTTGTATGACTGTTGTCACTTACCATACATATACATAAACAGCTTTGAAAGAAAACCAATAGATTCTGTTCCTGCTCTCTTCACACTGTAAACTTTCCAATATAATCTTGTTTCCTCCTATAGACCTCGTCCTAATTTGTCTTTTCTTTATCTCAAAATTCCTGGGCTGTCAAGCCAAGTTACTCTTAAAAGGACTCTGGGAATTTCAGTCAAGAGAAAGATATATTAAAGAATCATTATTCAAACATAAAAATTTAATAAAAATGTTAACAAGGTTTCCCCAAGGTGGGGCTGTTTATTGCTTACAGTTTTGTTTTGTTTTGTTGTGTTTTTTTAACAACACAATTACATGTCTACAGAGAGAGGTCAGGTATAACTTATAGCACTTGCTATTAAAGAAAATGTGGGTGAAAGAGAACACAGTCCCCCAAACATTATACACACAACTTTCTTTCCTATGTAATTTTAAACTCTTTTAATTTTTCTCCAGTTTCAAAGGGAAGTTCAAATATGAATGATGGCAGTGTTTTTTTCTTTAATTCATGACAGCTAATCTTTACTTTGGGCTTTGCCAGTCACATCTAACTATGTCTCATTGCATGTGCCCTGACACAATACATCATAGCAAAGGTGATCCAATATCGTGTGACACTTTTTATAAAAAGGATATTAAATGGTGGCAGAAGATACACCTGAAACACGTCAACGTGGGCCCATGGGGCATTGTTCTTCACTAATAGTTTGCTCTCTCAGGGTCTGGCTAGAAGAATTACTATTGTCCTTTATATATAAACATCCTTATCCAAATAGTCTCCTCTTATGCCTAATATATGCATTCCTGCCATATGAAAGCCACTTGCTTAAGCTGCTTTTCTGTCTATTTGTAGTCTGTTCAGGCACACAGTCCCCAGCAGGAGTCCAGCTCCATGATTCATTGCCTCAGATTTCCTATGGAGCTTACATGATGCTCGCTCAGCCCCATACGGTTTTGTATCCATTATAACCAGGGACAAGTAAGCAGGGCTCAGGAGTCTGAGCATCCATCTAGGAATAGCTCCCTGATGCCTTGCTTTACTCACAATAAATGAACAATGAATTCTTTACATGCTAACCCCGTGTGGTGAAGAGAAATTATAGGAGCTTACTTGAGTTAAATAAGGGAAGAAGCATTTAGAGTGAAGCTCCTTAAATGAGCAGGTCAATAACTAGTTTACAGAGACCAGGGCACCTGGCTAATGGGAGAATAAAGAATTATACTTGTCACAGAAAAAGAAAGATGCTGTTCTGGTTTAGTGCTAAATAATTACATTCATTATACCGAGAAAGCTCTGCAAGTGGTCGGCTGCACTAGTTAATTCATTAGCAAAACTAATCAGCAAACCACAAACAACAATCGGGGGTAAATTTAACCAATTCTAATGGAAGGTTTGGAAAAACAAGATTTTCTTTATACTAGAGAGGAAAATTATGCTGGAAAACTGCACACATAATTGTATGTATCTTCTTACTTTGTCCTGAGTTTCAATGTGAAAGAAGGAAATCATAGCTAAGGCAGAGAGAGGACATGTGTACAAATGATAAGTTCACTGAATTATTTCAGATGACCTAAAATATCCCAGAGTTTCATTGTTAATCCTGACAATGTATAGAAAACAGACTCCAACAACAAGGGGTTTTCCACTATCTACTTTATGGGATCTTTAATTGTATAAATAAACATAATATGTATGTTATATGTAATATATAATAACTATAGTTTAATACTCAAGAGTTAATAATATAACTTTGACTCATGTAACCAAGAGAAGCTTGGAGTAGTTTTACCTATTTACCTAACCACTTGAGGATTAAGTGGTTGATACAAAACTCCAGTGTAATTAGAATGGTTTTCATTCTGACTTTTATGCAATTAATTTGTTCATTTGTGCATTCAATATGCATCATAACTTTAGACAAAAATCCTGCTGAAGAAACAGCAAGTTGCCTTGGTGGAGGCGGAAAAGCTTTTAGATACTACTGGGCTCTAAGACCCTCCTTCTCAAAATGAATTCTTTTCCTTTATTTCTGGAAGGAAGACATTTTTTTTCTGTCTTTTAGAAAGGAAGAAAGAATTCAAGTATACAGTGCTAGGAAAGAAGGTAAGATTGAGGGATAAATTCTAAAGGGTTTACTGACCCTGGTAGGTTTATTCTGTGTCACCTCAGAGCAGCACTCTTTGTTTACACTTCCTAAAACACTGTTCAACTAATCTGTTTTTTGGGGATTTTTTGAATTTTTGAATTCTATTTAATTTATTTTTTTATACAAAAGGTTCCTATTAGTCATCCATTTTATGCACAACAGTGTATAAATGTCAAACCCAGTTGCCCAATTCATCACACCACCACCCCGCCGCTTTCCCCTCTTGGTGTCTATACGTTTCTTCTCTACATCTGTGTCTCAACTCTGCCCTGCAAACCGGTTCATCTGTACCATTTTTCTAGGTTCCACATATGCGTTAATATACGATATTTGTTTTTCTCTTTCTGACTTACTTCACTCTGTATGATGGTATCTAGATCCATCTAAGTCTCTACAAATGACCCGATTTCGTTCCTTTATATGACTGAGTAACATTCCATTATATATATGTACCACAACTTCTTTAACCATTCATCTGTCAATGGGCATTTAGGGTGCTTCCATGACCTGGCTATTGTAAATAGTGCTGCAATGAACATTGGAGTACATGTGTCTTTCTGAATTCTGGTTTTCTCTGGGTATACGTCCAGTAGTGGGATTGCTGGATCATATAGTAATTCTATTTTTAGTTTTTTAAGGAACCTCCATACTGTTCTCTATAGTGGCTGTATCAATTTACCTTCCCACCAACAGTGCAAGAGGGTTCCCTTTTCTCCACACCCTCTCCAGCATTTGTTGTTTGTAGATTTTCTGATGATGCCCATTCTAACTTGTGTGATGTGATACCTCACTGTAGCTTTGATTTGCGTTTCTCTAATAATTAGTGATGTTGAGCAGATTTCATGTGTTTCTTGTCCATCTGTATGTCTTCTTTGGAGAAATGTCTATTTAGGTCTTCTGCCCACTTTTTGATCAGATTGTATGTTTTTTTTAATATTGACCTGCATGAGCTGTTTATATATATTGGAGATTAATCCTTTGTCTGTTGATTCATTTGCAAATATTTTCTCCCATTCTGAGGGTTGTCTTTTCATCTTGTTTATGGTTTCCTTTGCTGTGCAAAAGCTTTGAAGTTTCATTAGGTCCCATTTGTTTATTTTTTGTTTTTATTTCCATTACTGTAGGAGGTGGATCAAAAAAGATCTTGCTGTGATTTATGTCAAAGAGTGTTCTTCCTATGTTTTCCTCTAAGAGTTTTACAGTGTCCGGTCTTACATTTAGGTCTCTAATCCATATTGAGTTTATTTTTATGTATGGTGTTTGGGAGTGTTCTAATTTCATTCTTTTATATGTAGCTGTCCAGTTTTTCCAGCACCAATTATTGAAGAGACTGCTTTTTGTCCATTGTATATCCTTGCCTCCTTTGTCATAAATTAGTTGACCATAGGTGTGTGGGTTTATCTCTGGGCTTTCTATCTTGTTCCATTGATCTATGTTTCTGTTTTTGTGCCAGTAACATATTGTCTTGATTACTGTAGCTTTGTAGTATAGCCTGAAGTCAGGCAGTCTGATTCATCCAGTTCCATTATTTTCCATCAAGATTGCTTTGACTATTCTAGGTCTTTGGTGTCTCCATATAAATTTTAAGATTTTTCTTCTAGTTCCATAGAAAATGTCATTGGTAATTTGATAGGGATTGCATTAAATCTGTAGAATGCTTTGGGTAGTATAGTCACAATATTTTCACAATATTGACTCTTCCAATCCAAGAACATGGTATATCTCTCCATCTGAGTGTATCATCTTTAATTTCTTTCATCAGTGTCTTATAGTTTTCTGCATACAGGTCTTGTGTCTCCCTAGGTAGGTTTATTCCTAGGTATTTTGTTCTTTTTGTTGCAATGGTAAATGGGAGTGTTTCCTTAATTTCTCTTTCAGATTTTTCATCTTTAGTGTATAGGAATGCAAGAGATTCCTGTGCATTAATTTTGTATCCTGCAAGTTTACCAAATTCATTGATTAGCTCTAGTAGTTTTCTGGTGGCATCTTTGGGATCCTCTATGTATAGTATCAAGTCATCTGCAAACAGTGACAGTTTTACTTCTTCTTTTCCAATTTGTATTTCTTTTTCTTCTCTGATTGCTGTGGCTAGGACTTCCAAAAACTATGTTGAATAATAGTGGTGAGAGTGGACATCCTTGTCTTGTTCCTGATTTTAGAGGAAATGCTTTCAGTTTTTCACCATTGAGAATGATGTTTGCTGTGGGTTTGTCATATATGGCTTTTATTATGTTGAGGTAGGTTCCCTCTGTGCCCACTTTCTAGAGAGTTTTTATCATAACTGGGTGTTGAATTTTGTCAAAAGGTTTTTCTGCATCTATTGAGATGATCATATGGTTTTTATACTTCACTTTGTTAATATGGTTTATCACATGGATTGATTTACGTATTTTGAAGAATCCTTGCATCCCTGGGATAAATCCCACTTGATCATGGTGTATGATACTTTTAATGTGTTGTTTGATTCTGTTTGCCAGTATTTTGTTGAGGATTTTTGCATCTATATTCATCAGTAATATTGGTCTGTAACTTTCTTTTTTTGTGGTATCTTTGTCTGGTTTTGGTATCAGGGTGATGGTGGACTCATAGAATGAGTTTGGGAGTTTTCCTTCCTCTGCAATTTTTTGGAAGAGTTTGAGAAGGATGGGTGTTAGCTCTTCCCTAAATGTTTGATAGAATTCACCTGTGAAGCCACCTGGTCCTGGACTTTTGTTTGTTGGAAGATTTTTCATCACAGTTTCAATTTCATTACTTGTGTTTGGTCTTTTCTTATTTTCTGTCTCTTCCTGGTTCAGTCTTGGAAGGTTATACCTTTCTAAGAATATGTTCATTTCTTCCAGGTTGTCCATTTTATTGGCATAGAGTTGCTTGTAGTAGTCTCTTAGGATGCTTTTTATTTCTGTGGTGTCTGTTGGAACTTCTCCTTTTTTATTTCTAGTTTTATTGATTTGAGTCCTCTCCCTCTTTTTCTTGATGAGTCTGGCTAATTGTTTATCAATTTTGTTTATCTTCTCAAAGAAACAACTTTTAGTTTGATTGATCTTTGTTATTGTTTTCTTTGTTTCTATTTCATTTATTTCTGCTCTGATCTTTATGATTTCTTCCCTTCTGCTAACTTTGGGTTTTGTTTGTTCTTCTTTCTCTAGTTCCTTTAGGTGTAAGGTTAGATTGTTTATTTTAGATTTTTCTTCTTTCTTGAGGTAGGCTTGTATAGCTATAAAATTCCCTCTTAGAACTGCTTTTGCTGCATCCCATAGGTTTTGAATTGTCATGTTTTCATTGTCATTTGTCTCTAGGTACTTTTTGATATCCTCTTTGATTTTTCAGTGATCTCTTGGTTATTTAGTAATGTATTGTTTAGCCTCCAAGTGTTTGTGTTTTTTACGTTTTTTTCCCTGTAATTCATTTCTAATCTCATAGAGTTGTGGTTAGAAAAGATGCTTGATATGATTTCAATTTTCTTAAATTTACTGTGGCTTGATTTGTGACCCAAGATGTGATCTATCCTGGAGAATGTTCCGTGCACACTTGAGCAGAAACTGTAATCTGCTTTTTCTGGGTGGAGTGTCCTGTAAATATCAATTAAATTTATCTAATCTATTGTGTCAATTAGTGCTTCTCTTTCCTTATTTATTTTCATTTTGGATGATCTGTCTATTGGTGTAAGTGAGGTATTAAATTCCCCCATTATTATTGTGTTACTATCGATTTCCTCTTTTATAGCTGTTAGCAGTTGCCTTAGGTATTGAGGTGCTCCTATGTTGGGTCCATATATATTTATAATTGTTATATCTTCTTCTTGGGTTGATCCCTTGATCATTATGTAGTGTCCTTCCTTGTCTCTTATAACATTCTTTATTTTAAAGTCTATTTTTTTCTGTTATGAGTATTGCTACTCCAGCGCTTTTCTGATTTCCATTTGAATGGAATATCTTTTTCCATCCCCTCACTTTCAGTCTGTATGTGTCCCTAGGTCTGAAGTGGGTCTCTTGTAGACAGCATATAGATGAGTCTTGTCTTTGTACCCATTCAGCAATCCTGTGTCTTTTGGTTGGATCATTTAATCCATTCACATTTAAGGTAATTATCGATATGTATGTTCCTAATACCATTTTCTTAATTGTTTTGGGTTTGTTTGTGTAGGTCCTTTTCTTCTCTTGTGTTTCCCACTTAGAGAAGTTCCTTTAGCATTTGTTGTAATGCTGGTTTGGTGGTGCTGAATTCTCTTAGCTTTTACTTGCCTGTAAAGCTTTTGATTTCTCCATCGAATCTGAATGAGATCCTTGCTGGGTAGAGTAATCTTGGTTGTAGGTTCTTCCCTTTCATCACTTTAAGTATGTCATTCCACTCCCTTCCGGCGTGTAGAGTTTCTGCTGAGAAATCAGCTGTTAACCTTATGGGAGTTACCTTGTATGTTATTTGTCATTTTTCCCTTGCTGCTTTCAATAATTTTTCTTTGTCTTTAATTTTTGCCAGTTTGTTTACTATGTGTTTCAGCATTTTTCTCCTTGGGTTTATCCTGTATGGGACTCACTGCATTTCCTGGACTTGGATGGCTATTTCCTTTCCCATGTTAGGGAAGTTTTCGACTATAATCTCTTCAAATAATTTCTTGGGTCCTTTCTCTCTCTCTTCTCCTTCTGGGACCCCTATAATGTGAATGTTGTTGCATTTAATGTTGTACCAGAGATCTCTTAGGCTGTCTTCATTTCCTTTCATTCTTTTTTCTTTATTCTGTTCTGCAGCAGTGAGTTCCACCTTTCTGACTTCCAGGTCACTTATCCATTCTTCTGCCTCAGTTATTCTGCTATTGATTCCTTCTAGTGTAGTTTTCATTTTAGTTATTGTATTGTTCACCTCTGTTTGTTTGTTCTTTAATTCTTCTAGGTCTTTGTTAAACATTTCTTGCATCTTCTCGATATTTGCTTCCATTCTTTTTCCGAGGTCCTGGATCATCTTCACTATTATTATTCTGAATTCATTATTCATTTCATTATTCTGAATTCTTTTTCTGGAAGGTTGCTTATCTCCACTTCATTTAGTTCTTTTTCTGAGGTTTTGTCTTTTCCTTCATCTGGTACATAGCCCCAGCCTTTTCATCTTGTCTATCTTTCTGTAAATGTGGTTTATATTCCACAGGCTGCAGGATTGTAGCTCTTCTTGCTTCTGCTATCTGCCCTCTGGTGGATCCTAATCTGTTGAATTCATGGTAAAATCACTGATTTCATCCATTACATATATTAGAGTCATCACAGATTTTTACCCAAATAAATCACGGTCTATGGTAGGATCTTTGTAGAGTCCAAAAGTTCCTTGATAGTCTCTAGAATCAGTGTAATGAGATAATTGCATTCATCACTGACTTATCTCTTCAAGCAAGAGCACCTCTGCCAACCAAATGCTGAGAGGAACAATGATATTAAACAGTTTTTTCTTTTCTTTTTTTTTAGGCTCTGTATTCCAAAAAATTTGGAGGAGTAAGTAGGAGGTTCATTGTTTCTACTATTCTCTAGCCAAGGGTTTCTCAACCTTGGTACTACTAACCTTGTGGCCCAAATAGTTCTTTGTTATCATGACTGCCTTGTGTGTTATAGGATGTTTAGCAGCATTCCTGGCTTCTACCCTCTAGAGGCCAGTAGCAACCCCTTCAAATTGTGACAATCAAAAATGTCTCCAGACATTGCTGAATGTCCCTTGGGTGGCCAAATCTCTCCCTTTCCTCCCCACCTCTCCTTCTCCCATTAATAACCATTGCTGTGGTCCCATCATCCACTGTTTTTGTAGGCATAGCCCATACTTCAGGGCCCCTGGGCTGGGCTCTCCCAGATCTCTCTAAATTTGTACACCTTTCTCCATCTAACTGCCATTCCTCTTACTCCCTAGTCCACTTGGTCATCCTTCACACTTGAGTTTCCATCAGTTCTATACTGAGTTGGTGTCTCTTCACTGAACTCTCACATAAATATCTTTATGGAAGTACTTGGTCTCTTTTTAATTATTGATTTACCTGTTCATGCCACCAGACTATAAACTCCTTATGGGCAGGGAACAATTTTATATATCCTTAGCTCCCAACATACTTCCTGGTGTACTGGGGGCAAATTCAAAGAAAGAGGAAAAGGAAAAATAATAAGGATGAAGGGAGAAAGTCAGAATGAAAAGTGGCTTATTAAATAATACCATTAATGAGTAAATTTATGTAAGGGCATTTACAGCCATTATTAATCTGCAACTTTCAGGCCAAGTTAATAATAAGTGTATTTTTGGTTTTTCCATACAGCCTCAAAATCAATTTAGTGCAAATAAATTGTTTAGGTAAATTTGCTAGCTGTGATTTGGGTTGTATACATGTGTTTGCCCTTCTCCTCCATACCTCAGCTAATCCCTGAAGCCCCTGGGGAATCTACCACTTGGTTCAAAATTGTGCCAAGTATTCTCTACTAATATTGAAAATTACTTTAATTTTGAGTAAAGATCCTAAGCTTTTGTGGAGGTTGACAGTTTTTGCCTTTGTCATTGTAGAAAGTTTTGTTTTGTTTGTTTTTTTTTTTCGATTAAGTTTTGCAATATGTTTGGTTTGGGGTTTCTTAAGCCTCATAGAATGGTTATATATATAACCAATTCTCATCTTGAATATTGCACTGAGAATTCTGCTTAGCATCTAAGGCAGACAATATTATAGTTATTGCATTTTCAAAAAGTTACAGCCTTTGAATGGAATGTCTTATAACAACAAGAGAGAAAAGGAGAGAGCACACATGGGAATACATGGTTAGAAGAACTAAAATTTACTTTTAATTGTGATCTCTGTTAGAGCAATTATTCTCACCTAGTTACCCCCAAACTGAAGATTAGAATCCATTATCACTTCCTTTTGCACTGTAGTCTTTCAACAGAATATAAATACACTGTTGAGATTTTTCTCTTCTTTCAGATGACTTTTTCATATGTGTAATAGTGAAGGCAAATGAGGAGAACACTAGTGTGGTAGACTGTATAACTGTCTCAAATATCCACTGCCCATCCTTGTTAGAGGATCATACCCTACCCCACTGATATCCTGTCTGGCCAAGTTAATTGCCTTGGTCAAGGGAATGTTAATGGAAGTGACCTGTGCTGCCAACTGAAGATGTAACAGCTGTCCTGAGTTCCCTCATCAATTTTTCTTTCTGCAAAATAGCCAAGATTTTGGCTATTTTGTCAGCTGAGTCTCAGAATGAGAAGGTTATGGAGCAAAGATGCCTCTAATTCTTGAAAGACATGTTACATGAATGAGGAATTTTGCTGCTGTTGTAAGCCTGTAATGCTGTTGTAAGCCTGAAACTGTAATGTTTCCCCATTCATTCAACAATTATTTTTTTAAGTGTGTACTATGTGCCAGGGATCATTCTAGACACTGAGGCTGCACAAGTGAACAAAGCAGACAAAAATCTTGTCCTCATAGGACTTATACTCTACGGGAGAGAGACAAACAATTTAAAAAAGTAAATAGTATAGTATGTTGGAAAGAAATAATATGATAAAATTAATCAGAAAAGAGTAATGGGTAGAGAGGGTGGTAAGGGTTTCATTTTTTTTTAAAAGTGATGAGTAGGTCTTAGTGAAAGGTGACTTTTACTATTCTTAAATTGTCTTTATTTCACTTTCTAACCTAAAAAATTTTTTCCAGGGGCTTCCCTGGTGGCGCAGTGGTTGAGAGTCTGCCTGCCGATGCGGGGGATGCGGGTTTGTGCCCTGGTCCGGGAAGATCCCACATGCCGCGGAGCGGCTAGGCCCATGAGCCATGGCCGCTGAGCCTGCACGTCCGGAGCCTGTGCTCCGCAACGGGAGAGGCCACAACAGTGAGAGGCCCGTGTACCGCAAAAAAAAAAAAAAAAAAAGGTTTATATTTTTATTTCCAGCAAGAGTGTGAAAGAAATTCGTAAGTAAACGAAACATGGCTATAATGCTTTTGGGAAATGATTTACAACAAAATAACAAACCTTTTCAAATATTATCAGTAATTATATTTCTAGGAATATATCTTGAGATAATCTAAAAAGTTGACTACAAATTATTAATTGTTCTTTTGTTTATAATAATTAAAAACTGGCAACAAATTATATACCACAGGAGAGTGGATAATCGAGGCTTATGGAGAAAACTTTATGAAAATTTACCATAAAATTTCCTCTATTAAGATAAATAAGGGCACTGAATTATGCAGAGAGTACTAGATATTTATTGAAATCCTCTTTCCTGTCTTCCCAGAGTAGCAGAATTCAAGCTGACCGCATGGTTGGTCAGCCACACACTTCTCTGTTTCCCTTCATTTTGAGGTTCTTTCCAACAGAACACACAGGAAAGTGGCTAGTGTCTAAAGACCTTCCTGCCAGCTGACACCTGGTTGTAATGGTGACCCAGCTTGACCACAACAACGATGCCATAGGAGATGATGGAGCAGGTACCTGGAAGGAGCTCTAAACTCTTTGTGTGCACAAGGATTGAACTGCTCATCAACCAGGCACCTTGGACTATTGTGAGAGACCTAATTTAAATTATTTGATGTAGGAAGTTGGGAGGTTACTGTGGGGTCTTACTAAAACTAATAAATACAGAAATATGATGTTGTTATATTATTCACTTATTCAATTACTTGTCATTTGTGTCTTCACTAGACCCAAAGCTATTAAGAACAGGGACATGATTTTGTTCACTATTGCATCTCAATGTCCAGATTTCTGCCTAGAACACAGTGGGTGTTCTGAGAATGAATAGAAGAATTGTATCTATTTTTATAATATGGCAGGTAGAGGTTTTAAGATAGAAACATCTTGAAAGAGATGTAAACAATGATTATCTAGAGGATTATGGTTAGTTAATAAAACATTTTTCAAAACTTAAAGAGGAATTACGCTTACTCACTAGTAAGTACTTAGAATTTACCTCATGTTTATGATGTTTTGTACCTTTGTATATCTTAGTGTTATGGATTTTTAATAACAAATAGTTCAATTTACCTGAATATAGTCAACTATGAGTTTTCTAAATCTCCATTGCATACCTGTGGAGATGTAATCTGACTACTTGATTTTTAACTTAAAATACCATGTAGTTAAAAGCAATGAAAGACTCCCAAAGAGCAGGTGACACAGACAATTCTGAAGATAGAATAGTTCTAAGAAGCATTATCTGATAAATTTAATTATACTGTATGAGAGTAAGAACAAAATAATCAAATACCTCAAGTACCACAGAACCAAATTAGCTCTTTATGCATTAAAATGCACACTCTGAACTATGCTCATCATCATCATTCATCATCTTGCAGCCCTAACCTGGCGCTTCCCCTTCATTCACTGTTTCCAGGTCCCTAGACCCAGGTGTCATTTGATGGCTGTGGGGTAGTGGGTCACCTTGAAACAACACAAGCTCTAGAACCAGGGCAAAGGGTATGCCTTTTCTTTCTAGCTGCTTGAACTTGACAAGTCATTTCTCTGAATCTCAGTTTACTTGGTTGGAAGATGAAAATGATACAATAAATACAGGGCACATTGGATTTAACATTCATGGTTTCTACTATGAGAAAGAAATTTCTACTATGAGAAAGAAATTTCTCTTAGGTCTTGGACTTAAGAGAGGACCTTACCTGGTGAGTGTGCTTGCTGACCCATGAGCACACATACACTGCCAACACACCCAAAACCAGACTTTTCCTATCACAATTTTCCCTCCTTACAAAACTGCACACTTGGGGGACTGAAATCTCAGAAAGCAATGCTTCAAAACGAAAACCTCAGAATCATTCTTCTCCCATAGCAAATCAACTAAATGACTTATATATTTTACTTCCTTAATCTTATCTCTCTTTACTCCATTCCCACTGCCTTCAGTAAGAGCTAACACCTTCATAGCACTTACTATGTGCCAACCACCTTTACCTATGTTTGTTCATTTAATATTTTTAACCTTAGAAGGCAGGTGTTATTGTTATTATTATTAACTTCATTTTTAAGTGAGAGAAGTGAGAGGCAGGGAGGTTAGGCAACTAGCCCAAGACCACATAGTTAGAGAATGGCAAAGCTGAATTTGCATTACTGCAATAGCCATTTAACTGGCCTCTCTGTGTCCACATTTGCCTCCCTACAAACCATTCTCTAGGCTGCAACCAAAGTTATTTTTAAAATTAATCTTCAATCTCATCACAACTTTATCAGCATCTATATATGGCATCTAACTTTTTCTTCCTTTGCAAGGAGTGTTTCTGAAGGCATAGACACCTCAGCTCTGTGGACTTGGGTCTGATAAAGATAGTTCTGCAGAGAGTAGATGATGGTGTCAGAGAGTGTGTGGAAAGCAGATACAAGTGGGAGACATACAAGGGAAAGCTATGGGGCCATCAAATTCAGGGACTAAGAACAGATGTCCAAAGCCAGAGGACAGGAAACAGAGGGATGAGCATCAAATTGTGGCTGAGAAGATGTGGGAGCATTTCCAGCTAATACCCTAGGACAGTAACTGTTATCCCCTGGCTGGCTTTTCTCATCCCTAAGAGGGTGAGTAGCAGAGTGAGAGGAGCTACATGGGGCTGGGTTTGAATTCTGATTCCAACACATAGAGCAGTGTAGCCTATGGCAATAGTTCAACTTTCCCTTTGGTAAATTCACTGGGTAGGTATCAGGGATAAGTCAGAAAATATACACTGCCTGGCATAAGATAGATTCAAATTGTGGTTATTAATGACTAGTTGGAAAGCACGAGAGAGACAGCTATGGGCCATGAGTGATGTGGACAAAAAATATCTATATATTTCAAGGAGAAGTTCCACCTCTTCAGTACACAGGGCCTTTACAGTCAGATTTACAACATATGTCAGATTTATAAATGATCACTAGATTCAACAGTCAAGCAGTAAGCCTATTGGTGTCTTTTGTTTTATTCTCAAGAGTTAGGCATTTGCAGTTGCCTGGAAGCCAGGCCTAATCTTTATGTGGGGACATACTGCTGGCTATTTTGATTTGGCTGTTTTACTTCTTAATAGCCATAAATTTGGGCTATTTTCTTGAGCAGAAATTTGAAGTTCTGACCTCCCCTAGTGCCCAAACTGTGCCAATTGAGGCCTAACCTTCCATGACTTACATAATTGAAATGTAGATGGTGGTGACCACTCTGTGTCCTGAGAATCCCAAATAAGTGGAGGGTGTTTCATCACATGCCTTATGAGTCTCTGAAAATCTGGGTGTGGCAGAACGCATATTTGGGCTTTGCTGTCAACTGACTTTTATCCTAATCTTACACCCATTCCTTACTAGCTGTATGACTTTGGGCAGGTAAATTACCTCCTCTGAGCTTCCATTTTTTTTTCATCCACTAAATAGGACAATGACAGCTACCTCAAAATACTGCTGGGAAAGTTAATAAAATTTCACATAGAGCTGTGTTTAAGTCATCTTACTAGAGCAGGGACTCAGGGGATTCTACGTACTTCCGCTGTAAGCCTCTTTTCCGTAGACATCGTTTCTGCAAGCATTTTCACCAAATAACTAATTGGCAGTAAGGCAATTTTGCCGTAAAAGAAAATAATAAAAAATATAAGAGGGACATTGAAAAAGACATAATGAAACATGAGAAATGAATAACAAAATTAGAAAGACTTTATTGAGGATACAAAATATTTGAATACATTTAAACTGTGCAGGATTTCCCTGGTGGTCCAGTGGTTCAGAATCTGTGCTTCCACTGCAGGGGGCACTGTTTGATCCCTGGTCCAGGAACTAAGATCCCACATGCCAGCACGGTGTGGCCAATAAATAAATAAAATGTGTTTTTACTGCAAAAATAACTGATTTTATTTTGTGAGTTGTACCTAAGTACTTGTCTTCCAAGTCATTTGTCCATAGTATTTTATACATTTTTTTCTTGTTGATTTGTCTCCTCATTTGGCATTGAACTTTTTCTTTTTCATTAAAATTTCTTCCTTCATTAAGAGAGGTATCAATTTCCAAATACTAGATTGCATATTTGTAAATTTAGCTGTGTGTTGTGTTGTGAAAATCTCTACACTGTCCTTTGTTCTCGGCATATTGTCACGAGTTCATTGATAGACATTCCATATTTCTATGGGAAATGTGGGTTCAACTCTGCACCTTCAAATCACTGATGGATCTGCAAACTGATACGTTATCATTTTTCAATATAGTATGCAATCTGGCTTTACCCTCTCTTATTTCACACTTCCGGTGGGTTTTATCACCATATTTTCTATCAAGTCTATCTACTTATTTGTTATCCACTATTTTAAAACCACTATGTCTCCTCTTCACTGTATAGACCATTATAAGGGCTAAGGTTTACATAATATAAAAATGGAAATATTGTGTCAATGGAGAAATGAATCCAAACTGTCAACCAGTTGAAATGAAACTGTCAACCAATTGTTTTATCTTTAATTAGTTATGTGGGAAAAATACTTGGGGCAAAGATGTCTATGGCAAAGATGTTTACAGTGAAATTACTGGACATGGATTCAGGGTACCCCAGGACGTTAACCTTTAAGGGATAAGTGGAAAGAACACCCTCTATGCTTATTTGCACCCTTACTCCCTCAGAGCCTCTGTTGCACTGTAGGGTGGTCTTCATGTGTCTTTCTGTCTGACCTAGACCATACCAGCCACATATCTTTGGAGTAAACCTTGTCTTATTTCTCATTTTTACTTCCACTGCTTAAAAAAAAAAAAAAAAAAAAAGGGGAAACGTAGAAAGGATTTTAAATGTTTATCTAGTTAATATATCCACTGGGCACCAAATATTGTGGATTTTCCACCCTACTCTCCTTAAAACTCATTTATTTCTCCTGGTTTAATTCCTTCAATGTCTCATCAGTACTTTCTGAATGAAGACAAACCTCTTAGGATGACTTACAGAAGAGTTCTCCTTATGACTATGAACACAGCGAGGACAGGAACTGTGTCTTTTTTTCTTTTTCTTTCAACATTATTGAGATTGTCTACAGAAATAATCAATAAGCCAATCTATAATAGGAATAAAAAAGAGTTTTGTTTGAGCCAAACTGAGGACTATAGCCCAGGAGATACAGATTCATGAAGTACTTGAACTGTGTTGAGCCAGACAACAAAATGGGGGAGATTTATAAAGGCAAAACATGCAAAACTACATAAATTGTTTTTCAAGAATTAGGATTGGACCTTTCTAGAAGTAAGAGTGCTTGTTAAGCAAAAATTTCTTAGGGTCCAAAATGGTTTTAGATTACAAGGGGAGACCTTGAGACCATAGGTTGCAATGGACAGCTGCTATCAGATACTGTTTTGAAAAAGGCTGGGAGTATCCTTGAGTCTGATACAATTCAGAAAATTCAAATAATGCAGAGATGTGTCTGAAACCACATCCACAATGGCCAACCAGCTTCATTTTGGACGCCTGGACCACAGTTACTCCATTTTGATTTTTAAATGCATTTTTTTCTTTAATGGTTAAAGCAGGTATACAATGTATGTTTAATAGGCCACAAACAGGCTGTTTTGGTTAGCCTAAAGTTTAAGTTGAATTATATATAAGCCAGAATGGCTTCCCCACACCTCAGTGTGTGAAAATTTCTTCCATCAAGGTATAATTAACAAAATTGCATGACGATTTGATTTACGTATGTACAGTGTGAAAGGATTCTGGGGGCTGTGTCCTGTCATCTCTGTACCCTCATTGTCAGATTGTTAACCACTCAGTAAAAGTTTGTGAAAGTGTTTTGCATAAGCTATGGAGAATCCCTCATGTAATAGTAAGCCTGTGAGTATACTTGGTCACAAAGTCTTGTTCATGAGGCCGTGGGCTTGGGCTTGACTCCCATGAGGGCTTTTTAGCCTGTCATATTGACAACCAGAAATGATGCTCCAACCCCGGTGCCACTACCTTAAAAGTGGAAAACTAGGAACAAGTGTCCATGGGGACTAAAGCAAGAATAAATCTTCGTGGATGGAGATGACATTCTACATTGAAATATTTCAATATCCACTCGAACTCAGCAACAACGACAAATGATATCTAAAAACCTGTCACAGAATGAAATTCCAAGTCCAGGAGAGGAAAAAAAAACTTGATGTGACAAAATGTATTTTTGTCTTTAAGCATCTGTGTACTGAGCAGCAAACAAATGTCTGGGATAGGGATGGACTAAAACATAGAGGGGCTTAAAACAGAATTTTCATGAAGAACCTGATTCTATCTGGTTTTCATTTTGCCTTCCAAATGGTGATTTACTTAAAGTTGTGTTTTGACTGGCTGAAGGCATATTTGGCTTTCTCAGAGTTGCCTGCTCAGATCAGCACTCCCTTAAAGCAGGGGTCCCTCCCGGGTAAATTTTTCACCCCGCACTGGGTGCCACTCACATTCAATTGAAAATAGCATCTTTTGATGACAATGGAAGAAGTTTTCAAAGAAAAGCCTATTGATTATCTATAGATGGATCAGCTTTTCAGCTTAACATTTAAAAGCTTCCTCCTGCCCTCCTGCAGAAAATTCATATAGAAGGTAAAAAAATCAAAGCCAAAAATAATTGTCAGAATGGATAATAAGGAAGATATTAGATTTATATATTTAAGCTTCTTCCCTGGGCAAAGCTTGCAAGTTAATTATAGCTCCAAAAAAGCTCTTCTTGTACAAAAGTGTAAAAGAGATGGTTAGTTTTCATGTGTTTTGCTTTCCTTTTACTGTGTATTTCTATTTTTTCTGCTTTTTAAAGTAAATTTTAACCCAGGGATCTGCACTGGGTCCCTGTTTGTCTGGCTTTTGTTCTTGGCCAACTGCTGATTCATTAAAATTTAAAATGTTAATATATGCTTTAAATTTTACTGACAAAATTTAGTAGTAGAAATAGATAGATAGGTAGATAGATAGATAGATAGGCACACACACATACATACATATTTATGTTTACACATGCAGAGGCCGGCCAAGAAAGAAAGATTGTCACATAATCTTCTTTGTCTTCTGTGGCTTCACCCATACGAACAAACCTAGTAGATGAAGTTCTAAGAATATGAAGCTTAATATAGCTGCTCAGAAAGGAATCAACGGCCTGTTTACTGCACTTATCGACAATTTATGAAAGAAGAGACCAGAAATCAGTCTAATTACCAGAGTGCCAGTTGTGCTTGTTAACACCAGCTTTGTGACCAAATGTTGTTCCACAGTTGTCACATCACACGAGGGTTTCATTACTAACATAATAGTGAACAAGATCACATGAAAAGCTATTGATTGATCTGCCACACAAAGGAAGGACACACTTGTCTCTATTATAACACGTTACATCTTAGACTATAAGCAGCAGATGTAGCCCCGCCATTCCTTTTACTAGAGAAGTGTAATTTAGATACTGCCCTGCTTCTTTAAGTGTTTGCCAATTAGGCCCCCCTTTCTATTTGCATCTGTCATCAATGGGCTGAAGAGACAAGAAATTATCTTGCTCTAGTTCTTCCTGATCTTTAAGCCAGACTCAATCGATTCTCTTGAATTGAATCCAGGAGATGCTTGGGGCGTATACAGTGTTTATCAATTGTCATTTCTGGCAATAAAAACAAATGGCTGCTGCTTTGTGTTAGGTTGGTTTCATGTGTTTTCCAGGAGAGTTGGCTATTATTAGGCAATCCAGAAAGCGAAGAGGAGAGGAAGCCAACCCCTCTTGTGGTCTCTTTTCCCTGAACTGTCAGAGCTAGATGGCAGAAAGGTGCCTGTGATCCCAAGTGAACTAAAGTCACAGTCACCACAGTTCTTCAGGTCCTGCCTTTTTTGTTGTCTATCTGACAAAAGCTCCACACACCCTTCTACACAGTCCACATTTTTCGAAGGAGCGGCCACCTTTATTTTTAAATAAGCTCAATGAATATCTGGACTTGTTTACCACAGAGCAAGCACCTAAACAAGTCCACTGCATCATCTTACCTGATGATGAGTGATTTAGCAGGCAGAACCTCACTGGCTCCATTTTCCTGTTTATGCTTGCTGAACAGATACAGTTTAATGAAAAATATAAAGTACTTAAAATCTGTCTACCATTAATAGTTTAATTAAACTGACACATACTTCAAAAACAGAGCAACAGAAAACATTAATTTTGGTTATAAAGGGCATGGCGTTATTAAAGTGCAATTAAAAACAACATTCACTTAGGGTTAACAGCTAAAACAATTTAATTATTTAACACTGGATTGTCACTTGTGACTAACTTCCCCTCTTTGATGTGGAGATGTTCTATGTCCCTGTTGATTGTTATGGTTTGTTCCCCGGAATTCCAAATAGGGTGGCATCCTCAGAGCAGGACTTCATTCTATCCCAGCTGGTTAGCACACATTGTGAAGGATGAAAATTTAACCGACTATTTTGTAGTGGTAACAGCTACCCTACGATGAATGGTGATTAGACAGCATATTGTGAAAGGTTGTACTTAGTCTGAAAACATTAGCCAAGGTTATGCTTTCTCTTCGGGCACTTTGAACAATAAGTGTTCAACGTAGTATAACCATTAAAGAACATGGATTGATTCTGGACCTGTGCTGCCTGGTTTCCAACTGAAGATACCTAACTTCTCCCTAGGTAATCTCAGGTGACGTTTTCAAGCTTTACATGCCTCTGTGCCCTGGTCTGGAGATGGAGATAATAATAGCACTTATGTTAACAGGATTAAATGAATAAATAGATTTAAAACACTTACAATGCTGCTTGACACATAATAAGCGCTCAAAAATGTTAACTTGGATCAATATTATTATCATTAAATTATGAGGATATAAATGAAGGTCTATTAAGCATAACCTCAATCAGTCAAGGATTAAGTAGGCAAAAATGAAGGTTCTGTAACGAGGAGTAATCCAGCCATCAGGAGACCACTAAATGGTATGAGAAAAATTCCCTACTCAGTATCAAAACTGCCTGAAAATTACAGACACATCAAATGCCCGTGTATATTGCCCGTTTGCACTTTTATCTGTACTTATGAATCTGTATATCTACATACAATTGACAACGCTTAAAATTTTGGATTCTCTGGACTTGAGGATATGGGGAGGGGGAAGGGTAAGCTGTGACAAAGCGAGAGAGAGGCATGGACATATATACACTACCAAACATAAGGTAGATAGCTAGTGGGAAGCAGCCGCATAGCATAGGGAAGTCAGCCTCGTGCTTTGTGACCTCCTGGAGGGATGGGATAGGGAGGGTGGGAGGGAGGGAGATGCAAGAGGGAAGAGATATGGGAACATATGTATATGTATAACTGATTCACTTTGTTATAAAGCAGAAACTAACACACCATTGTAAAGCAATTATACTCCAATAAAGATGTAAAAAAAAAAAATTTTTGGATTCTCTCCAGAAAAGAAAATATACAATCTAACACATGGAACCTTAGTCAATATAGATTGACTCGCCTCTGTTACAGATGAGAGCCCTGAGGACCACAGGAGTTACAGAAGCAACACGTTCAAGACCAAACCTGGCAACAGAGGCAGAATTGAGGTCTCCTAGCAACCAAGCTAATATTCTTTCCTCTATTTACATCATCTACTATTAATCTCCAAGGGTGAGAAATGGAGGTAAAAATGAGTTCCAGAACTTGTCTTTATATACAGAGTCAGAGGTCTTAGAATTGAGCACTGACTGAAAATTCTCTGGTGCAGGCAACATGTGTGAGATGTTTGAAGTATTACCGTACAGATATCAGGAAAACCAACCAAGAATATCTGAAAGGCAAGCTTATAGGGGTCCTCAACAAAAGATAGCAAAGAGCTGAGAAGAGAAATTTAGCAATTTAAAAAAATCTGGGATAACCTACTGAAAGAGGATGCACATAAAAATTTTATTCCTGTGACTGACGATAGTTGGTCAGTGGTCCTTAGTGTACAATGTCTGAAAACTTAGCAAGCAGGGACAAAAACATTTAGATTGGTAGACTTTAGGGAAATGTATGCTAGTAGATTTTAACCCAAATATTATCTACTTGTCATACCTTGAGCTAGCATCCGGGAGCAGAAGAACTTCATTAGTGCCCTGTTAAATGGACTTAAATTAATGGTCCAGCATTTATTAAGCCCTCTTTGTGGACCTGTCAGAAACTGGTAGGCTCCTGTTTCCTCATGTCCCTCTGCTCTCCAGATGTTCCCACCTGATTGCAAGTAGCTGTAAAGATCTGCTCATACCCTGAGATCAGTCTGGATGCTGATCCTTGTACATTTGTAAGTACTAAGATAGTCTAGACACCTCTTAGTACTTACTGATTTTTTAAAAATTTCTTTTATTGAAGTATAGTTGGATTTACAATGTGTTAATTTCTGCTATACAGCAGTGATTCAGTTATACATATATATACATTCTTTTTCATATTCTTTTCCATTATGGTTTATTATAGGATATTGACTATAGTTCCCTGTGCTATACAGTAGGACCTTGTTTATCCTTTCTATGTATAATAGTTTTCATCTGCTAATCCCAAACTCCCAATCCATCCCTCCCCCCTCACCTTGACAACCACAAGTCTGTTCTCTGTGTCTGTGAGTCTGTTTCATAGGTAAGCTCATTTGTGTCATATTTTAGATTCCACATATAAGTGATATCATATGATACTTTTCTTTCTCTTTCTGACTTACTTCACTTAGTATGATAATCTCTGGGTCTATCCATGTTGCCACAAATGGCGTTATTTCATTCTTTTTATGGCTGAGTAGTATTCTATTGTATATATAGTACTTGCCCATTTTTGATGCTGGAACATCACACATGTGATCCTGTTCAGATCCTGAATTTCTTCATGCTGTACTTTTAGGCTGATTCCTTGACCCTTACTCCCTTTCCTCATGGAACTCCTTCCTTTTCAGGATCTGTCCCTCTTGAACTTCCTTGCTGCTTTCCACCTAAGATCTCAGGCCACGCCTTACCTCTCCATATGCCTGTGTGATAATATCTATTCCTATGCCAAGTGGGAGGGGGAAAGTGACCCAAAGACATAAAAAAATTTAATGCTTACTGGCATGACAAACAGACATGAAATAATTGGATAATCAG
Organism: Orcinus orca; assembly: GCF_937001465.1. Taxonomy (NCBI): domain Eukaryota; kingdom Metazoa; phylum Chordata; class Mammalia; order Artiodactyla; family Delphinidae; genus Orcinus; species Orcinus orca. The sequence goes on from NC_064559.1 coordinate 128,206,815, forward strand.
GCAGGCTTTGTAAGGTGTTCAGTTGCATAAGATGACATCTAAGCAATATAATAATTACAGGAGGAAGTGGTAGATAACCTGTATCTACCCATCCATCTCAGGATGGGCTTTCCAGAGGCTACAGGACTTGTGCTAATATCCAAAAGTGCTTAAGGTCTTCAGGCAGAAAAAAGAAGGTGTTTCTGTATTAGTTGAATGAAATACAAGTGAGAGAAACAAAAAATAAGACAAAGAGACAACAGTAAGCGTAGGGATGGGCTGAAGGAAAGAAAGAGGGGCAGGAAGGACAGAGCTGAGTCTAAACTGAAAATTGATACTGAAAAGTACAGGTTAAAGTTTGACAGGGTACATGGAACAGTTTAATGCCTAATCTATTTTTTCAAATTTATTTATTTATTATTTATTTTTGGCTGCATTGGGTCTTTGTTGCAATGGGCAGGCTTCTCACTGCGATGGCCTCTCTTGTTGCAGAGCATGGGCTCCAGGCACGTGGGCTTCAGTAGCTGCAGCATGCGGGCTCAGTAGTTGTGACACACAGGCTTAGTTGCTCCACGGCATGTGGGATCTTCCTGGACCAGGAATCAAACATGTGTCCCCTGCATTGGCAGGTGGATTCTTAACCACTGTGCCACTAGGGAAGTCCTCAATGACTGATCTTTCTATTTAATTATTTCCATATCATAATCTAAGAATAAAATAAAAGAAATAAAAGCCATGACAACTGAGCCACAATTGGGCTTTAGGAATGGCCCAAGACTGTTAAGGGGGTTTCTCCTGCAAAGTCCTCTGTCTAATGGGTACAGCAAAAGCATGGTAATGAATTAAAACAGGAGGCATGTGAGAGAGCTTCCTGTATGGGCTGTCCTTTCTCCCTTCACCTTATTGAGTGCATAGAGCTATTACAATTGTCCAACCCAATTTCCAGCAAAAATAGTCTAGGTCAGCTGATTTAATTTCACCCAGACAATCTTGCCAGCTCACTCAGTGAATCAAACAATAATCCTTTAGTTAGTGAATCAATAAGAAATTAAGAAGCAATTAAAGAGAGATGAAAAAACCAAAAATTTACATTGATCTGGCAGTCAGGTTTTTTTCCTTAGAAAATCAAGATTTAAAAACAATCAAACCCGTTGTACTCTTCTTGCATTCTATCTGTTGTTTTGAAAATTTTTTAAATACAAAGTTAGTGAAAAAATACAGTAAGAATATGAGAACTTTAAGTTTTAAAACTCGAACAAGTAACATAATTACATTTATATTGGAATATAAAATGTCTTCTCTTCCCACTGATTTAAGCCATTAGCTAAATGGACACAAACATATTTTATGGAAATAGCTGTGACTGTGTAGAGATGCTATAGAATAAGAATCAGTTTTCCAAATAATCATTTCATTTGTAGCACAGAGGCAACATTTCAAAATTAAAACTGTCATTTTCAACTAACACCATGTCAGTGCCCACCTCTCTCCAAATAACCAAGGCTTAAAAGCACTACTCATTTCATCCACCTAACAAAACAAAAAGTTTTTTTTTTTTAATAAGAACCCTTCATATGGTGTCCAGCTTTTTATCTTTCTTGGGTCTAGAAATTACAGTTGCAAAAGCTGGGAAATAAAAATACATACTTTGGTATATTTCTCCAACTGAAATGTTGGCCAACCTTTGATAAATTGTTTAACCCCACTGTGTCTTTGGATCCACCTCTGTTTAAAAGGTGAGGAAAGTTGTTGCTTACCTATGAAAGTGGTGCTGGTGAGTGAGCGTTAAGTCTTTTAAGGGCTCAGAATAGAGACATAATATAACAATGAAATGGCGTGATTTTTAAAGCAAATTTTTAATTCAAGGATCATGATCTTCCAGACAAATTTCTTTGAGGAATAAAAGATGGCCCTTTCATTAAATGGGTCACGCATAACAACAGCAAACACAAAAGTGAAATAAAATGGCAAGAAAGTTAAATGGAAAAAACAATGCATGTGCCTTCTAGCAAAGGGCCTAGAAAGAAGCAAATGGGACTTAAGCTTTATTCTCAAGCACGCAGGCACACCCATTGTGCACTGCTGTTCTATTTCCCTGCTATGGAATAAAACAGCAGACAATTACTAAGCATTACCTATTTTATGGGCACTGACTGCTGTGCGGGCACTGACTTCAGAAGGTGCCGACGTTGGATGAAGTCTTGTATACCATAAATGACTGTATTTCCTCGTCTGTTTTAAAGGTGTTTTATTAGACAATATATGCCATCTTTATGTTTCACACTTAATCCTTCCAATAGAGAGGTATTATACAAGAAGCTGCGTGGGGCACTTAAAGACCTGTACACCTTCAGTAATGCAATTAAAATTGGCATTTATAAAAGTATATTTTGATTCCTAATCCTGTTTTTATAAGTGCGAAATCACATTAGAAAACAATGTGATGCTAATTAAAGCTTTGTCACCCATAAGACCTTAGTGAATTGCATTTGTAATAGGCTCTGATGCAGAAGCAATTTCTGCTGGAGAAACTTAAGCAGAATATGTGACTGCATTTCTTGTTACTCTATTAAAATCAGTGCTACTGTTGTGTATACTACTGCCATGTTTTTATCTCTAAACTGAGCTTGAAATGTCATGTCATCTAAAGTTAAATTCAAAAACTGAAAAAAAAGTATCGCGTTGTATTTGTATATGTAAAAGCCAATCAAAAGACCAGAGATACTATTGATTTTTACTGTATCAACAAATACTGCAGATCATATATGAATCCCACTTTGCAAAACTAAAAGTGGCTCTTGAGAAAAAAAAAAAAACTAATTGGACCTTGTTCTTATGTTTATATAAAATTACCTATAAGATGATAAAGTCTGAATGAAATCACTTTTTTATTCATACACAATTTTAAGCATATGAGTTTTTGTAGGATCCTCAGATCAGACCTAACCCACTCAGACCACGGTAATTAGTAAAATCCCAGCTATGATGGGCACTCAAACATAAATGCAGGCTCAGTTTCTCTTGATTCCAGGAGCCATCACTAGGGCTCTGATTATAAACAGAAGGAAACCACATGGATTGGAATCTGAAAACCATCCAGAGCTTGCCTTGACCTTTACACATGGCCACTAACATTACTTAACAGCTTTATGAACATAAATGTCTGTGTGTATGCGTGTGCAATTTAAATAGTCCTTGGACTGTGCCATTAGTATACTGAAAATCCCTCTACAATAACAAGAAAAAAAAAACCATATCATTTTAATGACTTACCCAAACAGCACAGTTTCAACCATCAAGAATAAAACTAATATGGTCTGAAGAAAGCAAAATGGACACGGAGAGTTAATATCTATGACAGCAATTACAAGGAAGTTTTAAACTCTTAAAACATCTCAGAAAGTGAGAGTACATTAAAAAAAAAGTGAGAGTACATTAAAATTATTTTAAACTATTCAGATATGAATCCTCAAGGTCTGTTTCAACATGTGGTTATAGATAAACATCTAAACCATAAAAGAATTCCAGTCCAGTGTGTCTTCCACCCCTGCCAAAAATAATCTATTTATATATGTAGATCTTGATCTTGATGAGTCAGAGAAATGGACAAATGAAGATATAAAAATTTGAAAGGGATGAAATAATGAAATTTTGACAAATGCCCACAGCAGATTTGACAGCAAACAAGTAACCCACAAAGTAACCAGAATGAGGAGGAATCAGTGAATATGGACAATGGTGCATTAGGGATTTTGAATCAGAAAGTTGAGCACAAGGCAAATAAAAATAGCCTGATATTTAATGGCAGTGTATGAACAATAGGTGAAAATGAAAGAAAACATCAAATGAACCCATATATTTGGAAGAAAGAAATGCTCGATGGTAAGATGAAGGATAGTGCAGGGGGAAGCTGGTATGAGACCAAAGGAAAAAAGTGCATATTTCATCTTGTGAGGGAGTGGTGGCCATTGAAAACACAACCCATAATTATAGTAAACCCAATAAACAAAGTAAACATAAAGAGAAGGAGAACTGGAAATAGAAAAAGGAAATTATGTGGTTATTTTCTTCCCTTTAAAGCTACATTGCTCTTCTTTTTGTATTCTGCTTTTCTCATCCTTTTATTTCTCTTCAAGAGGAAGAAACCAGCAAAACTAATTTACAATCATAGATTATTAGTATCCACAGTCCATCTGTTTAGTTTAACCACAACAGAATGTGTGAGAGTGTTTGTATTTGGGGAGAGACGGTCAGGCACTCTTATGTACCAATGAAACAATCTAACATATAAAACCCAGATTCTGTTCAGTAATAAATCCCACTGTCTATGTTATAATCCTGCTTGAAAATGCTCATAGGAATTCAACTTAAAGAATTCTCCTTCCTTTTTTTTTTTTTAAGAAGTCAATTGTTTCTGCCATGAATATTCACAATACATGTCCCCACAAAGGACAGCTAACGCATCCAAAAGTGAAACTGGTAAACAGCCACTGGCAATAGAAATTTATGGAATTAGAAAAATCGGACTGGTTAAAATACATGACTGCATTCATTGTTGCAAAATGATTGGATTCATGTCTCATCAAATTTACATTGTGAAGACTGAATATAGTATGATTAGGCATTATTTTAACAACTACATTAAAATACAATTTAAAATAAAATGGCCCTTCATATCATACTAATATCAGTGTTTTAAATAACAAAGAGGATTTTTTTAAAAGAAAGGATTAGCATTTTGTTTCAATCAGTAGAAGCAATGAGATTCCAGTTGGGGTCTCAAAGATTCAGGATTTTATTAATATTCCAGAGATGCATTTGTGTTGCCTCTGGGTACGCTGAAAAGCCACTTAAACCACACTTAAAACAGCACTACAGGATCAAATTGATGTGCATCAACCATTTACAATAAAACTTGATTATTATAAAGGCATACATATTTGCATAATTACATGTTTGATTTTTTGATAATGCAGCATACAGGACAAAATGTGGCTTCTTGTAGAAACACATCATCAAAAAGCACCATCTGCTGTAGTATTTAATGCACTGCACACTGATCAAAAATGTTGAAGATGGATATCCAAGTATCAAAAAGAAGAAAGCCTGAGTTGTATTTACACAGGCAGTATGGCTGGCTGGATCATGTAGAAAGGGGAAATAAAATTCAGGCAAAACATGGTATAAAAAGATAAGAGCCACACATCTTCAAACACGGAAATGAGTACTTTCATGAATGCAGGATAAGAGGTTTGGATATCTGTTTATATGATGTCATCCTTGCATTTAGTAAATTCTCAGATTCTAGATGCTATATTTAGAAATGAAACACTTTAGAATAATTGCTCATGAATAGGGTTATCCTTGGAGAGGCTTCCATTATGTCTAACAGTGGATTCAGAAAGGATAAAAGAAAAGGAAAAAAACCCTGGATTTTTCATTGTGCATTAAAATGAGAGTAATAACAATGATTGCCTTGGAATTATAGGTGATTTTTTTCCCTTTCTTCTTTATGTTTTTCCCTTAAATAGTCTTCTTAATTTTTATGTAATGTACATTTAAAACCTGTATAAAATACAAAGTAAAAAAAAAAAACAAATGTAAAAGTTAGAGATCTACTTTTTTTAAAAAGAACTGGTCTTAGGAAAAGAAGACAAAACCAAGAGAATACACACAAAAAATGCTAACATGAAAAACAAACTTTCAACTTGCTTTGCAGAGCACTTAGGAGAGTGGAAGACATACCTGTGGGATAAATAGAAACTATCTGGTCATTAAGGTGATGATGCTGTTTTACTATAGGTGAAATTAAGCTACAGATCATAAGATTCTAGTGTCAAAAATGGAGGTGCACTTCTCAAAAGGAGAAATGACCTCTTCTTTAGAATTCCATTAGTTTGGGGTCTTCAAGAATTATTTAAAACCCCAAATAGTCTCATCTAGGTCTTTTGCTATGTGAGTCCCCAAAGAGGCGTGACTCAAGAAAAGGAATCTCACAAATGAAGAACAAGTGGTGAATTAAGGACATTGAGAAATAGTGAACTTGAAATGAATGAAATCAGTTCCTACCACTAGTTCCAAGCCAAAAAAAAAAAAAGTGAAATATTACTCTAATCACAGATTTAATATTATAGACAGAAAACATCGTCTTATTTGTATTCTGTAACAAGCATTGGGAATTAACAAAATAAATGTTCAATAATACTACCAGTTTTGTCCAATTAGAAATGCCCTGGTGAAAGGGAAAGTGTTCTGAGGAAAAGTTCTAAAAGCTTTTAGAACTTTTAAATGAGCTTTTTTCTCATTTTAGAACAAAATGAGAAACCTGGGAACCAAAGGGAGCAAGAATATAAATCAAATACTGGAAAATCCTGCACTTTGGAACTGGGAAATTCTAGACCTAATGCTCCTTTGACGTTGGCAGCTCCACACTCACTGTGTCCTGTCTGAAACCCACTGCAGGAAGTTCTAACCATGCAAACAGAAATGGTCACATAGACACCCTCGAAGGTGAAAGAAGGCTCATGGGCAGGAGCTGGCTGCTCTCTGTGGATATCTTGCATGCTGACCTTGGACCCGAACATCAGAGAGGACAATGCACAAGGACCATAGCTACAGACACCACCCAAGCATATCTTATGTCTTACAGCTGTGTCCAAATCGGCTGTCTTGATAAGAGAATTTTTTGACTAACACTCCTTTCTTAAGACCTGGAATGTGTGTGTGTGTGTGTGTGTGTGTGTGTGTGTGTGTGTGTGTGTGTGTGTCTGAAGAAAAGCACTTGGAAATATGTCCTGGCTCACTAAAAAAAGATGAAATCTTTTTTTGTTTTTGCCTATAAATATTAGTATTAGACTCCCTTTTAGGGGGTTCACCACTTATTTTTGAAGTCTTCTTTTTTCATTTTTAATAAATTTCTTTTCTAATTATGAAAATAATACATATTTAGAGTAGAAAATCCATAGCCTATAGGAAAAGACAAAGAAGAAAATTAAAATTATCACCAATCCTACTTTTCACTTACTTAGCTTTTAAATTTCCCATAGGAAAAGCTACAAAATATTCTTAAAACAAACAAATAAACAAAAACCCTTTTGATTCATTTAGAACCTCCTTTAAAAAATTTAGCGTTTTAAGATAAAATAAACAAATGTTAATGGTAAAAATTAAATGAACACTGGTGAAATATACAGTTCCCACACTTCTAACAACCCTCTTCTAGGTTCATTTGGCCAATACTCTTCTCCACTGAGTAAGGAGTTCACAGGACCAAGGGAAAGTGTCCCCAGACCACTTGTACAATATGATCTGGGGAGCCAGGGCCCAAGATTCTCTGCCCAGAGGTTCACCCCCAAGGTTTTCACCTCTTCCCTGGGCATTCCAAGGGTGGGCTATACTACAGTTGGGTACACCTTCAGGTCTACAGGATAGCCCAGGAGCAGCTGATTGTAGATGACATAAAGGAGCTTGGACAGTCGGGCTGAGATGCCCACATGCATGCTCATGAGACCCTTCAAAGTGTGAAATGCAGTTTAAGGTGGTAAGAGAATGGAGTGGGTAGCAGGATGAGACTGGAGTTGAACTCAATAGGGTTTAAAAATAATATATTTGAATCTGATCTTCTAGGTCATTATGAAGATATTGTTAAGGAAGGAGAATAGAACATGTCTCATTTAATAGTTGTGTTAGCTTGATTTAAAATCCTCAAAGATTTGGCATATGGCATGTTGGCCTACATGTGTAATTGTTCTCCTCAAAGTGTAAACGTTGGGGACAGGCCTGATGACAACAAAGAATGTGTTTCATAGGGTTTCCTGCAGGAAAGCAGTGGTAGTTTCGTTCTGAGTATTTCCATGTTTCCTCCTGGAAAATGAACAGAGCAAGGTTGCTCTGTGGAACACTGAGACGGAATGGTGAGAAGGTGTGGGTAGGCTAAGGGGCCGGGTGGATGCAGACCTCAAAAATATGCAGAAAACATACACTGCTAAAAGGAAAGAACTCCACCCTAAGCAGGTACTGTTGGGAGCTAGACTGAGATCTTACAGGAACCAAATGATAGGAGAGACAAAGTGAGAGGTGAAGAAAGTGCCTGGTGGGGCCCAAAGGTAGGTCTTGGAATCTAACACAAAAACAAACAAATAATAAGTAAATAAGCAAATCAATAAAAGTACCTTCTAAAAAGAGTGGATGATCTTGGAAGGCAAGGCCTGTACCCATGTAGGTGTTGGGAGGTGTAGCAACTGGTGAAGGAACCAGGCAAATGCATATAGGACTGGCTGAATAAATCCTCCTGAATTAAATTAGGTTCTAGAAGAAAGATAGCACATTTTAAGGAAAATATCTATCTCTGTAGCAACAAAACGTGTCTTTGACTTATAATGTCTTGAAGGATACATTGCCCCTACTCCTTTCTCCAAGTAACTCTGGCTATTAACAAATTCAGAAAAATCCAACTCATTCAATATGAGTATCAAACAAAGAGTAAGCACAGCACACCTACAAAGACACCACAAGAAAAAAATGTTTCTAAAAATTAGCAAAACTATTCTACAAATGAAGGAACTTCAGTGGGAAAAAATATCTGCAAAGCAGATAAAAATTATAACCTAACATTAAAACAATACTGAAGTAATTACTCTTATAAAAGAAAACCAAAAAACAGAAATATAAGAAATCATGCAAGTGTTGCTTGGGCCAAAGTTGTCAAAATTAGGAGAAGGTAAAACAGTTACTAGCAGAACTCAGGAAGGAAATGGATAAAATCAAATTATTTCAGAAATGAAGATTAATTATTAGCACTTGGGAGAATAGACACTACTGAGAGTAAAACTCAGGATAGAAACTAGAAAAGCAAACAAAGTGAAACAAAAATAAAGAAAAAAATTTTTTAAAAATCATAGAGAAAAAATGGTGACTATAGAAGACAGTCAAAGGAGATTCAATTTGTGCATTAGTAGATTATTCCCCAAAGAAAACCCAAACAACAAAACAGAAAAAAATAAAATATAATTTAATAAACCTTTCCTGAAATGGAAGAAGACCTGAGTTTAATGATGATAGGGCATCAGGAAAAGTGACTCCAAATGATCAATAATGACACATACTTGTTAAGCAGGGCTTATAATCTTAGAATCAAAGTTGATTTTTGTCTAATAAGAATAACAAAATAAAGAAGGAAATTTATAATGTTAAAGGGGACAATGAAATTTTAATGATATATGCATAAAAATGGCAGCTCCTATAACAAAGCAGAGTTTGCAGAAATTCATGGAGAAATAGAAAGATACAAGTTGTAAGAAGCTTCAGTTCACCACTTTTGGTCCAAGACAGATCAAGTGAACTAAAAATAAGTAAGTACAGAGAAGACCCAAACAATATAATCAACAAGGTAGAAAAATTTTTGTTTACATAACTGAGAATTTTAGTTTATTACCACAGCATAATCATTCTACTCGTGCTGAAACTCATCTCTTACATCATTATATACCCACATCATTGTTAATGGGGAGACCATAGAACCACTTCCATCAAAGTCAAGAACGTGATATGCCTCTCAACCATTGCCTCTAACACCTGTATTATTTAATATTATATGAGAAGTATTCACTAATGAAATTTTTAAAAGTTACTGAAGATTAAAATTATAAATAAAAAGATAAATCTATCATTACTTACATAACAGTGTTTGGCCCCAACTGCAAAAGAATCAACTGAAGCCTACAGAAAATATAAAAGAATTTATTATTTAATGTGAATTAAATTTGTCTATCTACTTCTATTTTTATGGTTTTCATATATATAGCCAACAACCAGATAGAAAATATTTTAAAACATTAAAGCTTCATTAATAAAATACATAAAATATCTATGGAAAATTTAACTAGAAAATGTAGACAATATATGAGGAAAACTGTAAAACTCACTTCATAAATACACAATGTAAACTTTTAATTTTAAACCTCATGTATCCATGGCAGACATGCTATGTATTTGTAGTAGTTAATTTTGTGTGTCAACTTGACTGGACAACAGGGTCCACATGTTATTCTGGGTGTGTCTGTGATGAGAGTGTTTCTGAATGAGACTAACATTTGAAGAGATCGACTGAACAAAGTTAGATTGCCCTCCCAAATGTGGGTAGGTAGGCCTTATGCAATCAGTTGAAGGCCTGAATAGAACAAAAGGGTAAGTTTTCTTGAGGGTAAGTGAGAACACCTCTGGCTTGACTAATTGAACTGGGACATCAGTCCCTTCCTGCCTTTGGACTCAGATTGAAACATTGGCTCTTCTTGAGTCTCAAGTGCGCCAGGTTTTGGACTGGAACTTGACAGCATTGGCTCTTCTAGTTATCAGGCCTTTGGACATGGTCTAAAACTACACATCAGCTCTTTTGGGTCTCCAGCTTGCCAACTGCAGATCTTGGGACTTCTTATCCTCCATAATCACATGAGCGAATTCCTTATAATAAATCTCTTCTTATATATATATATATATATCTTCACATATATATCTCTTCACATATATGTGTGTGTGTGTGTGTGTGTATATATATATATATATATCCTGTTAGTTCTGTTTCTTTGGAGAACACTAATAGAGTAGTCAAAATAAAATACAATGTTAAAAAATAATCTTTGAGTACAATCAAACATAATCAGGATATTATTTCTTCTGAGGATGAATTTGTAAATGTCAAACTCCAGGTATTCATGGTTCCCAAAACTTTCTATTTTATTCTTATGCAAAAGGTCAGTAAATAGAGACACTAATGTGCCCAAATAGACTAGAATGGATAATGGCTTCTTAGTCCCAGGAATGTTGCTGTTTCTTGAAGAATTGCTGAATTTGAAGTGAAACTTTATCACAAAGTGGTGCTATCTTCTGCTCATTCTTTGATCCTACACGTCACCTCAGGCAATCTATTTTCAGTCAATCAAAAAAAAAAGAAAATAACAACAACGACAACACTTATAAGGTTGCAAAAATCATTAAGTTATTCACCAAATAATTACTTAGTGTTAACAGGTGACAAGCACTCTGATAGGCACTAAGATTATATTTTGGTCAATTATGCAGAGGCTTCTACAGACTCAAGTAGAAGAAACAGGAAGAAATAAATAGCAACAAAATAAGTACATAAATATATAATTACAAATTATGGAAACAAACAAGACACAGAGACAAAGAATGGATGGAAGACAGATGAAGATAAAGTCACCAGGGAAAGTATCTCTGAAAAGATGACATTAAGTCAGCAGCTAAAGATATATGAGTCCTGTATGAGAATATCAGAGTGAGTGGAGTTTTAAGCAGAGGAAACACCATGTGATGGATTGAGATGAGGAAGAAACTAACCTGCTTGAGAAAATGTCAGGAGTCAGTGAATCTAGAGTATGGAGGATGAGGAAATACTGTGTAATACGAGCTTTGGAAGCTGAGTAGGAGATTGACTAGCAGGGAGGCCACATCCACATGCCTGGGCTTAAGACAAAGTGCAAGGAGAGATTTAAACTTGTCAGTGAGAGTCATGCCAGATTTATGTTTCAAGAAAGACTATTTCTGTGGCTGTGTACAGGATCAATTAGGGATGGGAATGGCTATGTTTGGTGTGCATGGAGGTATTGCAGTAGGTGGGTTTAAAATCATGATAACTTGGACTAGAGTATGACAATGAAGATGGGGAGAAGTTGATCACCTGGATATACATTTAGGAGACAGAGATGATTGGACTTAGTGATCAACTAGATGTAGAGGAAGAGAGACAGGGAGGAATTATGAGTGCCTCCCAGGTTTCAGGTCTAAGAAACTGGGTAGATGATGGTGCCAAAGAAAAGGAAGACAGAGGGAGATTTTCAGAGGAAAATAAAAACTGAGTCTTGGATCTATTTATGTGAACTAATCATGAAGCATCCATGAGAGGGTGTTATATAGATAGGCATATAAGTTAGGATGTCAGAGGAAAGGTTAAGACTAGAGGTACACATATAGGAATTATTGGCCTAAAAGTGTACTTTAAGTCATAAGGATGGAGAAGGATGTTCATGAAAGCATAAAGCTTGGAGCTCAGATGAGAATATTGAGAAAATTTAATACTTAGAGATATGATATACAGAGGAGATGCAAAGGAGACTTAGAAGGAACATGTAGAGAAGCAGGGGGAAAACTGGGGAAATATGGAACCCTGTAAGCCAAGAACAGACAGAATTTTGAGAGAAGAATGGTCAATTATTGAAGGTCCTAATGTGGATTTTGCATTACGGAGGTCATTAGTGACCAACTGGGTTGTGAGTGTGAATGTCAGGTTCAAGTAAATTATGAAGTGAACACGAAGTGAAAAAGTGAGGGTACTGTGTACACACAATTATTTTATGGAGTTTTATGGTGAAATAGAAAGAAGAATGGAATGGTAGCTGGAGGGAGATGTAGATTGGCACAGAGCTTTTTAATTTTATTTTTTAGGTTGGTAATACTAGATTAGGTTTATATACTAGTGGGAATAATTCAGTGGAGAAGGTGTGACCAAAGCATCGAAGTTCCTGAGAAGATGAGAAGAATTGGATCCCAAGCATGATAGAGGGACAGGCGCTTGACTAAAAGAGGACACACTCAATTATAAGAGGGACAGAGACAATAGGAATCTTGGACGGAGGCTTTCAGATTTTGTGGTAGAAAACTCCTATTCTTCTCAATGAAATGCGAGGTGAGCAGAAAGAGAGTAGGGGGTGGTACCCTCAAGGAGAAGATGATGGTTAAGCAGAGTCTTCAAAGAAGAGTAAGTGGGCACATGGGAGGAGAAATGGGTTGAGTGAAGGGTGCAGACTGAACGGTGTTCCTAATGAAGGACAGTCTGTTGACCAAGTGACCGAGTCACAGAACAAAGATAACAGCCTGGTGCATTCTATTGAATCTATTCAGTAGATTCAATAGATTAATGTAGCTGGAGCAAAAGATGCAAGAGCTAAGATGGAGGACCTTGGATGAAATATTTATGAGTTTGGATAGTGTTCTATAGGTAACATGGAGCCACTGAAAGCTGTAAACAGTGATAAGAAGAACGTCACTCAGACCACAATGCCAATAATACATTTGAGGGATGTGAAACTAGGGACAAATCAAAAAGATTACTGCAGTGGTCCAGGTGAGAGAGGATGATATCCTGAGTTAAGGCAGTAACTTCAGGAATAGAGAGGAAAACACAGATTAGAAAGATATTAGACAGTTTTATTTGACAGAACTTCATTATCAAATACTGATAATTATATAGGGAGACAGAGGAGGTGAAAATTTAGGGCATAATTCTGGTGAGCAGCTACAGTTAAAGTGCAGCAGGAGAGAAACAGCTAGAAAGGTGGGAAAATACTCAGGAAGAAATGGGAGCTGTCACAGAGTCAAGGTAAGAGAGAATTAAGTAAGAATAATCATAGTAAATGCACAAAAAATAAAAACCACAGGACCTGAAATAGAAAACTATCCATTGTAACTAGTATTTGCAGAAAGGAAAACAAATGACAAGAAGTTTTTAAATACTGTACAAAAAGAGAAACAATAGAGTTGGTAATAAGGAATTCTAAAGGATAAATAAAAATAAGTTTTAAGGGACTCATCATTACAAATTTGTTTATCAAATAAAGTGAATGTCAGTGGCATCTGTAATATTTTATGTTAGGAAATAGAAAACAATTATGATAACTTCCTTCAATTCACTCATTAACTCCCCAAACTCTATTTTCCTCTCAAGGTCATAAGTCCCTCAAACATAATTTCTCCTTAGCATGGGGATTTTCAGGAATATAACCTTCAAGGTTGGGAAGGAAATACTGTATCTCAGAATAGGTTCTGCCATCAGTTAACCACTGAATCTCCCTAGGCTTTTGTTTCCTCATCTGTAAAATGAAGTATTTGAGTTAGGTGACCTCTAGGGTCTCTTCCATGGTGAGACCCCTATAAGTCTGTGAATTTAACCATTATCTCTAAAATATTCCTGTGACTTTTGTGATGCTCTTGGCAATAAAACTCAAAGTGACGGGTCTGCAAACCACAGCCTGCCTGCCCACTGATTGTTTACTTCAAATAAGTTTCTTCTCCCTTTCTGTCTCAATTTCCATTGTGTGAAAACAGACACATTTGCAAAAACAAAGCCAAGAACTATAGAATTTGAACAAGCAAGGTACCCTGTACAAGGAAACACTTAGTATTTCTTGTATGGATGAATATAGAAATAAATATTCAGAAGTTATTTCCTCTAATATACCAGAGGCTACTAGAATCCCTTCTATAATACCCGTGACCATCTACCTCTTTTTGAATATCTCCAGACAATAGGAACTCCTGATCTTACAGGGATGCCAGCGAGTCCTTATGGCTAGCACAAAGAGTGGCAATAGTGCAGCCGGGAATGGAAACCAGTTCCATTTAGCCAGGACAATGCCAGATAGCAGTGTCAAAGGTATAAGTGTCAGAAAATGCCAACCTATGAAGCTGAAGTTCAGTAGCGTTGAGGAGCTTCCAGGGACACAAATAGGAGGAAGAGTATTCAAACTGATGTTGCCATAATGTAAAGCTTTATCAGGGTATATCTTTGGCATTTTGTAGGAAAAAAGAAACTCTTATTCTTGATACAAAGTGAACTCTGTTTCCACTGTGATCTGCTCTTCCTGAAGACCTTAGCTCCTTAGCCATATAGGAAACACTTTATTTTTTACGCAACCCTCTTAGGTTTTTCCAAAGAATGGCCTATAAAATGCCTTCGTAATAGCTTTGCTGACAAGTCATGGGATACTCTCCACTATTAATATGGCAAATCTTCAAGAATCCAAAGATGTCAATTATATCATCTGTTTTTTTTAAAATCATGAAATACTTCAGACACCAAAAATGGTTTAGAGTATATGAATACTTATGAACCCTCTACTCACCTTAAGAAGTAGAAAATTCAAATTTTCTTGTACCCCTCGTGCTGTCATTTCTTTTTCTCCCTAATGTATCTCCTGAAATTTGTCTGTATCACTCTCAAGCATATTTTGTATTTTTACTACACATGAATGATTCCATAAAAGGTATCTTTCACATTTTTTAGGAGTTTGGGATTAAAATATACACACTACTATACAAAAAACAGATAGCCAACAAGGACCTACTGTATAGCACAGAACTATACTCAATATCTTGTAATAACCCATAATGGAAGAGAATGTAAAATAGGAATATATATAAAA
This sequence comes from Orcinus orca, assembly GCF_937001465.1. Lineage (NCBI taxonomy): Eukaryota > Metazoa > Chordata > Mammalia > Artiodactyla > Delphinidae > Orcinus > Orcinus orca. The sequence continues at coordinate 128,222,009 of NC_064559.1, forward strand.
AATAACTGAATCATTTTGCTGTACACTAGAAACTAGCACAACATTGTAAATCAACTATATTTCAATAAAAATTTTAAAAAATTAAAATAAAAATTATGATGCTTAAAAAAAATTTTTGTTTTTAAACTTTATATACATGGTATTATACTGTACCTCTAATTCTGCAACTTGACTTTTCTCTTAAAACCCTGTATTTGACATTTATCCACATTGCCACCCTTAGCTCAAGTGTGTTCTTTTTGTAGCTGGTGTAGCCCAATCTATAAATGTACCACATTGTATTCATTATTTCCCTGGATACTTAGGCTGATGAACTGCTGTCCTTGAAAGTGGAATTTTCAATTGCCTGAATATTCCTGAACCCCAGTGTGTGTTTTCTGACTCAGTAAGAGGAGATCTCATCTGCAGCCTCCAGGAAATGTAAAGACCTTTTAGTGAACAGTCTAGTAAGAGGAGGAGGCATTTTGATTTTTCCTTACTTCCCCAGGTGGAAAAATTCAGGGAATATGGTGAAATGTAATTACAACTCCCTTTAATCTTATTTATGACATAAAGGGATGTTTCTTTCTAATTTACACACGTAAATTAGAGCAAGGAAGTAGAGTACTTCAAAGAAGGAGGGGAGATTAAGTAAGTGTTTGGCAGAAATTGTTTGTTCTATCTCAGGGCCGCTGTGGAAAGGTCAAATATTAGGACTATTAAGAGCAATGGGCCCAATGTTTTCATCTCATTGTCACGTGGCATTTCTCACAGATGCCCTATAACAGCCATCTGACTTTGTGCTTTGTGAAACTGTGTAAATACATGTATACACTTGTTTGTGTATGCTTGCATACACATTAATGGAAAAAGAGGTGTCAAAAAGTAGAAGTAATTATCTCTTGGTATTGAAATCATGGGTGGTTTCCTGGATGGGGAAGTTCCCTGCATGCAACACTGACTCTGCATCCTCTGTGTTGGCACTGAACTGGACTCTGCAGACACCATGGGCAGCTCCACACTCATGGACTTGCCCTGCACTAGATGTTCTAAATCCTGTACTCTAAACATGAACTAATTTTGAAATAAGACAAGACCAATAAAAGTTAACATTTTTAAAGAAGCTATCAGATATGCTATTGGAATTAAGCTATGAATGGAAAGAGATCATTTGTTTTAATTAGCACTATTTCACTGACAAGATAAAAAAAATGGCAACATTTAAGATGCTACTAATATGGTTAAGTAAATTCTTTTGCTGAGATCATTGTAGCCATTTAAAAAGAGAAAACTGGGGATAAGGAGAGCCAAACAGATCTATGTCCACAGCTTCTATTTGTCTGGGATGGGAGTAGGTTGGGGACTCAGGTAAACTGAGCAGAGCTGCGTGAAATCAGCCAGCTGGACCTCGGTCGCCATAGCCCTCTCCTGCTTGTCCTCTCCATAGGAGGTCACGCTGCCTAAACTCAAAACCTTCAGGTCTGTTTACTCTTTCCGTCATTCTCTTTGCTCTGATTCCTCTTCCCTTCAATTTCCATCACAACCACCCTGAACACTGAAACAGAAATGATTCTAATGTTATTCTTTACTAAAATAGCATTACTTAGGATATTTTTTACTAAAACTCATTTACATGGAAATTTCAGCCCCTTGCCTATGGATGTATCAAGGTTTATTCATTTCTATGATCAGGACTTCTTGAATCTTGAAACCATCCATAGCAACTTCATAGGCACCCAGCCAGGTGAGTCCCACCCAGGCAGGCCTGGAGTCACCTGTGACCATGCCCATCACCCACTATGCTCATCGTCTTCAGGTGGACAGCCTCCTTCTTATTTTAGCTTTATTCTCTTTCTTGCTCACTTCCATCTAAACAGTAAGCTGTCTGAAGGCAGGCCCAGGTTTAGATTTACCTATCATTTATCTGCTGTGGAGAGCAGAGCTCTGGCACAAAATAGGCACTTAATGTTACGTAGTAAGTCAATGAGCAGCAGTCTGCACAGGCATTTCAGTGGAAATTCAGGAAATGCTACAAAGGAAATTTAAACACCAGACACCATATTAAGCTGGAATTCAGTGTGTTTGGTTCATTTGTCCCCATGAGAGAAAGTGCATGTACCCTTGCCTGGTCTCTGAAATAAAGCCATAGGCTCAGTGCTGGACTAAAACCTTATCTCCCAACCAAGGTGCCACCACTCTAGCGAATGATTCTTCATGGCATGGCTGTGTGCTACAATGGAGGTTCCTTCAGTTGCCAAAAGAAGCACGTAAGCAGTCAGCAGGAACTTGCTTCCTGGAAAACCCCATGCATAAGCCTGCCTTTGTCATTTTAAAGCCCACGCAGCCGGCAATGGCAATTCAGAGCGGGCTCAAATGGGGCAAACAGGATATCCAGAGGTGTCTTTTCTCTCTATTCCTTAAGCTTAGGTCTCTCCCAGGATTCTCAGAAGGAAGCTAAGGCTCTAAAGCTTTCTATTATTTTCTCCTGAAGAAATCTCAAACTTAAAATATTCAAAACTAATTTATGATCTTGCCTTCCCCCTCCAATAGTTATTCCTCTCAACCCTACATCCTTCTTCAAATTATCTAATTGAGCAACTTTGAGATCATCTTGAATTCTTCTCTATTCCTCACTCCCTGTATTAGTTCACTAGGGTTACCATAACAAACTAACACAGGCTAGGTGGCTTAAACTAGAAATTTATTGTCTCACAGTTCTGGAGGCTAGAAGTCATAGATCAAGGTTTCAGCAGAGTTGGTGTCTTTTGAAGACTCTCTCTCTTTGGTTTGTAGATGGTTGTCTTCTTCCTGTGTCTTCACACCACCTTCCCTCTGTATGGGTCTGGGTCCAAATGTCCTATTCTTATAAGGACACCAGTCATATTGGAGTAAGTTTCCCCCAGTGACCTCATTTTAATTTAATTATCACTCTAAAGACCTTGTCTCTATATACAGTCACATTCAGAGGTACTGGGGTTTAGGACTTCAACCTATAAAATGCTTATAGGGGGCACACCTAACACGGCCCAACAGTCAGTGTGACCTAGTGAGGACTGGAATCCAGCTCTACTGTTTATATTACGTGTGATCAGAGAAGAGTTACTTAACATTCTGAGCCCATCACTTCCTTAGTTTCTAGCGACAGAAACTAACTCTAACTAATTTAATCAGAAAACAAATGTATTAAAGCTATCAGTGTCTAACAGAAACTACAAGAGGGCCAGAGAACCAGCTTAGAGATGACCAGATAAACCCGATATTACAAGTCAAGACACAGCACTGAACATATAAACTATCTCTTCCATCACCAGTGCTCTGGTTGCTGTATATGCACTGCTAACCTCACAGTCACTGAGAACCTGACATGGCTGCAAGAGCCATGGTGATTCCTGCCTCTGGAAGCTAGGTGCAGTACAGGGATCCTGCCGCCGCTTTCACCACAGTGGTGTCTCACACAAGCCCTCTTTGTAGCTTTAGATTCTGGATCAAATTCTGACACAGGCACATCTACATGTGGAGGGTCTTCCAACATCAGTGTTACACTATCAGGGAAAATGAGTATTTTGTATTTTCAACCTCGTATTGAAGTTGGTTTCTGCCTCACTCGTGAGGCTGGGCATTGTGCAAATATAGAAAAGAGCTTTTGATGCCAGCCAGCCAAAAAGTGGGAAAATATACAATATCTCTAATTTTAAGTCACTGTCTCTATATAATATGCATATATAATATGCATATTACATAAAACATTCATAATACTAGTACCTACTTCTTAGGTTTATTGGTAGCATGAAATGAGACTATATATGTGAAATCAGTGTGTTGGACATGGTAGGGCACAAAAGTGAAATGCTTTTATTTTGTCTCCAACTATCTGTTGTGCTGGGTTATGGCTCCCTTTGCCATGTCTTGACATCTTGGGTGGATCCCCTAGCTTTCTAGTCACTTTCTGTACTTAAAAAAACTCCCAGTCAAGTTCAATACATTATATTACAGCCAAATTTAAAATTTGGATCTCACATTTATTTTAATGTGGTTGGGGATGAGAGAAAGTGTCACTTGGTTCAGGTAGAAATTCAGAGATAGAAGTTTTAGAAGATGCATGGGTCCCCACTTTTTTCAGCATTCTGTTGGAAAAGAAAAAAAAACATGTTTGAGGCAGGGCATTGCTAGATTCACCTGTGGCTCTGCTCCAAAAAGAGAGGGACCCTCTGTGAGAGGATAGTTGTACAAGTGGCTTTAGATGGATAAATAAACATCTGGCGCTCAGGCATCAGGTATTCTTAGCTTTGGTGCTAGGAGTTTAGGGAAGTGCTGGAAAATGTCAGCTGCCCTGCACTTGGAGATCCCAGGAGCCCTGGGCCCAAGAGAAGCTGAGCTGTAAGGCAGTTTTTCCTTGGGAGGTGGAGAGGGGAAATCCCGATGCCTGTTAGTTCATTATTAGGTGACTCTGAGAAGGATAATTGACATTACTGGACACTCCTGCTTATCTTCCCAAAAGCTCTTCCCCTCATCAGAGCTCAGACCTGGCTCCTGGCTCAAGGGTCTGTAATTGGGGGGAGGGCACAGGCTGTTGTTACACTCCTGCTGATTTTTGCTCTTTTAGACCTTCAATCCTAAGGTGAGTTGAAGCTGAGGATGGGGAAGAGAAAGGGGTTTAAAAGCTTTTCGTAACTGATGCTGCTCTGGGACCTCCATTGGCAGATGACTCCTGGTGCACAGCAGGCATTTAACTCTGGCTCCTTGAGGCATAAGATGTGCTCCAAGGTGACCTCTTCTCTGTACCCTTCTCAGTCTTTGCCACTCCATGTACCCATCTCAGCCTCTTGCTCAACAGTAGCCTTCTTGGGCACAGTACCAGCAAAACAGCTCAAGCCTGACTACTGATCCTCACGAAATTCATTCAGCCTTGTTATGCCAAACACAGAGTGGTCTTCTCTGTGTTGGGCTTTTCTTTCCAATTTCTTCTCCATTGCTCAAATAGACACACAAAGGAGATTAAAAACTCCATTACATAAGCAGACATTCAATTGAGAGAGGAGGCATCACTTCTCTCTTCAGGCTGCCTGCTGCAGCGCAGTCCCTGGGATTGTGTCTCTGAGAATCCATCCCTTCTCCTAGGGAAAGGGATTCTCCTCCACCCCTGCCTGCACAGAGATGGGTAGGGAAATACCACAGCCCTATAGCTCACCTGCTAACTCTGTGTTGCCTGAGGTGTCTAGGAGCTTGAATTTCACTTGAGGCCGTTTTAATTTTTCCCTTAACTGGGCTGTCTGCAATCTGCTCTGTGCATGCAGGGCCCAGGGTTCAGTCAGGGACTTTGGTGGGTTTTGTCCACAGAATCAGGGCCTGTCCCACTCCAGCTCTCTCCTTTGAAGCATTCACCCTCAACTGCAAGCAGCTGGAGCTGCCCCAGGCTCTGTCCTTTCCCTGTCAGAAAGATGGCCAACTTCTATTCAGCTCTGCTACCCATACTAGCTCAAGACTGTAGACCACACTCAGGGAAAAACTACAGAAGTGAGAAATGCACCCTACGTGGTAGCAATTTTTAGGTTTTCTCCCTCCACCAAATTTGCTGCTTTTGTTCACATTCTAGAGCCTTCACATAGTTGTTTTTTGTAATTTTTGTCCACAGATTATAGTTGCTATCTATGAGAAGATTGATCTTCTGGGGGCTGACTTTGTCTTACCAAATCAGAACTGCGTTTGTCTATTTTACATTCCCTGGACAACCCACCACCATGCTTTATACATAGTAAGGACTCAATCAGTTAGATGAAAGGAGGAATTAACAAAACAGCATGGCTTATCTTCCCTCCTTTTTTTTTTTTTTTTTTTTTTGCGGTACGCGGGCCTCTCACTGTTGTGGCTTCTCCCGTTGCGGAGCACAGGCTCTGGACGCGCAGGCTCAGTGGCCATGGCTCACGGGCCCAGCCGCTCCGAGGCATGTGGGATATTTCCGGACCGGGGCACGAACTCGTGTCCCCTGCATCGGCAGGCGGACTCCCAACCACTGTGCCACCAGGGAAGCCCTCTCTTCTCCCTTTTACATCATTCTTATTACACTTTTGTTCCCAGATGTATCATCCACCAATTATGGCCCAGAATTTCTATTCACTGAAACCCTCCAATATCCAGGGCACCTGGTAGAACCCAGCAGAGATTGCAAAATATAAAGAATATTCTTCTGCCCTCTAAGAGCTTGTGATCTAGGGCAACCTTCTGTACATCCAAAAGAAGAGTCAAGGGAGCATAGTAGTGACCAAAGGGAGGAGGACTCAGAGCCTGAGTTGAGAATCTCGTGTTTTAGAAAGTATGTTAGCGTTACCCAAGATAAGGGAGCATAAAAGGGAAGTATGGAAGATTGAAGCGGGCCAAATGTATCTCCGGCTATTTTTACACCCCTCTAACTTCTCTCCCTTCTACGTTTCCACTGTCACATGCTTTCCTCCTCCCTGGTCAAGTACATACCCCAAAGCTCCCACCAAAGCCCGAATCGCACTTTCTCCAATAACATTCCTTTGAAAATCCGGTTCTCTTCAGAACCCTTTTTTGTCCTGGGGAGTTTTCATTTTTTCTTTACTTCCCTGAGCCACACAAGGAAACTGTTTTATTGTTGTTGTTGTCATATGTGTGTTTCCTGTTCCTGATAATAATAGTAATTTACATCTTTTAAGGGAAAATATGAAAATATTGGCATGTGCAAGGGAAAGAATAAAAAATGATCTATACCTTAGAACTCAACTGATCACCACTATCATTTTAATGTCTAGCTTATGTCCTTTTTCCATTGAAATAATTTTTACAATATTACATTTCTCACTTGATTTTTTAAATATATTGTCACATTGTGGACATATTTTAGAGCTTTGTATAGTCTTCAAAAACAAGATTTATGTCACCTTAGTTTTCTATCTTATTCTTGTACCAGGAGGAGTGTAAACATATGTCAGATAGCTTCCCTGAAATATATTTTGATTGAATCATAGTGAAATGAAGAAAAGACATTCATGATTTTGGTCAGTTTAAGTTCAACTTGGGCTAAGAGAGAATTCCTTATTCCACCCCTGGGTAATTACAGCTGTTGAAAGAAACCATATGGTAATTATTTGGGGATAATATTTACTGAACATTATCTAGACTTTAATGTCAAAAGAAGCTACACTGTTTTAACCACAGAGTACAAATTCAGAGGTGGAGATTCCAAATAACTAAATTTGGTGGAGAGCAGCAGGGCGTTAGTCCTACTGAAATTAGAAAACTTGACTAGGGAACACGGGGCTACAGAAAGCTCATATTTAAGCTAGTTAGTTAGTTAATTAGTTTTGAAAAGAAAGATTTACATTATTAGAAAATATATATTCAGGAATTGTGTTACAGTCAACAACATTCATGTCTAAGCCTCAGGTATCTCATTAGGGGTAATGATTAATAGGTAATAAACATAGTAGTTATGTAATAACACATGCAGGTACTCTGTTCCTAAAAGCATAGAGGAATACACCCCAAAGTAAAAGCAATGCTCTCCCATAAATAACTTCATCACTCACATTCACACTTCAGATGTCACCTCGGGTGATGACCATGATGAGGGTAATAGCTAACTTTTAATGAGCCCTTCCTTTATGCCAGAAAATGTCCTAAGTACTCTATATACATTAACTATTAAGTCCTCTAAACTGCCTTTGAGACAGGCACTGTAATTAACATCACTTTACAGCCAGAAGACTGATGTACAGAGAGGTTAAGAAAATTGCCCAGTGTCACCAGTTGAAATAGAGGAGCCAGAATTTGAACCCAGGGAATCAGACTCCAGAGGCAACGCTCTTAACCTGAATGAATTATTATATTATTCTTAGCATGTTAATCAGTAGAGTGGTTAGCTTAATTTTGAGGAATGCCTTATTTTTTTCTCAAATAAACATCTACAATGCCTGTTACTTATAAGACAGTGCATAGCATTTGAAATACTTTTGCACACATTGCTTCATTCAATCCACACAAATACTTCTTTTGTTTAACAGAAGAAGAATGTGGACCTCAGATGAGTCAAGTACCTTGTCATTTACTGTACTACTCAAAAGGACAGACTCAAGAATAAAGCAAGTAACTATTGACAGTACTTCTAACTTTGATTTCATTGCCCCGGTCAAACAGAGGCATCAAATGGACATCATGCTAACGACTCTAGTAGGAGCTCAAGACAGATTTTCTTGGCATTGAAATCTCATTACAAACCTAGGAAACATTCAGTGCAATCAACATCAGTAAAAATTATGACATATTTGGAAATCTGTGCTACAGGTAAAACTTAGACTTTCCTGGTGGTAAAGCTTCTGGCTAACCTCCTTCTCGGTAGACCTCAGAAATTGCAGGTAATGGGGGGGGGGGGGGGAAGAAGTCTTGTGCATTGTGGCAGTCCACTTCTACAGATAACATTTCATGATATCCAGTTATGACAGACAAGGAAAGAGACCAAATTCTGTAATAAGTGAAAAAATCTCCACATACATACTATTGAGACTGTTTTACTACAAATGTTGTTATACATGTTGCAAATGGCATCCATGGGCTTATAGGCTGATCTACGCAACTGAACGAGAATTCCAACCAAATCATCTATTTTTGCCTAAGTACCTCTGCGGCTTTTGAGTTCTTTTCTTATTGAATCCAAAGGGACACTAGCACATGTGCTGGTGAGTCATTGCACGTAAATGTGTCCCCAGTTTATTGACAGAAGAGGATGGGATGAGACTTGACAGAGAGGGTTTGTCATCCTTGGTGGGTATGCAGGGGGGCAGTTTCCTGGGTTTTTGTTGCTGGTATTGACACTCAGTTGTGCCTCGTTGGCTGCCTCCAGATGTGACTCACAACTCGAGAAAACTAAGCCAAATGCCAAGAGTTGATAAACAGGGGTAGAAACTCCTTTCCTCGAATCTTCACGAGGGGCAGCTTTTCCAGTTGAGTCTGCTGGAGCTGCCATAAACAATATAACCATTTCCACCAAGCACTACTTTTTCCTCACTCTTGGAGCATGAGGTGGGCAGGCTTCTTTATTTCACACATCATGTTTGGCTGCCTCTGCGGTTCTGCAAAGACAGATGTCTTTAGAAAGTTAATGAATAAGGAACGTGCTGGTGGGTCGTTTCCTGTAGGGGAAGGTGGTGGAGTTATTGAAACTTTGACTCCCACGTCTGAGGCTGGCTACACTGAGCAGCTTCACACATGGTTACCACCACTGATTTCCTTTTCATTGCATGGTACTGACAGGTTATGATTGCAGAGCCATTCATCTTAAGTTAATAAATCAGAAGGAGGTTAAAAAAAAAAAAGGCTGTCTGTGATGCCTCCTGTGGCAGCTTTGGGAAGTCAAAGGATACAGGGGTTTTAGCTTGATCCTGATTTGAGCTTAAGAGGAAAATTATTTATCTTCAAGTTGTTAATTAAGAAAGAAAAGGAATACCCTTTGTTGACTATTCTATCGCATCCAGGGACATTTCATGATAACAAGCTGCCTGGGCTGCTTCATCCGAAGCAATTCACCCTACTAGCCCAACACTGTCTATAACACTTTTCACCTTTCCTTGTATTTTCCACTACGGCGAAATCTCACCCGAATAGAACTGCTTTGTACTAATTGTCTACCACTGAGGCTGGTCAGAGAACTGACAAATATAGCCAAAGAAAAAAGATCGAACAAAGGCTTTTTTCATTCTTAAAAAATATATCATTCTTATTCTCATTACTATTATTTTTGAAAGTAAGATTACTACAATTTCCAGTTTATTGAACTGGTATGAAGAAAAATACTTGCTAGAAGGAGTGCAGTCTTCCTCCACAAGTTTTGTTGCTTCTAAGAGGAATGCTGTGCATGCAGATCACACCTTCCACATTCTTCACTTGAAGCTCATTCCACAATTATTTTTAACTAAGCACAACGCTTGAGAATGTGCACACCCTTCCAGGAAAGGGAGAGGGGCTGTAAAAATCACTGCCATGATAAAAATGAAGGTATTGTAGCAAGTCCCCACAGTGAGGCTGTTATCTTGTGATGCAAATGTCTCTGGCTGAGCTTGGGAAAGACTGGATAGGGACTGGATAGAAGAGAAGAAGTGAAAGAAAATGCTTCAGCCATTGAGAGATATTCCTGAAACTGGCTTCCTTTATTAGCAAGATAGCAGATCACAGCTGGGCTGTCTACCACTTCTATTTCAGCAAATAACTTCATTATAATGAGAATAATGGGAGTTATCCCCACTTCAATGCCCCAAAGAAATCTGGACAGACCTGGGAGACATTGTGTAGCAGGGTGCCAGGAAATAGGGCAGGGTAGCTGGACTAAAGGTCATGTGTTTTGCAGCTTCTTTCAGTTTATGCTGTCTTTTCCTTTTAGTGAAAATTCGTATTTGTCCAAGAACTCTGAGCTTGCTTCTGGTAGATACTTACTTTCGAGCTTTCTGAAAGTAAGGGGGAGGTGATCAAAATGGGAAAGGATCTATTTTGACTGGGGTCCATGGACATTTGGAAGAGCCCAAAAACCTGAAATTTAGGATCATTACCATGTGACAGCATGTCAGGAAAAGTTATTATCTAAGCAAAAGCTGGACAGGATGTGTTGATTTATATTTCTGCCTCCTCTTCCCCTTATCCTTTTCTTCCCCCTCTTCCTCCTCCTTTTTTCAATGTTTTCTACTGTTAAATTCAAATGGCTGTGATTAAAATACTACAAGAAGGTCTTTAGGAACCATATTTTCACATAATTATTACCAAGATGAGATAAATGATTGTATTGATAAACAATCATTATAGCTCTTTTGCATTTCATATAACTCTGCTTCTGAAAGCTTTCAACAGAAAAGAATAAAGGTGATGATGATGGAACCACCACTATGTGCACTATGTGTTTTCACAGGTGATCCTGTGAAACTCATGTGGAACTCAGGAGGTGGGTATTATTATGTCTGATTTTATCAAAAGAGAAAGAGGCCCTGGGAGACTAGATATCTAGCTCAGATTCATAGACTTGGAAACACAATCTGAACCCAGATCTAATTCCTAAATTCCCACTTCTTCTAAAAATAAGTCTTACTCCATTATTGTTTATAAATACATTTCTCACTAATATTTAAGAAATCCCAGTGATGTTCATAAAGGTTATGAAGCCCTTTTTACAGGTAAAGGACCACGGCACAGAGATTCATACTAAAACAAATTAGGGCAGCCTCTGAAGGCAGAGCCACTTGTGGGACCCCCTAAGGCCTCCCATACTGCAGTCAGTTCCTGTGTCAGTAATTACTTCCGTCCCTCATGTCGGAATTACACCAACACATCCTTCAAGAGCCAGGAGGCTGCTCCTCTTAGAAAAACTTGTTGACCTTTATAAGGTAGAATCTGATGCCCCTCATTTGGGCTCTTTTTAAACCTTGCACGTAGCACTATTACCCTAAGTGCAATTGTTAGTTTTCTTATTTAAGCTCTCTGCCAGCAATCTGTGAGTTTGCACTTTTGGGACAGGCACGGTGCTGTGTCTTGTTTCTCTCTTGATTTTAAGCCATAGGACACATACTTTGGGAGTTTCTCCCAGATGTGTAATGAGAGTTGACGTTTACCGATCTCTTACCATGTTCCAAACACTACTTTTGTACTTTGGATGATCCAACTTTTTAAACCTCATGCAAGCCATCAGAGCTTTTATTAAGCCCAGTTTATAGGTCAGGACCTAAAGTATAGGAAGTAAATTGTTCAAGTTCACATAAAGAATAAGGGTGGAGATTCAAACGCTTGCATTCTGACACCAGAGCACATGCTCTTAATCACTGACCTAGATTATGATGTTTTTCAAAGAAGTTCAAACAAGTTTGTGAAATGAATAAAAGAAAGTAAATCTAGAGTAACCCCTTCAAACAATACAGGCCCTAACAAAGTCAAATGAGGACATTGGGAACATGATATCTAAGCACCTTCACTTCATGAGTCTGAATCATATCAAGTAAAATCTCACAGCTAATGAGTGTCCCAGTACAGGCTAGAAGCCTCGCCTGCTCAAGCCCTCGCAGCAAATTATGAAAAAGAACACACCAAGGGGGCTTACACTGTACACCGCTCTTCATTATCTTTTCCTGATGCTAGTAAGCTTTTCGGTTTACACGTCTACCTGGCTATGGATATTTTTGAAAAACAGGACTAATAGCTTTCATCAGACTTTCCCCTGATCCCCAAAGTGGCTCACTTATTAGTTCAGTGACTCAGACTTCACTGATTCCTTTACTGTCTGGGGATTCTGAAGTCTCATCACTGTCCGTGTTTCTCCCAGGTGTCAGAACCCCAGTTCTCCGTAGTTCTCAGATGTCTTTGCTGCCTGATTCACTCTGTTCACCAGAGCCAACAGCAATGAGGCTACAGGCAGAAGAGGAAGTAAAAGTTGGCATGGAATTTGAAGCTGCCAAATTGAATTCTTCTTTTCTGTGTATACAGCGTGACAATATACTAGGCACCAGAGGATGCAAAAATAAGTAAAATGGCCCTTCCTTTGCTCTCAGGGAACTTATCATTTAAGGGAGAGGGAAATGGTTGGCTACCATACTAGCTCTTTTTACAAGGCTACATCATATACTTGCTCAGAAAGAATATAAACAAAGTTATTTTGAGGGGAGCTGTTGGGTGTGTGTTGCTTCAAGATAATGAAAGAGAAGGCAGCTAGAGTAAGAATTAGAGCAATCTTATGTTGGATACCATTATTAATGTTTATGTAGTGCACAGATGAATGGACTGTGTCACACATGCCTGGAGAACCACACGTACAACTCCTTCAATCCGTACATTTTAGAGCTAGTTTAACCCCTTATTTTACATTTGAGGAACTAGAAACTAATTACTACAAAGGAGCATTTTTAAAGCTCTTACCACGTACTTTAGCATTTGATTTATATATCAAACACTCAGTTCATTATAATTGAGTATTTAATACTTTCATATATGCATTCATTCATTTAACAATATTGAGTGCTGACTCTGAACCAGGTGCTGCTCTAGACACTAGGGATAAAGTGTCAACCATATCTCTGCCTTATGGGGTTGACAGTCAGGTAGGAGAGAGATACAACCCATTAAACAAATGAATAAATAAATTTTAAATTGCAAAATGTGCTATGAAGGAAACAAGGAGGCAAGAGAGAGAAAAGAAGGCAGTTACATAAACGAATGAAAAAACAAAAGGACATCTTCCTGATTAGATTTTTAAGGGAACTATAATTTCCCACTACAAGTGAACCAAATACACCTTTTGGTCTAACAGAGAATGGTTGATTGTTAAAAACAATAGTCAGGGCTTCCTTGGTGGCGCAGTGGTTGAGAATCCGCCTGCCGATGCAGGAGACACGGGTTCGTGCTCCGGTCTGGGAAGATCCCACATGCCGCGGAGCGGCTGGGCCCGTGAGCCATGGCCACTGAGCCTGCGCGTCCGGAGCCTGTGCTCCGCAACGAGAGAGGCCACAACAGTGAGAGGCCCGCGTACCGCAAAAAAAAAAAGAAAACAGTAGTCAACTGAAAGTGAAGGTTACCATTATGAAAATAATTCATGGAAGAAAAGAATACATTTTAAATTATATCAAAAATTTTAATTAGGACTACGATTTTATTATTAGAACTTTGATAGTCACATTTCAAAGTGAAATTATTATGCAAGAACAGTAATGTTTAAGAACTATCAGCTGCTAGGTTGTATGTACCATCACTATACTGCACATATATGACATGAAAATATGCTTGTTTTCAATTACTAATACTAATAAACTGTTTGTGTCCAGCAGAAGGGAATTCAGAAACATGTTTTTCAGTAATTTCTCTCCTAAAAGGAACTTTGTGCCTCAGATTTATAGTTTGGGCAACTTTCAAAAAGTCTTCTTTTTCAACTGCTGAAAATGGTTAGCAATCTAGAGCAGTGATTCTCATACTTTGGTGCACCCTTGGGTCATTGGAGGGTTCCTAATAATACCCACAGTGGGCCCTGGACCCACAGGTGATGCTGAACTGCTGGTATAGGGACCACACTTTGAGAACTACTGGACCGGAACATTCAATTTGACAAAATTCAAACACCATATTTAACTTCCATATACTCAAAATTACAAGTAATTTTCTTAAACTTGTCTTGCAATGTCTGCTGCTTTGAAGTTTGGCTAGTGAGAACAAAATGTGTGGAGTACTTTCTTATTTCCTTCATGTCATTTTCTTTATTTTGTTTGGATCATTTACTTATTCTGGGTACTGTTGAAATGACTTGGGAAATTTTTCTCCTTATGAAAATTTTGAGGTGGCAAAGTTGACATCCACAAAAATCAGGAAAAATTCCAAATAGGAATTTTTTTGAAAGAAATCTTGGCATAAATAGAATTAGATAGCTAAATACGAAACACGGTACTCAGGTACAATTTTGTTTAATGTTATAAATACTACTATGTCAAACAATTTTACAAAGATTAAATTTATGGTCTATTCACCTTATATTACTTATATTTTATAAGCATGAGTTAACTCAGAAAAGGATATGTTCCAAAGTTGTCTATCCAACACTTTATTAGTATTCATAAGAACCATTAATTTCTCTATTTGATTCTTTGAAAATGCCAAATAATTGTTTTTGTAATAAAATCAATTACTTTCACAATAATTAGTCATGGCAGCACATTGCTTTGGCAATAATAAATATATATTTCTACTTCTTCCTTAAGAATGTCATAAATATTATATCAGAAGACTAAAAACCTTTGGCACATAAATTTAATCAGTGTATGTCATGGATATGACATCACTGTTAAGATTTGGGAGAAAGTTTATGCTGCGACTGGAAATTTGACTAGTTCAGGACCTTGGATTTGCTTAATTTCAAAGTTATTTAAGCCAACTAAGTTGCTTGGGAGGAACAATAGACATTAACAAACCTAGGAAACAGAATTATATCAAGGGGTCAAAATATGAGGCCATAAGGAGGAAGAACACATGTAGAAAAAAGAAATGAAGGTGCAGAACACAAACACCCTTTCCTGAATCTGTATATTCCTCTCTATGTGTCTTGCAAAAGAAGTGGACTGGACCAAGCACACTAGGTAAAATTATGTTTGTTTCTGAAGAAGGAGGCTTTCAGCACTTAAAATTCACTTCCTCTTGTGCCTTCCTGAAGATCTGTGGGCTCCTGGCAATCGTATATTCTGAGTGTCAGACACTAAACCAAAGACACTTTGCAGAAAACCTCGGTTAGCAAAACACTCAGACTGCTTGAGCAGCCAGTGATAATTCTTTTCCCTTCAGTGAAGATCTCCTGGCTCCTCGAGTGTACAAATAGTCTTTAGTTAACAGGCAGGAGAGGGTTAACCAATAATTATACCAACCCATACCGACCGGCAATTTGGCCATCTTCCCTGCACTGATTTCCAGCCTCCTCCAATTATCTAGCCTCCTGCACTACACCTGGTAGTCAAGGTCCCACCTCTGCAGTGCAGGACGCTGGTATGGCTGCCCTAAGATACACCTGTTGCGGGCAGATTCCTGCAGGTTAATTTCCACTACCAGAGAAATTGCTCTAAATTGCATTGACTTTCAATGGGCTCCCACTGGCAAACACCTGGAGGCAATCTCCTGCAGATGACTGCCCAGAGACCCAGGTGTGTTTCCGGAGGCTGCCTTGCCCCAGTTCATCCTGATGAGATGTCTTGGTGCTCAGAGTGCAAAACAACTACCCCAGGTTAATGAGTCGCAAAGACATTACATTCAAAAAGGCCCACAAAGAAAATGAAGCCTTAAAGGCAACAACCTCTGTCAGCCAGGGGGAGAAACACTTGCTCGAGAGAGAAGCAATAAGCTAACCGGGAAGTTTCATTCTAACAACCATCCCTGAGCCTCTTAGCAGCCCCTCCCCTTGATGGAAGCAAGTTTTTCAGCACTGGCAGCCCATATGGTAACTGTCTTTTCTGGATATTACATGCTAATGACTTGAGTATCTACTTGTACACACTTAAAGTTCTTTTTCTTTTTTTTCCTCCTGCATACAGTTTCTGAATCATCTGATTTTATGAAGACAGATTCTAGCAAAATGTAGATGAAGGATAAAATCCCTAAATGTATCTGAATACCACCAAGCTTTCTGAGAACATATTTTTTTATTATTATTAAATGGAAACATGCAATTCTTGTATTTCTAATTATGATTTACTCTAAATTAGCCACAGAGAAATTAGACTATCTGCTGGAAATAAGACAACACAAAAGAAATTTAGACTCAACTCATTTTAAAGGTTGTCTTGTATACAGGTTATCAAAATATTTTGTTTGATGATGGTCACCGTTGGTATTTTGATTTTAGCCAAAAATTGGTGCCTCTGAGTACATATGGGTGAAAACCTGGCTAAAATTAATAGCAATCCTGATGATAAAAACTAACACTGACTTATGATGTGCTATGTGACCTGCACTATTTTAAAACCTTTGTGGATAATGGTATTCAGGTAGGAAGCGCTATCCCCAGTGTTAAGGCAAATTTGATGGCGATATAAATTTGGGAAGGAGAGGGGTAAGGAAGTTTTGAACTACAAGATTGCTGAGCCACTTTGATATTTGCCTTCCAGAAATGAACTAGAGGAGACCCCAATACCTGCTCCCTCATGACAGAGCTGTTTCTGCACAGGCTTCAGGATGCATAAGTTTGATTTCTCTACTAGTTTTCTATCTTAATTGGGTTTGATGTGGTTGGGCTTTCTTAATACACAGTCCTTTGCCTTGGTCGTGATGTTGTAGCAGAAAGATCCAAGATGGGGAGTGGAGATGAATCACATACTTCAAATTCAACTGTGTGTCTAGTTGATGACAGGAAGCCCTGTACATGCAGGGAATGAGTGGAGAAATCCAAGGTCATGAGACCAAACCAGGAACTGGCAGTGAGGTCTCATCTACCAGTCAGTGTCCTAGCCTGGTCCAAGCTTTATGGGGAGTCCTTTATCTCAACTCTTTTTCACTTTATTTTCACATTATAGAACTTTAACTTTACTCTCTCTCTGGGAGCCAAGGGAAGTGGGGAGAGAGAAAGTAAAATGCAAAATATAGATCATAGCTAGGCAAAAACAGGTATGAGACAGAGTCTTTACATATTTTAATTCTTTTTTTTTTTTCAGTTTTAAGTATTCTTTTTTTTGTAACATCTTTATTGGAGTATAATTGCTTTACAATGGTGTGTTAGTTTCTGCTTTATAACAAAGTGAATCAGTTATACATATACATATATCCCCATATCTCCTGCCTCTTGTGTCTCCATCCCACCCTCCGTATCCCACTCCTCTAGGTGGTCACGAAACACGAAGCTGATCTCCCTGTGCTATGCGGCTGCTTCCCACTAGCTATCTATTTTACATTTGGTAGTGTATATATGTCAATACCACTCTCTCACTTCATCCCAGCTTACCCTTCCCCCTCCCCGTGTCCTCAAGTTCATTCTCTACATCTGCGTCTTTATTCCTGTCCTGTCCCTAGGTTCTTCAGAACTACTTTTTTTTTCACATTCCATATATATATATATATATATATATAAGCATACACTATTTCTTTTTCTCTTTCTGACTTACTTCACTCTGTAGACAGACTCTAGGTCCATCCACCTCACTATAAATAACTCAATTTTATTTCTTTTTATGGCTGAGTAATATTCCATTGTATATATGTGTCACATCTTCCTTATCCATTCATCTGTCAATGGACATTTAGGTTGCTTCTATGTCCTGGCTATTGTAAATAGAGCTGCAATGAACATTGTGGAACATGACTCTTGAATTATGGTTTTCTCAGGGTATATGCCCAGTAGTAGGATTGCTGGGTCGTATGGTAGTTCTATTTTTAGTTTTTTAAGGAAACTCCATACTGTTCTCCATAGTAGCTCTATCAATTTACATTCCCACCAACAGTGCAAGAGGGTTCCCTTTTCTCCACACCCTCTCCAGCATTTATTGTTTGTAAATTTTTTGATGACGGCCATTCTGACTGGTGTGAGGTGATATCTCATTGCAGTTTTGATTTGCATTTCTCTAATGATTAGTGATATTGAGCATCCTTTCATGTGTTTGTTGGCAATCTGTATATCTTCTTTGGGCAAATGTCTATTTAGATCTCCTGCCCATTTTTTGATTGGGATGTTTGTTTTTCTGATATTGAGCTGCATGAGCTGCTTGTAAATTTTGGAGATTAATTCTTTGTCAGTTGCTTCATTTGCAAATATTTTCTCACATTCTGAAGGCTGTCTTTTCATCTTGTTTATGGTTTCCTTTGCTGTGCAAAAGCTTTTAAGTTTCATTAGGTCACATTTGTTTATTTTTGTTTTTATTTCCATTTCTCTAGGAGGTGGGTCAAAATGGATCTTGCTGTGATTTATGTCATAGAGTGTTCTGCCTATGTTTTCCTCTAAGACTTTTACAGTGTCTGGCCTTACATTTAGGTCTTTAACCCATTTTGAGTTTATTTTAGTGTATGGTGTTAGGGAGTGTTCTAATTTCATTCTTTTACATGTAGCTGCCCAGTTTTCCCAGCACCACTTATTGAAGAGGCTGTCATTTCTCCATTGTATATTCTTGCCTCCTTTATCAAAAATAAGGTGACCATATGTTCGTGGGTTTATCCCTGGGCTTTCTATCCTGTTCCATTGATCTATATTTCTGTTTTTGTGCCAGTACCTTACTGTCTTGTTTACTGTAGCTTTGTAGTATAGTCTGAAATCAGGGAGCCTGATTCCTCCAGCTCTGTTTTTCTTTCTCAAGATTGCTTTGGCTATTCGGGATCTTTTGTGCTTCCATACAAATCATGTGAAAAATGCCATTGGTAGTTTGATAGGGATTGCATTGAATCTGTAGATTGCTTTGGGTAGTATAGTCATTTTCACAATGTTGATTCTTCCAATCTAAGAACATGGTATATCTCTCCATCTGTTTGTATCATCTTTAATTTCTTTCATCAGTGTCTTATAGTTTTCTGCATACAGGTCTTTTGTCTCCCTAGGTTGGTTTATTCCTAGGTATTTTATTCCTTTTGTTGCAATAGTAAATGGGACTGATTCCTTAATTTCTTTTTCAGATTTTTCATCATTAGTGTATAGGAATGCCAGAGATTGCTGTGCATTAATTTTGTATCCTGCTACTTTACCAAATTCATTGATTATCTATAGCAGTTTTCTGGTAGCATCTTTAGGATTCTCTATGTATAGTATCATGTCATCTGCAAACAGTGACAGCTTTACTTCTTCTTTTCCGATTTGGATTCCTTTTATTTCTTTTTCTTCTCTGATTGCTGTGGCTAAAACTTCCAAAACTACGTTGAATAATAGTGGTGAGAGTGGACAACCTTGTCTTTTTCCTGATCTTAGAGGAAATGGTTTCAGTTTTCCACAATTGAGAATTATGTTGGCTGTGGGTTTGTCATGTATGGCCTTTATTATGTTGAGGAAAGTTCCCTCTATGCCTACTTTCTGGAGGATTTTTATCATAAATCGGTGTTGAACTTTGTCTAAAGCTTTTTCTGCATCTATTGAGATGACCATATGGTTTTTCTCCTTCAATTTGTTAATATGGTTTATCACATTGATTGATTTGCATATATTGAAGAATCCTTGCATTCCTGGGATAAACCCCATGTGATCATGGTGTAGGATCATTTAACATGCTGTTGTATTCTGTTTGCTGGTATTTTGTTGAGTATTTTTCCATTTGTGTTCATCAGTGATATTGGCCTGTAGTTTTCTTTCTTTGTGACATCTTTGTCTGGTTTTGGTATCAGGGTGATGGTGGCCTCGTAGAATGAGTTTGGGAGTGTTCCTCCTTCTGCTATACTTTGGAAGAGTTTGAGAAGGATGGGTGTTACCTTGTCTCTAAATGTTTGATAGAATTCTCCTGTGAAGCCATCTGTTCCTGGGCTTTTGTTTTTTGGAAGATTTTAAATCACAGTCTCAATTTCAGTGTTTGTGATTGGTCTGTTTATATTTTCTATTTCTTCCTGGTTCAGTCTTGGAAGGTTGTACTTTTCTAAGAATTTGTCCATTTCCTAGAGGTTGTCCATTTTATTGGCATATAGTAGCTTGTAGTAGTCTCTTATGATCCTTTGTATTTCTGCAGTGTCAGTTGTTATTTCTTCTTTTTCACTTCTAACTTTATTGATTTCAGCCCTCTCCCGTTTTTTCTTCATGAGTCTGGCTAAAGGTTTATCAATTTTGTTTATCTTCTCAAAGAACCAACTTTTAGTTTTATTGATGTTTGCTATTGTTTTCTTTGTTTCTATATCATTTATTTCTGATCTGACCTTTATGATTTCTTTCCTTCTGCTGACTTTGAGGCTTTTTTGTTCTTTGTTTTTCTAATTGCTTTAGGTGTAAGGATAGATTGTTTATTTGAGATGTTTCTTGTTTCTTGATGTAGGATTGTTTTGCTATATACTCCCTCTTAGAACTGCTTCTGCTGCATCCCATAAGTTTTGGGTCTTTGTGTTTTCATTGTCATTTGTTTCTAGGTATTTTTTTATTTCCTCTTTCATTTCTTCAGTGATCTCTTGGTTACTTAGTAGTGTATTGTTTAGCCTCCATGTGTTTGTATTTTTTAGAGATTTTTCCTGTAATTGATATCTAGTTTCATAGTGTTGTTGTTGGAAAAGATACTTGATACAATTTCAATTTTCTTAAATTTACCAAGGCTTGATTTGTTACCCAAGATATGACCTATCCTGGAAAATGTTCCATAAGCACTTGAGATGAAACTGTATTCTGTTGGTTTTGGATGGAATGTCCAATAAATATCAATTAAGTCCATCTTATTTAACATATCATTTAAAGCTTGTGTTTCCTTATTTATTTTCATTTTGGATGATCTGTCCATTGGTGAAAGTGGGGTGTTAAAGTCCCCTACTGTGATTGTGTTACTGTCAATTTCCCCTTTTATGGCTGTTAGCATTTGCCTTATGTATTGAGGTGCTCCTATGTTGGTAGCATAAATATCTACAATTATTATATCTTCTTCTTGGATTGATCCCTTGATCATTATGTAATGTCCTTCTTTGTCTCTTGTAGTACACTTTATTTTAAAGTCTATTTTGTCTGATATGAGAATTACTACTCTAACTTTCTTTTGATTTCCATTTGCATGGAATATCTTTTTCCATCCCCTCACTTTCAGTCTGTATGTGTCCCTAGGTCTGAAGTGGGTCTCTTGTAGACAGCATATATATGGGTCTTGTTTTTGTATCCATTCAGCTAGTCTATGTCTTTTGGTTGGAGCACTTAATCCATTTATATTTAAGGTAGTTATCAATATGTATGTTCCTATGAGCATTTTCTTAATTGTTTTGGGTTTGTTATTGTAGGTCTTTTCCTTCTCTTGTGTTTCCTGCCTAGAGAAGTTCCTTTAGCATTTGTTGTAAAGCTGGTTTGGTAGTGCTGAATTCTCTTAGCTTTTACTTGTCTGTAAAGCTTTTAATTTCTACGTCGAATCTGAATGAGATCCTTGCCGGGTAGAGTAATCTTGGTTGTAGGTTTTTCCCTTTCCTCACTCTAAATATGTCCTGCCACTCCCTTTTGACTTGCAGAGTTTCTGCTGAAAGATCAGCTGTCAATGTTATGGGGGTTCCCTTGTATGTTATTTGTTGTTTTTCCCTTGCTGCTTTTAATATTTTTTCTTTGTTATTTAATTTTTGATAGTTTGATTAATATGTGTATTGGTGTGTTTCTCCTTGGATTTATCCTGTATAAGACTCTCTGTGCTTCCTGGACTTGATTGACTGTTTCCTTTCCCATATTAGGGAAATTTTCAACTATAAGTTCTTCAAATATTTTCTCAGTCCCTTTCTTTTTCTCTTCTTTTTCTGGGACCCCTATAATTCGAATGTTGGTGAGATTAATGTTGTCCCAGAGGTCTCTGAGACTGCCCTCAATTCTTTTCATTCCTTTTTCTATTTTTTGACTCTGCAGTAGATATTTCCACTATTTTATCTTCCAGGCCATTTATCCATTCTTCTGCCTCAGTTATTCTGTTATTCCTTCTAGAGAATTTTTCATTTCATTTATTGTATTGTTCATTGTTTGTTTGCTCTTTAGTTCTTCTAGGTCCTTGTTAAATGTTTCTTGTATTTTTTCCATTCTATTTCCAAGATTTTGGATCAACTTTCCTGTGATTACTCTGAATTCTTTTTCAGGTAGAGGGCCTATTTCCTCTTCATTTGTTTGGTCTGGTGGGTTTTTACCTTGCTCCTTTATCTGCTGTGTGCTTCTCTGTTTTCTCATTTCCCATAACTTACTGTGTTTGGGGTCTCCTTTCTGCAGGTTGCAGGTTCATTGTTTTCATTGTTTTTGGTGTCTGCTCCCTGTGGCTAAAGTTGGTTCAGTGGGTTGTGTAGGCTTACTGGTGGAGGGGACTGGTGCCTGTGTTCAGGTGGATGAGGATGAATGTTGTCTTTCTGGTGAGCAGAACCGCATCCGTTGGTGTGTTTTGGGGTGTCTGTGACCTTATTATGATTTTAGGCAGCCTCTCTGCTAATTGGTGGGGTTGTCTTCCTGTCTTGCTAGTTGTTTGACATTGGGTGTCCAGCACTGTAGCTTGCTGGTCATTGAGTGGAGGTGGGTCTTAGCGTTGAGATGGAGATGGAGATATCTGGTAGAGCCTTTGCTATCTGATATTACATGGAGCTGTGAGGTGTCTGGTGGACCAATGTCTTGAACTTGGCTCTCCCACCTCAGAGGCACAGGCCTGACACCCAGCTGGAGCATGAAAACCCTGCCAGCCACACAGTTCAGCAGAAAAGGGAGAAGAAAAGAAAGGAAGAAAGAAAGAAAGAAAGAAAGAAAGAAAGAAAGAAAGAAAGAAAGAAAGAAAGAAAGAAAGAAAGAAAGGAAGAAAGAAAGGGAAAGAAGGAAAGAAAGAAAGAAAGAAAGAAAGGGAAAAATAATAAAATAAAGTTATTAAATAAAAAATTTAAAAATATATTAAAAATAAAAAACATTAAAAAGTAATTAAAAAAAGAAAGAAAGAAAGAAGTGAGCAATCAAACCAAAAAATAAATCCACCAATGGTAACAAGAGCTAAAAATTATACTAAAAAAAACAGAAAAAACAGGCAGACAGAACCCTAGGACGAATGGTAAAAGCAAAGGTATACAGACAAAATCACACAAAGAAGCATACACATACACACTCCAAAAAGAGAAAAAGTAAATATATATATATATAAAGAAAGGGAGCAACCAAAACAATAAACAAATCTACCAGTGATAATAAACTCTTATCACTAAACTAAGATAAACATAAAACCAGAAACAAATTAGATGCAGAAAGCAAACGCCAAGTCTACAGTTGCTCTCAAAGGCCACCGCTTCAATTTTGGGATGATTCGTTGTCTATTCATGTATTCCACAGATGCAGGGTACTCAAGTTGATTGTGGAGTTATAATCCACGGCTCCTGAGGCTGCTGGGAGAGATTTCCCTTTCTCTTCTTCGTTTGCACAGCTCCTGGGGTTCAGCTGTGGATTTGGCCCCTCCTCTGCATGTAGGTCATTGGAGGGAGTCTGTTCTTTGGTCAGACAGGATGGAGTGGCTGATTAGGGGGCTCTGGCTCAGTCGGGTTGGGGGAGGGAGGGGTATGGATGCGGGGCAAGCCTGCAGCGGCAGAGGCCAGCATGATGTTGCACCAGCCTGAGGCACCGTGTGTTCTCCCAGGGAAGTTGTCCCTGGATCACAGGACCCTGGCAGTGGCGGGCTGCACAGGCTCCCGGGAGAGGAGGTGTGGAGAGTGACCTGTGCTTGCACACAGGCTTCTTGGTGGCAGCAGCAGCAGCCTTAGTGTCCCATGCCTGTCTCTGGTGTCCACACTGATAGCTGCAGCTCATGCCCATCTCTGGAACTGATTTAGGTGGTGCTCTGAATCCCCTCTCCTTTCACACCCCGAAACAATGGTCTCTTGCCTCTTAGGCAGTTTCAGACTTTTCCAGGACTCCCTCCCTGCTAGGTGGGGTGCACTAGCCCCCTTCAGGCTGTGTTCACGCAGCTGACCCCAGTCCTCTCCCTGGGATCCGACCTCTGAAGCCCGAGCCTCAGCTCCCAGCCCCCGCCCACCCCGGCAGGTGAGCAGACAAGCCTCTCGGGCTGGTGAGTGCGGGAATCTCTCCGCTTTACCCTCCGCACCCCTGTTGCTGCACTCTCCTCTGTGGCTCCGAAGCTCCCCCTCTCTGCCACCCGCAGTCTCCGCCAGTGAAGGGGCTTCCTAGTGTGTGGAAACCTTTCCTCCTTCACAGCTCCCTCCCACTGTTGCAGGTCCCGTCCCTATTCTTTAGTCTCTGTTTTTTCTTTTTTCTTTTGCCCTACCCGGGTATGTGGGGAGTTTCTTGCCTTTTGGGAAGTCTGAGGTGTTCTGCCAGCGTTCAGTAGGTGTTCTGTAGGAGTTGTTCCACATGTAGATGTATTTCTGATGTATTTGTGGGGAGGAAGGTGATCCCCACGTCTTACTCCTCCGCCATCTTGAAGGTCTCCAGACCCTGTTCTTGACTTCAGGTAGTTTATCATGAAAGACAGACAAATAAAGGGAATGGTTTTCTGTGGCTATTAAGTGCACCAGTGAGGCTGATAAAAGTTGCAATTTTTGTTGTTTCTGTAATGCAGTTCAACTATGAAAATGAAATGCTTTTGTAAATTTTTAAAAAAAATTTTTTAGACTTTTATAAAAAAAGCAACCTATTTCTACTTTTTGTTAAGCATTTAATAACAAGGGGAATGGAGGAAGTTCACTTTGACAAGGTGAATAATTGGAGACTTCTGGGGACTTCTGGGGAACTACAGATGGGTCAGGTAGGAATTGAGGTCATAGGAAGCTATAGTTATTCATATGGATCTTCACACAGGAGACCTAAAGACAGAGGCCATAGACGATTTGAGTCTATATTAAGCTTGAAGAAAACTTGAATAATGATATATAAAGAGCATTATTAAAGGTTAAATGTAGGATTTAAGCTTTGGAAGCCTGAGACAGAAACTAAGTTTCAGGAGGGAAATAGGTTCTTATTTTGTCAGCCCCACTGAGCAAGCATGTGGTCATTTTTGTTTCACTCTTCTTTGATTTAAAATCTGATGCCTATAATAAAAGTCATCTTTCATTGACTTGTACATAATTAATGGCTAAGAATCAAAACTATACTTAATAGCAAGAACTAACAAGCAATAAATTTGAGAATTACAATTATATTTACAATTCCATAGTGCCAATCAGTTACTTAGGTTTACTTGATTTATTGAATGGTTATACATAAGTCAAGAAAATATGTTCTAATTCCCCAAATCCTTTGTGTCCTGGCAGGAATCCAGGTTTATGCCATACTTTTCTAGGTTTTATCCCTAATTGAAACTGCCTTTCTGTCAATCCCTCATTTGTTTCCAGAGAAGTAAAATGTGATTGGACTTAAAGCCAAAGTGCCCTCCTGCTGACAATTCAGCTTTCTTCTTCTGGATCCTGTTGACTTTCACCCCTATTCAACAAAGTACTTACTTTTAGGTTTCACATAGCTTTGATTTAAATGAGAGTAATAACTTTTTAAAAGTAAATCAGGCTTACATTGCATATTTAGTAACGTCTGATGTTGAGCTGGAAATAAATACATAGTAAACCAAATGGAAGAGGTCAAAGTTGCATATGTCAAGTATACACTCTGAGCAAGTAAGCATCCCAAGTGAGAGTTCACAGGAACTACAGAGATCCATTCCTTTCCTTGTCTCTTTGGTTTCCACTTTATTTCCTTCAAATTCTGATGTTTGACTCTCAGGCTTTTTCCTACTCTGTACGAGTGATTCTGGTAATGACTTTTCTGAGTGTGCCCACTGCCCACTTTGTCTTGCATTATATGTTCATAAATGTTTGAAAAGTTTCCAGAGAGATCTATTCCTTAATAAACAATTTGAGTTTAGAAAGAACTTTTCAATTAACCAAAAACTGTTGGACTGTCACTCAGGAGCAGAAGGAAGATCATGTTGAGGCTCAGCCAGCAGTAGGGCACTGGGCTGCAGCATAGTCAGAAGCAGAAGATGTGCATGTCCTAGAAATAGAATCATCAGTGTAGAACTAGAAAAAAATACAACCTTGGGAATAGCAGGGTTGTTCTGCCTCCATGTTGATAGTATTGGGATCTTCAGTAAAGGGAGAAGAGCTCTACCTGCCTGTCCAACTTTGGAACACTTTGGTGAAAACAATGAGACAATGTATTAGTAGAATTTCTTGGTCTTTGAGAGACAAAGCTGGAAATACTTTGGGACTATTGGTGTAGCAAAAGTAGTGATGGGGAGGAAATGAACAAAATTACTGCCCCAATTTTCTTCCACAGGGGATGAGATTCATGGTACCTGCTCTTCCCTTCAGGGCACTGGCTTAGGGTTCCTCTCACTTTTCAATGATTAAGTCATAATGTCAATTCCATAAAAACTTCCCACTTCTCATGTTTTCAAGCTGCAATTAATCATTCATTCATTGCAGTCCAACTGCACTTTTTTAAAAAAATAATGCTTAACAGGTACTGCCTCTATTATAGTTAATTCTGCAGATATCTATTCCAGCAATTAGCAAACTTTTTTGTAAAGGGCCAGATAGCAAATATTTTAGGTCTTGCAGGTGTACAGTCTTTGTCATAACTACTCAACTTGCCTTTGTAGCACAAAAGCAACCATGGGAAATATATAAACAAGTGAGCGAGGCTGTGATCCAATAAAACTTTATTTATGAAAACAGGTAGTGAATCAGACTTGGCCCATGAGCTATAGATTGTTGATCACTGGCCTATGCCAATAGTCTATAAAATCATTGAAGACAAAAAAAGTGCTTTATTATTCTTTGTAAATAATATCAGGTTTGATAACAATGATTAAAAACCTGGTCTCTGGACTCAGACTCTTTGGCTTAAAATACCGACTGTATAGCCTTGGGACCCTGGGCAAATCATTTAACTGCTCTGGGCCTCAGTTTCTCATGAAAAACTATGATAAAAATGAAACCTGCTTCATAGAGCTATTGTGAGGGTCAAGTGAAATAATTCCTTTAATGCACTGGTACATGTTAAACATTCAGTAAATGTTAGTTATCCATTAATATCTTTTATAGGATCATGCTCAGTAAATAGATATTTGTTAAATAAATTCACAGTGAGATATTAAATTCATGTTTCAAATTTATCTGTAATGGATCAATGTTATTTGAAGATGAAAACATATTTATTAAAATATGTTAATAAAAGACATGCTTACAAATATAAATATCGGTAGTAATTTAAATTGTCTGTTATCACCTTGAAAAACAAAAACTCTTTTTGAAAAGATGTAGAATACAGATATGAAGGGGGAGATAGGAGACAGGAAAAGCCAGTGCTTAATTTCATGGGAGTAAACAAAATCAATTCTGGAAATTTATCATTTTTTAAAAAAGTAAAATATCAACAAGTTAATCCAATCAGAAGTAATAAATACAATTTTTAAAGAACAAATCAATGCCAGAATTTTTGATTATTTAATAAAGTTAAAACATTAGTAGATGAGTAGGTCTACCAAATCAATTTCTATATTTATTTTAATAAAAATGTTGATATTTAGCCATAATTGTTATTTATATTCAGCATTATGTCTCACAAATGAATAAAAACTGGAATACACAAAAGCTTGCTACATAAAAGGGACACAAGATGAGGAGAATATTCAAATCATATTCAGTGAAGGAGATTTGGGAATTTTAAATGAGAACCATCTCTCTCTCACACACACACACAAACACAAACACACACTCACACATTTATGTGTGTAAAGTATTTAAGTTAATAAAATATATGAGGGAGCCAACCTTAAGAAGTACTGGTGATGATTAGGCTCCCTTTGCCTGCCTCCACTCTCTCTGCCCTGTTGTATGCCCTTGTCTGCTGGCTTCCAGTTTGTGGCACCAGTGAGGTGGTGGCGGTGGGGGGGGGGGGGCGGCAGCAGGAAGTCAAAAAGTGCTTGGAAGAGAGAGAGGCCATAGTATTTCCTTGTCACTGCTCCCACATGTTTGGAAGCTGCATCTCCGGTGGATCCTAGCCGCACCTCCACAGTTACTGTATCCTATGCTGGGGGCCCACAGTGCCCCCTCCAGGCCTCTGCTCTCACTGAGCATCATTGGTCATGCTCTCCCCAACCCCTTTCCCCCAGACTCAGGATAACAACAGCTTCTCCCTGCTGCCAGTCCCTCGGCATCTCAACATTCCTTATTTATTCCTTTACCCTGCCCACACCTCTGTAGGTAGTCTTTCACCAACATTTCCCAACTCTGACCAATACAACAAAGACCTCCTAAGGATACCAGTATTTTAGCAAAATTTAGAGAAGGGTAAGAAGCGAATTAACATTAATAAATGCATTTCAAGTTAATATGTTGCAAAATGTTCACTTGGGGAGGTAATTTGGTTTTGGAAACAAAACCAGAATGAAAACCCTAGAATGTAGTAGTAACAACTTTTTGAATGTATATCTGGTAAAATGAGGCTGCAGGGCTTGGATAAGCAGGAAGAATCATTATTATGTATGAGCTGGTATGTAAAGGCAATTTCTAAACATTTTACTCTATCCTTTGGTCTCAGGCATATCCTAATCAGCTCAAGGCTCTTAATAAATCTCTCTCTGTCCATGGACAAGATCCTAGCTTCCCACCAAAACATGGCCCCTCCTGCAGATCATGTCTCCTGGCTCTGGCAATATCTCTGGTTTATATCTCCACCACAGGATTGCACATTCTGTCCTATTTAGCCTGCCCCTAGTCTTCCCCAGGTCATCTTAGTACAGGTCTCTGTTCTGAATTCTATTTTCCTCTGTGCTCTGAAGCTACAGGACTGTCCAGCCCACTGCCCAGTCCCAGCCTCAGCTCCCAGAAGCCCAACCTCACCAGCATGCAGGATCCCCACCCCCCCCCACACACACACTATCCACTCACCCAGAAAGGATTTCAAATAACTCATTTTGACATGTATTCAAAAAGTGTACAAATGTTCTTCTCATTTCTCAGAGGGAGAAGTCATAAATCAAAGGGTTTCAGGGAGCAAACCTGAAATAGAAACCATATCTTCTCAATGATTTACTTCCCTAGATTCCATTTGTTAGAACAGAAGTCCTCACATTATTCAGCTCATGTAGTTCCTACAATAATTTTTGAAAAAATTATGTACCCTCTTGCCCATTTTAAGCTGACATCTCAAATTTTTCATCATAAGTTTTAAATAAGTTCATTTCTTATGAATAGTGAGAATTCACTGTAACTGAAATAAATATTTCTTAATATAATTCAATAAAATATATGTTAACTATCTCATTAAATAAAGCTTGCCAAGTCTGACAGAAATCTCATAAAATTTTATCTGTTTTATTCAATGTATTGTCAAATAAAGACAAATCCAGACTTATGAAAGGATAGACTGTTTGAAAGATTATTGCAACAGCAAGAAGGTTCAGACCACAAGATGACAAGCATATCTAGGGTCAGGCAAAAAAGGCTTTCTTCACAGGGAGGAGTAAACAAGGCTGAAAAGAACCTGAATTGGACAGGTGATCAGGGAATGCTGCTCTGTGTGGTCAGTTTTGGGAAGGGGTCATTAAAAGAAACCATTCCTTATTCTGATGCTGGCTCAGGCTGAGGGTGGGTCAAAGTTCAAGGTCAAATGGGAAGGAGAAAATCTTAACTATAGAGGTTGGGTCAGATCAGGTTAACAAGCATTTTGTTCTGATTGTTCAGTGGAGACTAAAAGTTCAGCTAGTCATTTATGAGGCAAAGGATGGAAATTTGGAGGGTCTATGTCTGGCTTGTGTTAGGTAAACAAGAAGATTATCCCTATCACTTATCTCAGTCATATGAGAAAGAGTGGTTTTTGCAGTAAGCCGTTTCCCAGAATACAAAGGAAGGGGAGATTTCTTTAACCATAGATGATTTCCGGAATTACAAAGCTCAGATAAAGTTTAACATTTTCTGTAAAATACTCCTGTTACATTAATATGACTAAATGTCACTAATCTATACTGTTCCATATATTCTGAATTCAGAGTGCCCCAATACGGGCCAGCATATCCCAAGGAAAATGCAGGGAGTGCTATGTGTTTAAGGTTCCTTGAGTTGTAGTGAAAGGGCATCTCCTAACCAGTGTTTCCATATGTCTCATTGTTTGCTGCTCTGGGTGGTTTCATGCTCCATGGCAATGTACCACAGTAGGATCTAGAATGGATGTGGGCTCTGCCTTCCTTCTATAAAGCGGGAGAACTACTTAAAGTTATTCTTTCCTGGAGTATCCTGGGAAAGTCTTTGCATAACTGCCTCTTAGTGTAATAAACACTGTTCTAGACTACCAGTGGTTTCTGCCAGGTAAAATTTAGCTGACATTTTTGTTAGTATTCTTTAAAGTTCAAAGGTATCAGATAATGCAATAAACAATAATAAATATGTTCCCTATAACTACATCTCCTTCTCATGGGTCATTAGACATGTATATTGCACTGAACAAAACCTCTCTGTTAGGCATATCAAGACCTTAGAAGACAGCTATGAGTAAGTTTTAGAAAATCTAAACTTATATATTCATTGTAGTGGGCAATGGAAACAAGAGAGGAAGGATCAGTGATGTGTATTTCTACCTAGCTAGTTAAATTTTTCATTGGTTATCTTATCCAACACTCGATATTCTCTCTTGGAAGTATAGAATATTCTGTCAGTTTTTGAATGAGAAAATTCAGGGTCACAAAGGTTATTCAATTTGCTCATGTTGTAACCGAGCAGAACCCTACGAGTCCTTCCCAGAAGAGAACCCCACCCATGTTCTCCATCTGCCTTTTGTCTGTAGAAAAACTTTAGTCAAAGAATAAATTTAATCAGAGAAGTGAGAAAATACAAAAAGGAAGGAAAAACGTCAAGCAAGACAAAATGATAATACTTTAGCCACTAAACAAAGTCAAGGACCTTTAGTTCTTCCTCGAGGACTATAGATAATATTCTGAGCCATGTTCTTTGAGCTGTTTGGCAGATAATGAAACCCCCTTCTTTGGCAGGTGGAAGAAGTTAACTGTATGCTGCCCACAAGCATGTAGACCCCAGAAAGTTGGAACCAGAAAGTTGATGGTGCTGACTCCCAATTACCTCACCACCAACCAATCAGAAGAATGTCCATGAGCTGATCTTGCCCTTGAATACTATGAGACTCCTCACTACCCCATCCAGGGCGGGACAAACATTCTTAAGTGCATTAGCCCACTGTGGCACCCTTTGGCTGGCAAAGCAATAAAGCTATTTCTTTCTACTTCACCTAAAACTCTGTCTCCAAGATTTAATCCTGCACTGGTGTACAGAGGCTGAATATCGGCAGCAATGGGAACCAGAGTCAGTGGAAGGACCAAGACTCCGAATAGTTTTACATTACCCCAAATTCTGTCCCCAATCTTTTACACTAGGCTTCCTATTTTAAAAATTGCTAAATTTAGAAGCAGGCCTTGATAAGATCTGGTTCTGCTATTACCCCCTGTACCATCCAGTACAAGTCCATGAGACTCTCTAATATTTGGCTTTCTTTGTCATAAGATGGAAATAGTATTATATACCTCATACAGGGTTGAGAAGGCAAAATGAGACAAAGTATGTAAAAATACTTTGAAAACTCTACAAATATTAGATATTGTAAAGAAACATGGGTGTTGTCTAATTCCAATGATCTTGACCACAGCTGGTTTCCAAAATATTTACATAAAGAAGATTTCCAATCCTCTCCCCTCTACACACACACACAAAGCAATTTTTATTTGGCTTTACTAAAAAAAAAAAAATCAGTACAGAACAGCTGCACTTGAAATACAATTTATTGTATAACCATTGAATTTATACACAATTTACCAGGAAATCATGTATTTATATAAAATAAATATATCATTGAAGGCAAAAAATAAATGATTCTCTCTATATACAACCTAAGACACAGTGAAATAGTGTTTCATTTTGGGTCCCCTATCATCAGAATAAGCATACACATTGGAACATGCTCAAAGACATGCAGAAAGAATGATAGAGGGCTGAGGTGATTGATTCATGAGGAGAGATTAACAGAATTAAATGTACATAGTGGGTCAGGCAAAGACTACCAGAAGGACAAGATAACTGTCTACTGATAGCTGATGGTGTAAACACCAAAGCAGAAGAGAAATTATTTAGCAAGCTAAAAGATAATATGACTTTGAGTAATGGGGTGAAATTTAAAAAAGAAAAGAAAAAATATACAAGCTAAATTTTATGAAAAAAAAAAACAAACTCCTGGCAGTGAAATCTATTAGCCCGTGGAAGTGTCTCTAATAACAAAATTTGAAGAAGTGAAACCCCTTGAAATATTTAAAACAAGGGAAAAAATAAACTTAGCAGTTTATGATAAAAAATAAACAAAAGTGAGAAGGGACACCTGATGACAAAATAAATCCTTGCTATCCTTGATCATCATATTTGGTGCTTTTAATGGTCAAATCCAAATTTTTTTAAGTTTTTATTTTATTAAGAAATGATCCATTATATATCAGGCTGCCTTCAACTGTCATTCTTATTTACAACACTCTGTTCCAATGGTTTTATTAATGTTGAACTGAAAAATGCTTTATGCAACCAAATGCTAACATAATTTCAAAATGCAGGCATTACAATATCAAATTTACTTTAAAAAGTGTATCCTAGGGCTTCCCTGGTGGCGCAGTGGTTGAGAGCCCGCCTGCCGATGCAGGGGACATGGGTTCGTGCCCCAGTCCGGGAGGATTCCACGTGCCGTGGGGCGGCTGGGCCCCGTGAGCTATGGCCGCTGAGCCTGCGCGTCCGAAGCCTGTGCTCCGCAACGGGAGAGGCCACAACAGTGAGAGGCCCGCGTACCACAAAAAAAAAAAAAAAAGTGTTATTCTAAAGGAAAAATAGTAAAGATTAGTATTTAAATTTTATTATATTTAAAACTATTTTTAGGCATTTAGTCTCTCACAACAGGGTGAACAAAATAATTTTAAGAACATATTGTTCTATTATGTTACAGTGCAAGAATTTTTTATATTTATTTGCTGCATTCAAACTTTTGCAGTTAAAAAGAAAAACTTGCAGTTTAGCATAGTGAAAAGAGAGCTAAATTTACAGTCAACACACTTAATTTAAATCTGACTTTATTATATCTCTCTGATCTTCAATTTCTTCTTTTATAAATAGTGAGTTACATTAAGCTGGTCCTGAAGTAATTGCAAATAAGAAAAATAATGTTGCCTCTGAGAATGACACTTTAAAACCAACATGCTATAACTAAGAGCAAAGACCTACATGGCATCTGAATACACAGAATGATTTCCCTTATAAATTCACAAATTCGTGCTTGGGGTTATACTTCAGCATATTGTGAATTAGGTTATTCTACCCTGAGTATTCTAGCTCTAGATTTATAAAATTGATTATCAAACACTTAATCATGAAAAATTCAGCAAAATAAGGATAGCATGAAGGGGCTCTTGGGTTGCCATCGAGTGGCAACACTTTTTGCATTGTCACACCTAATTTGATCTTCATAACTGAGGGGAAAATATCTTTTATTGATCAGTGGAGAAATACCCAGCATCAATCCCACCAATCATGTACTTTATTTCTAAACCATACAGAGGGCCTCTTGACCCTCTCTCTTGCCACTGAATGGCCACATCCGCACTTCAAATCTTCATCATTCCCCATCCACTCTTCTCCTAGCCATTGGAGCTGTTGCTGTCTCTTCATCATAAGCATAAAGATTTGGCCCATTCAAAAGTATTTCAAATCTATACAGTGTTGAAGTATTTCATTTCTTTCTAGCATAGGTATGAACCTTAAAAATAATTCAGTTTCAGATTCTCATATTACATGAGACAGGAAAAGAGAGTAGAAACAACATTTAAAATCAAGTTATTGTAGAAATAAATAAATGTATCTTTCTTCCCAGTTTAGGAGGAAGAAATAGTGAGACCTGGAACATATGGACCATTGTTAGGAAGGGAATATTATGAAGTTTTGGATATACCACAGGATGCTGAGCTTAGGTTATGAGTAGGTCTACATGCAAAAAAAAAAAAAAATGTTTGGCCTCTTGAGCAGGCAGGGACAAGGTGGATTGAGGAAAGAGAGAGCAACATTGCTAAGAGCTGGAACTCAGATTGCCATAAACAGCTGCTAAGGGATTTCTTAAGGACAGGAAGGCCCAATAATCAACCTAAAGTTGTGAGTGTTGCTGAAATGTAAGTCCTCTCTATCTCCCCAAATATTCACTAAATTCTGCTCTACACAAAAAGGTCTTAGACTGCTTACTTTTGTTTGCATTTATTATTTTTTTTGAGAGGTGGTAATTGTTTAATTATCTTTATTTCATTAAACTGTAATTATGGATATTTTGTGGATAAAAAGACAAAGGGGCTGAATTCTATGTCAGTTTCAATATAGAACAGCTCAGATGAGTGGTGGATAATTACAGACAACCAGTTAAGCAGGATTTGAAGGACAATGCAAGCTACTCTATCCTCCCTGAAATCTTAATAAAGAATGACAGAAACATAGGCTTAGAAGAGCCCTGTCTTAGTCCATATGTGCTAAATACCACAGACTGGTTAGCTTATAAATAGCAGAAATTTATTTTTTCACACTTCTGGATGTTGGGAAGTCCAAGACCAGGGTGTCAGCATGGTCATGTGAGGGACCTCTCCCTGGCCGCACATTGTATCCTAACACAGTGGAAGGGACTAGCTAATTCTCTGAGACATATTTTATAAAGGCACTAATCCCATTATGAGAGCTCCACCCTCATGACCTAATAAACTCCCAAAGGTCCCACCTCCTAACACCATCACCCTGGGCTTTAGGATTTCAAAATATGAATTTGGGAGGGAAAAAAACAATCAGATCATAGCATTACCCAAAAGCTTAGCCTCTCAGCCTCTCTGTACACCGAATCAAATATGCCGAATCAAATCTCAGAAACAGAGTTTTGGGTGAAGTAGAAAAGGATAGCTTTATTGCTTTGCCAGGCAAAGGGAGACACACCAGGCTTCTGCCTTGAAAAACTATGTGTCTCCACCCCAGAGCATGTGATGAAGGGTTTTATAGCAGTGGTTCAAAGGTGGTGTCTCTGACAAGATTAGGGTGTGAGCATCTCATCTCTTAATCTCATGAGCTTCTCTGGCCCCTTCAATCTTGCCTCAAGTGTTTTCATGGCTGCTCCTCCTTTGATTAGCAACAGTTCAAATCCACCCTTTGGAAGTCAGGGAAGGTCATGGACGCTGGAGTCTTGCCTATAAGAAATGGTGGACAAAAGGTGGTCTCCATGCCCAGGCCCCACTTGGTTTCAGTGCCTGGGAGCCCCACAGGGCCCTACTCTGTTTCAATATTATGTCCTATTTTACTGTATTTAATTTGACTTCTAAGGGTCAAGTTACTCCTGTATGCATCTGAGTTATATAAAATGGAGAAATTGAGACCCAAATTTTTCAAGTGGTTTACCCAGGATTTCCCAGCACAATTCAGGTTTGCTGATTCTCATAGCTTTCCTCCATTATAAGAAGTTAATTTCAAACTTCACATTGGTCAATTACAGCCTCTGGAGTACAGGTTCCTGCATATGGCTCTTGGGTATTTGAAAATGTAACTTGAAATGCTACTGGGGCCCCAGAACTGAGACAAAGCCAGAGGGCCCTGGAAAGTTTCCTTCCTTCAACCCCTGAACTGTGGCAACCACAGATCCGCAAGCTTATTAACAATTTAATAAGGCCTGAGGTACTTGGCTTTAACTAGGCTTGCTGCTCAACTCCAGACTGTTTTCTTTGATGGCAAACATATGGCAGGGAGCTCTTAAGGTTGAAAAATACACCAAGAGAAGACTCACTCTTCCCTACGGCCTTGCTGTTCTGATGTCAGTCGTTCTATTCCTGCTAACCCTTGGATTACATGACCACTTCCACCAAATATATGGGTACTCTGGCCTTGCACTAGGCTTATGTCAAGGCTTAGATTTAGTTGATGAATGCCAAATTAATTATTTCTAGAAACACAGGGATTTTTGTTTGGTACATACTTCTCATTTAATGCATAGAGCTGCTCTGAGAAAATATTTATTGTGAAGAACTCAAGTGAATGCTTGCTATGTGATATTTTTGGCCTCTCCTGGGGCTAGGAAGGCAAGAGCCAAACTCTTGAAGCTGAAGGTCCATGGTAGGGGACAGTTTTGTTTCTTAGATCAAGGAGTTCCAGAGCTGAGGATACGTTTGTTTCCCAGATCAAGGGCAAGCACTGCGGGTGCTCAGGAGTGAAATCCTACAAAGGCTGTGACTCTCAGCACCCCTGCTGCCAGCTCCTGTATATTGAGCCTTAAAGGAATACAGAAACAAGTTAAACACATTTTATTAGGCAGAATTTACACCAAGCTCCTGAGAATTGAGAGAGTAAATAACATTTTCCTTCTTTATTATGTTGGCTGCCTCTTATGGACTACCTCGTAGAATGCGAGGCTAGTATACAATCAAGTTCCAAGTAAATAACATCATTAATTCAAATGGAATGAAGTGTGAAACATGACCCTATCCAAACTATTATATGTATATATACTTTTTTAAATTAGAATGATCTCATGTGAAAGTGACAGGAGTGTGCTGTAATTTAGAAACAGATGAATCATCCAGTGTTCCCAGGATAACATTTTTATGTACTGATGAAATCTATGTAATATATCTTCTCAAAAAAAATAAACCTCTGCTCATAAAATACCTTTATGAGAGTTTACCGAGTTGGGCAGAAATGGCAGTTAATGTCTGGAGTGCCTATTAAAGTACAGGTCCTTTGTTTGATAGCGATTATAGAGCATATTATTAAAACTGCATTCACAAAATGTTAACAATTCTCACTGTATACAGATCCACACAGAAAATAAGGCTTTTAACTTGTGGAGATTAAATACCCAGTAAAATATTTATTGTTGCACAATGTATTGTTAACTATGTTGACTACTCTTCAGTAAGGTGCTACATAAATGAAAAATTAACCGCTGTAGAATAGAAAATAGTTTAAAGTCCTGAAGCAAGTTCCTATGCATACAAAATAGCTTTGGAAACATTTCAGTGAAGAAGACACCGTAGTAAGATACTTGACAGCAAACCAAAACCAAGACCAGCACTGGAATTGCTAAGTTAAGGAGCTGCATGCAACCGTGGGTGGTCTGAATTAATGGTGTTGAAGGGCGCATGTGGAGTTTGGGGAGAAGATGAAATTTCACTGATACTGTAACTGCATCTCAGCAATCAGAGGCACAAGTCTGCTGCTGTTGTGTTGTGAAATTTAAGAGAGATAATAAACTTCCACATTAAAATTTCATTTCATATTTTGAGAATTAAAAAAAAAAATGATTGCCTTCCTCACTCTGTGCTTTAGAAACCTCTCTGGTGAAATCACCCTACAGTCTGAAATGTGAGTGTATAGTGGATTACATTTTTAGTGTTAATCAGAACACTTCACTCAAACAGTAATCTCAGAATTCTTTCTCTTCATTGATTTTGCTTCTTTCTCCCTTTAAAAC
This sequence comes from Orcinus orca, assembly GCF_937001465.1. Classification (NCBI taxonomy): domain Eukaryota; kingdom Metazoa; phylum Chordata; class Mammalia; order Artiodactyla; family Delphinidae; genus Orcinus; species Orcinus orca. The sequence goes on from NC_064559.1 coordinate 128,259,600, forward strand.
TCTGTGTTAGCAGACTTCCTTTTAGACTTTTGAGAAATGACAATTTCTCTCGTGTGTTCTGGAAATTAGTTTAAAAAAACAGCTACCTCACTTTGCTGTTTGCCTAAAACACTTAAATAGTAGCCAAAAATACCAAATTTTCATCCTTCTGGTACTGAAGTAGCCTAAGATATTGATGTGAGTTAGAACCCAACTGGGAAGGAAATCTTACTGTCCAGAAATTACCTAGTTTGTATGTGCTCTCCTGTGAAGGCTTAATTAAGTTGCTGAATCCATTTTCTGAGTTTCTGTAAGAGCACAGTACCTGACAGCACTAATCAAGGTAACTTTTTTTCTTGACTTTTAAAACAAGTTTGGAATCAAGGATTTGCCTAGGATCTTTTGTGGTGAACCTCATTCTCATAGATGCCTCCCAGTATGTAAACCCCATACACATGTAAGCCTACTACTAGTTAGACACTACTGTAAGCTGAATTGACTTTGTACATTCTCATTCTTTGTTCAGAACATTCCAAAACTGTAAATTGTCCAGTATCTTAGAGGAATTGAAAGGATGACTACCGTGGGTGAAAAATGTCACCTGCCCTATCAGTCAATAAAGGATGTTGCAGCCATCAAGCCATCAGCCATTGAAGCCGCCCCCAACTGTGCACCCTGAGGGGATTCAGGATGGAGAAAAACAGGATACTGGCCCTAGATGGTTAAAGTGCATAGTAAAGGAATGATTTCAATATGCCCAGACTCTTGCATCTTCCCATACATAGAAAAGAGCTAAATTTATTAACTTGAGATGTCTGCTTTTCTCTATTTCACAGTAATCTTTTGATGTTCTGATTAACTGGTTTTTGTTGCAAAAACTCCTAAGTAACCCGTCTCCTCCCTCACCTCTTCAAAGCTGTCCCTCAGAGCTGTCTGAGAGGCTGCTTCCTGGGCTTAAGTCCTCAGCAAGTCCACCAAATAAAACATAATTCTCAACTTTTATGTTGTGCATTTTTTTCAGTCAACACTACCTACATCCTCTTCTTAACTGGAAAGATATCACTTTTTACTATAAAAATCATACAGAGTCAAGATAAAAAGTACTTTTAAAAAGCATTCTCTCGGTGTAATTAACCTATTTCTTGGAATTAATTACACCTAGACTGGATTTTGAGATGCTTGAGTGCAGGGAGCATATTTTAATTCATGTATGTTGAATGTGTCTGGTGAATAATCGGCACTCAGTAAATATTTGTTGAAAGAACAAAGAATGAATGGGTGAGTATATATTGCTACCTCCTTCTACACGCTCCAAGTTAGTATTGTGGTTGAGAATATTATCTTGAGAGTGAGACATTGTAAGGCAGGGGGAAGGGGATTAGAATTAACAGGAGCTCATATCTTTTTGAAGAAATTTGAAGAAAAACGTAGAAGAATTTGCACTGTCCTAGAAAAAGGGTCAAGAGACTTTACAAACATTAATGTGTCCGAACAAATTTCTTTATTCTTGAAACATGTGAAAGAGCTTGTGGAAAACATGATTCTAAGAGGTGGTCAAATCTGGTGTTTTGCCAAATGCTTATCATCTTTAGCCATCTCTTTATTGTCTTGCAAAGGGGGGATTCCCTTCCCCATCCTTACAAAGATGGCAGTTCAGATGAGACGGGTCTACTTATGCTTATCTGTCAACAGGCAAACTTCCTACAGAAACAAACAAACAAAATATATAGATATAGATATATTTTGTTTATAATATATATATATAGTTTTTTTTTTCCAGCCACATAACCAGAAACTTCTTTCCACTCAAATGACAATGAACAGAATGAATTGAGGCCCTGGAGAAAAATTCCGCGTTTTAGACTTTTCAGAATCCTAGAAGGAACATTCTTTCTTTAAAACAAAACAAACATAAAACAACCTAGCAATGGGAAATTATTTCCTTGACTCACTACTGCAATAGACATTCCTAAGAAAAGCCCAATAAATGAAGAAGTCAAGCTCAAATCTGGGCTCCTAATGAATCTGTAAAAGTTGATGACAAGCTTTCTGGTATAATACATTATTACATAGAAACAGTGTTGCTATTATCAGCCTGTCCTGCAGGGAACAATAGGATTATTCGCTAGAATGTCAGTTGCATGAAGCATCTGATAAATGCTACTATAAGCCACAGATATAGAAACTTAAGAGTAAAGAAAAAAGAAATTGGGATAAGGAGCTTGGTTACTATCTTGTTGCAAGCTCAATTAATCTTTGTTTTCCACTTATTGAAGGAAGGATGAAGTAAGTCATTGCTTTTGCCCAATTTTAAAAACTTGTAGGGCTTCCCTGGTGGCGCAGTGGTTGAGAGTCCGCCTGCCAATGCAGGGGACACAGGTTCGTGCTCCGGCTCGCGAAGATCCCACATGCAGCGGAGCGGCTGGGCCCGTGAGCCATGGCCGCTGAGCCTGCGCGTCCGGAGCCTGTGCTCCGCAATGGGAGAGGCCACAACAGTGAGAGGCCCGCGCACCAAAAAAAAAAAAAAACAAAAAAAAAAACTTGTATTAGACTTTCTATAGTATGAAGAAAAATATATTTGCATTTTGTAAAATAAGGGACTTACACTAGATTCACCTTTCATGTCTAATTATTTTCTGTGATTTTATAAATTCACTTAAAAATCAACAGCCATCCCCTTCTAAACAAATGAGTTACCTATGATACCAGTGTCCAGTCTTGTTCTTAGAACAGGGTAAGTGTATAATATATTTTTGTTGTTGCATTGAATCTACAACAAATCTTTCAAAAAGAAAAAGATAAACTATGTCCCCAGCATTTTAGAATGCAATATTGCTTTTAAGAAGAAAAGTTAGGGAACACTATGCATCTTACACCTTCAGATTGCCTTTTTGCAAATATCACAGTGTAACAAGGAGGATGCAGAATAGCTTGTGGAACTGAGTTTTAAGCTTCTCCTTCTACAATAGTCTTTGATCATGTAGAAAAAATATGTTAAAAATGTCCTTCTAATATTGAGTAACATCTGTGCTACACATTCTGCTAGTACTAGCAATTCATAAATTAAAATAACTGGCAATTTTTCACTAAACTTATGTCAGCCAGTGCCTGGTCAGTGTAGGAGAGGATGTTAAATCATAAACATTAAAGAAGTTTTCCTAAACAAAAGACCATCCCCATTAATTTCAGCGGTTTAAATAAATGGTTAAATAAACCATCTGGTATATTCTGAGAGACTTGTATTTTTTCTCCTCAAAAAATCTGAACAGATTAACCTTAATTCACATTTGAAATTCTCCTGACTGCTGGATGATAGAGGGCAACAGTATATCTCAAAATCAGACAAGCTCCTGCGTATCCCAGATACAATGTCACAGAGGCTCTGCTTTTAAGAGGCCGGTATCCATAAAGGCAGCGACTGATTTGTGTGTTTATTTCTAAATCTGTGGTGTTCCTTAAAAGTAATGTACTCTTATTGTGCTCTATCTGCACACTAATCTGCTAACATTTATTCAGCATTTTTTTGTGATTAGAACTATAAAGGAAGGTATTCCAAAAGTTTGTACATACAAATGGTCGAATTTTGGTGAAAAGAAAAAAATCAATAAATGGGTGTGTGGAGGGTGAAGAGAAAACTCTGTTAGAAATACAGCAGAAATGACCTGCTTTGCAAAGACAAATCCTCGAAAAAGAACCATCCACTGAGCCAAATTCTGATTGTCATTGAAATCCAAAAGGAAAGCAGTCTTTAGTAATTCCAGTTTAAATGACACATTAAATTCAAGGAGGAAAGCGTTTAGGCTGACTTCCGACTTCTTCAAAGCCACATTCACTGTCAGAAGAAAAGGAGCAATTTCTACAAGATTCTCAGGGAATGTGTGGCTCAAGATATTAGACCCAGACAAGATACAAGTCAAGAGAAATGGCAACCAAAAATATGCTCAAACGTGCTTCTGGGTAGTAGAGTCATTTTCACAATGTTGATTCTTCCAATCCAAGAACATGGTATATCTCTCCATCTATTTGTATCACCTTTAATTACTTTCATCAGTGTCTTATAATTTTCTGCATACAGGTCTTTTGTCTCCTTAGGTGGGTTTATTCCTAGATATTTTATTCTTTTTGTTGCAATGGTAAATGGGAGTGTTTTCTTGACTTCACTTTCAAATGTTTCATCATTAGTGTATAAGAATGCCAGAGATTGCTGTGCATTAATTTTGTATCCTGCTACTTTACCAAATTCATTGATTAGCTCTAGTAGTTTTCTGGTAGTGTCTTTAGGATTCTCTATGTATAGTATCATGTCATCTGCAAACAGTGACAGCTTTACTTCTTTTCCAATTTGGATTCCTTTTATTTCTTTTTCTTCTCTGTTTGCTGTGGCTAAAACTTCCAAAACTATGTTGAATAAGAGTGGTGAGAGTGGGCAACCTTGTCTTGTTCCTGATCTTAGTGGAAATGGTTTCAGTTTTTCACCATTGAGGACGATGTTGGCTGTGGGTTTGTCATATATGGCCTTTATTATGTTGAGGAAAGTTCCCCCTACGCCTACTTTCTGCAGGGTTTTTATCATAAATGGGTATTGAATTTTGTTGAAAGCTTTCTCTGCATCTACTGAAATGATCATATGGTTTTCTTCCTTCAATTTGTTAATATGGTGTATCACGTTGATTGATTTGCGTATATTGAAGAATCCTTGCATTCCTGGAATTTTCCCCACTTGATCATGGTGTATGATCCTTTTAATGTGCTGTTGGATTCTGTTTGCTAGTATTTTGTTGAGGATTTTTGCATCTATGTTCATCAGTGATATTGGCCTGTAGTTTTCTTTCTTTGTGACATCTTTGTCTGGTTTTGGTATCAGGGTGATGGTGTCCTCATAGAATGAGTTTGGGAGTGTTCTTCCCTCTGCTATATTTTGGAAGAGTTTGAGAAGGATAGGTGTTAGCTCTTCTCTAGGGAATGTAAATTGATACAGCCACTATGGAGAACAGTATGGAGGTTCCTTAAAAAACTAAAAATAGAACTACCATACGACCCAGCAATCCCACTACTGGGCATATACCCTGAGAAAACCATAATTCTAAAAGAGTCATGTACCAAATGTTCATTGCAACTCTATTTACAATAGCCAGGACATGGAAGCAACCTAAGTGTCCATCAACAGATGAATGGATAAAGAAGATGTGGCACATATATACAGTGGAATATTACTCTGCCATAAAAAGAAATGAAATTGAGTTATTTGTAGTGAGGTGGATGGACTTAGAGTCTGTCATACAGAGTGAAGTAAGTCAGAAAGAGAAAAACAAATACCGTATGCTAACACATATATATGGAATCTAAGAAAAAAATTAAAAAAGGGTCATAAAGAACCTAAGGGTAAGACGGGAATAAAGACACAGACCTACTAGAGCATGGACTTGAGGATATTGGGAGGGGGAAGGGTAAGTTGGGACAAAGTGAGAGCGTGGCATGGACGTATATACACTACCAAACGTAAAATAGATAGCTAGTGGGAAGTAGCCGCATAGCACAGCAAGATCAGCTAGGTGGTTTTTGACCACCTAGAGGGGTGGGATAGGGAGGTGTGAGGGAGGGAGATGCAAGAAGGAAGAGATATGGGAACATATGTATATGTATAACTGATTCACTTTGTTATAAAGCAGAAACTAACACAGCATTGTAAAGCAATTTTACTCCAATAAAGATGTTAAAAAAAAAAAAGTGCTTCAGGATCCCTTATACAATGAAAAACAAAATCAGAACTCCCATATTCTCCATACACATCTGATGAACACTTCATATGAAAACTCCTCAAAACTCAAGAGTTAAAATAAACCCCTCAGATTGGAGAAGCTACTGCAAAATAACTGGAACAGGACATATCTGAATAAAACCAAGATTTTTTCCTGCAGTAATTACAGTTAAAACGTAAGGTAAGTATAAGCTTAATAACAAAAACATAATAGACAATTTCAATAGACATTAAATCTTATAATATATAACTATTAAAAATTAAGAAGTGGAGATGAAAGCTGGGAGCAAGCATAAAGCGCTAATATCTTCATTTCTCACAGCAGAGATTGGTACTGATGAAGGTTAAAACATGTTAAAAATGGCAACTCAAATGCAATATTTTTCACAATTTCTTAGGATTAGAGGGTTCTACTATGAAACAGTATCTTTGGGCACAGAGAAATATTTTGTTGGAGTTCAAAAATCCTTTTATTTCTTAGGAAATTCTTCTTTATTAAACTCAAACAAATGAAACAATTAATTTGTTTAAAATAGTAGTAATGTTTAACGTCATTTCAAAAAGTTTTTCTCTTTCTTTATTTGCCTACCTGACCACTCAACCATCCAACCTTACAGCAATAGCTCATAGAGTTGCTGACTAAGGATAATGCCTGTCATGGAGAAAGATGGAATTAGAAGAAATATTTTACTTTTTTTCTCTGTAACTTTCTGTCAGATTTTTTATAATAAATATATATCATTTTTTATTCAATGATATGGTTATTCTCCTGAAAAAAAAAAGTATAAAATAAAAAAGAGCCATTCAAGAGATCCTAAATATAAAAGTCCCTTTCTCTCCATATCCCAAAATGACTTAATTGGTCATTGTCTACTTTAACTTTAGGACAGAGCTCATCTTAATGCCGTTCTCCACCTGGGTTTCATATTTTGAATTTAAGCAATTTACTTTTTAATTTATCAATTAATACTTTTAAAAAGTTTTATCTTAGTAAGATATAAGGATTAAAACCATGTAATAAAAAGCAGCAGTCTCTTACTTTACTTCTCCTCACCTCTAGTTTGGGTGCCTAGAGCAGTTCCTCTTAACCTTTATCATTGGGGTTTCCCTTCTTATTTCCCCTCACTCTTACTTTGCAGTTTTAGAAATGCCTATTGGTGTACTTTAATAATAGATGAGAAACTAGTTCATAGATACTATTTCCTAATTTTCCTAATTTACCAACAACCTATATAGTTTTTATCATCAATATTAGTTTCTCCACTGGTTATATCTTTACCCACAAAAAACATAATTTAGAGTTTATTTCCACTTCATTTCCCAGAAGTTTAACCATACATTTAATTTTTAATTTCAGGTTTTATATTTTCTAGTTCCAAAATATCCATTTTATTTCCTTTTGTAAATTCAATTTCTCTGTTCAAATTCTACATCTCTTTGTCCATTATTCATGTATCCTTCTAACATATTTGTGATCCCTATTCAGTGTTCCTGTCTACTAATTCCAACATCTGAATCTATTTCTATGACTACTTTTTCTGTTGATTAGTATTTATTTTATCTTGTATATCTCTTAATTATTTATTGTACTCCAGACATAATATTTAAAAAAGCATTATAAACTGAGTAAAATGTTTCCCAGATGGGAATTTAGCAACTTGGTAACTGGTGTAGGAAAATGATCACTTCAATCTAAACAGTAGTTGAGCTAGTCTGGGACTAGGCTGGAACTTTAGTTAGTTTCAACTTACCTCTAATTTCAAGTATCTTCTGGGTGAGATTTTTCCCTCCATATGTTGCAATCTCTTTCCTCTTGCAAGATATAAGGACTGTGAGGCTACAGAGAGCTCTTTTTGCTTTCTAGCCAAAACTCTTGTCTTCCATGCTGCTACTGCCGAACATTCAACAAAAGTCCTGTGGGGGAAGAAAATCAGCAAGCAGAAAGAATTAGTTTTGTGTTTAGGGGTCCTATAGATCTAACATGTCAGCCAACAATGTTACTAAATCTCTTGTTTCTTCTTACTCCAGAAAGGTGCTTCTGCCTTTGTCAGGCCTCGTTTTTAACTTGCCTATACCCAGCCCCACAGACCATCCAGAGAGGAAAGTGGCAGATGATTCCGGATACTTAGAAGTGTCTTGTCCTCGGGATACAGTGCTCTCTAAAAGTGATAAAAAGGAGATCATTTTTAGTTTTTTCTATTATCTCAATTTATTATTTTCCAGGTGATTTTCCTTGACTTAATTTCTTTTTTTTCCAACTCAAGTATGCTTTCTTGTTTGTGTTTGGTATTTCTTCCTTTTCCAATAAGGCAGTTTTCATGTTATTAAGGCAGTATTTTCCAAATCCCTCTAGGAACACTAATTAGAATATCTTGTATCCTTCAAAATATGTTTTTTCCCATGGGAAGGATTTTTCTCTCTCTTTTTTAAAAGCATCTGAGTCTTTATCCTTTGCATTGAGAATTTTCCCTGATTTTCCCTGAACAAGAGATGCTTGTTCTCCATTTAATTAAGAGACTACAGCAAATCTGACTGTGAACACGGTGTAGGGCTTGGCAGACTTTAATATGAGTGGGCAAAGAGCTGGCAGTTGAGTTTTCAGGTCCCTAAATGACAGAATATGCATCACTTAATTCTGGGGTGCTATCTCTTCCACTAACTACCTTAGTTCCCCCCAACCCCCCACCCTGCAAGATGGTTTAGTTTATTTGAAGAGAATTGCTTGACTTTTTTCTACCATTTTTCTTTTCTCCAAGTGGGCTAAATCCTTTTATGCCAAGCAATCTGTGTGCAGACATAGGACAGAGGTAGAGAGGTCAACTGTTCCTTCTACAAACATTTAATAATACAACATTCCTACTTTTTGTAGACATACTATTTCCAACTTCCAAGCCCTACTGAATTCCTGCAGAGAAAATCTGTTTCATCCTTGGTTGCAAATTTTCTAAAGTAACCTTGACTTTATTCTTCTCATTTCTGCCTCATTGGTTACCAGTCCCCAACATATTTTTATGTTGTTGTTTGTGTGTGTGTGTGTGTTTCCAGAAGGAATAGTTCTATAGAGCAAGTAAAATGATGCATATTTCCCTCACCCACATTTTTGGTGGGGTTTATGCTTTTATGTGACCATATTGTTTTATTTGAAGTCATGTCAGTAGAGAGAAAGAAGAGAAACAGATATTCACTCTGCCATCTTGAAAGAGATTTCTTGTTTTTTTTATAAATTCCTCTTTATTAAATAATAAAATTAGATTGTAATGATATAGTTTCATCTTGGCTGTAATCAAATACCACTCTTCTTGGAAGAGTGAGAAGAAAGGGTCACTCAGAGACTATTTTAACTAAAGAAGAACTTACATTATATAAAAATAATTCCATCGACTTGTTATACCTTTGGGAAACAAAATGAAATTTGCTCTAATGGTGTCTTCTCTTTCCATTTCTTTTAAAATATTTTAATGTACTAGACATGAAAAATTTTAAATGTATCTCATGAAAAGTTTTAAAGAAACACTTATATGGAGCTACAATTGCTACTGTAAGTGAAGTACATATATATTCCTACCACTAAAATTAAAACTGTATCAAAAAGCTAGAGACCATTAGACAGAGGATGGTAAATTATCCAGTGACAAGCCAGTTCTGCTGAGATGAAAGCATGGAAGAGAAAAACAAATTAATAAATGGAATTTTCTAATTCCCATTTGATTGTGCATTTTAACTATGTGATTACCACTCAAAGTCTTTTCAGTTTTATGTGAGAATATGACATCTCACTGGCCTTAAAAAAACAAGGAATATGCATTATCTCAAAAACCAAGAAGTCCATGATTAGGAAGTTTTCATGCTTGGTGAACCCTACAGGTCATTAATGTCTTTAAGAACCCAAATTTTTCCAATCTTTCTCAGCATATGAGCTTATCTATACTTTTGGGGGCAAGTTCCTGTTATCATATGAAGATAGGACAATGGCAAGGGGAAGACGAACTATTTGTTATGTAACAAATTTAGTCTTCTAATTGAGCTTTCCAATGTTCATGAGTAAGAGAAATAGAAAGGACAGGTGGCAGAGTAAGAGTGAAAAGATGATAAGACACAAGCAACCTTGTTCTCATATGCATATGGGAATGTACAATACTAACAGGGAGAAAGGAACATGTTTTTTTTGTGTGTGTGTACACAACAGCCACCGGGGCATTGAGGGTTGCAGAGAGGTCTCTGCCACCTTTGGTCTTTCAAAGATGCTTAAGACATCAGCAGTGGCAGCCTCCAGGGGTAAGGATAGGGTTACCAGGGCCAGCGGAAGATACTACATAGCAAAAAAAGCTAATGTGTTAGCACATTACACATTAGAGCAAGAAGTGAAGGATCTTTGTATTATCACCGTATCAGAGGCATTGAAGATGGACAAAACTAGAGTTGTTCCAGAAAAGGAAGGGAAGAAAATGGCATATGTCACAGCAAAAGCTGGTGGCTCACTTTTGAGTAGATGTTAAGTATCATCTCAAGATTCCTTTGTGGGAGCTGAAGTCTGAATTAAAAATGAAATTGAGGTCACACCCTGGGTGAAGATTTTTCTCTTCTCCCTTTGGTGAACTGTTTTCAATAAACTTTTACATTGACCATGCAGCATAATGAATGTTTATCTAATCTGTTTTTCACTTCAATTGTTGCATTATTACATAGTTTGTGGTTTCATTTTTAAGTAGGAAGTTTTAAGTAATGAGGAGCTAAGTAGTTGGAGATGAGAACATGAACAGCCCCAACTCGTAGATAAAACATAAAGTAGATAGACCCAAAAAATAAGAGAGGAATGAATTTACAGCTTATAGTGATCTATCTTCTATGGAAATGGCCTTCATGAAAAGGGTGGGTCATCAGTAGCCATGCCTATGCTACTTGGCCCTGTACTCCTTGACTTGAAAGGACAGGTAGTTGACCAAAGATGAGCAATTCAGAACCTCTCTGTGGCATATTTGAAACATGAAGGCAGAGACATGGAATCTGAAAGTCACTGGAATTGAGTAATGCTAGTGGCAGCGCCTAGTGACTAAGCATCTGTTTAGGGTACCAGCAAAGTAGAGGTAGTGAAAAATGGAAAAAAAGAAATTGTGATATTATACATCAAAGCCAATCAAAACATTAAATATTTAAAATCTTTGTATTTTCAAAAATCAAGGTAGTAACAAAAAAATAATAAGAACTTTGTTGAGCTTCTTTAAACTCTTATACTGGTACAACTCTATTATCTATTTTTCATAGCCACGTTGATCCCTCCCTTTCCTGATGTGAGGTTGTCCTCTCTTTCCTTTGATTCTCTGAGTTCAACTATATCTTTCCAAAAATCCAATTTTTTTGAGGGTTCTAGAGTGCAGTTATTTAGACTATAAAATTGAAAGTAAGGAAACATAAATATCTTATACTTGTTCAATGTCCTACAGTTTATAAAATGCTTTCATCCCACTATTTTATTCTTTCAGGAATCCTAGGAGATACAGATATTATTAACTTTGTTGTACAGATAAATAAATGGATACTTAAAATACCAGTAATCATGTGCCTAATAACTTCAGAGCCCATGCTAGAAAATTAGTTCCACGTTCTCTTTGTCAGGTCAAACCAGCTAGCTTGGAAAACTAATTGAAAGTAAGGAATATTGACATAAAAGGGGAATATAGATATATATCCTGGAGACTAATTCAGGTGAAGCTAAAAATCTAGTATTTTAATTAAATTAACGGGTCCATTTCTGTTGTTTGCAACCAAAAGAATTTCTGATAATAAAATTAAGTAAAATAATACCAAATATATTTAATAAACAGTAAAGTTGCATCTAAAATTTATTACCATGTATATCAACTACAGATATTATCCAAAATGATGCCAGTACAATACTTTAGTAATGCTAAATATCACATAAATTGTGGTATTGGAACCCACAAGCCCAGTTGGTGTTTGCTTCTGTCTCAGGAGAAGGTTTTCATAGAGTGATAAAAAATACTCTGGAAAGGTACGTATTTATATTTCTGGGATTACTCTCTAGAGGTACATAGATGATTGGTGATAAGAATGGGCCTTTGTGCTCTCCAAGCAATATAATGCAAAAGCTATTGATTGTTTTGTGATTCCAAACGACAGACATCATATAATGTGTAGACTATTTGCTGATTTTTAGTCATTTTATTTTGACAAATGCACTACTGTCTTAAATCATGTTTAAATCACAAATAATTCAGTTTTTTTCCCATTCTCTCTCAGTATTCCACCACAACCAAAAACCCATAAGCAAAAGTTGACTATTTTAACTGGATGATAAGAGTGAAGTAGGCAACTGTAGGTGAAAATAGAAAGTATATAGAATCAGTATTGATCATATCTGTTCCATAGAAGGGACTATAAACAGCCCTTCCAAAAGGTAAAACCTAATCTGTGTTGAGCTGTTTGCCTTCCTCTGAATCTGGGATGCCTCATTTAATCTTCAGTAGCCCCATTTTCAAGATGTAAATATCATAGATTTTTTTTAATATCATCCAAACCATAATATGGTGGAAACACACCACAAATAATTCTAAATAATTGTTGCCTTTCTCTTTCTCCCTAGGAAACATCTTCCTGCTGCTAATAATGCAAACTGTTCCTGATTTACAGCTTCAAATACTTTACGTAATACCAATAACTTCAGGGTCAGTAGTGCCTGCAGAGCACAGCCTTGTTAATCAGTCAAAATGATTTCATGTGTTTTCTTAGAGGCATCAGAATGGGCAGAGGATTTATAGGTGGTATCATTTTATATGCCACTGTGTTGTACAATATTGTCATCATGTGTTAAAACCAACAATGGTCTTCATTGATTTTAATCACAGTCATAACCGTCTCATTCTCCCTGCCTCTCCCCACACACACACAATAATAAAAGAAATCTGAAGGCATTTTATATGGTGACTTAAAATACTTTTAGTCATTATCAGTTTTTCAATGCTTTCATAGCCAACCACGATAAAAATGCCACTTCTCACAGATCATATGTCTTTCTCACTGAAATTCCAACTAGAAACACTTACGGCTATTGAAATGAGAACATTTTAAAGTTGTTGGGGGTTCTTATAAACAACCACCACTGAAGAGACTTATTTACCTCATTTTCCCCAGAGCATCTTGTTTGTGTAATTTTATTCAAGAAAGAGCTTACGTTTTACATGGTGATTCATTCACATATCAGAAATGCAATAAAAATCTCATAGCCAAGAATATAGACTTACAGCAAAGGAGCAAAGGAAGGATAAGCTTAAATTGAAACATGTCAGAGTAGATCAGAGGACCCTCCATCACCCTTCCAGGGAGCCAGATTCGCTTCTCCAATAGGGTTGCTTTAGGAAAGGAGAAAGTTAGGCCCCCATCTACAGCAGTCTCAGTGTGAAAAAAAGACATTCATTCACTTATTTAGCCAATCAATCATTTGTTCTTTCACTCTTTCAACATTTAGCCAACAAGCATACATGGAATCCCATTTACATGCCAGGCACGGTGCTATAGGAAGATGCCAGAGGTCTCCATTTTAAGGTTTCCAAAGTCTAATGAGAAGGATAAATACTAATAATAACAACATTAGTAATGTCTGCAAACTGGTAGCCCAGAAGAAGAGAGCTAGTGGTCAGCTCTGCTGGTAAGGAGTGGGTGGTGACCAGATCCGGTTTCCCAGAAAAGTCTTCCCAGGGATGTTTTCTTATTCACTGCAGTACGCTCAGTACCTAGTCTAGTGGTGAGTACATAACAGCCAGTTGTAGTTGACACAAACATGGCAGCTTTCTGTCTCACGGACTTTCCCCTAGTAGCTATGTCGTGCATTTCTCCTACCCTGATCACCACCATCTATTTCTTCCTTAGCTGAATGATCCAAAATGTATAAACATTTTACCCGTACTGGATCAACCATAGGAACCCTATCTACTCATTGGTTCAGGAAGAAGCGTATGACCCAAGCTGGAAAAACTAGGGTCCTTCCCTGTTACTCATTTATTCTTTTTTTTTTAACTTTAGTTGGAAGAAGAGAGCCCTTTCCTTTCAGGTCCCTCACAGTCCATACCTGTACCTAGCATGGTGATAAACATTTAATGGGTTCTCAACATATATTTGTTGAAAAAAATGATTGCACGGTTGTGAAGTTGTTAGGTTATAAATCTGGAACTTCCAGTAATTAGGTTCTGTGACTCGTGAAGGAGCCCATTCTAGGAAAAGGATGTTGAGAGGCAGAGGAAAAGTGTGAAGGAGAGAGAGTCCAAAATCATCTATAAACCCAGTCCTGCCGTCCCTAATACCCACTCAACTTCTTGTCTTTCCCATGAACATGTATCAATAAACTACTTCAAGTTATTGGCACCTGGGAGAGTACTAACATATTATTCAATAGGTACTTGTTGAAAGACTGACTGGCTGATGATTGAATAAATGAATTAATGAATGAACAGATGAAGCATATCTCTGCAGAGGGTACAACAAGCAGATATGCCACAACATGGCATGCTGGATATGGTATTTTAGCCCATAGCACATTTTTATCTTCTTACATGTATTGCAAAGGTCGTAAAGTGATAAACAACATTTCCCAGACTCCCTTGAAGATGGAATTCTTTTTGTGAATGATATACAGTCAATGAATGATATACAGGTATGGGAGGCTTGAAAGGATAACATGTGACTGGGCATATTGTTGCTTCTACTGGTCTTGGTAATTAAAGTGGAAAGAAATACATGCTCTGAATCCTGAGTCTGGTCAAGATTCTTGGGTGTGACAGGCAGCTGTGTGGGGCAATGCATGGCTAATAGCAGCTTCCTTATTCTGACAGTCTGAAACAGCACACTCTTAAAATTCTACAGTCTGTTGGGCTCCCCCTGAATTCCTCTCCTTTAGTCCTTTCTGGTGTTGCAGACACTGAGTTCCTTTCTGTTAAAACATCTAGAAAGTACACTGAATCCTGACTTATGAGCATGATATCTACAGGGAATTCTAAAAGGTTAAATAGGGTTGTAATACAGCGGTTCTCCAACGTGGTGGGTAGGGAAGTTTGTCCTCCAGGGAACATCTTGGCTATGTCTGGAGACATTTTTTTTTTTGGTCATAAGTCAGGAGGGTGGTGCTACTAGCATCTGGCATCTAATGGGTAGAGGCCAAGGATGCTGCTGAATATCCTACAATGCACAAGACATGAGGCCACACAGCAAAATTATCCAGCACCAAGTATCAATATAGTAATGCTGAGAAATCCTGGACTAAAGTCAATTTCAACAGGTTGCAGCTAGAGGAGTAGGCTCTTCATTATTGAACAAGACCAGATCGTAAAGAGTCACATATGGTGTTCAAAAGTATGAACAGATCTCTCTCTCTGACACCTCCCTATTGGTCTTCTACCAAGTTTAGAAGGTTTAAGGCTCTAAATTCTGGATTTTAATGTGTAAAACTGAAAAGATTGCATAATCATGAATTTTGACTATAGAGACTAGTTCCTAAGAATGTTCTGGCCTTAGTAAAAATTGCTTACAGTTATACTATAATCATTTCATTGTCTACAAATGTCTCCAGTCTGGAAGACCTATAGAGAGAGGTCATGCATGCTATCATTTTGGGAGCTGTTTGGAATTGTTATTAAACAATCTATGAAAGGACATTAATTTTAACTCAGCACATGGCTACAATGATCTGAAAAATTAAATGGTTTAAAGCACAAAAAAACAAGAAGAAGAGGAGAGCATAAAATTCCTCCTCTATGTTTACTCCAGCCCCACTATTTTTTAGTGAACACAAATGAACAAATCTTGAAGGAATTTGAGACTGTCCTGATTGTTTACCATGAAAACCATTCAAGGGTTAAAAGTTGGCTCCTCTTTGGTAATCTACAATCTCTGATCCTATTAAGTGGAATACAGAATGATGCCAGCACAATGAGAGACAGGACAGCTGGGACCAAGAGATTTAAGAAGCTACAAATAAAAACTAAAACAAAAAAAAAGCATGTCAAAAGTGAACTTTTAAATATTCATTTTGACTGACGGAGTTTGCAGTGCTTTCTGTGCGGTGCAGATGGCTCAGGGACTCAGGGCAAACCAAGCAACAATATCTGAATAGTCACAGCTACTCAGCCATTAGAGCTGAGGCCCAAAACTCCAGGGCTTTGAGATGATTCAACTAGGTTCCTTTACCTGCCAAATTCCACGGGATCTATGGAGCCTCCATCAGAAACATGAGGGTGAACGGATTGTAGGAAACATGGGTTGTCTTTACTTCAATATCTACCTGGCATTTATCATTGGGGAATGACCTTTTAAACTCCAATTACAGATTCATTTATGATGAAAAAATGTTTATGAAGGAAAGGAGGGACCTACAAAATTTCTGAGACAGTTTGATCCAAAAACTTAAATTAACAAAATTAAGCAAATGGAAAATTGTGCCCATTGTATCAAGCAAAATTGTTAACTGATTACAGGGAATGGTCTGAGATGTTTAACTCTATGAAGCTACCTGTTTCTTTGTTAGAGACAGGGGTATGACCTCATCACACAGAACTTATTCTCTGCATAATAGCTTGGAGAAAAGAAAGAGGCAAACCGCATCACTAACTGCCTATCTTACTATCAAGGAAGAGCTAAGACTCATACAGGCTAATAAAAAACAGTATTGAACTGCATCTTTGAACAATCAAAAATAACACAAAAACTGGAGTCCAAATAAAAGGCTAACAGCTTTTTCTGTAACAGGAGATAATTTTGCCATTTACAATGTATCAGAATGATAGACCAGACTTTTTATTCCACAGACATTTTATTGAGTGCCTACCATGTGCCATGCACTGTTTAGGTGCCCCAGAAACACGCACAAGTCAGTAAGAGAATGCCTTTGTTCCAAGTTTAGTAGCTAAGATAAAATAAGAAACAATATAATAAAAGTCTGTATATGGCATTTATAAAAGAGTTTCAAACAAAATTTCAGAGACTATATCAGCATGAGTTGGAAGATGTCAGGGAGAGTTTGATGGAGAGGGTAATAATGAAAGGTATCTTAAAGAACTGGAAAAATTTGAACTGACAGAAAGAGAAGAGAACCTTTTGTAAAAATAAGTCAGCAGTAACAAGAGAATAGAAACCAAGACACAGCTGGACATGTGCACAGATCAGTATGTAGTCTGGTTTAGCTGGAACTAATAAAACATGTAGGGAACTCATAAAAAAATAGGTCTAGAAGGGTTAAATCAGAGACACATGGACTTCTAGGGTTATAGCAGACTTTAGGGACCCTGGAGTTTAACTCATTTATCCTACAGTTGAGATAACAAAGCCTCAGAAAAGATGAAATTTACTTATGCCAGGTGATGCTGCAAGGTGATGATCCCAGTAGCCACAGATAAATGGATCTGTGCCTGCTAAATGTCCACTCCCGTTGTTTTTGCTATGGCATCTTGCAGGGTAATCTGGGTGTTCTTAATCACCAAGACAAGACGGTTGTACTAATTACTTTACTTTGGTAAATCTTAAAGGAACACTAAAGATATTTTGAGAATGAAAATGACATCATTGAGAATGAATCTTGGGAAATAGAGAAAGGAGGGCAAAAGAAGCATTTTGTAGAGATGTGAAGGATAGATTTAAAAAACAAATAAAAATAACAAGCTTAACCTCCCCAAGGTCTACTTAGATTACACATAGACATAAAAATCATCCTTCATATATTCTTTAACATAGCTTTGGCCAGTCTTTAACATAGCTTTGAGAATGTGCACTGGCAAACCTGTTGCAGAAATCGAAGATATTTAGATAATAGATGTGTAGCCCAATTGGTTATGAAGTTTTTTGCTTAAATACAGCTTGGTTTTAGTAATTTCTGATTCAGTCATAACCATATGAAAACCTTGGGTAAACAAATCACTCAAGAGAATTATGGGAGAATTCCAGCATTTATTAAAACAGTCATATTTCATAAACTGTAGGTTTGGGGAATATAAAATAATACTTTTATTATAGTTTAAAAAAATCTTCACTGTGGATTCATAACATTCTCCAAAGCTTAATAGCACACATGGTACATATGTACAGATACACAAAATATGTGCAATTTGTCTCTAATTTAAAAAGCAGTGAAAGAAATGTATTACCTAATTTAGAACTGGAACAGTTAAATAAAATAATTTCAGTCTAATCAAAATCATACTTAAATATAATTTAATATCTATTTTGATTTTAATCTCAAAAATTAATTGCCTAATTTCTCTGGTCTTACACAAAAGCAGATGAATGAATGTTTCATGTGAGGCCTTTCCCCTTAGAAACCCCTGAAAAAGCTCTCTTCACTCACGTACCAGGTTCAGTTACTAATATTCATGTCTTGCTTCTCTTTTGAAGATGTAGTATCTAAGGAAATATATTAATAAGCACTAATTTTAGGTATAACTGAAATGAACATTAAAAAGCTTGAGAAACTTTTAGACCATGATTTCGCTAAGGAATCTTGAGACTAGAATAAATGTATTCATCATTTTACTAATAGATGCCATTTACTAAGTGCTTACTATAGTAAGTGTTTTGCATGAATTATCTCAATTAGTCCTTAAAACAATTATGTGAAGTAGATAGTTATTGCCTCCTTCAAAAGACTAAGTTGCCCAGAGTCACTCATATTGTAACCAGGTTTCATCTGGCTTCAAGCTCATTCTCCATTCGAACCATAGCCACACTGACTCCCATCAAAATGTTAATGGTCAGAGATGATTCAGTTGCAAGGAGAAGAAACACACTCAAGACAGCTCGGGTAGAAGGGATTTAATGGGGAAGATGAGGAAACTTTGTGGAAAGGCCTGATGGTGAGAAAGATCATGGAATGTTCAAAGACTGAAAGAGACATAGTATGGCTGATAAAGAGGGGTGGAAGGAACATGGGAGAAACCTGGAGAGTGGACAGCAGCCACATCAAGGAAGACCTTGTCAGTCATGCATTCAGAACATGCATTTGGTGGAGAGTTAGGCATATAGCATAGTGATTAAAATCATAGACTCTGGAAACAGCCAGATCTAGATTCAAAACCCAGCATCCCTCTAAACTGGCTGTGTAATCTTGGATAGTTACCCAATTGTATAAGCAATACTTCCTTCGGTAAAATGGACACAGAGCAGCTTTCTTAAAGGTTGTGTGATGATTAAATAAGATAATCCATATAAAGCACTTATCACAAGGTACACATAATAGAGGCTTACGTTAATGATTATTATTATGTAGCCTTTTCATTATACTTGATCTAGTGTCAGACTTTCCATGATATATGCAAAAACGTTTTTCACAAGCATATCTCTCAATAGACCCTCAAGAAGAAACTTCCGCTAAAAGGAAACTTTTGTCACCACCATCAAACATTTCTTCTACATGAACTCCCCTATGTCATTATTCATGCTAGTTTCCATTTTCACTCAACAATGATTTACTGAACATGCACTGTTTTAGACACTATGCTAGGCATTATGGATGTACGGATAATTAAAAAATGTTTTCTAACCTGGAGGAGGTTGCATGATAAAGGGGTAGAAGAAATGAAATGGCTGCTACATGTTATCATTTTGTATTGGGAAAGAAAAAGCAAGACTTTCAATGGGTATTTATCACATTCCAAGCAAGGTGTTACATGCTTCTGTGCATTGTTATCAGATCTTAGTCCTTATCAGAACTTTGTGAGTACATTTCTTTCCCTAATAATAGAGAAGGAAAACAAGCTCAAATAGCTTGCTCAAGTTCATGCATTTCCTAAGATGGCAATTCACCATTGAAACTCTTACTCTAAACCCAAGCTCTTCCCACCTGCAGTGCTTTTTTACCAAGTCTCCAAACTGTACTAGTTTCACTTTATTAAAATAAGGACCAGAAAGTTATCTTTGGGTTTAGCAACAAGGAATTCATTGGTGACCTTGATGAGAATAGTTTAGTGAGTTGAAAGAAAATGCTAGCGAAGGAGAGAATGGATACAGTAGTTGGAAGGGTATAAAGTTGGGGAAGATACTGTTTTAGTCCTTACTTTATTAGATCTTCTATAGCAATGGACACTCATCTCTTCTTCCTTTTCACAAGCATTTTTTTTTCTTTGAACACTATGCCCCAGACTCTGAGGGTTCCTCTTTTGCTGTTTATCCTTTAAATGTTAGAATTCTGGGGTACTTTGAATTCATGCTCCTGTAAGATGACTTAGCCTGAGCCCTATGTGAGATCTTATTTAATCTTCCCAGCAATGTTTTGAGACACTTGTCATTGACCCTATTTTACTGTTGGGTGAAAAAAAAAAACCTGAAGCTCAGAGGAGGTAGTTTACCTAACCAAAGTCATACAGGTAATAAGTAATGGGTATAGGATTAGGACAAAGGTCAATCTGACAGCAAAGCTCATAACATACTTTCTACCCAACTATATTTTTAGGAGTCCTTAGGGCATGAGATTAGACATGCGTCATCTACTTGAGATTCTCAGGACTCAGGCTGGTGCCCAGCCTCTATATTTACCTCTCCAAGTCATGGAAGGTTAGTTCTCAACTGGCACATTCTAAATATAAGGGGCTGGGGGTGGGGTCTGAACTTTTTGAATTTCTGCTCAAGCTAGCCCTGAAAATAGCCAAAATTTATAGAGATTAAGAGCCAGACTTAAATAGCCAGCAGTTTATTCCCACATAAAAGCTCAGACCCGGCTTCCAGACAACTGCAAATCCTTAACTCTTGAAAGGAGAATGAAACAAAAGACACCAATCTGCTCCTGCTTGACTGTTGAATCTAAAACTCATTCATAAATCTGCCACATGTTGCAAATCTGACAGTAAGCTGTTCAGAGTTACTTTTGAAGGTGAAAAAAATTACCAGTTCATCAAAATGTTTGAGCAGCCTTGCCCAGTCTCCTCAGTGATAATAGATGATCTAAAATCCAAACTATTATCTCCCTGGGTAATCATGTGCGCCCATGGTGTTAACAGTAATATCTCCTCCACCTCTGGCATGCTTCCCGCGGATATTACTGAAAAATCTTTTTAATAATATATTTTATTTAACCTAATGTATCTAAACACACATATTACTTTTGATTTGCAAAGGCATGAGGTGTTAAGTGAAATAGTACATGGAATATAAGTGGGTTTCTACAATAGGCTATTTTAGAAGCTTTAATTTTTCTTGCCTTTCTTGGTTTCCACTGTAATGATTAGAATAAAACAGGGACACTTTTCAGTGATAGAATTAAGACCTCTCTTCAGAGTAAATCCTTCTTTACTTTGCCTCCTTTCAAGTACATGAGAAGAGCTGCTAGGCGAGTTTATTTAATCACTTGGCATACATCATGTTAACTCAAGGAAAAAGCAAAGTGCCTGAAAAGCCAGGATAAACTGTGCATAACTTTTTTTCCCCCTCACAAAATCGGGTTCCAAAAAAAACCCATCTTTACTGCCTGAGGCTAATATGTAAGTTAGTGAGAGATTAAGTTCTGGTTTTTATAGCATTTTATGTAGTATTTGACAATCCATAGGGACCTTGCCTATGAGTCCTTTACAGATGTAAAATGTAATTTTAAATTTCACTTCATCATGGTAATAGGCTATAGACACTTCCTTTCTAAAGCCTGCAGACCATCCTGTCACCTTAGGGAGCCTCCAACAACCTGACTTAATCACTTCTTGGTGACTCATTGCAACCTGTCCACTCTTGTGAAAATATATAAATCCTAGTTATTTTTAAAGGTCTTTTCTAGGATGAGGTTGATTTCTTGTACACACTCAAGCTAAGCATACACAGAAAAAATAGGTAGGAAGAGATTCTTTTTCTCTGAAGGATTGGATTATTTTATATATTCTCTCCTCTGTCCCTCCTTCCCATTTGCAGTAGAGCCTCTGATAGAGAGACCCTTCCTGCAGGAAGGCAGCCAACCAGCCAAATCCCTAATAGGGAAAATAAATAGTGATAATTGCTTATAGCGTGATGCTAATGTACATACAACGTGGCTACCAGGGCACAAACCCACCCAAGCAGTAGGTAATTTGGTCAGTCAGTTGCTAGACAGATGAAACTATTTTTGTTAACAGTTTGTAGATGAGGATAGAGAGACTCAGAGAAACTCAAGGCTAATTCTTGGCAAGAGTTGACATTGGGTCTTCCAGTATTTAGTTAACATATCTCTCCAATATATCTCACTGCCATTTAAATTGTTAAATAATTTTCATACCTCTTAGACAGGTCATATCTTGCCCCTATTGGAGTTACATCTCATTG
The DNA here is from genome assembly GCF_937001465.1 of Orcinus orca. Classification (NCBI taxonomy): domain Eukaryota; kingdom Metazoa; phylum Chordata; class Mammalia; order Artiodactyla; family Delphinidae; genus Orcinus; species Orcinus orca. The sequence continues at coordinate 128,281,609 of NC_064559.1, forward strand.
AATCAAATAATTCAGTTAACCGGGGCATGATCATCGCTATTTAACAATTCATACTAAGGCATTTGTTACTTCTTCTTGCGTGAAACTCTATGCTGACTACTGCATGTTCCTTCTCATGGAGGAGCTAGAAGAGACATCTCCTTTACAACTCTCATTGTTCCCAGCTAATGGCCTAGGATTGTGATGATCTTAGGTTAGATTCCTCCCAGGAGTCTGTGGATTCCACAGCCGCATCTGGAGCTCAGATAAGCCATTTTAGAGATGGACCACATTATGCAATCTTGAAACTAAGGTTTACTGGTCCAGCATGTGCTCCATCATAATATCACAATTTCCTGGACCACCTACTATAAATATCATAATATCAATTTACAGATTGCAAAATTAGAATCTCACTCCATCTAGCCAACCTAACTTTCCAAATGTCAATACCTCAAAATCCATCTTGAGTTTCTATAGAGTTACAGAGTTTCTATAACAGAATTCTAATATACACCTAAGAGGCTGATGGAAGGAATTCTCTATTTTTTCTAATTTGCTTTTTTAAATGTGAATGCATTGTAACTTGCAGCTGAATACTTCCATAAAGATAATTACATATGGCAAGACAGAAAAACTTTTTGAAAAAAAATTCCCTTGAATATGTGCCTGAATTCATTTACAACTGTTGCTGCTTTAAACACTTCAGGCAGAATAAGTGGATGGCACTAAACAGCTTAGCTGCAATTATTATGGAATGTCTGAGGTATAATTTCCCCTGCGGTTTTGTTAGGCGTACAAAATTCATAATTCTGATTTGTGGCAGGTACTTATTACCCATCACAGGTGGGGATATGCAAATATTATTCTAGTAGAGGTGAACAGCCTTTATTTCAGTATTCAGCTATTAACGAGATTTGTGAGTCTGGTACTCTGGGGCCATTTAATTAATTAGATGGTACAGATAAAATATAAATTGTTTTGTAGGCTACACAATTCCTGTCCTAGGAGGTGTAAAACTGAGGCTAAATGAACTTAGTGCAGATTGATTTGTTGTTTTTTATGTAGCTCCCAGTAAATGTAAATCCTGCTCATTATTTTACTGTATTAATTCCACTCATAATCCTCATATTCTCCGAGTTTCATTAAAATAGATGTTGTGTACGTGACTGTTTTGTTAAGGGACTTTATCACTTAATCTCCATGTCCTTGGTAGTAAGCATGTCCTGTATATACAGAAAGAATGTATCTACAATAAACTTTTTGAAAATTTTTCATGTTCTTGAGTAAGAATGTTTTAATAATTTATACTATTGTGTATGAGGAAATAACATCTGCTAAAATAAATCCTGGGAAATTGCATGATATTTAATAAGAGTTTTATTGGGGTTGGTCAAAAAGTAATGCAACCTACACAACTACCTGCACATAAGGAAAATAATTTCCCAGGCATCTGATACCTCAAGGAAGTGAGAAGTTTAGTTATATGGACAATGACACATGAGTTTAACTGCCACGTTGCTTTTGTATATTTGGCATTGGATGCCTAGCAGTCTACAATAAGGAGGTGGGATCTTTTCTTGACATAGTGGGAAAAATCATTGTGAGTGATTGTGCTGTCTGTCATGGGTGTGTTATCATAGAGTGGTGCTGTTTGTGCTGCATATTTGCCATTTTGGGTTTATATCTTTGGTGATAACTCAATTAAAAGTTTTTAATCCTATTGTTGATTACCCTTAATTTGGCAATTAAGAACAAAAATGCACATATTTTGTTTCATTTAGAAGATACTTGATTGAAGTTATTAAATAGCATAGCAGTTCCCATCTTCTAATAAAAGATTTGGACATGTTTACTCCTATTTTACTTTGAAACTAGAAACTAGAAAGTAATTATGCAGATAAATGACTGAATATTTTTTCTGAGTTAAAGCTGGACTTATCTTAAATTTCAGTTTGGGGTTAAATACTAATTTCTTCTAACCTTCAAGACTTCATCTAAAGTTGAAATTTGGGCTAACCATAATAGTTTCTCTCTTCTTTGAGTACTATTTTCTATCTTCTGCCAGCCTCCCTGCACTCCCCAACTCTTTTCATTTCTTAATGAAAAGCAAGCATATTCTCAAAAGAAACATTCTTTTAACACCTTGAATAAATAAAAGGAGGGGTATATAAGAAAATGTAAGAACTGGAGAACAATTTCCCAATGGGATTTAATAACCACATTTAAAATAATTGCAAAAGCGGAAGCCCACACATCATGTTGACAACCTTGAATGCAAAGCAAAATACTTAAATGTGCAGATCTGAGAGCTTTGTATTCCAGGTCATCTTTCAGAAAATGTAGTTTCAAGAAACTTCTGTTAATCTCCATAAAAAGCCAGGAAAACAATTTTTATTAATTTGAGAAAAGATTTATAAGATGTTACAACCATGTATTCTACATCTCCAAGGGAAAAAAATTTAAATGAAGAGTGATAATTATTCAGATTCAAAACATGTTATAGAGGCCAAGACAAAATTCAACAATTAGAAAAATATTATTAGCAGAAAAATAACAAGGGAATTATATACTGAAAAGATTGGTCAAGACAATACTACTGAAATATTTAAGTGGTTTACACAGATAATAATGAGATGCAATATTAACGGTATATTTCCTGTGAAATTAAATTCTTTTGAATTTGCAAACTTCAGTAGTTAGAGTGGTGGGCTTCCCTGGTGGCGCAGTGGTTGAGAGTCCGCCTGCTGAGGCAGGGAGCACGGGTTCGTGCCCTGGTCCGCGAAGATCCCACATGCCGCGGAGCGGCTGGGCCCGTGAGCCATGGCCGCTGAGCCTGCGCGTCCAGAGCCTGTGCTCTGCAACGGGAGAGGCCACAACAGTGAGATGAAGTTAAAGTAGCTATAAATAGTAGAACCTAGATTACTGTTGTAGAAACAATTTGAGATCTATTATTAAACCTAATTTGATAAATATATATTTTTTATAAATAGGAAAATAGAGAAAATAACGATGGAAAAAATGTACACAATATTAAATGTTAAGATTAGTTTTTTCTTTTTTCTTTTATATTATACTCATGAAAATATTTCAGACATATACATAATATTCTGTATTATGCAGGTTTCTCCAAGTTTCACGCCTTTGGTAGCACAAATACTCAATACCTCTGCAGTTGGTGTATTTGAAGAAAATGGAAATATCGCCTCCATTCTGATTCTTTGGAGAACATTGAAGAGGTCACATGAAAGGCACTGGATGTGTGGATAGGAGATAATGAGATGTGCTCTTATTGAAGAACTTTTGGGTGGAGATCAGGACCTGAACTTACCTTTCTGAGCTCAAAAAGGAGTTGAACTGAGTGGCAAATAAGTGGCTCTATGCATATGTCAAAAGAGTAAACTTTAATGGAGGCAAACTAAGAAAAAGAGAGCATCAATCAGGATGTTAAAGGGAAACTTTGTAAACTTTGTTACAAATTTATGACATATCTTTACTGAAGGAGATAGGGAAAAAGGAAGCTGACCTACATAACTTTGGAAAACGATGTTTTAGCTTTAAAGCTAACCTTAAAAAAAAAAAGGTAAAGAGACTTTAAGGCTAAAGACAAAAAGGAACTGGAAATAAACACTGTACTTTAGTTGTTTGTTTTTTTTTTTTCTCATGGGAGTTCAAGTTGGCAATTCTGAAAAGGCTTTATGTGTGTATTGAGTTTGGATAAATAAGTGAGGTTGGATAGTGGGTGCTAGGTTTCTCACTGTTGGAGAAAGACATTACAGATAAGCAAGAGGGGAAGGCTAGAATAAACTCCATGGTACTGGATCAGAGTTGGAGACATCAGTGTGAACTCATGTCTAGCTTAATACTGACACAGATAGTAGATATAGATACAACCATAGAAATGTGTATATACATAAATAAGTATCTATACTTGTGTTACTTAGCTCTGTTTGTTGAGAGGTCCTAGAAACAATGATACCCCACTATCAATGAGCACACACAGCACCCAGATCTTGGTTTCTAAATACCATTTTAATCAAAGTAACAGTGGGTTCCGAGAGAAATAATTGATTCTAGATTTGGGGCAGGAAAATACAAGATGAGTCTCAAATATGTAGCAGTGACAGAAGGTAAGAAAGTGAGCAAAAAAACCAATCATGTAAAAGGGATAAAGAAGTCAACAGAAAGAACTCTCAAACTCCAGCAAAAGCTGGAACAATTTAAACTACAAAATAAATAATATAAAATAAATATTCATGAGTCCATACTGATATAAATAAATGAAGACTAATCTTCCTTTCAAGACTATTACAAATAATTATGCTTAATTATCCCAAATAATCTTCATCAACAGGTGGAACATAATCCCCCATTACTGCTCTTTCCCCTTAAGAGTGGGATAGGGTTTCAAAGGTTAGTGCATGGATAAGGAAAAGTGGTACAAAAAAAAGCCTGGTCAACATTACCTTAACCAAGTGTTGACCTTTAAACAGTGGTGTTGTGGGCACCTCCAGTACCAGTGGATATGTGTGATGAGAAGAACACTCCACCACTTTGGTATTCTTCCAATAAACCATAACCCACGTCTAATCATGAGGAAAAGCAACAGACACAACCAAAACTGAGGTAAAGGAAATACATATGGTTTTTGTCTCTAGTTTCTGGCACAGAGGTCCTAAAACCCTTGGAATTTCCTAAGTGTTAGGAATATCTTCTGTCATTCATTAGGAGTCCCTTTTGAGTGCACCTGAGTTTATGCTAATGAGACAAATTAGGGTGGGGCTCCTCAATAGCCTGGGGTGGGCTTGTCCCAAGAAAGACCAAACGTTTAGAAGGTGGGGACTTTCAGTCCCACTTCCCTGACATTTGGGAAGAGGAGAGAGGCTGGAGGTTAAATTAATCACCAAAGGCAATGATTTAATCACACACATCTATGTAATGAAGCCTCCATAAAACCCTAAAAGGATGGGGTTCAAGAGCTTCCACATTGGTGAACAAGTGCAAATGCAGAAAGTGCAACTTGTGCAAAGAGCATGGAAGCTCTGTGCCCTTTCCACACACCTTTCCCTAGGCATCTCTTCCATTTGGCTCTTCCTGAACTATATCCTTTTTCAATAAGCTAGTAATTGTGAAAGGAAAATCAAAGTGGAGTCAATATTGTTAAGAGAGGTCTCTAAAATGGATCTGGGAGGCCATTAAGGAAGTGTGTCTTATACACATCTCAGTCTGGATGGAACCTGACCTTTTGATCTAATGAAGTCATCCAAAACATCTGCCAGAAACTCATGACAGCCTATCTACTTATGGAACCCTTACCCTAATACAAATCATGATTCATTTTGGATAAATTTTTTTAATTTAATTTTATTTTTTGTGGAAGTACAGTTGATTTACAGTGTCATGCCAATCTCTGCTGTACAGCAAAGTGACTCAGTTATACACATAGAGACATTCTTTTTTTTAATATATTATTTTCCATTATGGTTTACACAGGATATTGAATATAGTTCCCTATGCTATAGAGTATGACTCTGTTTTTTATCCATCCTATATATAATAGTTTGCATCTGCTAATCCCACACTCCCAGTCCTTTCCTCTCCCACCCCCCTCCCCTTTGGCAATCATAAGTCTGTTCTCTATAGGACAAATACTTTTTGACTCGTATCAGAGCCAATCACAACTCTTGCCAGCCAACTTTTAACAATCTCATGGCTTTTTGTCTTTATAAACTCCTGACTCTTTCTCTTCCCCAGTATAGTTTTTTGGGGTTACTGGACTCTGTGTCTCCTGAATTGCAATTCTTAAGACCCTGAATAAACTTTTTATTATTTGCAGCCTCCTACATCCTTTTCTGGCTGACATAATGTAGTAAGCAAATATTTCTCTGAGTTCTGTGAACCACTCTAACAAATTGATGGAACTGAAGGAGAGGGGTCATGGGAACCTCCAGTCTATGGTTCATGGGTCAAAAGCACAGGTGACAACTTGGACTTCAATTGGCATCTGAAGTGGGTGAGGCGGTGAGTCTTGTTGGATTGAGCCCATAATCTGTGGGATCTGATGCTTTCTCCAGATAGATATTATCAGAATTGAATGAATTGCTTGGTGTGTTGGTGGAAAAAACACACATTGGAATATTTGACTCATACCTCTCAAAACTGTCAGAGTCATGAAAAAATGAGGAAAGACAATAAACTGTCACAGACAGACACTAGGGAGACAAGAAAACTAAATGCAATGTGGTAGAGTTTGAGCAAGAAAACAAATGAGGTAATATTATATGGTCATTAGATTGGGTCCTGAAAGAGAAGAAACAGCATTCACACACCTCCTAAGAAAAAGTTTGTATATATTATATAATATTTTAAATTCACAACCAGTTATTTGTAATGTTACATACACTTTTAGGATTTTTGCCGCTTTTTGAAAAATATCTTTCAAGTTCTTTCCTATATGAGCTGTAAAATTTCAGGACATATTTAAGTGTTCTCAGGCAGTGACTAATCTTAAATACTCTTGCAAACATTTCAAAGTTGAATTGAAAAGCATTAGAAGCATTCTTAGAAGTCATTTTTACTCCGGAACAGTTAGTAATTGAATTATATGAGGAGGTGACTACAAACTTCGTAAATATATACAGACTCCAGAGATCCATAATAAGTGTTTCTTCAATTTTCCTGTTGTCAGATCCCCCCAGAATGCCCACAGGAATATGAATGCTCCTCTATGCATGGACAAATATGTTAAGGGTGAGGGTCAGGGAGTGGATAGTCAGTAAGGAAAGAGACTGATTGTAGTTAAAGTTTCGTAGTTTGCAAATTTTGTGAAAATATATGACAATACAAAGGTAATTTTAAGTTCCTTCCAAGCCCTAACATCTGACTCTACTAAGATAACAAGATTTAAATTTGGACTTAAGAGTAGTAAGGAAATTCTCTAGGCCATAAGCCTATGCAGCATGTTTCAACCAGATAGCCAACCACTGGAGCATCAATATTGTCCCGGCTAATAATCAAATGGTAATCCATGTCTCAGTTATCTCCTTGTATATATTGATTTATTGTATACCTTTCCCTCAGGAACAAAGAGGGAAAGGATGGGATGGAGAAGGGCAGAAAAGGAAGTTTAGGAAGCTCTGGGCAGACTACCCAGTCATAATAAAATCTAATACTTATTTTTAAAACACTTATGCAGTATATCTCTGTTCTAGGTACTATTCTCAGTGCTTTATAAGTGTGAATTCATGTAATCTTCATTACAACTTAATGGGTAAGTACACTTATCATCCCTTTTTTCAGATGAGGAAACTGAGGTACAGAGGATAAATTTGCCCCCTTCACAAAGTAAGTAAGGCAGAACCAGAATTTGAAGATTGTAAATCCTACCCCCATCCTGTAACTTTTTTAGAAAGATGGAAGAAAAAAGGGGGAATATGAATGAAACAGAGTAGCAGTTGTAAAGGTATGAACAGTGAAGGGAACCTGGCACCCAGATATTGTTTATTAGCCAATAAATTCCCAGGAGAATTTGATCACCTTTGGATGGGTCATGCATTTCAATTTGTTGTCTTCACAACTCTTTGATGCATTGACCTGTCACTTAACATATTTAGATTGCTTGTCTGGCCTCTGAAGAAAATGAAATAAAAGGTTAGAATGAGAGAGCAATGGAAATAAGAAAAGAAATGAGAGTCCAAAAAATGAGAAAAGAAGAAGGAAATATGAAAAAGCACATAGACGAAAAGTGGATGATAGGGAAGCAGGCCTGAACTAGATGGCCAGCCACATATATCCACTAATAAAATGTTACAGTAAAAAAGAATGAGAGCACATCTTTATAGTGCTTTATTTTGAAGAATAGAAAGAGTGGAGAAGGAACCAAAGATAGACTCTGTCCTCTCCTCCTCTTGCTCAGTTTAGAGTAGCTCTATAGATACTATAGACACGTTTCCAGCAATAGAAATAATTCCCTCCAACATTTATCCAATCCTCTCTGGGACTCTTATTCAGACTTTAGACCAATTGAGTGCTTTTATGTTTTGGACCAACGTACAGTCATCTGGAAAGGATTCTCTGAGCCACAATTAGTAATTCAAATCTTCTTCCAAGTGAAGTAGAAGGTAACCCCGGCTTTCATCTGCTAGAGCACATCTTTTTGTAAGTGACAAGCAGCCCTACCTTTAAGACCCATCAGAACTGGAGTAAGTGAAGGAAGGGAAATAAAAATAAGTTAGAAAGAAGATTAAAAATTCCTAGCACTTTAGGCTCCACATCCCTATCTAAACATGAAGAAATCCTGGTCTTGGACATACACATATTTGGCATGAGAACTTGGATTTCTTCTTTTACTGATGTTTGTTCAGTCTTTCAAAATGACAATATGAGAAAGCCTTGGTAAATTAGTTTATTTTGGAGATTTGTTAAGAGCCTGTTCACTGATGGAACAGTACATGGAAAACATTTAAAATCATGAAGAGTCACACCAAAAATAAACAACTCTCAGCCCTGACACCCTTAGCAAAGCTACTAAAGAAAAGGCAAGTGTTTTCACCATTCTCTGAGGTTAGGCAAAGCAGGAATCGGCTGCAAGAAAAAGGGGATGTGCATCATGCATGCGAGTGACCCTTCCTTAGGCTTATTAGGAGACCTGAGTAAAAGGCTCTTTGGAAAAGCCACCTGTGAAAGTTCAAATCCTAGCTAACTCAAGCCTTTTCTGCCTTCTAAAGTTCAACACAATCTCCCGATTTCTTCAATGTCTTCTGCAAAATTAGAATAACAGGATATTGTAAGGTGTTGTGCTGGGTCACTATGAAAATAACTAGTTTTTAATAGAGAAAATAGTTGTGACACTCTTGCCCCAGAAGGCTAGCTTGAAAATAAACATCAACCACACTGGTTGCAAAGAATATTTTATCTCACTGAATTCTTATTTAATCAGGGTTGCTTTCTACCCCCTGGATTCCTGCATTAAAAACAAAGGAAGTTATATTTTGTATGAACAGAGTATTTACATAGATCTCAAATACCTTCAAATTTCCTCCTTCTATTAGCATGATGATGATCTTCCCAAACAAACAATTCACTTAAAAAAAATAATTTTGGGGGCTTCCCTGGTGGCGCAGTGGTTGAGAGTCCACCTGCCAAAGCAGGGGACACGGGTTCGTGCCCTGGTCTCGGAAGATCCCACATGCCGTGGAGCGGCTGGGCCCGTGAGCCATGGCCGTTGAGCCTGCGCGTCTGGAGCCTGTGCTCTGCAACAGGATAGGCCACAAAAGTGAGAGGCCCACATACTGCAAAAAAATATATAATAATAATAATAATAATAATAATTTTTAGAGAAGTTTTAGGTTTTTAGCAAAATGGAGCAGAAAACACAGAGTTTCTAAATATCCCTTACCCCCACACACTCATAGCCTCCCTCACTATCAATATCTGGAACCAGAGTAGTACATTTGTTAGAATCAACGAACATGCATTGATACATCATTATCACCCAGAGTCAATACTTTACATTAGGGTTCACTCTTGGTGATGTACATTATATGGGTTTTGATAAATGTATAATGGCATGTATCCACCATTATAGTATCATACAGAATAGTTTCACTGTCCTAAAAATTCTCTATGCTCTTGCTTTACTACCTCCAACCCCTGGCAACAACTGATTATTTTAGTGTCTCCATAGTTTTGCCTCTCTAGGGTGTCATATAGTTAAAATCATATAGTGTGTTGTCTTCTCAGAATGTTTTTTTGCACTTACTGATAGGCATTTAAGAGTTTTCTGTCTTTTCATGATTTGATAACTCATTTATTTTTACTTTTGAATAATATTCTATTGTCTGGATGTGCCATAGTTTAGTTATCCGTTCACCAACTGAAGGACATCTTGGTTGCTTCTAGGTTTGGATTTATGAATAAAGATGCTCTAGACATCTGTGTATAGGTTTTTGCATGGACATAAGTTTTAAACTCCTATGGCTAAATACCAAGGAGTATGATTGTTGGATTGTATGGTAAGAGTATGTTTAATTTGGTAAGAAACCACCAAACTGTCTTCCAAAGTGGCTGTACCATTTTGCCTTTCCTCCAGCAATGAATGAGAATTCCTATTGTTCTACATCTTTTCCAGCATTTGTTGTTGTTAGTATTCTGGATTTTGGCCATTCTAATAGGTGTGTAGTGTTATCTCATTGCTGTTTTAATTTACATTTTCCTATTGACATAATATGTGGAGCTCTGTTATAAACTTATCTGTCACCTGTATATCTTTTTCAGTGTGGTGTCTGTTCAGGTTATTAGTTAATTTTTTAGTCTGCTTGTTTGTTTTCTTATTGTTGAGTTTTAAGAACTCTTTGTATATTTTAGATAACAGTCCTTTATCAGATGTGGCTTTTGCAAATATTTTCTCCCAATCTATGGACTGTCCTCTCATATTCTTAACAGTGTCTTTCACAGAACAGGCATTTTTAATTTTAATGAAGTCCAGAGTATTAATTATTTCTTTCATGGATCCTGCCTTCACTGTTTGTTTTTTTTTTTTTTTTTTGCGGTACGCAGGCCTCTTACTGTTGTGGCCTCTGCCGTTGTGGAGCATAGGCTCCGGACGTGCAGGCTCAGCAGCCGTGGCTCACGGGCCCAGCCGCTCCGCGGCATGTGGGATCTTCCCGGACCGGGGCACGAACCCGTGTCCCCTGCATCGGCAGGCAGACTCTCAACCACTGCGCCACCAGGGAAGCCCTTCACTGTTGTATTTAAAAAGTCAGCACCAAACCCAAAGACATTTAGATTTTCTACTATGTTAAATTCTAAGAGTTTTATAGTTTTGCATTTTACATTTAGTTCTATGATTCATTTTTGAGTTAATTTTTGTGAAAGGTCTAAATCTGTGTCTAGATTCAATTTTTTTTTAAATAAATTTATTTACTTATTTTTGGCTGTGTTGAGTCTTCGTTGCTGCGTGCAGGCTTTCTCTAGTTGCGGTGAGTGGGGGGCTACACTTCGTTGCGGTGCGCGGGCTTCTCATTGTGGTGGCTTCTCTTGTTGTGGAGCATGGGCTCTAGGCACGCGGGCTTCAGTAATTGTGGCACACAGGCTCAGTAGTTGTGGCTCGCAGGTTCTAGAGTGCAGGCTCAGTAGTTGTGGCACACGGGCTTAGCTGCTCTGCGACATGTGGGATCTTCCTGGACCAGGGCTCGAACTCATGTCTCCTGCATTGGTAGGCGGATTCTTAACCACTGCACCACCAAGGAAGTCCCTAGATTCAAATTTTTGCATGTGGTTATCCAGTTGTTCCAGCACAATTTGGTGAAAAGACTATTTCTTGTCCATTTTACTGTCTTTACTTCTTTGTCAAATATTAGTTGACTATATTTATGTGGGTCTATTTCTGATTCTCTATTTTATTCCACTGATCTGTTTGTCTATTCTTTCACCAATAACACACTGTCTTGATTGCTGTTGCTTTATAGTATGTCTTGAAGTCGAGTAGTGTCAATTTTCTGATTTTATTTTTCTCCTTCAATATTGTGTCAGTAATTCTGGATCTTTTGCCTCTCCATATAAACTTTAAAATCACTTTGTTGATATCCACAAAATAACATTGGCTTTTTGAATGGGATTGAATCTATAAACCAATTTGGGAAGAACTGAAATCTTGATAATATTGATTCTTCCTATTCATGAACATGGAATATCTCTCCATTTATTTAGTTTTTCTTTGATTTCTTTGAACAGCTTTATGGGTTTTTCTTATATAGAACTTATATACATATTTTGTTTGACTTATACCTCAGTATTTCATTTTAGGGGTAAATGGTATTGTGTTTTCAATTGCAAATTCAAATTGTTCATTGCTGGTATATAGGAAAGTGATTGACCTTTGTATGTTAGCCATGTATTCTGCATCCTTGCCATAATCATTTATTAGTTTGAAGAGATTTTTTTGTCAATTCTTTAGATTTTCAACATAGAATCATGTCATCAGCAAGCAGATAGTCCTATGTCTTCCTTCCCAATCTGTATACCTTTATTTCCTGTTCTTGTTTTATTGTATTAGATAGGACGTCCAGTACAACGTTAAAAGGAGCGGTGAAGGGGAAAAACATTGCCTTGTTCCTAATCTTAGTGGGAAAGCTTCTAGCTTCTCATAATTAACTGTGATGTTAGCTGTAGGGCTTTTATGGATGTCACTTATCAAGTTGAGGAAGTTGCCCTCTATTCCTAGTGCACTAAGAGTTTTTATCATGAATGGACATTGGATTTTGTCAAATGATTTTTCTACATCTATTAATACGATCATGTGATTTTTTTCTTCTTTAGTCTGTTGATGTGATGGATTACATTTATTTATTTTTTTAACGTGAAACAAATTTGCATACTTAGGATGAATTTCAATTGGTTGTGGCATAGAATTCTTTTCATACGTTGTTGGATTTGTTTTGCTAATATTTCATTGAGAACGTTTGCATCTACTTTTATGAGAGATATTGGTCTACAGTTTTATTTTCTTGTAATATCTTTGACTTGTTTTGGTATTAGAACAATGCTGACCTCATAGCATGGGTTATGAAGTATTCCATCCTCTTTTATTTTCTAAAAGGATTGTTAAAAATCAATATAATTTCTTCCTTAAATATTTGGTAGAATTCATCAGTGAATCCATTTGGGCCTGGTGATTTCTGTTTTGGAAGATTATTAATTATTGATTCAATTTCATTAATAGATAGAGCCCTACTCAGGTTGTTTTTTCTTCTTGTGTGAGTTTTGCAGATTGTGTCTTTCCAGAAATTGGTCCATTTCCTCCAAACTATCAAATCTGTGGGCTTAAGTTTGTTCACAGCATTCTTTATCATCCTTTTAATGTCTATGGGGTTTGTAATGATGTTCCTTTTTTCACTTCCGATATTAGAAATTTCTGTCTTCTCTCTTTCTTTTTTTCTTTAGAAATTCTGGTTAAAAACTTACCAGTCATTAATTTTTTCAAATAATGAGCTTTTGGTTTTTGTTGATTTTCTCTATTGATTTCCTGTTTTCAGTTTCATTGACATCTACTCTAATTTTAATTATTTATTTTCTTCTGCTTACTTTAGATTAAATTTGCCTTCTTTTTGTAGTTTCCTGAAACAAAAACTTGATTATTGACTTTTAGTTTTTTTCTTTTCTAACATATTCATTCAATCTATAAATTTACCTCTAAGCGTTGCTTTTTTGCATGTCCAAAATTTTGTTAAGTTGTATTTTAATTTTAATTTGGTTTAAAATATTTTTAAATTCTCTTGAGATTTCTTCTTTGACCCCAGTGTGATTTAGAAATGTGCTGTTTAATCTCTGAGTATTTGGTGATTTTCTAGCTATCTTTCTATTATTAATTTCTGGTTTAATTCCATTGTGGTATGAGAGCAGACAGGTTGCTCTATTTTTCAATGTGCTATATATTTGCCTTACCTTTCCATTCTTCAACACCTGAAACATTCTTTTTATCATTTCACCTCTATTTTCAGTCTTGTGTCATATTCTAGAGGAAGTAATTCTTGGTTCCATGTCCTCCCATTCAATCACTCCTCTGTTGTCCCATTTTATTCCTCACATTTTTTTGAGTGGCTAGTAACATAAAAAATGATTTAAAAAGAAAAAGAAAAAAAACTCAAGAAGATGAAGAATAAAACATACATATGTACACGGATCTTAATATGTCTAAAAGTTGTTGCAGACTCTTTAGCTATAGTACTGACAATACTGATGTGGAGGGCTATACATTAGTATTGCCCATAGTCACTTATTTTCTCCAGACTAAAGTGAATAAGCAACTGAAACAGCACATATTTGTTCAACCACACTTACTGTACCATTATCACAAAGGCCTACAACATTCTGAAAATATCTTAACACTTTTATTTGGGGAAGTGAGCTAGAAAAGCAAAAGACTAGGATGCTTTTATGTACCTAGTCCTCATGAATGGAAGTTCTGTTCCTACATTCTGGTAGGTCTTTGCCTAAGCCAGATTTAGTCACCCAAGTGGCATATTACTCTTTGAACAGAGCTAAATGCAAGGGTACCCAGCTCTTGTTCCTGTTAGACCCAGTCTGATGAGTTAGCCCCTTCTAGAGGAATTATACCTAAGAAAGGAAATGTCAATTTGTTAGACTAGTACATTTCTGTGAAAAACTATATATCTTACACAAATAGAATACTCTCACCAATAACTGGCTCATTATTACCTGGATTTCAACAAACTGTGCCTCAAATCATGTGTCATGAAATGTAACAAATCCATATGGGAAAAAAAAAACTGCTCTAAGATAATTAGCATTTCAAATGAATCCAGCCTATGGAATCCACCCACTACAAAGAACTCTGACCTAGCCACTTAACAATTAGCACACTTCTATATACGTGCAAAATTTGGCTAAGTAAATTGAGATCACATCTCACAGATTAGAAGGGCATAGGGCACTCAACTATTCCAAGTATCTTTGGGAAACTGGACTCAAATTTTACAACATAGGAGATATTCCGATCAGATATAAGAAAGTTCTTTTCTCTTGTCAAAAGCCTACTCTTAGGGAAGAGTGAATACAGACCTCATCTTTCAAACTTTATCTTATTTTTTATGGGAGAGTTTCTTACCCCTTTACAAAATGAAGTTGACTGTTCTCTCAGTGTCTTCCTTTTTCTAGTATTTCCTAGAGATTTTTCAGTTTCCCTAATATTTCATAAATGAATCAATGAATAATCCTCTTTTTTCTTCCTTTTCTTCCTAGTAGGACCTACAAATGTCTACCCATTTTTATAATATTGAATTTACAGTAAACTTTATTCTGCACTTATTTCTCTGGGTGCTGGTTTCCTGTCAAGGGTGTTCCTGAAGTCTTGACTGAATATAAATTGCATTGTACGTATATAATATATATAATGTGTACAACACCACAGAAAAGTTATTTTTGTCTAATAAAGACTGATTTTTATTTTTCTTAAAATTCACAAACCTTCTTCGTGCTATTTATTCAGCATACTCCCATTGTAAAGGCACATCCTTAATGTTTTAAACTGAAATTATTTTCAGTATTTCCACCCACAACCCATTGTTTTCTCTTTTCCTTGTGGACCTTTGTGTGCTTCTTCCCTGTGGTGATCCCCACATGTCAGGCTGCAGTGCACTGACCTTCTTTTTGTGTGATCTCCCGAGATCGTCTCATTCACACTCATGGTTTTAACCACACCCCATATGGCGATGACACCCCATATGTCCAGGTTTGACCTTTCCATAAGTTTCAATCTCGTATCCAATGGCCTGCTGAACAGATAAGTCACCTCAAAATCATAGGGAAACTATAAGAATTATTTATTCTCTGAAGGATACATACCAGGTTGTAACGTTGGTTACCTCAGGGAGATATGAGTGAAGGGAGACAGAGAGATTAGCTTTGTTTTTCTATATCGTTTTCTATTTTACTTCACTTTTTATAAAAAACATGTTTGTATTTTCAACATTACCAAACAGAGATGAAGAAGAAGGAGGAAGGGAAGTGTTTTTAGTCACTCCAGGGTGCTATTACAGAATACTGTAGACTGAGTGGCTTAAACAACAGAAATTTATTTTTCACAGTTCTGGAGGCTGGGAAGTCTAAGGTCAAGGTGCTGGCAGATGCAGCATCTGGTGAAGACCCTTTTCCTGGTTCATAGATGGCCATGTTCTTGTTGTGTTCTCTGCTTCTTGTGTTCTCTCAGGTGGAAAAAGAAGGGAGCTCTATAGGGTCTCTTTTCTAAGGGCACAAATCTCATTTATGAGGGTTCCACTCTCATGACCTAATCACCTCTCAAGAGTCTAACCTCCAAATACCATCACATTGGAGATTAGGGTTTCAAGTTATGAATTTGGGTAGGAATAAACATTTAGTTCATTGCGAAAAGAAATATTCTCTAAACCTGGTCTCCCTGTTTCCAATTTTGACATCCTCAAATCTATGCTTCATACAAGTGATTTTTCTACAAAGCAAATCTGACAATTCCACTCTTGTCCTTAAAACTTACTTTCTTTTGACTAAAGGATAAAAATCTAGGACCTTTAATGTGGCATATTCCTCCTTCTTTTATCCAACACTTTCCCACCTGTCCAGTTTTATCTGACACTTCCTGTTTTGCCTTGGTTTTGTTACTGTAGCATCAACAGTTTACTGCAATTCCTACCCACACCATGCTATGTCTTTCCCCTATACCTTTGCTTGTATTTTCTCCCATCTAAATACTAATTAATTCTCCTTTACACCCAGCTCAGGTGTCTTTTTTTAAAGAAGTCTTCCCTGCCTCTAATTCCTAATACCCTTCTTGGGGTAGGTGCAACTTCTCTGTGCTCCCATGATAGTGGTTGTCAAAGAGTGATTCATAGATTCAGGGGGTTTCCAAAACCTTTTTAGGGGCTTTGTGAATTCAAAACTATTTTTATAATATTGCTAAGATGACACGTGCCTTGTTGACTGTGTTGACACTTGAACAAATGGTAAAAGCAATTGTGGGTTTAACTGACAGCTCCTTAGCACAAACTAAGGCAGGCACAAGAAACAGTACTAGAAGTTATTGTATATTCCACAGACACACATTTGGAAAGGAAAAAAAAATCCATTTAAGAATTTTCTCTATAAAGCAACAAAAAATTAATTTTATTTAATCTTGACCCTTAAGTATGTGTCTTTTTAATATTTTGTGTAATGAAATGAAAAGCACACACAAAACATTTTTGCTGCAAGCTCAGTTCATTGTTTTTTAAATGGAATACTATTTTTACTTGAAAGAGAACTGAAAATTATGTTTCTTTAGACCTGGTTATTTGGCAGACATTTTTCTAAAAACTGAATGGAGTTTGTCTGTTCAAGAAAAACAGCTAAAGTATTTGCAGTTATAATAAAATTTGTGCTTTTAAGTGAAAATTAAAATTTTGCAAAACTTTTATCAACCATTGTGAGCTTAATATCTCTCCCAATACTCAAAATCTTTTCTTGATGAGATTGGTGATGATGTTTACCAATTGGTGATGATGTTAAAAACATAAGGTTTTTATATTATATAGTGTGTCAACTTTTATAGAATTTGTGTAACTTAGTGAATCAATACTTTTCAAATGATCAAAGATGATGTTATAAACCTATTCCTCACTAGGAGATCCATTCATATGCAAGATAGATGAATGAGTATTTATGTAGAATTGAAACATTTATTTATATTATTTCAGATTCCACTTTAGTACTAACCTTTAAGGAACTGCTTGTTGAGTTTTGGTGTAGTATAAAAGAATTATCTTAAAAGGATATTAAGATTCCCTCCCCATTCTAAATATATACCAGTTTGAGGCCAGATATTCTTCAAAAACTGCAACCAAAACAGCACATTGCAAGAGATTAAGAACAAAAGCAGATGAAAATCCATGTACCTCCTCCTAAACTAGACATTAAATAGATTTGCAAAAATTTAATACAATACCATTATTCTCTCTAGAATTTGTTTTCTGGAACATATAGACATATTTTATAAAAATATGTTAACATGTAAAGTGTTTATTGTTTTTCAAATAATTAATAAATACTTTTAAATGTCTAACTTTTAATGTTTAGTAAATATCGATAGATTTAACACACAGAAATGAAATCTGTCCAAGGTCTCAGTGATTTTAAAAGTATAGGGCTTCCATGGTGGCGCAGTGGTTGAGAGTCTGCCTGCCGATGCAGGGGACACGTGCCCCGGTCCGGGAAGATCCCACATGCCGCGGAGCGGCTGGGCCCGTGAGCCATGGCCACTGAGCCTGCGCGTCCGGAGCCTCTGCTCCGCAACGGGAGAGGCCACAACAGTGAGAGGCCCGCATACCGAGAAAAAAAAAAAAGTATAACAGTGTTTTGAGATCAAAAATTTGAGAACTGTCTCCCTAATGCATGCCTCAATCTTATGGACTACATTGCCTTATAAATACATGTTGACGTGTCTCCACAATCCTGCACTTAAATCCTTGAAGACTAGGCTGGTTTTTATTCAGCTTTGTATTTAATTCTTCAGTTTCCAAGGAGCTTTTATAGGGAAAAGGAATACACACTTCCCTTTGTAATTTAATGTTCAATGTGTTAAACTTCCACCTAAAATATATAACTATGAAAGTTAATTTTCTTAAACATGTAAACATAAGGAATGATTGTGACTAATTTCTCTCAAATAACTTATAGGACAATAACACATTTACAAATACCTTAAACAACAGATAAAATATAAACAATTACAATAATTACAAAATTTGTTATGAAACTTAAATTCATTCACATTTAAATTATAGTCTAAGAGAATCAACTCCATAGAGTTACTTTAATTAGTCCTGATTTCTGCACCATTTGGTATATCTTCCTAGGTTATTTTAATACTTCTTTTGATGTTTTCCCGTGGTTTCAGAAAGTATTGCATTCATTCTTTCCAGAAATTTTATTGAACTTTACAGATTCCCCTTCCCCTCAGAATAGCAGGTTTTGCAGGACCTAGGTTATCAATCACTTCCTAAGGATCTTCTCTGACCCTACAATTCAAGGGAATTAAACTCTAGTGATATATTATTTGGCTAAGTCCCTTTAATACATTTGGTTGTTAAACATTTGTACTTCTCTCTCTCCCTTCCCCTCTCCCTCTCTGTTATATATTTTCATTTCTGTAAGTTGTTGTCTTTCCAATAAATTAAGTTTCAAATAGCCTGCAATACTTAACTCATTGAAATGTCTTTGCAGTACAGTAACCCGTTCTGACATCATTAATTTCTCGTTAGAGAAATTTCATCTCCTAGGAGATAAGGGACTGAGGCTGAAATATTAGCTCTCCTCTTTAGTTCTTTGGCTAACTTATCATTTTTAAATGCTGTGGAAACTTCTTTCCACTTTGCTTTTCTCTGTAGCCTCACGTTAAGAATAATTAGAGCTACTTTCTCTCTGGTTGTTATGAGTGACCATCAGTGTTCATCAAAACTGTCTGTTCTGGAATACAGTTATATTTTCCAGGATGACTTGAATTACATGCAGAGAAACTTTATAAATAATGATATAACTTAAAAAAACTCAGAACAATACATCACCAACTTCTTATTAACATCCTTAAAAACTATACACTTCTTATTGGTTTTCACCCTTCATTATTGCTACAGTCACCTTTGAAACACTGTCTTCACTTGAATTCCAGGATAACACTTTCATGATTCTTCCTGACCATTTTAATCTCCTCTACTAGTTTCTTCCTCCCTTCTGCCTCATTTCACATGTCCTGAGGTGCATGTTCATACACACACACACACACA
Organism: Orcinus orca; assembly: GCF_937001465.1. Lineage (NCBI taxonomy): Eukaryota > Metazoa > Chordata > Mammalia > Artiodactyla > Delphinidae > Orcinus > Orcinus orca. Next base: position 128,300,898 of record NC_064559.1, read on the forward strand.
CACACACACATACACAACTAACAAATTTGTATCATCAGCTCAGTCCTCCCAGACCTCTGGCCTCATGTTTCCACTGCCTATTCTGCATCTCCTGAATGCCTCAAACTGCATATGCTCAGCACCGTGCTTCTGGTCTTCCTCCCTACACCTGCTTCTCTCACATTCCTTCCCAACCCCATAAATGCCAGCCCCATTCTTCCTGTTCTTCAAACCACAATTATGACACTAGCCTTGACACTTTTCTCACATACCCCACATCAAATCCTTTAGAAAATCTCATTAGTGTTGACTTGGAAATATATTGGGATCTGACCACCTTTCGAGTCAACATGATCTCTCTCTCAGATGACTTCATAGCCTCCCAGGTGGTACCTAACTTCTGCTCTTGCCCCACCTGCAGTCCATTGCCCACACAGCTGCAAGTGGCTGCCCATTTCACTCAGGGAAGATGTAAACTCTCTCCACTGACCTACGAGGCTCTACACAAGTGTACTTTCTGGACATCTGACCTCATCTCCAACATTCTTTCCTCTGCCTAGACCATAACCTCCTCGTTCACTGCCTCTTTTCTGAAACTTCTCCTCTCTGGAATTTCTTAGCCTCTTTCTCTAATTTATTTCTCTCTCTAGTACTCATCACAATTGACATACAATATTTTGCTTATTTATTTGTTTATCTTAGTTGCTTGTCTTTCTCTCTCCACTAGAATGCAAGCTCTAGTGACTGTCCCATAGTAGGCACTCAATAAATACAGGTTGGATAAATACAATAAATAAATACCAGGACTGGATTTAAATAAATGGCATTTAAATTTGAATATCAATGAGACTTCCTGGCCTTTCACAAATTCAATTTGTTCAAATTAACTGTGGTATTATTATAATTTTTATTATGTAATCAAATTATTTCAACATGGCCATCCGGAGTTCCTTTCAACTTTGCTTTTGTCCTTTATAACATTGCTTCTGTTACCCTTGAAAACATTCTCAAAGAATGGCAAAAACAAAATATCCAGGTGCATTATAATTTTTTCCTGATCTGAGGCATGGAAGTAGTTCCTCTCCAAGCATCCCTGGTGTTTTGTGCTAGAGAATGGTATTAGAGACCAAAATCTTGATCCTAGGGGTGCCCTTAAAAATAGTCAATGGTAAATTCTAGTACTACTACTACTTCTGCTACTGGGAAACTTTAGTAGTGTTAAACTTTAAAAAAAAAAAGTAATTTTAAGGTCAGGACATCACACTGATGTTTCTAATTTAACTGATTAGATTGCTTACTCTACTTTTCTTCGTATGTGATTTATTTCATTGTCCTCTAAGACTTTTTCTTATTTTGACCATTTTAGTATCTCTAGAATCTAGTCCAGTGACAAACAGTAAATGTTCAGTAAATGTTTGATAAGTTAATTAATGTTTTGAATGTGTCATTGTGACCAAGTGTACACTCACATGCTCTGTTTCTGACCTAAGCTTCTTAGGCTAGTTTGGGAGGACAGATCAGAAAGCAAATTCAGAAGACCAAGTATGCCCTAACATTTCTTTTTGTCTACCATGCTACCTTATTTTCTTTCCCCCACACAGTAGTGATGGGGCCTCTAACAGAATAGATTCTATGCATTGCATATTATCCACTTGTATTAAAATTTTATTCAATATCAAGTCTTTCTCCAAGGATTTCAAAGTGCTTTACACAGATTAGGAATGGTGACAAGTCACTTGTAAATAAATAATAATGCTTTGAAATAACATAGTGCTCATCATCATTGGAGCCCAAAGTACTTCAAATGATTAATCTTATTTATCCTCACTGTGTTCCTACGAGAAAAGCAGATATTATTTCTACTTCGCAGATAAAAACCATCACAAATTGGTAATGAAGTATGTCAGAGGCAATGCTAGACAAAGAGTGAAAGAACAGTGCCTGGGGGGAAGATTCTCTTCTCTTTGACCAACATGCTGTAAGTAAGACCATCCTTTTCTGCATAAGGAGTTTAGTGGAATTGTCCTTCCAAAGAACCAGAAAAGTAGCCTTACCAATGACAGAGTCATCCAGTTATCATTTACCTAGTGTAGTAACAATAGTGTAATGTCCCTCTGAGTAAGGTCCCTGCACTGGAGACTGTACAGGTCTTGCAGATTCTTAGTACAAAGACCTAGGATAGTGTTAAGCTAACTTGCAGGTGATAGTGACTAGTGACCAGCAATTTCATCTATAGTTAATTCCCAACTTTTCTACTCTTTTTCTATGTTTTTTTTTCCCCTCCATTATGCTTCTAATTATGTGTAAACGTTTCATCCTGGCTTTTACCAAATGCCACATAACCCTTTCGAAAAATGAAAAATTCAGACAATGCTTAAAATATGTATGCATGACGGAAAATATTTTATTTTTATATTTCCTTTACTTAGACTTCTTTTCACGACTCTGACTAGACCTTCCCACCTGCAAACCCGAGACGGTTAAAGTCAGCATAGCAGCTCTGCAGACAGTGGGGGGCCTCAGAGGGCAGCCACAAGGGAGCCCTGTCCCAACCTGCAGGTGAAGGGATTTTGATCCTTGTTATTAGGGGCCTCTAAGAGTATCACTGACTTTGCTAGTCACCCCTGGAATTGAAATATAGTACAATGGGAGACATTTATTCAATACCTACTTGAAGTGTTTACTTTGTTCTTTAACGCTGAATAGGCTTCTTTCTGTCTCCTGATTAACTACCACTAGGAGAGTGATAGAATTATTCGGCAAGAAATAAATGGTTTAATGATGAGACATGAGGCCCAACTGTTCCCAGAATGTCTTCTTCAGAGAATTCCAAATGGGGTGTGTGTGCGTGTGTGTGTGTGTGTCCATGAACTCCCTAGGAAGTCCTATGTGTATTAGTCAGAGTTTTTCAGAGAAGTAGAACTAATAAGATGTTAATAGATAGACAGATAGATAGAGGAATAGACACGCACACAGATCTATCTATCTATCAATGTATTAATACTTTAAGGAATTGGCTCATACAATCGTGGCACATGGCAAGTCCAAAATCCACTGGCTGGAAATTCCTGCAGGAGTCAGTGTTGCAGTTTTGAATCTGAAGGTAGTCTGGAGGTAAAATTTCTTCCTCTTCAGAGGACCTCAGTCTTTCCTCTTAAGGCTTCCAACTAATTGGATGAGGTCCACCACATTATGGAGAGTAATCTTCTTTACTCATAGTCTCCTGATTTAAATATGAATCACTTCTAAAAAACACCTTCACAGCAACTTGTAAGCTACATGTTTGATGAAACAGGTGGCACCATAGCCTAGCCAAGTTAGCAAATACAATTAACCATTACATTTGGTATATTTAGGAAAGTTCATGAAACTACTGAAAAATGTCAGATTTAGGGTATATGGCCTTTCTTTGAGAGGTAAGAGTCCAGAGTTTTCATTAGATTGTCAAGGGGTTTCTTTTTTCCCCTAAACACATTAAGAAATGTTGTATTAAAAGCAGTTTACAAAATGTAAAGGAACATTGCAATAAAGTGTCATTTATTGAAAGCCTACTATGTGCCAGATATTTTAATACCTGACGTGTGTATCTAATTAATCCTCACAGCAGCACTGCTTATTGAATGTCAACAACTAACAAGTGACAATGAGAACTAAACCTAATACCAAGGTCCTATTCTTAATATGCACACTACCTTGCTTTTTGCTACTAGCCAGGACACAATTGCCTGTTATTGAGAGCCAGCTCCATTTCCTTCCTATTTTATTTCTCTTTGACATTTACAAAATAAGTGTTTTACATTTTCTAACTAAGCCTAATGCCAAAGCTTCACTTTCAAAAGCTGAAATTACCATAGGTACTCCCACTGGTGTCAACAAGTATTTTATCAAATGATCCTTGAATTGAAGCAAGGGTGACAGGTCAAAGTGCACTGGGCTGAAATATTGTGTCATCACCAATAACCCCTATGCTGCTAGCATACCTGCTGAGACAACTGCACCCTCACTGGCTGCTGATGCAGCTTAGAAACTGCACCATGCAACAGGTATTTGCCTTTGGAGGATGTAAACCTAATGAGGTGGTGTAATCGTGTGGGTGGAAGTACTCTAATTTGTGTTTTCCCAGAAAAGACTGTCATTGATGGAAGCCTCAAGGGAAGAAGGTTTAGGATGGATAGTGCCTTTCTCCCCACAGGAAATCCAGAATTCTCCTAATACATGATGTTGAACAAAAATTCTACTTGATTGACATTTTGTCCGTGCCACACACGAGAATAATTGGCCTCATCCATCAAATGGGCAAGGCACTACCTATGGAGATGGTTTGGAAGCAGGAGGAAGACTACCGATAGATGAATAGCTGCATCCGTTAATGGCTAAAGTTCCAAAACATAACGATATATATCTCTGTGTTTAGACAGTTATTATTATCCATACAAAATGCAAACATTCCTAGAAAGAATACTCAGACACATTAAACGAAATCGTTTTTCATCTAATTTCCTCTGTGAGAGTGAAGACGTAGGAAAATGAGTTTGAATATTAGAGAAGGGGAGGGGAGCTCGAGAAACAGAAAGTGATTTGTAGGAGAAACATCACAGAAATGGGAGAGAACGTTAAAATCAGATTTCTTAACTTAAACTAGAATCACAAGTAAACATGTCAACTTTGGTGACTAAATTTAGGACATTTTTTGATAAGCAAACACAGCAAAGTGTTGGGGAGGAAAAAAGATTCCTCTAACCTTCTAGGTTCTCTGGCTGGTCTAATAATCTAATTGACATAAGACAAATTGACAGGAGAAAAACAAATTTAATTATGTACTTACGAGGGTCCCACAAAGACAATGAGACCCAAGGACAAGTAGGGCAGTTGAGACTGGCAGCTACAAACTGGCACTTGCCATCTACCTCTAAAAGGATTAAATTATGAGCTACTGTAGCTGCTGACCTTCAACACCCCCTGAAAGGAGTTCAGGGTAGAGATCAGGAACGAGGCCCTCTGTGCTCTGGGGAAAACTGGCAGAACAGGTCTTCAGATAGATATTTTCAGGAGAAAATTTTATGAGCTCAATTCTTGCATCTCTTCATATCTAGAAAAGCACTAAAATCCTTCATGGTGACATCTGCTCCTCGTGACTAGCGGTAACTTTCACGAGACTAGCAGCAACCTTCTGCAAAAAATATGTGCTTGACTGCATGTACTCCCTCTTCACCAAAATCATATATCTACTGACCTTCCCCCCTATCTCTTTTAAGCAGTTTCTTAGAGATATCTGAAATGCTGCCTCCCAGGCTATAGTCCTCACTTTTGCCTCAAATAAAACTTAACTCACAACTCTCACATTGTGCATTTTTTTTTCAGTTGATAAGACTTATGTGCCATTCTGAACTGAGGAATGGGATAGGGGTCTAGGGCTTCAAATGGGAGGAGGGTGATTCATTGGACAATAAGAAGAGCAGATGTTTAGTAATGAGATGTTTGTTCTGTCATCCAGATAGTTCATTCAGGCAAAAAGTTCTCTCTCTTTCTGGGCCGGACCCCTTATCTAAATTCTTTTAGTAATTAAGGGAGGAGTAAAAGTTTTTCATAAGTCAGCTGGGTCTCGATTGCTCTCAGCTCAAAAAGTCCATGTGCCAAAGTTGCACATTTTGGGGAGGCTCATTCTGAACCCCTTCAGAAGTTCACCCTATTGCTACTTGATACCCTGCATAATATTGATATTACACAGACATCTTTCTTTGAGACTCTTCTATAAGATTTGGTTAGTGGAGTACTTAATTCCATTTCCTCATTTAGGCAAATTCCCTTTGGCTTTAAAACATATTTTAATTGGATACCATCTAGTTATTGTTCATATTTTACATTACTAATCTGTCTTTAAGGATTTTTATTAGTGGCCATTTTTGCCTTTTTGCTGGAATGTTATTCTATTTGTTTATTCTAAGTTATTGCATTTGCAGTTGGCGGTGATGGTGGTTCATGTTATACAAAATTTTGTTGTCAAAGAGAGCCTTTCCTACAAAATGAATTTGTAATAAAATGCTTGGTAATTCCGTACCAAATTGACTCTGACTTGACCAACTTACACACCCAAAAGCCAGTGGATGATATGCAAGCCATCTTTATCCTAATTTCATGAGAGCTATGAAAAGAAAAATGTGCTTTTAAACAAAAGAAATAAAATATGAGAATCAGCCTTAGTTCTCACTTTTCCTAGCAAAATTTATTTCTAGGGGGAAAAAAAGACTTTCTGAAACTTGGAAACCTCAATAGAGTTTGGTGTTACCAAGCTGAATAGATAAATAGAAATCCTATAAAGAAAGAACCACTCAAGACAATATAACACATCAGTACAAAGTGTCAGTACTAGAGCAGAACTAAATTTGCATTTAAAATGCATGTGTTTTTCTAGATATCACAAAAGAAAAGGTAAAAATAAGCACTCTGCATTTTTTGTACCATCAGGCTTTTCCCCTATTCTTTATTTGCTATTCCGTCTTCCCTCATTCATGGTAGCTCAACTTCCCCTACTTTACACACCCAAAGTATCTTTGTGAAATCAAACCACCACAGGAAAAGATCTGATTATACCAATTAATATTTTAATGAGAAATTAATTTAGTATATGGCCACCATCTTAAGTTTTACCTCTAAATTGCATAACAGAAAAAATTTACCAGCAGCTGAAGAAACTCATCCCATCATGACAGTGTGTACAAAAAAAATCTGTCTTACTTTCTACCCTAGCAAAAAACATAACCTGTAATTTCCCACCTCTCTGTCATTCTTCATGTTCATCCCTTTACCTGGAATGACTTTGCCCTTATTCATCCTTCAAAGTCTGAGTCAAACTTACATCTCCTATGAAGCTTTCCTGGCTGCAAATATTCTCTTTCTGGATTCCCTTTGCAACTTACTTATCCTTGCTTATAATCCATCACTTTCTAGTTTGTCTTGAAATTAATTATGCCCATGTCTTATAACCCTCTAATAAACTAAATTTCTTGATGAGATTATCATGTATAATTTAAAAACTCTTGCAGTGCCAACAGAGTACAAAGCACACAGTAAGGGTTTAATAAATGCTTGCTGAATAAATGAATTAAAATGAATATGAATTTCATTATACAAGTTAAGTGACAGAGTATAGTTTCAAGGAGTATTAACTGATTCTTTGCACCAGTATTTTTTTGATCAAATGTGAAAATATGTGTTTTGATCTCTAACAAATTATTTCTAGAACCCAGAGACAAGACTTTACTGATTTTAATTTAAAATAAAACTCAATCTTGATATACTGTCAACATATACAGCAGTGAAGTTAGATTCAAGTTATATAATTTTTGTAGTTTCTGGATTTCCATTCCTCAAGAAATGTGATGTTATGTTAAACAAAGTATAATAAAAGGTTGTGAATAACATGAAGAAAATTATAATTCAGCATATAATTAATAAAAGTAAAGTAGAATAAGAGAAGTTCAGATAGAAACTATTAAACTTGTCTATGAACCAGCAGAACAATCTGCACCTGTTACCAAAAGTAAATCACACATTTTCTGAGCCATCAGTGTTTTTGTTTCTAGAGACCAGCATTAGGGAACTGCTGAGATATAAGAAAAGTGATAGGACATAAACCCCTCTCGTGATTTAAGATATGTCAAAAGATGTAGTTACCTTCAAAAGAAATAAAGCCTACTATCACCAACATTTGCTGAAACCAGCTTATAATTGCTTGTAGGGTCTGGGAGCATTGCTAAAGGTGGCAGCTATCTCCCCAGCTACTGTTTTCCACTATTCATTTTAAAGAGGCTTGTACCCCTTTATGCCTCAGGATCTCCAAAGTATTTCCTGTTTCATTCCCACCTGATAGAAACCTTGATTCTGCTCCTCAGTTTGTCTTCTGCCTGTCAGAAGGAAACTTCCACCAGTTTGCTATGGATCTTCCTACGTGGCCTTCATTTTCGGGCTTTTTCTTCATCATACATGGTTGCAAGTTTGCCCCAAGCAAAGCCACGGGTGAGGCTGAGTTTTGATTCAGCCCAAGTCTAATTTCTCCCCGACAGAAGATGTCTAGATAATGCGTCCCAGCAGAGAAAGGCACAGATGTCATCTGGTTAATGGCAGAACCTGTTCTACTCAACTCCAATTGCATCACTTATGCTAACCTGCTACAGTCCCTCTCTAGAAGAGGCCCCTGCCTCAACTAAGGGGGATGTGCAGTTTGGTCAGAGAGATGAAGCAATTACCTCCTTTTCTTCTGATGAAGTATTTAAGATGACCTTGCTATAATCGGCAAATAAATTATTAACTCTTCTAATGGCCAAAATTGTCCAGACAAGCTTAAGTTAGCAATAAATTTTATAAATTATTACAGGTCAGAAAGGGCTCCTGAGTGATTCTAGTCGGTAGCAGCCCATGGAAAATCCTATAAAACTCTGCTTCCTTCTGTCCAGGCAAGGCAGATTGGTTCACATAAAGTTGAGTTATCAAATCTTCCATTCACTCATCTGCTCTCAGAAACATACAAGTCATAAACTATTACATATATTCTGCAGAAAAATTGACGGTGGGCACTCTCCATTAAAAGGTTAAAAAACTTGGTGCTTTGTTTTCTTCATACACAAATGGCCAGCCGACATTCATTTGGTTTTCATTTTCAGCATAAAACAGTAATTTCTGGTGTGACCTAAATGCACCACAAAATACAGCATTCATGCCACACATACATTCTTAGAGGAAAATATTTGATTCTTTTCAATAAATAAGACTACATTAAAAGACCTATGGCTTCACAGGATATTATTTAGCTATTGTGCCTTTGCACCTAAGACAGTTTCACATTAAGTTTCCTTTTTGGTTTAAGTGTTCACTTTTTGTCAACAACCTTTGCTAATATACCTGGGAGAGGAAAAACAGAGAATCAAAACCACTTTGGCCTCCACACATGATCCTTCTGAATTTCCTTTTATGAATCACTTCGATTTCTTTTAGCAAAAGCAAATTTGCAAACTATCAAATATTCTCCAAGCCAGAGCATCATGCAAAACACAGCTCCTGACGGTTCAATTACTTGATCATTGATACTAGTGAGCCTTATGTGTTCCACTCTCATGAGATGGAAAGTTGTTATTAAGGAATAATACATGAAGTTCAAGGTAGCTTAGGACCCACCAGAGAGTATAATGAATACTTCCCAAGGCCTGAGAAGCAGCTTCTCTACTCTGACTAAAACAAATGCCATCACAGAAATGACTCTTAGAAAACCGGTGAGCTTTCAAAGACTCTCTCTTTAAAGGTAGAGAAATCTCCAGTTCCTGGGAAGTAGTGGCAGAGTAATAGGCAGAGAAGTGCATGGCTATCACAATCAGCACTTGCCTCAACAATTTCTGGATTGTTAATACCTTCTGCTATGTTGGCTTGAAATTTGTATTTTCCATCATGCACCAACAAATATTGACCAGACAGTGTGGGCTGCTACAGTGGGCAGCAGTTCTATGGAATACTACACATTGAGGAAAGAGACACTTGAGTCTCTCTCAATCAATAATCAGAGAGGAGGCATTGCCAGATATTAGTTTTAAACAAAGTTTCCATCTTCAATGAAGGGGGATGAATAAAAATGAAAAGAGGGTTAGGGGGAGGCAAGAACCTATTTTTACTCATTTTCTTTGTTTCCTCTACACGGCACAAAAAATGCCTTCTTAAAAATCATATTCTTTGACTGCTTAATAAAATCCATCCTAGAGTCATGCAGATGCATCATTACCTCACCTCTCTGTACCTTTCAACCTCAACTCCTGACCCTTTTTCCCCCTCAGTTCTTTTCACTCCCTCAAGATCTAGCAACGCCCCATCTCTATTCTCCGTTGCCATATTTTTTAATCTCCCATGCCTTTGAAGATGCTGATGTTGCTGTCTTAGGGAATGCTCGCCTACCATGTTCTAGCCCAGAAAACTCCTTCTACTCCTTTAGGATCCAGTGCAAATGCCCCTTTCCCCTTCCGAACTCTGGGAAGTCTTAGGCACCTCTTTTGGATCTCCAGAGTACTGTGTACATTCTTCTTTCACAGCAGCCATTCCATTAAATTGGAATTATAAGTTTAAAAATCTCTCTCTTCTGTTGATGCAGGAATTTCTCAAGGGTAGGATCCTACATTCATAAAGCATAATAAAATTCTCACACATGGAAGGTGCTCAATTCATGTACCAATATGAACTAACGAATGACAGTGGCTGACTCCAGTGTCTTCTACTCTGACCACTGTTTGTGTGAAAGTTCTGTGCATCAAATTCTCCAAGCTATACCAGCATCAAGAAATATCATGGGTGAAAATAATCTAAGATTTATCAAAGATGAATCATGCAGAAATATACAGTTACTGAAGCCAGGTTATTTCCCTGTCCTTGAAATATTCCTGTTAAATCCTCCAAGTTTTTCCTTTCTCCAAAAATGCATTTGCATTATCAATGTGATTGTAAATTATTTTGCTTTTTTGTTCTTTTCTACAAATAATCAGTACAAGTTAACTGCTACCATTCTTCCTCAATGCAAAAACAAAGCAAAAAATGTGTGTGATGATTACCAAATGCTTGATTAGTTCTGTCTTTGCAGACGTAGGCTATACCTTGGAAGAATCTGGACAATTGAAATTGTGCTTGTAAGGATGGCCTGGCCTGACCTTTTATTTCCTTGACATCTTCTCTAATATCCCAATTCTCCATCCTAACTCAACCACCTTTTCAATCACGGTGTAGGTGTATGTATTAGTGATGCCCAGTGTAAGGTTTGACCATGAGGTTTTTCATCACCAATCAGTGCACTTATTCCATGATTTAAATTCTAGCAATTCTAACCACACTCCAACTACCACCTCCTGTGTTTCCAGCTTTACCTCTTTCATATATGTACTCCAGCATTCATTGCTTTCACTGAAACTGCCATCAATACACCCTACTTTTTCACTGTCTCTTACCACCTTCTCAACTACCAGTATTTGTTTCTCTCCTTCATACTCATCTACAAAAATCCAAAACTTAGTTAAATGAAGCTCTTTGCCAACTCTGAGCATATGCTAGGGTTAGCTGAATATTAGTGGGAAACCGCCCCAGAATTATATTGTCTATTCTCATTTAAAATTCATGACCGTCAACCTCAAGTGAGTTTTTAGCACTACCTGGCAATCCCACTACGTTATAGTTTTTTCACTCTCCTCTTAAGTAAGCAGCAACTCCATTTTCTAGTTACTCAGGCCCAAACCTCACTGTCATCTTTAATTATCTTTTCTCCCATAGCCTATATTCAATCCATCAGCAAATTTTATCACCTCTACTTTTCATATATATCCAACATCCAACCAATTCTCACCACATCTATTGCTACCACTCTCATCTGGCTTGAACCACCATCATCTCTTGCCTGGATTATTCCAATAGTCTAACAGGATTCCTTTTCTCTACCCTTGACCTCTCTACAAACTATTCTTAAAATATCCAGAGAGTAAGCCTCTTAAACTGAGTGAGATCCAGAAGCAGATTCATTGTGAAACTAATGAAGCTTTAGCTTCAAGGTCCCTCCTCTGCCAGAGGTCCCTTCCAAGACCCTGAGAGGGGTCCAAGTTTAAGCAATGTGGTCACTTGGTCATAAGTTTTTATGACATTTCCAAAAATAAGATTACTAAGAACTTTTTTTTTTTTTAAGTGGGTCCTCAAATATATATAATCTGAAATTGAGTCCCTGCAAAAACTGAATCATCATATTCGTTTTGTCAGGTCAACTCCCTCTTCTGCTCAAAAACCTCTAATGGCTTTCCATCTCACTCAGAGTAAAGAAGTCATAACAAAGGCTAAAAAAGTCTCCATGCCTCTCCGACTCATTTCCTTTCACTGAATCCAGTTCCCCAGGCCTCCGCATCATTTCCAGAATCTCCTAGTGAACGTATACATCAGAGCCTTTCCACGGGTTGTTCCCTCTGCCTGGAAGGCTCCTCCCTGAGCAAGCCTCATGGCTATCTCCCTTTCCCCTCAAAGTCTCTCTGCTCAGATGTCACATTTATTAAAAGAGAGAACTTCACTCATCAAACTATATTTTACTCCTCTTTCCCACCCATCCGTGACACTCTCTCTTTCTGTTAACTTTTAAAATCTTTCCTTAAAGCATTTACCACTTTCTGTTTGGTTAGTTTTTCCCCAACCAGAACATTTGTTATGTGTTCTCATTATTAGAACATGAGCTCCATGAGGTAAGAAAATATACTTGCACATACCTATGTTTCCCCAGTGCTTAGAACAACATTTGGAAGACTACTGGAGATCAAATATTTGTTGAAAGATTCTTAAATAAAAGTTGGAAGACTGTTGGAAAACTGATCTTCAGATTCATTCCTTAAACAGATACATATCAAGTGCTCAGCCACTAAGGAGAAAATAGTGAACAAAACAGGCAGTGTCCCTCCCTGTGGTACAAGCATTCTTAAAGATGGTGAACTATTAATGACCAGGTATACCTAAGGCCTTAAATGCTTGTGGATTATTCTGATAATGAAATAATGAATTTTCCCAATTTGATACTCTTCATTTCCACAAAAACCCTGGTAGGATTCTTTATTTGTACTACATTTTGATATTTAAGGGAGAAGATTTTTATACTTATATTAGCCAAACTTTAAGAGCGTAAGCATATTTAAAATAATCACACTTTGTTTCTCAATTACTAAAATGAGAAGAATCTTTGTACCCCTCTATGGAACACATCTTAAGAAGCATGTAATTTATTGATTATTTAATGGGAAATTATTTTTTTTCAAAACAGACTTGTAGAAAAGTATGTGCATTATCTTGTATTTTGTGGCAAATATAATGCTATTATGAACTTTTTTTTTGTTTTTGCAGTACGCGAGCCTCTCACTGTTGTGGCCTGTCCCATTGTGGAGCACAGGCTCTGGACGCGCAGGCTTAGTGACCATGGCTCACGGGCCCAGCTGCTCTGGGCATGTGGGATCTTCCCGGACCGGGACACCAACCCTGTCCCCTGCATCGGCAGGCAGACTCTCAACCACTGCGCCACCAGGGAAGCCCTGAACTTTTTAGTAGAGTTTATTTTGCTTCTATATTTTCTATATCAAACATGCAAATTCACTAGTTTGACTTCTAAGTCTACTGTCTTCACCATTACACTTCATTGTAGTCGTATGCAAGTATAAGTTAGTTAGCCTATAAATAGAAATGAAACACATATAAATATTAATGCAAACACTAATCAGAAGAAACAAGGAGTAGCTATATTAATGCCAGAAAAAGTAAACTTCAGAACCAGGGACAAAGAAGAACATTTTATAAGGTTAAATAGATTAACTCATCAAGAAGACACTAATGTCTTAACTGAGTATGCACCTAATAACAGAGCTTAAAAGTATACAAAATAGAGACTAATAAAACTAAAAGACAAATCCACAGTTATAATTATCTTGGTAATGAACTTGGGAAGCACCGTCAACCAACATGATCTATTGATATTTATAGAACTTCTCCACCCAACTATAGTAGAATATACATTCCTTCAAGTGTGCATGGAACATTCACCAATATAGAGCACATTCTGAATCAATGAAAATAAATCTTACTAAAAATAAAAGAAGTAAAATAATACAAACTCTGTCCTTGTAACAAAAACATTTAGAAATTAAACAACACTCTTTCAAGTAACCCAAGATTCAAAGAGAAAAATCACAAGGAAACTTGAAAAATATTTTTAACTGAATGAAAATGAAAACAATGTAACAAAAATTTTAGGATGAAAATGAAGCAATGATTAGAGGAAAATATTAAAGTATTAAAATTCTTATATGAGAAAGGAAGAAAGTTCTCAAACAGTGATCTAAGTTTCTACCTTAAGAAAGAAGCAAACAGAAAATTAACCCAAAGTGAGCAGAAAGAGAAATAATAAACCTAAGAGCAGACCTCCAAGAAACTGAATGCAGAAAAAGCTTTGAGAATAATCTATATAATTGAAAGACAGTTCTTCAACAAGATAAATAAAATTCATGAACCACTAGTTAGAATGATCATGAGAAAAAAAAGAGAAGAGACAAATTACCAATATCAGGAGTAAATGGGAGGGGGAGAATCACTCTAGAAATTACAAACATTGAAACTTAATGAGGAAGTATTATAAATATTTTATTTCAATAAATTTGATAACTTGGATGAAATAGACCAATTTCTTGAATGACAAATTACCAAAGCAGACTTAAAAAGAAACTGATAACCTAAATAACCCATATCTATTAATTAACTTAAATTAAAACTAAAGTTTTAATAATTAAAAACTTTCTAAATACACACACACACACACACACACACACACATACACACACACACACATTCAAACTCCAGGTCAAGAGGGATTTACTGGCAAATTCTATTAAACACTTAAGCATAGATAAATATCTCTTTTAATATTCTTAACATAGATGTAAAAATCATAAACAAAATATTAGCAATTTAAATCCAGTAATATGTAAAATGAAAAATACATCATCAACAAGTAAGTTTGGTTCATGTATGTAATTTGTATAATTTATGTCATTCAAGAAATTGATATATTTAAATTATCAAATTTATTGAAATAATATGTTTATAATATTTCCTCATTAAGCTTTCAGTGTTTGTAAGTTCTATACTGATGCCCTTTCCCTCTTTTCACCATGGTTGGTAATGGATGTTAACTAGACTTATTTTAATGATCATTTTGCAATATATACAAATATCAGATCATTATGTTTGTTGTACACCTGAAACTAATGTAATGTTGAATGTCAATTGTATCTCAATTTAAAAAAAAATCAATGTAATTCACCACACAGACTAAAGCATAAAAAACATATGATCATTTTAATGAATTCAGAAAAGCAATTGATAATTTTAGCATATATTTATAAATTTAAAAGAAAAAGTCCTCAACAAACCTGAAGGAGACTTCTCAACCTCATGAAGGACATCTGTGCAAAATGTACATCTCACATTATACTTCTTGTAAAAGCTGGAGAACATGGTAAAAATGTCTGTTCTTACCACTTCCATTAAAAATTGTACTGGAATCAAAGCCATGCAAAGAGCCAAGAAAAATAAATATAAAGCATACATATTTACAAAAGGAGTAAAACTGTTTCTATTTGCAGCTGTTTGTCTATATAGAAAATCACAGGGAGAAGCTACTAGAACTATAAAGGGAGTTAAGTAAGCTCACAGGACACAGGACCATATACAAAAGTTCATTGTATTTGGTCTATATATAGACAAAAAAAAAAATTGAACCTTAAAAATCTTTAAAGATTTAAGAAGCAGCAAAAGCCAAGAACTACTTAGGGATTGACTTAAAATACATTCAAGACCTGTACAATGAAAGCTAAAAAATAATGCTTAGAGAAATTAAAGACAATATAAAGGAATAGAGAAATTGATGGATTACATTAGTGGATCAGAAGACATTGTTAAGATGGCAATTTTTCCTAATTGATCTATAGATTCAATGCAGTCCCAATCAAAATCATATCCCAATCATGATATTTTATAGAAATTGATGAGTTAATTCTAAAATGTATTACTTGGTAAAGGACTAGACCAGCCAAAACAATTTTGAGAAGGAAAAATAAACTTAGAAGACAGATTTTATTTTATTTTTAAAAATTTATTTATTTAATTAGTTTATTTTTTGCTGCATTGGGTCTTTGTTGCCATGCACGGGCTTTCTCTAGTTGCGGCGAGCGGGGGCTACTCTTTGTAGCAGTGCGCAGGCTTCTCATTGTGAAGGCTTCTCTTGTTGCAGAACACAGGCTCTAGGTGCACGGAGCTTCAGTAGTTGTGACGCACGGGCTTAGTTGCTCAGCAGCATGTGGGATCTTCCTGGACCAGGGATCATGTCCCTTGCATTGGCAGGCAGATTCTTAACCACTGCACCACCAGGGAAGTCCTGATTTTAATACTTATAAAGCTAAAGTAATCAAGACAGTTTAATATTGACATAAAGGTAGAAAATGGCACAGTAATGAAAATAATAAACTCATATATACAATGTCAATTGATTTTTTCTTAACTTAGACCACAAGATAATCCAATAAGTAATGGATATCATTGCCACAAGTAGGACTGGAACAACTGGGCATCTACACACCAAAGAAGAAGAAGGAGGAGAAAGGGGTAGAGAGGGAGGGAGGAGAATGCACCTCCACTAAACGAAACAGAACAAAGCAAAACACAAAGGAATCTTTTACCTTTACTTCACAGCATACACAAAATTAAATCAAAATAATATTGACACAGATGTAAAAAGTAAAACAATAAAACCTCTACAAGGGTATTTGGGATAAAATACTTGTAATCTTAAGGAAGCCAAACACTCCCTAGATAAACACAAGAAGTTAAAAGCATTCAGAAATATTATGAAATGTATTCCATCAAAATTAAAATTTTCTGCTCGTTGAATGCCAGTGTTAAACAAAATGAAATAGCAAACCATAGACAGGGAAAAATATTCATAATATTGAATATTCCTATATATTGAATATAGGAATGCAAGCCTATATTCATAATAGGCTTGTATCCAGAATATTCAGAGAATTCTTACAATTCAATAATAAGAGGAGCAACAACCTAATTAAAAATGGATAAAATATTTGAACAAGGAGATCTCCAAAGAGCCAGTAAGTACACCATAAGATCCTCAACATCGTCTGTCTTCAGAGAAATGCAAATTTAAACTACACCCATTGGAATGGCTGCAATTAAAATGATGGATAAAACCAAGTGTTAATGAAGATGTGGGAAAATTGTAACTTTCATATATGGCTGGTGGGTGTTAATTGTATTACTATTTAGGAAAACAGTTTGGCATTTTCTTATAGAGTTAAATGTGTGCTCACCTTATAAAGTAGCCATTCCTCCCAAGAGGAATTTACCCAAGAGAAATGAAAACGTGTTCCTGCAAAGACTTGTGCATAAAGGTTCATAGAAGCTTTTTTCACAATACATGTAGTATTAACACTGGAAACAACTTCTGTGTCCATCAATCGGTAAATGGATAAACAAGTTGTGGTACATCTACACAATGGGAAGCTACTTAGCATTGAAAGGAATAATAATAAACACAACAACATGTATGAATCTCAAAACATTATGCTGAGCAAAAGAATCTAGACACAAAAAATATACACTGCTATCATTCTATTTATAAGAAACTTTAGGAAAGACAAACTGAAGTTGTTACATGGAAAGCAGGTCACTGGCTGCCTGGGTGGGTGGTAAGGAGAAGAGACTGAATGCGTGGGTAGAGGCATAAGTGAATTTTGGGAGGTGATGATAATGTTGTTTCTTTAATTATGATTGTGGTGGTAAATACATGAGAATGTATATATGTCAAAACTCATCAAACTGTACAGTTACAATGGGTACAATTTATTTTTTAATTATACTTCAATAAATTTGATTAAAAGGAAATGGAATGTGAACAGGCTAAGTGGGCATCTTCCTTGGTTACCAGAAGCAATTTCTCATTCTGCAGAATGGATAAGAATGCATATGTGGTTTATTAATTTTCTGCTTAATGCTACTGACATGTTCCTCTTTGACTGCTTGGAAAATAGCCAACTTCCCA
Organism: Orcinus orca; assembly: GCF_937001465.1. NCBI lineage: Eukaryota > Metazoa > Chordata > Mammalia > Artiodactyla > Delphinidae > Orcinus > Orcinus orca. The sequence goes on from NC_064559.1 coordinate 128,318,524, forward strand.
ATACTCTCCTCTTCCCAATACTCTAGAACTAATGCAAAATGACAATTTTATTCTACAATTTATAATTTTCCACATTTAAAAGATATATACTAACCTCCCCAAGTCCAAGTCATCTAGATCTGTGAAGTTTCATCACACAAAAAAGTAAAGGTAAATATTTGAATACAACAAAACACATGTGATGGTGCTTTAAAATAAAGGATGATGTAAATGCAAGGTGTAGGGTCAGATTCACAGAAAAAGCTCAGGAAATTCTCCCTTAATTGAATTCAGTGGTTTGCATAAGAAGCATGTTTGGATCAGTCACAAAACTAAATTAAACTTAGTCCCTGGAAAGCAGTTAATATTTGGTACAAAGTCCAACACTCCACCTTTGGAAAGAAGTGAAGAGGGATTTGGCAGCAGGAGAAAACAAGCGGCAGGAAAAATTTGGGGTGGTCAACATTTGATATACGATGCTTCAGAAAATATAGGATCTGGAAATTAAGTAGTTAGAAGTGATGACAAGTAAAATTATAGAAAAGCTGGTTGAAATGATTTCACTGTATTTTTAGGTCTAGTGAGATGAGGAATACTCTTTGAGTCATGTTATTTTAAAATTCAAAACAATATTTGGGGATGTCTGATCCAATTCCCTATCTCAGATGATAAAATGAAGAAAGAAACATGTTAAACAACCTGCTTTTGGTTTCTCTAATGAGTAGAAGAATCTAGAACAAAAACCAGGTTTTCTGAGGCTGAGTTCAATGATTTTTCTATATAGCAATGTTGCCTCTTAAACATATCCTTGAAAGAAAGTCATAAAGGTCACTATCTAACTTAAAAGAAAGGCATAAATAGCTATTCCAAAAGTCATGTATTTGGCGATGGTAACACGAATTTCAGGGTGAAAGTTTTTCATTGGCAATAAAGGAATTCTATATTCTTATTATAAAGTGAGAAATCAGTAAAGAAATTTCTCCGTTCAACCTAATATTTTAAAACAGTATGAATCCACCTCAAGTGCTAGAAAACAACACTTTATGTCACAATATGATATATAGAAATACAACTTGAAGCATCAAAAATTAATACTTTATACCTGAGCTGTAGTCCCCTAAAAGCAGGTAATGTGAATTATTTAAGGGTAGTTTCGATCTGAGAAAAATTCCTCAGCATCATTTGCCTTTGGGAATGCAGAAAGCTTATCTTACCTTAGAGGTTTGTTTTCTGTCTTACAGTATAATACTCTTTTTTTGTCAGTCTGTTTTTACAATTGCACAATTTAGAAATGTAGCATCAAAGCTAACTGCTGGAAGAATATTCTTCTTAGTGTTTAAAAATTATTGTTTTTTTCCAATCAATACATCCTAAAAATTAATAAGAGCAAAATAAAAAGGAGGAGCACAATTAATACTCAAATGGAACAAATTTGGAGCATGTCACATGGAATAAAGGAACTCACGTGATTTTTCTGTTATTTTAAACCAGTGTACCAGACAAATTTTATGTCACTGTCTTTTCTTTTTAAATGTAATAGTACTGTAACCACTGTCTAGAGGGGTCATTGACAAGTGCTCCTCTGTTGTGTCTTATTCGGAGAAGACAAGGAAATTTACAATAGAATTGAAAAAGGTTTTGCTGAAACACAGTGAAAAAAGATTAATATTTGAATCCTTCTCAGTGCCAGTACTTATCTGAGAGGGAAAAAAAGTTAGTTTAAGGTAAGAGGACACTGAGGAGGAAACAGGAGAAAAGTTTGCACAAGAAGAAAATAGGAAGGAGATTTAAAGGGTTGAGGGCAAAACTCAAGCCTGTGTTTACAAGAAGATCTAAGACCTCAAACAGCAGGACACAAAACAGAAAGGAGAGTTTGGATTCTTCAGAGGAGTATTCGGTATATAATGTTTGGCTTTTTAGAAAACAATTTCCCCACTTTGGCCTGTTTGAATTTTTTGAGAATCTCAGTTTCCTTTCCAAATATTAATTAAGCACTGAACTTTAGTGGCTGTTTCTAAATGGTAAGACTTTGGCTCTGCTTTTATATTTTTGTCCTCAAAATAAATGAAAGTACTTAAATGAGACAAAAACTTAAAATATTTATTTTAAAAATTTTATGAACACTCTATTTCCTTCCCATATAATTTGATAGGGCCTGAGTCACTGAAAGAACATTCACAAAACAAGTAAATGACTCACCGGATATTTGCCAAAGCGAATGGGATGTGCAGGGTCAGGCCCCAGAGAATTCATAACAAGGTTTTAAAACTTGACCTTAATTACTGAAAGGGCTATCCAGTCATGGAAAGTTTGCGGACATTTCAAACAGTGTTATTCTCACGTGAGGTCTCAGCATAGTTGGAGTAGGTGTTCAACATTTGGGGAGAAAAGAAGCCAGATACAATGACTACTGTATATATTTATTAGTCAGACTATATTCTTTAACCAAGTTAGGACCCTTGTGCATTATGTGGATATTTGAACAAACTTTTTTCCTAGCTACTGGTGCAAGATAGCATCAGAACTATTGGTATGTTTGTAAAACGATTTTCTCTCTTTTGCATAAAGCTGTGTCAAAAAATAAGAACAACAATAGCTACAAAGCCCTTTTTATTTATCAGTTACTTTTCTGGGGGTGATAGAAGAAGGAGAAAACTTCTTAATTCATGACCTTCAGGAAACTCAGGCAAGACCTACACGTGGAAATCACTGACTCCAAATGCCATGTTCCTCCCACAGGATAATTTCAGTACCACATAGAGCATTTGGCATGACTGGAATATTTTCTTTGTGTGAGGAAAACAAAAATAGAAGCCAAAGAAAATAACAAATCTAATATCTCATTGGTGGCACTAAAGTGATACCACAGTCCTATCCTAGGGTTTAAATTTTACCTTAAATGAGTCTCATTCTCTTCCTCTTTGGGTGTGGAGCAAACCCTTCTGGAAGGAAAAACACCTAATTGAATTGGATAGGCTCTTCAAGGGAGAATTTAAAGCATTTAAATAAGTAAAGAATTTAGGGAGAAAAACAAGTTTCAGAGAAACAAGACAATGTCGAAGACAAATGGTAAATTTAATCACAAGGTTAGAGGCTGGAGGAACAGAGAAGTGTCACACAATATCTTTAGAAAAGGGGTTCAGGACCAAGGCCAAGGCACCAGTACTGAGGGTCCACTTGAGCCGTATGGAGCAATAGCATGTGTAATGGCTCAAAGTGGTCATGATAGAGTAGACATTTCTTGCTAATACTAGTTCTGTGTCCTGATTCTCAAATGAGACTCAAGGACATTAAAGCTGTATGTATACAAGATATCTGAGGAATGTTATTTGTTTATGAATATGTTTATAGTTTAGATTTTATCCACAATAACATGATGAGGCTGTACATGAAAGACTTTATAAGGAGGATCTTTCAATGTATTGTGGCAAAGCTGACAGTAATAAATTCAAATATAGATGGATTGTGCTAAATAAATCCCAATCTGTTATGATATAAAGTAAATTAATCAGAGTGTTAACTTAGAATGTTGGCTGGAAAAAGATAAAAAACACGTAGCAGAAAGCATTTTGTATTTAAAGATGGTTGCTAAATTAAACATGTAATAATTCAAAGGACAGCATTTTACATGAAACTAATTTTGGAATTATATTCTCACATGAAATTTTAAAACCAAGCACCAGAAACTATAAGAATATTATCAGAGACATATCTGATCACTCTGAAGCTGAATATGCCCCATAGAAATGAAAGGACAAAATAATCAAAGGAGAACAAATTTTCTTAGAACCTAGATAACATGGTATGGAAGATTATTTTTCCAAAAGTTGAAAGAAACAGAAACACAGAGATAAATCTGTGAGATGATAAACGACAGCACTCCGAAACTCAGAGCTGCTTTCTCACTCATTTTCATATAAATTCAGGTGAAGAACTACCAGTGCATTAAGGCCTCAATTACGAACACAGCACATATGATAAATGCATTAATTGTCAAATACCTTGCATCATGTAGTTATCAAAACTTGGAAAGCAGTCATGAATAAAATACCATTTCCAGTTTAGAATATTCAATACAAGTATTTGATTTCAGCTTTCAGCTCCTTTATATATCTCTTTTTTCAGCTAACTTAAGCAACACGTATATTCTTTCTTAGAATTTTAGAGAAAAGCATGATACAAGGGGTTAAAAACCAGTGAATTCTAACTCAGCATTTACCCCCAATAACGTGTGACTTTGGGAAGGTCATATCAGCTCGTGAACTTTAGTTTCTTCTTCCATAATTCAAGAGGGTGGAGGGGAATAGAAAATCTCTAAACTCTAAGAAATTCATGATTTTTGTGTCACTTACCAACTATTTGGTTATACTGTATACCATTTTGAATTATTCAGTAGTCTTCTCAGCTGGATTTTAAGTGCCCTAGATATATTTTCCGTTACCTAGCACAGTGCTGGGTGTTAACTATATGTTCTAAAAACTACTTCTTAATGGAATGATTATTCACTGAAAAAATATTGGAGGCCAGGAAAAGGCTTATTCACTCCCTTGGATGTTCTCTACTCTAGAATTGCCCATGTGAAACTGGATGGTTGAAGAGTTTGTTTGAAAAGAAAGCCTTCATTATCAGTTTAAAATACACCATTTTCCAATTGTTAACGTTCCATTATCTATAACCTGGAAGACTTGTTCATGCATAATTCTTTTACACATCTGAAATTAAAATGAGTTAATGTGTGACCTACCTACAGAAATAGCAGAAAGGCATTTTAAGACAGCCTGGGAAAGGTGGAGAACTTTCAAACCACATTCTTATTTAGCTAGCATTTGTAAAAATTTATGTCTTTTCTTGTCAATTCTATTGATAAATGTATATATTAGAAGAAAAAGTATACTCCACAATTAGCTTCTTTCTTGGCCCTGATAAAATGATTACATAATCTAAAGTTAGTTTTTCATAAGGTTCTTCATTGAGGATGAGCTGTGATGTTGTGATCGTGATATAGACACTGAAAGCATCAGCTAAGTAGCATATCAGTGAACTTCAAATGTTGTAGCAATAGTTACAAGGAAAATATGTTAACAGTACTAAGAAGTTTAGCAGGGTTATCAGAAACATATGCTATTTTTTAAAGTTTTCCTGAATGCAACAGGGGCTCTGTGGAGTCATTAAAGAAAGAAAAATGAAGAGAAAATGTGAGTGAGAAGTAACCCTTTATCTTGTGAGCCTTTTCCCTCTCATCCTGTCTGCCTCAACTGTATCACACTTGGATGTACTGAAACTATCTACAGAAGTCACATTTATTTTTGAAGCTTAGTAAACAAGGTTACATCTCTTGAAAAAAATTGCAATAGACTGCACTAATGCTAAAAAGTCAAATAGCAGATTCGCCTATTAACACAGATTGTTTTGGTAAGACAATACATAAGAGAAGTATGGATTGTAAATACAGTTGTTTTGCTGTCAAATTGGAAATGTCTTTAAAGTCATAAGAGACTATGAATGATAAAGGAATGAGTACCTTTCATATGTTATAAAGTCATATGTTTGCATTAAGTGTTTTCAAGGGGCAAGGGACAGTTTTCATTTGAGAAAAATAAGATGCATGTTTTTCTTTGCAGCACACTCTCTCTTCTCAGAAGAATACATGCTCCTCCTTTTCTGTAAGGTGTCATTTAGATCCAGGTGGTTTCCAGTTTTGGAGCTCTCTTACTCCTATATTCGTCTTCTTCTCCAATACTTCCCTATTGTTTTCCCTCTGCTTCCAAAGTGCGCATCACCAGTCTTAAGAAAACTTGGTCTCCCCATCTTGCATGTCAGCTTTTCGTAGGAAGAAACTGTATCATGCCGTTTTTTGGTTTCATTACCACTGATGGGGCTCAGAGCAGGCTGCCCTAAAATGTGCCGCTCTAGCATTCAAATTATTTTGAGTTGAAAACAGCCAAGGCCCAAAAAACTCAAGAGGAACCTTTGACCTTCCCCCTTATTGCCTAAAAGAATTTAAGACAGGAGGCCTGTCCCAGGAAGGAGCTATCATCACAGATTACCATAGTAAAGTATTAGGTATAGGGAGGGACTGAGCAAAGTCCTCTCTGTGTCCCATTGTCTTCAGATGGCCCAGCAAACATTTGTTTACCAAACACTAACTCTTTTTATCTTCCTGTGAATTACCTCACTTCCCCTTGAAGCCTCAGACACTCACCTCCTTCTTCTTAGTCCAGAATATCTACATCAATATATACATCAGTACCTCACCTTGCCTTGCTGTCTTTGGAATTCTTCATACTTACGCATGGATTCCCTGCGTGCAAGTAGTAAATTTGATTTTCTCCTGTCAATTTGCCTTGTGTAATTTTAACTGCCAGACAAAAGGACTGAGAGGGGGAAATTTCCCCTCTCCCTCACCACTGCACATTGAAAAAATAAAAGAAGAAATGAATGAATTTAATTGTTAGTGGCCTTTAAATGTCCAGTTGCATCCTCCTAACTATCCAGATAAGCAAATTGCCCTTCATTACCGTGAACTCCTCTCTGACCTGGGAAATCTCCCCCCTTGGAGACTCCCAATTTGCCCTTTCTCAGGTAGAAAAAGAGTCACTATTTTTCCTTCTTTACATATTTACTGTTGAGTCCTAGGAGTCCAGGCCAGGAAATTACAAACTAACAAGTGTTGGCTAGTGAGTTTCTAATATAATGGGAAAACAGGCTGGCACCAGGAGGGAAACTCAGACTTCCTAGGCTTCCATCAGGCTGTTTATTAAGTGTCTAGTACATGCCAGCTAGTTCTGAGAAGGCTAGAGAAGATATATTTGGATATGGACCTTGATCTGAAGGAGCTCCCATAGTCATAATGCAAACAAAGATATGAGAAGTAATTTTAAAATGATTTTAAGGTAGAATGTCCAGATCCTCTTCTAAAAATGGGAAAATTGTTAGCTGCCCTACCTAATCTACGATATTGCTCTGAAAATCAGAAAGATGTGAAAACATAAAATTATAAACTACACATTTGCAAATAAGTTCTGGCATCATGTCACATGTTTATAAAATTTACTGAATTCCTATACCTTCAAATAGATATAGACTTTTATAAATGCCATCGCGGAAATTAAAGAACAAGGACTTCAAGACATAAAGTTCAAAACTGACCAAATCAGAGTATACATAACTTGTTTGATGCTTTTTACTAAAAACTCTAGAAAATATTTTCAGTTAACTTAAAACATACTTTTAAACCACACAGACTCTCAAAAGAGTTTAATCTTGTTTCTTACTCAATAGAGAGTAGAGATGCAGCCTTAAGTCATGGCAACTAAAGAGATGCGGATCTAAATGTTTTCAGAGACTTGACTATTTTTGAATTACATCATAGTGACCAATCATTTCAAATCTATTTATGCAATGATGTAATGGTATCAAGTAAATGCAATGTATCAAGTAAATGTAAGGTAATGTATGCATCAAGGAAATGCAATAATATTGTCCCTAATGGATTCTTTAAAAGTAGACTCCAGTTTCTAAAGTTCAGAGCCATGTAGTTGGCATGTTAAATAATTTTTCTTTTTTAAGACAGGTTTTAAAGAGTCCTCATTATCCCCAATTCATCATCAACCTCTTCCAAACTCCAAACCTAGTAAATAGCAATCATTGCACTATTTTTAAATGAAGTTAAAATGCTCAGAGTGCTATGTGATAAGCTTGCGTAGGCACTAGTTTTCGACTTGGAGTTGAACGTTTTAGTATAACTCTAGTTTGCTCCCTGGAGACAGGGATTCTTTCATGGCTACCAAGTTCGGTGTGGATACAGTATTGTAAACTGAATCAAGACACAGCTTTTCTTAGACCAGCATTCCTGGGAAAAGAAACAAGGAAAGTCCTTCCTTTTTGCCAAGAGATATACAAACTGCTGATGAGAAAACATGCCACAGTGCTCTCTGAAGGCTCAAACCCTGTTCACCCCAATGCTGATTTTCACACTTTCAAGAGCAACACAAGCAGAAATTCCAGAACTATTGCCTTTAATATCATTTTCTTAGAGTGCTGGTGTCCTTACTGTTTTTCACCAGATTTTCATCACAAAATAGTGAAGCATTTTTATATCTATTATTTTGGCATTATTGTATTTAATTCGTCTATTAGATCACTGCTATTTGAAAGTCTTATAAGTTTCTCACCTGCATTATTTTGGAGACTTCCTAACTTGTTATCCCAGCTCAAGTCTCTCTTTTATTCTCTGCAAACTACACAGCACTGCCAGATTAATCATCTGCTAATCACACTTTAGTGGACAAAATCTTTCAATAATTTCCCTTCACAGACTGAATATATACCAAATCTTTGATGTTCTATCATCTGGCATCAATTACGTCTCCCACTATTCCTTATCCATTCAGATCAATTTCTGAAACAGGAATTTTATATCCTTGTTCATATTGTTTCCTTCACCTAAATCCCTTTCCATCTCCCCCACCAAATGACTCTTGTTTAAATTCTACAGATCCTTCTAATGTCGTCTTTTCCACAAAGCTTTCCTTGCCACTAATTCCTTAAGCTTTAAATGATTCTCTCCTCTTAACCTGCTAGCACTTTATTTGTACCTCTCTTTATAACACATTTTATGGTCAACTTCAGTTAAGACTGTAGGTGTGCACAAGTGCCTCGTTTACCAACTGAAATGCCTTGGGAAGAGGGACCATGTCCTGCTTATCTTGGTGTGCTTCACTGTGTCTAACAGAAGTTCCTGCCACATGGTCCATTTCCTGTCCAATAAATAAATGAACGTAGGTTTTATCCATTAGCTGCTAGAGTGTGAGCTGCCTGGGAGCAGGAGAAACATGCCCGATAGACAGATAGATAGACAGATAGATAGATAGATAGAGAGATAGATCATCTTTTTAACCAGCTACCTAGCAGTGTACCTGAAACAAAATAATGCTTCATAAATGTTTCCTGACTCAAAAAACAAAAACTTGCAAGCCTACCCAGTGACCTTTTTAAGGGATTACTAAAAATAGTATGTTCAACATACAGAAATTCAGATCTTAGCCCTTATTATGTTATTTAAGTAGGAGAAAAATCATCTACAAAAGAAAAAGCCTCCACAACAACTTCTTTCATTTTCTTCATACCGAAAACCTGTGATCTTTCTTTTGAAGTTTCAAGGAAATGTCAGGGGTATTTTGCATTTATCCCTTTTCAAGATAGCTTGGATGCACACACTTTTTATAAGCTTCTTAACTTATAAACATGTTGGCAGGAAATACAATGACCACTATCACAGAAGGGAAGGGTAAACAAAATGGAAAAGAAGGTAGAGTTTTGAAAGTTAAGTGTTTCTTACAAGTTGTTGAGGATGCTTAGTTCATCCAAAATGATCAAGTCTATCGCCACTCTGCTACCAAGTCCCACACCAACTCTATTTTTATTACTTGCCACTGTATTTTCCTAGGCAGCTGTATTTATGCTTAGCAAAATATCAATTCTTTCACTTTTATTGAAAAATTATGTACAACAAATTGTAACTATAACCGAATCTACAAAGTTTAATGTAGGCGGCTTTGATTTACTGGCCCATTCATAATCTGTTGATGATTAGCCTCCCTGGAAACAATCCACTCACTTGTCTAAGTGGTATCAAGGTGTTTGTTTTTAATCTGTCCAAAATCTTCCTATAGACAAATGCATTATTGAAGAATTATATTTTAATTTATCTTCATGCAGTGCTTTTGATGGGCATTTGCATTAACACAATATGATTATGCTTCTTTACACTAGTATCTATTAAAATTAGAAATTACCTGCACACACAGTCTCAGATGGTGGTCAAAAATTGTACAAAGAAGTAAGAATAGAACTCCTTAATATCACACAGCCCTGCTGCTCATCAGTGAGGCTTTTCTGTTCTAATGCTTTTGTCATGTATATGAAAGTCATTATGTAGTTTAGAAAACAGAAGATGAAGTGAAAGAGGAAGATCGGGGACCTAGGATGTATTAATATTCCACCAGCATCAAAGATATTTCCCTCGAGGGGCTCCTACAGGCCACACTGTTATTACAGTGCCTATCCATTATCTTGTGCTGTTCTTGGTATTAAGACAATAATGGAGAGAATAGGATTATGTGCAGATAATAGGAAATGTGAAGGCAATTCAGCAAGATAGGAAATGAATGGAGACATGATTCTTTCATCGAAGCCAGGGATGGTTTAGCATAGGGTAAAAGAGAAGATAAATGAAGCAAAATGGAATCTTTACAGGTTAGCAGGGGTAAAAATGAGTGTTTTCATAGAATCCTGTGAGTTTAACCTTCTTGATAGAAAAATGCCATGGCATCTTTCTTGAAATTCCAAGTATATGTGCCTGAAGAGATGATCTGTTTTTGTTCTAAAAATTCACTTGTTGGAAAAGATGTCCAGTGCTTCCACGGTCAGAAAGTGGCCTTAAGGAGTGGCATAACTTTTTAATTCACTCCCATCACTGAGAAATTCGGGCTGTTATTTAAGATTCACCTGTGGAAATGAGAAGCCCCGCAACTCTCTCCACCCATCCTTTACCAAACAATGCCCAGTAAATAAGGGCGCAGTAAACTGAGAGCCAGACAGGAGAGTTTCACCAGGAAAAATGCTTAATCTCGTTTCTCGGGGGCCCCATTTCTTTTGACACTAACCCTCCTTGTCTGTACACAGACAGAGAGCACACAGAGGCAATCACCCAGACAGACTTTAAAAACAGGAAAGAAAAGCCCTGACTTTTTGCAAAGATCACCTATATTGGATGCCCAAGGCTAATGTGACTCAAAGGTTGGCATTTCATGATGACGGCCAGGAAACAAGAGCGGCAGACTGTGTCATTTGCAGACAGGGCACTGGCATAAATAAACGTTTCTCTTTATATATTAAAAAAAAGAACATTTAATTAAATAAAGGCACACTCAGCTACAGACAATATGACAGGGCCAGAGAGAGTGCTTTCTGTGCTCACATACGCTGCTTACTCTTCAAACATTGCATTTGATCCTGACTTAAATTGGATAGAAATTTAACCAAACTGAGATGAACAACATAATAACATCCTCTAACTCAAAGAGTTACCAAGGGGAATTGAAGAGAAAATATTAGAGGAACTCAGCATGTAGATACACTGTATCTATAAGCTTGTCTAAGAATGTGAAAACTGTGGATATCCAGACTGCATATGAAATGTAGATTAATATATCCTGCATGGAATTGCTCTGCAGCCATTACAACTTAGTTCAAAATACATTTTTTCTAAACAGGGTTGAGGACTATTTTTTTTGAGGGGATATATATATATATATCCCTTCAAAAGACACACGACTAAAGAAACATCCAGTGGGAATAACAGGAGGAAAAAAAAAATATATATATATATATACATCTATATATATGTATATATATATGTGTGTGTGTGTGTGTGTGTGTGTGTGTGTGTGCATATATATATATCTTTATCCAAAGCATGGACCCGCTATCTGTATAGAAAACAGAAAGTATATATAAAGAGCAAAACGTAATCAGGATCTTAAACAGCTTTTGCACCTTTTCTTCCCCCTCCCCCAGCCCTTTCTGGGCTCTTTGGTGCGCCTTCCTGGTTCTCTAGTTTTAAAAATGGCTCCATACTGCTCTCTGCTGCTGGTTTATAATTTTCTACTTGGAAATCTTAAGAGCTTGCTGCTCTGGCTGTATGTCAGGTCCTGATTGGAGCTTATAACTAATAACACTGTCTCCTAGTTTAAAACAAGACGGGCTGATATTTCGCAGATTTGGACTGCTGAATCCAGCTTCCTGGCTACATTTCTTTTCCTTCAAATTATCTGGACTCTTTGACCTTAAGAAGATCTCATTCTAGCCACAAGAATCATTTAAATTTAAAAGATTGCCCTGTTAAGAAAATTATGTGTTATCAAAAAATCCCGCTGTAGATTCATAACTCTAAGAAAGTGAGGTGGAAAGGAGAGGGCATTTTGGAGATGGACGTGGATACTAATTAATATTACCCCTTAATATCCACATCACACTGAACTCAATTTCAAACAAGGAAATTAATAAAATAATACATGTGTGATAGAGCACAGCACAATGCATACACTCAATAAATGTAAATGAGATTTGAATCAAATCCAAGCAATTGAAATATCAGATAAAGTATTGTAATCTGGGGAAAAAATTAACCTCAGGAAAAATATATTTCAAACATTAGGTAAGGTATTCAAAGTGCATTTTACTCTCCTTTGAAAACATAAGAATGGGAAAAGAGTGATTTGTTTATTTGTCTTAATACACAATACCAGAAAGTTAGGATTTTACCAAAAATCGTATTATTTTATAGAGGCTACTAAATCCAAGCATAAATGTGTTTAGCGGGGGCTTGTTCAATGATAATATATTTCCCCCTCAGAAATAAAAATGATTATGAAAGACAGTTAACAGCTATAATTGGATATTGCAGTGTGTGTCAACATGACCACATGACAATTTAAGAGCATATGGTCAATTGTGTGACATTGCTTGACAGACAGGAAGTTGCTATAATCCATATCACTATTTGGACCTGCATCTAAAGTACACAACCTTATTACCCTGCTCAACAGAAACATAAAGGAAGGAAATGAAAAGAATGATAGGAACTAATACATAAAACTGGTGGATATCTTTTACCAGGGCTTTTGCCTTTGAAATTTATTGTAATCTAGAGTTTCTGTTGTGTGAACTCCTCGCAGAATCAAGGTGGACTCTCACCCCAAATTTGATGTGAATGTCGAGACTGATAACGCCACACACACATCAAGAAGACATGAAAAGGTTTATTATCACATAATGAGGTTTTCTGGAGAAAGCAAGGTAGCCCCCAAGCAGTTCTACAAATGGCTTGAAAAAGCAGGGGAAAATCCATGTGCTAGAACGTTCAGCCTGGCTGCACCTCTTAAACATCATAAAAACCCTGGAGTTTTTTGGTGTTCTGGAGGTGCAGCCAGGCCAAGGGTTCCAGAACACGGTTTGAACTTCCCACAGAAGCCAAAGGAAGGTACACCTGCATTTTCTCATCAGCTTGCCCAGAGGTGGGGCAGAAAGGGAAAAAAAGGAAGAGCTAGGCTTAAAAGCTGTCAGCAACCAAACATAAAAGAAAAAAAAAGGAATCAGACACTTTACTACAAAGGCCTTCAATTTATATTAACTGCAGTTCTAGTAGTTATTTAGATGGCGGTGAAAAGCCTTTTAAACACCATCTAAATACCTCTCTGAACCCAACTGATAATCTCTAAATTTAGCTCATCTCTAAAAGGTAATAAAATCAGTTCACTCCACTCCTAGATACTGAAGGCTTCAGATTCTAATTTTTGAAATGAAGAGAGATGCAAAGAGAGCAGAGTTTGTTTTATGAACACCTCTGTCCAAGTGATTCCTTAAATAAGTGTGTATTGGAGTGTCTGGCTGGTTCAGATGAAGCTGATGAATAATACACTGGCCCTGTCCTCAACGAGTTTTCAGTCAACGGGTGGAAAGTACATCCATAAATAAATAATATCAATATTGGCAGCATCAGGAGTAGATACGAAGGACAGAAGGAGCAGACAGAGTTATTAACTCTGTCCTGAAGGCTGAAGAAATAATAAGAGAAATTTTCAAAAGCAAGATGAATGGAAGATTACCAGGCAAATAAGAAAGCAAAGGGGATTTGAGGCAAAGAAAAACACCATGGTCAAGCAATGAAGGTATAAAATGCCTTGGCATTTTCAGGCAACCAACCATAGACAGTTCAATATCACTGATGCATAAAATACAAGAAATGTGGTGACCAAAGATGAGACCTAAGAAGCAGGCTAATGCCAGAGTGTGGGGGAAACTGTCATGGGAAAATACTTGGACTTTATCCAGTGGTTCAACAGCTTTCAACCTCTTTGATCTCACAGTCCTGGCAGTACAAAAAAATTTGATTATTAATCTGCAGTGTAGATCCATGAACTTCCTAAATTATTTACAGGTATTAATGCCTTTCACAGATATTAAGGTACAGTAAACATCTAGGACAAGTCCAGCATTAATGATATTTCTAAGTTAATTCAACTCAGTGTGGCTATCACCAAGACAAACAGTACCAATTTCCATTCAGTCAAAAATAATCACTTGAAAACAGGAAATAATGAACGGAACTGAAAGTCTAAAACAGAAGACCTGGCAAACCATTAAAATGATAATTCCAGAAACCTGAAAATCTTAGAAACAACCTGAATACTTTTAAAGGTTTATTAACCCTTGGTAATAATTTTTTTCATTTCCCTTATGACTTGTATGATGGTTAATCGTATGTATCAACTTGACTAAGCCATGGGATGCCCAGATTAAACATTACTTCTGGGTGTGTCTGTGAAAGTGTTTCCAGATGACTCAATAGGTTGCCCTCCCCAGTGTGAGTGGGCATTACACAATCCACTGAGGGTCTGAATAGTACAAAAGTGGAGGCAAGGGGGATTTATTCCCTTTCTGCCTCACTGCTTGAGCTGTGACACTGGTCTTCTCCTACTCTTGGACTGGAATTTATATCATTAGCTCCCCTGGTTCTCAGTCCTTTGGACTCAGATTGGATTTACACCATTAGGTTCCCTGGGTCTCCAGATTGAAGATGGCCGATCATGGGGCTTCTCAGCCTCCATAACTGTGTGAGCCAATTCCTCACAGTAAATCTCCTTTTATATATGCTATTGATTCTCTTTCTCTGAAGAACTGTAATACAAACCTATATAAGCAACCTACCTTCCCTGGCACAGAGAGAAGAAAATCTGCCTTCTGACTATAGGCAGGTACAGGTCTTGTAAGTCTTGGGGTTTATACAATTTAGGAAACACTTTAAATGAATAAAGAATTTTTAAAAGTTACTTTTGCAAATATTACAATATATGATCATGTAACTCTTTGCTAGGACCACACTCTCAGTCTTTACAAGAGGTCCTGTATGTGAAGGGGATACAATTTAGGATTTAGCAGACTGTTGGTGTTGCCTGTATCCTGAACCCTCTGGAATGGTGGCCACATGCTCCCTGTTTGGTCATTCCTTTTAAATTCATGAGGAAGTTGAGTTCCTTGAAGTTCTAGATCAACGTTATAGTGAAAAATTTCCTGTCACCAAAAGACTGAAATAAAACACATAAAGAAAAAATAACTGACTAAAAAAAAATATCTGAGCTGTTTACTTTTAAGACTACTTTACTAACATTACCCAAGGATTAAAAATGAAAGTATTGGGTTGGTGTCAGCAACAGGTATAAAAAGTCCAATGTGAATTTCATAAAGATATTGCAGCATTGCACAATACAGTTGGGATCTAAGGTTATATTGGAAAACTGCTTAGAAGCAGTTTGAAAGTAATGAATTACTTTTTTGCAAGTAATGAATATTTGGGGTCCATAATATATATTATTAAATTTGCAAATATTTGCTGCCAGCTCTATGCACTGGTTCCATGCAATATGTTCAAAAACATTTGAGGCTAAACCCACAGCAGGAGACTTTGGCACATGGTCCACTCCATCTAAAGTAATCCTAGAGTTTAGAAAGGAATGAACAACATATTATAAATTGCCACTTAAAAACAAAGCATGTAAAAATAACCAAAACAAAACAAACAAAAAAAAGAAAGCGTGCAACATTTAAGCATGCATACATCAAGCTTTGTATAAATATACTTCTTTAATTTTTGTTTTGCTCCATACCTCTACTGGATGTGTGATGGTGCAAAGAAACTTCTGCGTGACTGTGCTTTATGCTTAAATAAATGATAAATGACATGTCTATGGTATTACACTTTTGCTACCAAAGTCACCAATAATTGTTATTTTACCAAATGTCAATATTATCAATTGCTGTTCTATTCCCCCCCCCCGCTATGTGGTATCAGTTACCAAGAAACATAGCCAAACACAAACACATAATATGTGAAAGATTGTTTTAACACTGAACCCAGATATACCATCCAGTCAATTATTGTAAAAATTATTCATACCTTCTAGGTTGAAAGCCAGAGACAAAGGCCAGGAAATATTTGTCCTGAATTATCCTAGAGCAAATTCGAAACAAAATTTACTCTGCATCACAATTACTAATGTGCGCTCTTAAGCGCTGATAAGATTCTTGTGCTTTACTGGACAATTGTCTTCCTCTGGGACTTATTGAAGCAAAGGAGAATGAGATATATCATGCTTCCCCTTTTAACCAAGGACCACTACGAAAAAGAAACCACTATGAATGCATGTTGATGCTCATTGAGTAAACACTCTGCTTATTCACTAATGAAAATGATGTCACCAATCAATAGAAATCCTGCTTTGTGGAAAACTAGTTTTCTATTGATCAAATCTTTTGGTGTTATTCTGACTTAACAAAGAGTTCCAATGACTTTATTTCTACATAGAAACAAAGACTGATAAATGTTAGTTTCATGTCCCCCCCCCCACAAAACCTTAAAGATCTCTCATTCCACATTACAACATTGCCAATAGGATTTCTTCTTCCCTGTTGCTTGTTACTTTAATTATCCTATGTTTTTTTCCCTCCTTTTTAACAATTATACTTCATCTCTTAATTTTCCTATTCTTCACATAGAGGATTTTCTCTTTCTGTGACTCATTTAATTTTCATTACTTCCATCTTATTTTGTGCATGTATTCTAACTGATTTCAATCCCCACCCCGACACTGTAGTGATATCTAACCACCTAAAAAAGTATTTTTAATCTTCCACCAAGTCAGCTTTTCTTTGAAAGTATCAATGATTGACAGCCAGGACTGCTCAGGGTGGTACTGAGTCAGCAGAACCATCACAAGATGAATAAGCTATGGGAATGTCAAATGTGGAAGAAAGAGGAAGCTGAAATAATGGACTAAACTAAATAACAAAGAAAAGTAATTGATTAAAAGCTGAGTTTTCTGAATTCTACGTAGACATAACTACAAGTTTCAATGAAATAAACATTCTGTTTAAAATCATTCACTTAAAACATGGCTCTATATTAAGTTACCAGTTGTTAGTTCAACCCTATGCTACCTTAAACGTGCAGGTTTATACTTTTTAAAATTGTTGGCACACGCAATGTGTATTAGTCTTGTTTTACGACAATCTAACATACATTTGAGCAGACCATTCAAAAGAAAGATAGAATTAAGTGAAAAGAATCTTTTTGAAAACCTTTGTTCATTCAGGTGATGGAACAATAAGTTGTGAATGTCACATTGTTCATAACGAGTTGAATACGACAGAGCACTTGTAGGGACTAAATGGCAAGATTTTCCTGTTTACCTATGTCTCCAATCTAGACATAGGGTTATACGGAAGACTACTGTTTTCTTTAACAAAGGCATATAGAAAGTTCTTGCATAGAAAGGTTATAGAAGAAGTAGTTAAGAAATTTTGATATGGGCCCTAATCTTCTATCTCTACTAAAGACATCAGAGAAAGCTTTAAAAATACATCAGTCACTTTATATTTTATATTAGATCCTAAAATTGGATCCTGAAATTCAATGGAGACAGCTTTCATCTGGTAAAAAAGTATAACTTAGGCACAGTTTTTAAATATTTTAAACACAAAATCTAATGTAATATTACAAAATGCTCCATCAGTTAAATTTTATTATCCCTATATTATGGATGAGGAAACTAAGGCTTAGCAAGGCTAATTTACGTATTTGAACCGAAATTAATAGTAAATAATTGAACTAAAATAGCAAGTAAAATTTCAATGGCATATTCAGTTACTATCTACTAGATGGAACATATTGTCTAGTTTAAAGCCAATTTAAACTTTCTTATCTTGAAATTTAATCTTGGAGTCTGTGTCAGATTGGATTACTCCTGAGATATTGGTCCTGTCAAATTTGTCTGGCCAAATCATGCAGTAGGAACACTGCGGACCCACCATCCAGGTGATGTGACTATGTCTGGCCGTCCTTGACCAATCACAACAAATAAATTTTTCAGCATTGTTCAAGTGGACTCAGGTTTAACCTGTCTATTAATCACAACAGGAGCTATACCAGTGAAACATAAATTTTGTTTTACTATCATATAAACTTTTACCTGTACGCTATTCAGCAGGGAGGTCATTTTAGATTCCAATCTCTGTGGGAAATGCAGGCAAAGTCCAGAAAAAACCAACCAAGCACAAGGTAAGGGCTAAAGAAGTGGATTCTGCTATGCAAGGGGAGATGAGTGTCCAAAGGGTTTGGGTGACCAGGTAAGCAATAGGTGGGTTTGGGGGGAGATCAATTAATTGCAGAAAAAGCCCTGACACCACATATTGCTTGGACTCCTGATACTTATATCTACCTGGACTTTGCCATTCATCAAAAAAGTTAGGCATTTTGCATTTGCAGCAACATGGATGAACCTAGAGATTATCATACTAGGAGAAGTAAGTCAGAAAATGAAAGACAAATACCATATGATATCACTTATATGTGGAATCTAAAATACGACACAAATGAGCTTATTTACAAAACAGAGACTCGGAGACACAGAAAACAAATTTATGGTTACCAAAGGGGAAAGGGAATGGGGGGAGGGATAAATTAGGAGTTAGGGACTAACAGATATAAACTACTATATAAAATAGATAAACAGAAGGTCCTACTGTATCATATAGGTAACTATATTCAATATCCTGTAATAAACCATAATGGAAAAGAATACAAGAAAGAATATGTATATGTATAACTGAATCACTTTGCTATACACCAGAAACTAATACAACGTTGTAAGTCAACTGTACTTCAATTAAAAATTTGGGCATTTTAACATATAAAACTAACTTAGAAATTAAAAAAATAGGGACTCCCCTCGTGGCGCAGTTGTTAAGATTCTGCCTGCCAATGCAGGGGACACGGGTTCGAGCCCTGGTTCAGGAAGATCCCACATGCCACGGAGCAACTAAGCCCATGCGCCGTAACTACTGAACCTGCGCTCTAGAGCCCGCGAGCCACAACTACTGAAGCCCGCGCACCTAGAGCCTGTGCTCCACAACAGGAAAAGCCACCGCAATGAGAAGCCTGCGCACCACAATGAAGAGTAGCCCCCGGTCGCTGCAACTAGAGAAAGCCTGTGTGCAGCAATGAGCACCCAACACAGCCAAAGATAAATTAATTAATTAATTTAATTTAATTTTTTAAAAAACAAATTAAAAAATAAAACTGAACAATAGTTTTTTAATGAACAAAAAGATAAGTTAATTCACAAAAGGAAAAATATAAGAATTATTTATGAATTAAGAAAAATATTGCTTCACTAGCCATTAAAGAAATGCAGATCAAATGACCAATTCTCAATGATGGTCATACATTTCAAATTTAAATAAGCATGACATTTGTAAACAACTGGACACTTGTAGCAGCAATTTCTCTTGCTATTAGCTTAAGAAAATAAGTGAACAAATAGGCAAATGTGTATGTATACATCTGTTTAGCATTGCTTGTAAAAGAAATATCTAAATGTCCAACAGTTTAGTATTAGTTGAATACATTTTAGAGCATCTATATAGTTGATTATCATGTATCCATTAAAAATGGTCATGAAAGGGCTTCCCTGGTGGCGCAGTGGTTGAGAGTCCGCCTGCCGACGCAGGGGACGCGGGTTCGTGCCCCCGTCCGGGAAGATCCCACATGCCGCCGAGCGGCTGGGCTTGTGAGCCATGGCCGCTGAGCCTGCGCGTCCGGAGCCTGTGCTCCGCAACAGGAGAGGCCACAACAGTGAGAGGCCTGCGTACCGAAAAAAAAAAAAAAAAAAAAAAAATGGTCATGAAAATAATTTACATGAATATGAATAGAAAGATGGCCTAATGTACTATTAAGTAGAACACATTTTTCAAAAATATGTGTAGTATGATCCATTAAAAAAAAAAGTCTATGTGATATGTATTTTACAGAAAAGAACCTGGAATGATTTATCCAAATATTTCAGTGATTATCTCTGAAGAGTAAGATTATTCATGATATATCCTTTCATGATATATCAAAGGTATCCTTTGATTACCTGTATCATCTAAATTTCTACAACAAATATCAGTGGGATTTATAACAAAAACATTTTTAGTGAACCTTTAAGACTCAGATTCAATTATAAAGTTATATATATGCAATGGGTTTAGGAGTAACTAGGATTAAACAATAATTCAATAAAAGAGCTAATTTTAAAGTGCTCTAAGTTAGATTTTTTGTGTTCTAGTTCAACTTTCCAATAGAAGAAACTTTTCCTGTAAGCAGAAGATGTAAACAAAGGTCTAACATTAATTTTCACAGTCACTGAAAGAAAAGGTGAAATATACATAATCCGAATCCTAAAATTTAATGAGATTCACATGCCTGAGATACACAAATTCAACTAGCTTTCGTGGAATGTCTGCTTTTTGTTGTGCACACTTCTTTTGTGAGTATATTTAAAGCCCTACCACATAAAAGGTAGCATTATTATCCCTAATTTCTGATTGAGAAAAAAAACGGCTGTATCAGAGTAACTATTGAATGTATTATACAGGAATATCTTGAAGGAGATTGTCCATTACTGCTTCAGCAATTTATCAGAATCATCTCTGAAATTTTTTTTTTTTCTAATTTTTGACCTCTCCACGAGGCATGAGGGATCTTAGTTCCCAGACAAGGGATCGAACCCATACCCCCTTCGGTGGAAGCGTGGCATCTTAACCACTGGACTGCCAGGAAAGTCCCATCTGAAGATATTTAAAACCACAGGTTCCTCAGCCCCACCTGCCTCAGACTTACTGAATCTGAACCACCTAGGTTATCTGAATTATTAGGCTGGGAATCACCAGACAATATCACTCAGGACATCCTTTTAAAGACGTAAGGTAGAAATTTCTCTCTATTCTGGATTTTTCTTTCCTGAAATATTGATATTTTTAAGCAAGTATGGTCAATAAACCTAGCAAGAGGGGCCTGGACTCTGGGTCCCACCCTTTAGAAGGACATGCCTTTCCCTACATAAAAAATTAAATTTCTTAAGGGATATTCCAATTTACAGCCCTGGAAAAATGTATGAATTAGTAGTCTATTCACAGCTGTTGCATCTGGCGGCTCAGGAATATTTTTTGATAGAAATAATTTAATAAAATATTTCCATTTTGAAAGTATTTTTGTCAAATTAGAAGGGCATAATTATTTAAAATGGTGGATTGATTTTACCTTTTAAATATTTGGACATGCGTGGGCTTCCCTGTGTAGTCTTGCCCTGGGATCCACAAATGTTAGAGTTGGGTCTACCCTTAGCCTATGCACAATGAAAATCTAATCATTCTTCCAGTTTTCGGCAACTTAAATCTAATTTCGTGATGCCCAATCTTAGTCAGAATAGGGCCATAAACCTACCTTTCTGTGCAATAACCTTCTCTCGTCTTGCCTGACTATCTTAGCTTGATTTTTCCATTGCTCTTTAAAAAAATGTTTGCACTGATTTATCTATCTATTGATAATCTAATGAGTTATAATCTTATTAAATGCTATGTAATTTTGTAAGCAACTAACTTTTATTTTGTGTGTGTGTGTGTGTGTTTTGTTTTGTTTTGTTTTGTTTTTTTGTGGTACGCGGGCCTCTCACTGTTTTGGCGTCTCCCGTTGCAGAGCACAGGCTCTCGACGCACAGGCTCCGGACGTGCAGGCTCAGCGGCCATGGCTCACGGGCCCAGCCGCTCCGCGGCATGTGGGATTTTCCCCGACCGGGGCACGAACCCGTGTCCCCTGCATCGGCAGGCGGACTCTCAACCACTTCGCCACCAGGGAAGCCCTATAAGTTTTTTTAAGAAATGAAATAGGTTAAAAAGAAAAAAGAGAGGCAGAAAGGATAGAAAAAAAAGAAGAAAGGAAGATTCATCCAAGGTTAGTTATCTATAAAGTAATAGAGGGCAAATTTGAATGCAGTTCTGTCTGCAATTTCAATTCATACTCCAACATATCACGTTGTCAGTGTGTTTTTATAAGCCAACATAATTGTCAAAGGGTATGCTGCAATTATGATGTGGAAGTTACTTTTCTAGATGAAGTGAATGGCAATTTTTAATTGTTAGACATTTTATGAAAAAATAAATTAAAAAACCTATGAAGCATTCACATGCTTTAGGATTATCATTATAAACATTAATTATTGTTGTATAATTTTCTACAGGTGGTCTTCATCTTTCAAACACTGGTTTTTCATATAGCTATCAAATTCACAACTTCTTCATTCATGCATTAATTCAGCAAAATACTTATTGAGCACGTAACTGTACTTAGACTGCAGCAATGAACAGTCAAAGGCAGCAATCCCTGTTCTCATTTAGCTTACTTCCTGTTTCCCCAGGGGGATACAGACATTAAGAGAAAACATTTTTAAAGTAAGCGTATATAGTATGCTACATGGTGGTTAGTATTAAAACAAAGAAAAAGTAGATGAAGGTAGGAAGGACTGAGAGTCCTGAGGTAGCCAAGTGGGAATTAGAATTTTAAAAAGAGTGGTTGGGTAGGCCTCACTGAGAAGGTAAGAGCTGGACAAAGCCTCGATAAAAGTTATGGAATTATTCAAGTGGATGTCTGGGAGAAGAGCATTCTAGACAGAAGTAAGGGCTGATGGAAAAGGCAGGAATGGAATGGAGCAACAGAAATAGCAACATCCCTAATCTATCCTTCCTGCATCAAACTGGGTCTTTTATTCACCAGTGATGATTTTTATCTACAGCATGGTGTCACTTTCTGGCTTACACTCTTGGGAGAGTGCTTGCAATGTGACTGCTCACATAGTGTGGCCTTGGTCATGAGTACCACTCTTCTAGAAGCCATTGGATAACTGGGCTCCATGAACTTTCCTACCCAGCCCAGCCTCAGTACCAGTGAATTCTACTCTGGTGGTCTGACCACACTGAAGTTTTCATTGTCCAGTTTCTCTGTAGGCAGTGGGGGGCAAAGCCAACAACAGAGTTGGGCATGTATGAGGAGGCTTATGGTTCACTCTGGAAGGATTTTAAAAGTCTACTTATTCATATTTTCCAGATAAGTAAGGCTCTTGGGAGAGAGTTTTAAATGTGGCAGCTGTCCTCCAATTTTTCTGATATAACTTCCCTGGATTTTTCATACCCAATGAGAGAACTACCGGAAGGCCATGATCAGTCTCAGAAAACTTTGAAGGTTTTTACTTATCTGTCTGATTTCTTGGAACCAAAGGAGGCATTTTATAATTGCAGCTTGGTACATTGTGTTATGTCTCTCTGGGATCAGAGCACCGCCTTACAACATGAAAGTCTATTTTGCCACTCTGAGTCATCAATATTTGAACAGATGTTCAGAAATACATTCATGAATTGAGAGAATGTCTGTAATTTTTATTCTTATGAGAATGTTTTCTTGTTTGTTCCTATGTCAATAAAATTGCTGCTACCTACACTCTTCTCCCTTTTCTTTACCCCTTTCTTACTTGCTGTTTATGATAATGGAAAGGGTTTGAGATGGGAAGTCAGTAGACCTACCTGTGGTTTATTTTGTTTTAAATTCAATTTTCAATCTCAGACAAACCACTTAACTTCTGAAGGGCATCAGAATATGCCACCCCAAAATACCCAACATTGGCATACAGATTATTTAAGCTGAAGACATTTGAAATTCAATAGAACAAAAAAGAAAACAAAGAAGAAGAGAGAAAAAAGAATGGAAGGAAGGAAGGAAAGAAGGAAGGAAGGGAGGGAGGGAGGCAGAGAAGGAGGGAGGAAGGAAGAAAGAAAGGAAGAAAGAAAGAAAGCTTCTTATCTGACTAAGAGCTTCAACTTCTGGAAAGTAAGGCTGCCATAAATTCCTCTTCAGGGCAGACCTACTCCCAAAAGGGAGAACAGAACATGAAAAAAACCTACCCCAAATCCTTTCTCGAGGGAATTTTATGACCCAGAAGGAGATGGAAAGGCCACTCATATTTGTATAGACAAAACAATATCACAAACTTTCTTATCTCTTGTTTGTTCTCCTGAAAATCCATTTATCTTGCCAAAAATAAAAACACACAACAATTTGGTTTCCCATAAGTGCCTTTCCACTTCCTCCCTTCCCCTTTTAAGATGGTGTGTATGCCCCAAATTTTAACCGCCCCTCTGACTCTCATCACTGAGTTCTTCCAGGTGTGAGTTGCATATGTAAATAAAGTGTTTTTCTTCTGTTAATCTGTCTTTTGTCAGTTTAACTTGCAGTATCCTAAATAGAACCTAGGAGAGTAGAGGACACGTTTTCCACTTCCTGCATTTCTCTGAAACTTAGTTCCCTCACAACTATAATGGGAATGTTAATAACCACTCACTAACTTATTTTGAGAACTGCAAGAGATTTACAGGTAGTGATTGAGAATGATTAAGTCCACATGGAAGGGTAGCTAGTTTATTAAAGACATGAGTTGTAGCAAAATGAAATGTGATGCTGAACTTTTTAAGCTCCTTGTAAAAAGATCGAATTTAACCATAAAATAGCATTATTAATTGCCATTAGATTACTATATTGCTCCTGGAAAAATGCCTGGCTTCAGGCACAGTTCTAAAGACCAAAGACACAGTGATAATATGTAGCCCAAACTGGGCATCCATGAGAAAGTACCATTAGTAAAACAAAATACAGGAGAAATTTAGAGCTTCCGAGTTTGTTTCCACTGCAGTGTGACCTGTGGGAAATCTTGCAGCCTTTCTTCCCAGGATGCAAAACTTTTGTGATTAAAAAGAGCATAGTTGAAATTTAAAAATGCTGTATATTTACCTTGTGATAAAAAATTCTATTGTTTAGAAAATGTCTTTCTCTCCCATCCTTCAGCTTATTGCTACCTCTGGAAATAGAAATCATATAATAATAGAGTCTCTTGTGAAGAATCTTTGAATTTTAATATCAGTGTTGAAAATTATTTTAAAAAAGTCATTAATAAATAGGTTTACTCTCCCCCACCCACTTTGCATTCCTCTTTGATTTATTTTAAAATGATTCTTCTTTGGTTTGCACCAGAGGAGAAGGTTTTTTAGGGTGGGACTTTGCTTCATCTGTCTAGGAAGGCCTGCAAAAGCTCATTGGTACTTCATATGTCAAAGCTAGGCATGTGCAAATCTCTACTCACGATAAAAGAAGAAAATATCCAGAAAGATACAGGGCTCCATCTGGTGTAAACTACTGACTGTGAGAAAGATAATAAACCTATTGTTGAATTTACCAGACTTGTTTTTATCTTTCTTTCAAATACAGCTTCTGTAGTGAGAATGGTGGAAAAAAAAGAAGGAAGTGGTCAGGGAAGGGAATAAGAAAAGGGGAATAAGGGTTAAGGGGCTTATCAAAGCTAGAAAGATAATCTCACTATACATCTTATAGGAACTCCTCTTTTTGAGTCCAAGTGAGCTGATGAAACTCTAAGCTTTCTGGGTTGAGGGAGGAGGGAAGAGGCAGAGAGAAACTACTCTTTCACCTTGGGAATGACAGAACCTGAGGCTTTCAGGTGAAAAACTAATGAGTGAATCAAGTGAAATGCATGATTACATCCTCTAACGCTTTGATTTGAGGGCAATTTTTATTAAATCACAAACGAGATTATTGCCCATCCCCAAGCAAAGAGTAGGAAAGCGGAGCGCTTGTCCCCCAAGGAAAGCAAAACCAATACAGTATCTCTCTTTTTGGTAGATACTGACTACTGCTGTCTATTTTCTAAAAACGGTATCAGTAGTTTAAAACTCCCTAGTGTTGGGTGAACAGTCTTTCATTTAAAACCAAAAACATATGTATATAAAAAATGTATAACAGTTTAGACTTGGCTGTAGCTGCATGCCCATTTGGGTAAAGGTAGTTTATTTCTTTTGGATTCAGAACCCTCTCATACCTCTATCATATAGGGATGCATTTGTATTTGTTATATACACATATGTGCATAGACATTCAAATACAAATATGAAAAATCCATTTGAAAGGATAAAGAAACAAATGATTATTTGGAGGATATGAGCGTTAAAGCAGCGTTTCACAGAGTATTATCCAGGGACAAGCTACTTGAGAATTACCTGGAGATGTCTATTAAAATGCAAATTTTTAGGTGGCTGCAGACCCAGTGAATCAGAATTTCTGCCATGGGTCCTCGTTTGTGCCTAGGTGGGGCCTCAGGGGCATTTTTAGCAAGTAAACCAGGTTACTCTTGTGCACATTAAAGTACGTGAACCACTGTTCTAAATGTGTCTTGGGATCTAATTGTAGCTCTAGGTGATGTGTGCAAATCAGTACACGGTTACTGACCACTGTATTAACTCTTACAGGTAACAAATATTACATATTCTGACATAGAATTCAGGCAGCCACAGGAAAAGAAGAATGTGTACATCTCCGAAAAGAACTCCTATCCTTAGTGTAGGTGGTGTTGCTATTGTCTGTGTATAATCCTACCATTTCATTTTCAGTTATCATTGCTCAGAGGAAATGAAGTGTTGTGGTATGGATTCAGCTACAATGTACTGATCTGAAAATATCTGGGCAAAGAAATCATATAAAATAGTTCCCCAAACAGACACACAAAAAATAGTTCCCCAGAGTCAAAATATCTGAGCTCTCCTGCTGAATCTATTGCTAAATCTTGCATTTATTAAGTTCCTCCTGCATGCAAAGCTTGTTCAAGAAGATCTTGTGATTTTTATCCCCATAGGTACAAGTCATAGTATTTTCTTTTGATAAATGCATCCACAATCTGATTCTGGCACTGGGAGAAGTAAAAGAAAAACTCTGACCTGGGGTTGGCAGAGGAGGAAGCTGAAACTGCCTGAAATATAATCAGGGATTATCTACAGGTTTTCCAAAGTTTCCATTTTATGAGTGATGATAAATAATGAGATATATATTTATTAATCCAGGTGCAGATTAATGACTGTGTTCATTACTTCAAAGTATTTTAAACAATAAGATTAAGACATTTTAAAAGAGGCATGTCTGAAAAACACTCCTCCAGCAGAAAAGAAATGGTGTGGTGATTATTTGGCAATATGTTACATATACTCACATAATATATGGATAGTATAATCGAACGTCCAGGACCAAAGGTCTAATTATATGCCACTGTTAGATCAATAAATTTACTCAATTTTACTTCAGGCACAAAGAGAACAGGAAAATACTTGAAACTTCTGTGAGTTATGAAGGAGAAAACTGATACTTCTGGAGGTCCAAAAATGGTAAATGATCGTAATGAGTAAAATTGGGAAGTGCGGTGAGAGGCAACAAGGGAATGAGCCATAGCGAGCAGAACAGTGTTGAATCATTGCATTATGCAGTATTTGAATTTATGCTCTCTCTTAATTATTCCTGTCATTCCAGCTATTGTTCTCCTACATTCCAGGAAAACAGAAATTAATGGCCAGATGCCTTAAAGAGAAGTGGATCCTGTCCCCTTGATCCTTAGTGCTGTCTGCATCCTCAGGAAAGCGATGTCTGATAAGGCAGCTATTCTGAGCACATGGCACAGGAAAGGAAGACTCCTCTCCGCACTCGAGGCTTTCTCATGAAAACTCTCGAAACAACTCCCTTTTGCCCTTTCACCTGCCACAATTTTATGAGTTCAGGTTTCTGCACTAAAGCTGACTTAAAGAATCAGATGAGCAAGTAGATTGCTGGGTTTAAATTCATCACTGGGACTGGACCAAAAATGAAAAGGAAATTTCCATTTTGTTTGCCATCCATTCAGTATTGCAGAGAAAGAGGAAAGTGAAAACTTCTCTGCAGTTCAGCTTATCTCTAGGAATATCTAGAGATAAGGATATTTTTAAATTACACAGAACCCAGTTTCCTTTTAACCAATGCCTGCTCAACATAGACACCAGACTGTGAGAAGGAAGTGATATGATCACATGAGAATTCTGAAGGGAGATGCCATATTTCAACCTTCTCTGTATTACTTACTAACAATCAGAGATTTATGTTCAAGTACATTCCATTGATATCAGGTCTGAATAGAATCCTCAATAGAAATGTTTTTCTCTCAGGCTAGACTAATAAAAAATGAGACAAATTGGATGCCATCTTATGGAAAAATCTAGTAGGTGCCTGTCTTGTTCCCAATGCACACATTTATTTCAAAGAAAACCTAAAAGGAATTGACTCAGAAGTCCACATACACATGAAGAGATTTCATGTGACCAGTCAGGGTACATTGTGTTTCACAAAAACTTGGGTTCATCTTGAATATCATTTGTCATTCCCTCTGGAATCTGAAGTTCAAGGGCACTGAGTTAATTTAAGAGCTAGCTATTCTGGTATGTGGCAATTGGGAAAACTGTGCATGCATGCACACAGGTGCACACACACACATACACATATGCACATCCACTCAAATATGTTAGATGTCAAATGAATTTAGATATGGTTAATGAGATCCTTGATTTATTCTTATTTGACTCATCAGTTTATTTTATACCAAAATTCCTATTCTGATTTATTTATCACTATTATTTCTATCTCTTCAATACTCATTGCTCTTTTCTTCCCACAGAATTGTTTCCAAATGACCATTGATCTTGCTTTAGCTCCTAGGACGTTTTTATCCAGGGGCTTGGATGAATTAGCTATAATTATTCCTCTGACCCAGGAACATTTCAGAAAATTTGAGTACAGAGCAAAATGTCCACATAGGGAGTTAATTATAACTTGTTGAGTAAGATTACAGCCATAGAATGCACACCCAGTATATTTGCTTTTCTAAACTTCTGGCGTTGGTTAATGAGAGCTTCTAGACAGATATGTAGTTCTAATACCACCATCAAAATTTCTAGCTCAAAGGAGTTTCCCGATATTGAACTGCTTTTGTTTTAGCCCCTTTCTATTCCATCAGTTGAAAATTGTCAGGCTAACCAGATAGGAGAGTGAAGTAAAGTCCACAATTCTGTTTTTATAATTCCTGAATCCCCCAAAGCTCGACAAACTAAGATTTTTACATGAGTCTGGCTCGACTTTTGGCATTAAAGCCTGACCTTAATTGAGAGGAGACTATTCATAGTTTTTGCTTATAACAATTAGCATGAGTATTCATAAGTTTCTCCACAGAGATATTAATGCATTTGGTAATGGATGTTACTTCAGAACCTGCTAGGGATATCACATACCATAACACATGTAATATAATATAATATAATATAATATAATATAATATAATATAATATAATAATATAGTATAGCAAAATTAATATAAAAATAGAAGGTTCCTAGGCTTTTCTGATTCTACATGTTTCAAGTAAGGGATTGTGAACTTGTACCTACTTTAAACAGATTTTCCACATAAAGAAATTGGGCAGCTTTCTATAAGGTGCAATACTTCCCCCAGTGAACATAAACAACATAGAGTTAAAGACAAAACAATCACAAAAAAGCCACTGATTCATCCATGTCTCATAGCCCATCTCTCTGATGAGGTGTATATCAAAGCTCTCCTGATTTTAAGCTGAGATGGCTGGCCAAGATGTGGTAGGGGAGGGAGAGTTCTGCTCTCTCTGAACAGTACAGCCTCCTTGATCATCATGCCTGGCAGAGGTGCGACAGAGGGTTTCAGCAAGGGGGATGGTGCAGGAGGCAATCGAGATGACCGAATTCTAAATGTCCACCCCCACTGGAAGGGAGCAGTCAGAGGCAAGTCCATGGAGGGGTTTCGGAATTTTGACAAAGTTCTTTTCTGAGCTGCCTTTTGCATTTCCATCTGATATTACCATGCTGAGAATTACTACCTACTGCTGAACCACATTTTTCAAGCAGAAACTTACAGAAAATTTTGCAGGAAAAAAAAGAGAAAACCTGAGATTCATCCCATATTCCTTCCTCTTCTTCACCAATATTTAGTTAATCTTTTCCCATACATGCCCTCTTCTGTCCTCTCTGCACCTCACCTTTTTATTCTTCAGCTATTCTCTGCACTGCTGACAAGTTTCCTTTCATTTAACAAAAGTGGGATCATTTGTCTAGAACCCCTCAACAGATGTTTCAGCAAGTCATACAACCCCTTCAGCACTAAAGCTTCACGTGCTTCTCCAGCCCTTTGCTTTTGCCTTACTCCTGAAAGCAGTCCTCTAGGAATCCTAAACTCCAGATCCCCTGGACCACTTGCCATTCCAGGAGGACCCCATGGGTGTCCTATGCTTTCCTCTGTTTGGAATATCCTGACCCTACTTCTCCACTTGGCAAATCTCTACTCACCCTTCAAGACTCAGCTCCCAGAACTCCCAGGCCTTTGTTGAAGACCCTGGCACAGTGAACAAGCCATTCTTCTATGCTCCTACAACATCTTCTACATAAGATCACTTATCCCATAATATTGCACTTACCATGTCAGTCTTCCGTAGTCTCTGAACGCCTTGAGGATAAGATAGAAATCTTCTTCCTCTTTACAGTCTCATTGTCTGCTACAGTGCTTAGTTCAAGATGTGAAATCATTAAATACTTCTTGAAAAAAAAATAATTCATAAATATCACACTCAAAAAAGAAATAGTATGAACAAGCTCTTCCACCAAGAATCTTCTAAGAACCATTTACTGTACCTATGAAAGGCACAAACTTACCTAGAAGACTGATAACTGACCTTCCATATTTTGGTCTTAAGTATTAATTTACTAATCTATAATTGCTAAATGCAAAATATACCAACACCACAGTTTAACAGAAAATATTTTTCATGAAGCTTCGTGGGTATGTGAACTAAGGAAATTGATAATTACACTACTCTCTCCTTCCTACACCCCACCATCCATTTCTAAATCCTAGCTGGGTAAGTTGGTTCTTAGAAATGCCAATCCCTTTGAGACTAACCTAAAGAGAACTTCATTTTAGAACATACATCACCATAAGCTAAAAGTATCTTAATAATACTTCATCATTCCTGATCCACCTATGAGCTTTTATTGCCTTTTATTATTCAAATTCAGTTACATTTTATTTTAACTGGAAATACTTGTATCTATGCATGTATACTGTGTGCATTATACTAGAATGGCTGGGACTGCCTATATAATCAGGCTAAGGCTTTTCCTCGGGGAAATCCAGTAAAATTATCTTCCATTACATTTCCAAAATACTACTCATTAAAAGCAGAAATAAACTTTTATACTCATGGCTAACAATGCAGAAAAGAGTCTCAACCCTGCAGCTTATCTCAATTTCAGAGAGGAGGAGGTATTTTCCAGATGAGTTGCTGTTTGATTTGATTTTCACTCACAATTACTATCAAGATATTTTCCCCCCAGCTTGTTTTGTGGTACTATTACACTTTGTCCTTATACCCCATTTTCTGAACCAATGTGTTTTCCAAAAACATGACCCAGTTACTGCTCATTTGAAGTTCAGAAGAATTTGCAATTTTTTTCTGACAAATTTTCACTATTTATAGTCATGGAAGCCAAAATAGAGAAAGAAAGGAGGAAAGAAAGAAATCCCCCTTCTTCCCAGCACTCTGTGTCCTTCTTTCCCACTGCTGAATTCATTGTTTTGATTCCTTCATGCGCTGGCAAACTCTCAAGCATGCCATATGAGAATTTTAAAAATGAAGCTCTCATTTAGGAGTCACATAGTGGTGATATACGCACAGAGCTTCAATTTAAACCATTATTGCATACCATCTTTTTCCTTTTATAATAATCCATTAAATGCTTTCAGTATGGAGAAGGAATAGCAACCTGTAGATCCAAATGGAACCCAGATGACTTATAAAATACATCCTGCCTTCCTGCCTGAGTTGTTAGAGCTCCCATCTCTAATGGATGGCATTGTTATTTTACCATCCAGCCAACCACACACATCCATTATACATTCTCCAATGTCATGAATCACTTTTCGAAGGCAACCTGTCCTTTGGTTGTTACATATGTCATTTTTCCTTAACCTCTGAACAAAACCTTGTGTGTGTGTGTGTGTGTGTGTGTGTGTGTGTGTGTGTGTGTGTGTAAAGCATGATGTCCTTGTTTTAAATATAATGACTGATAATTGGAAAATACCTTGGGGGAACATTTAATGTTCATTCTGCCAAGCATAGACTACACTACTATTTGTTCGGTAATTTTCTGTGAAAACAATAGCAACATTCAAGAATATAATGTATGGTAGGATACTTTCTTCCGGAAAAATGCCATTTGCATTGCTTTGTATATGTGAGTTAAGGCTTAATTTCCCATTTATACATATACACATACATATGTACTTATCTATCCACTTGCTTACATACATTTAAATTTACATTGTGAGGCAAGTTATGCAGTCTTATAAACAGCACATGATTAAAGACAAAACAATTATGAAAGAGTCAGTCTTTAAAAAAATCTTTAGTTATTTCTTTTTCAGTCTTCAGTTTTAAAACTATTTCTCCAAGTGGTTTATATCTCCAAATGGATGGAATATTATAGTAAAACATTTAACCTTCATTTGCAGTATAATTACCCAAAGATTCCAAATCATCTCATTACTCTAAGTCAATAGGTTATTATAATACCCACAAAAAATGAAGCTTATAGAAAGCATGGGACTATCTGAAACCCTCAGGAAGAGTAACACATAATAAGAGCAGCTGGTTATCAATGCTATTCCTTAAAAAGATTTGGAAAGGAAATTGTTCATTATCTTTTGTTAAAGGCTCATATTACTTTCAACTAAGATTTCTTGTTGTTTTGATGTTGAGTGTGTTGTATCGCGTTGTTTGGATTGGTTTTTCATTTTTGCCTTAAGAGCATCCTAGTAACTTTAAAACATTCTATTTTTCCAGTCTCAAAGAGAATCAAGGATATTTGTTTGCCATCTTACAATGCATAACGCAGCTAATAATAATACTATAATACCAAACTCTTACTATAATACAAGATGTAATAAGTTCTTTACAACCATTATCTCATTTAACCATCCTAAAAATCCTAGATATTAGTACTCCATTTGACAGATGAAAGACGAGGCTCATGAGGCTTGGTTCCTATACAGCTATAAAGACTAAACCCCAAGGCTTTTTTACTTTTCCCCCTGGTTATATCAAATAACAGTCTTTCAGTGTAGAACAGCTAACAATCACTTAAAATAAGTTATAAAGTTTATATTTATATACTTTGTCTCTAGTAGAAATTGGAAGAAATTCTAGAACATTAGGCATTGTCTCGCTGTCAATGAAACAGTTATCAAGTGCTTTTTAGACCTTTTCTCTTCTCTCAGTTCTTGCCTCTGGAACTTCATATATTTTCTTCATAAGGCCAACTGTTTCTCCAAAATTCCAATGCCACATTTCCAACCATCTGTTATACCTTTCTACGTGAATGTCCAACCAACTCTTTATGCCCCCCAAATCCCAATTTTTCTAGACTTCCTTGCTTCCATAAAAGGCATTACTTCAGTACATTCAGTATCTCACAGCCCTGCTCTTTCTTTCCTTCTCCTTATGCATTACTATCTGTAATCATTCATTTGGTTGTGAAACATCCATTTGGTTGTCAAGCTCAACTTGGAAATGCCTTTTATAGGTAGCCTGGCCCTCCTTTTCATTTATGCAACCACAACTCTGGTACAGTATCTCCTTTATTTTTCATGCAGAACTCTGTATTAACTCCTACTTGGTCTTCCAGCTTCCACCATATTTTAAATCTCTCTCCTAATTCCAGTATATCATACATCCTGTAGTTAAATCATCTTCCTAAAATCCACTCTCTTCATATCACTTCTGGAAAATCTTTTGTGGTCCTATGCTACCTACCAAAGTACATACTAAGTTATTTGTCCCAGGTTTCAAGGTCCTGAAATGTGACATTTTCTGGTCTTACCTCCACCACTTTTCCACATATAACCTATTGTCTTAGTCAGTTCAGGCTGCTTTAACAAAATACCATAGACTGGGTAGCTTCATAGATATTTATTGGGCTTCCCTGGTGGTGCAGTGGCTAAGAATCCGCCTGCCACTGCAGGGGACACAGGTTCGAGCCCTGGCCCAGGCAGATCCCACATGCCGTGGAGCAACTAAGCCCGCGCACCACAGCTACTAAAGCCCACGCGCCATGCTCCGCAATAAGAGAAGCCACTGCAGTGAGAAGCCCGGGCACTGCAACGAAGACCTAACGCAGCCAAAAATAAAAATAAATAAAGTAAATTAAAAGAAAAAAAGATATTTATTTATTACTGTTTTGGAGACTGGGAAATCCAACATCAAAGTGCTGACAAATTCAGTTCCCCAGTGAGAGTTTCTTCCTTGCTTGGAGAAGGCCACCTTCCTGCTGTGTCCTCACATAGTGGTGAGACAGCTCTCTAGTGTTTTTTACTTTTCTTATGAGGACATAAATCCCAACATGGGGCCCATCCCTCATGACCTCATCTAAGCCTAATTACCTCCCAAAGGCCCCACCTTCAAATACCATCACACTGGGGTTTAGGGCTTCAACTTATGAATTTAGGGGAAGGGGGGCAAAAACATCCTTTTTTTTTTTTTTTTTTTTGGCATATAACATTTATGCTGCACTTACATATTTTATCACATTAAGAATGTTCTCCCTCCTCCTCTCCCCATCAAGATTGCCCATTCTTCAAAGCTCAATAAAACTTCCTCCTCTGTAAAGACTTTTTAGATCTTTCCTAAGCAGTTTTAATATCTCTTTCTTTTGAACTCCCTTTTGAACATTGTATTTTTCTTAATGGATTCAACTTTACTTGTAGTATAACCAGTCATGTACTTGTTTAAGTCACCCTGATAGATTATCAGTGCTTTATGGAGAGGAAATGTATTTTAATCATATTTGTATCCCATGCAGCATTTTGCAAAATGTTTAGTATCAAAAGAGAACTCAAGAATGTTTATGAAATTGGATCATAAAAATTGTTAAATCTGGATAGGGACTTGGAAAAAAAGCATAAGATTATTTCTGGTAAAAAAAGAATTAGCATAACACTACATTGGAACTCAACTATACTTCAATAAAAGATAAATTTAAAAAAAAGAATTATCAGCAAAATATAATATGACATCCCAGTTATTTAAGTATCAAAAATCAAGCAAAATGAATACTATTTTAAAAAACAAAGGGGGAAGCAATAAAGAACTAAATTTTTGTATTGTTAGCCCAGTGTTGGGAGTTACTAGGACATAGAGAATCTCTTATTCTCATTGTGTGGCAAGCAGGAGAGAAGCAGATTGGAAGTTATGTTGGAAAGGGCTTGGGAGGAGCCGTGTATGGAACTCCTTTTGCTTGGAATGCTTTTTCTCTTTTTCTTTACCTAATTCTCCTCAATTCCCCAAATGATGTAGATGTTACTTTCTCTTACCCTCCTGCCCAGGTCTGTGTTGAACATCTAAGAACACATTATTATCCTGATTGATTTGAATGTCTCCCTGTAAGACGTGGACTTCTTGAGAGTAGGAATTTTATAAATCTTTACATATTCAACTGACTGGGTGCCTGGCAGAGACTAGATGCTTAGTAAATATGTGTTAATTGAGTTAATTGATCAATTACACTGTTTCCACTATCTGAAGGCTTGTGATCCAGGATCAGTCACCTATCTTTGAACCTCACTCTCCACATCTGCAAAATGGATATCAAGACTGAAATGAGGCTAAGGTAGTGAGGAGGCTCAATATAATGCAGATAACATATATGGTACTGTTATTACATATACACTATGGACTATTATTAACATGTATAAAACGTCAATTTTTAAATGAATTATGACACCGTGATTTCATTTCTACCCAGGATGCTTTTGGAACACTTCTCCCTATAAATTATTCAGCATTCAGAATTATCATTAGGAAGTAAATGCAATACTGTTGCATATTTCTTGGTACATGCTTATTTCGTAAACATAACATTTTTATTATACATCATTTCAGCACCCCATTATCATAGTTAATTAAAAACTGACACATGGGGCTTCCTTGGTGGCGCAGTGGTTGAGAGTCCACCTGCTGATGCAGGGGGCACGGGTTCGTGCACCGTACAGGGAAGATCCCACATGCCGCGCAGCAGCTGGGCCCGTGAGCCATGGCCGCTGAGCCTGTGCATCCAGAGCCTGTGCTCCATAACGGGAGAGGCCACAACAGTGAGAGGCCTGCGTACCGCAAAAAAATAAAAATAAATTTAAAAAAACCTGACACATGAACTTACACTTCTATCATGAATGCTTAACTGTCAAAAGATTATGCTCTCACTGCAAACTGCAAGGCATTAGACAACAGGAAACACAGGACTGTGATCCTGAGAGAAAGTAAATAAAATGAGCCCCATAATTGCACTGGTTTACTGCCTGGAGGTAGTTTACAGACCACAGTGGAGAGTGAGGTGACCCACACAGAACCTGACGGTCTCAGTGAGCTGAGGATACAGAGATCCGAGTTCATGAACAGAGTCAGTTAGATTGGCATGTGGGAATATGAGTGAGGAGGGAGCTGCACATAGAGATTGCCTTGGAGAAGTACATGGAAGTTCCCTTCAACCTTTCACTGAAGAAAGATCTACGCATTAGGTGGAAACACCCACAAGACTGAGAAAAGCAACTCCAGAAGGCAGTATGCCAAAATACACCTAGAGTTCACACAAAGCTGGAAAT
The DNA here is from genome assembly GCF_937001465.1 of Orcinus orca. Taxonomy (NCBI): domain Eukaryota; kingdom Metazoa; phylum Chordata; class Mammalia; order Artiodactyla; family Delphinidae; genus Orcinus; species Orcinus orca. Next base: position 128,355,075 of record NC_064559.1, read on the forward strand.
AGTTTGTAGTCCCATCAACCAGAAGAGAGAGTCCTCAGCACCATATGGATTTTAAAATATTGTTTGAAAGTATCAAAATGATCCCAAATAATTTAACTACGAGGTATTTTACTGAAGAGAAATAAAAACACACATCCACACAAAAATTCATACTTGAATGGTCACAGCAGCTTTATGCAATATAACCAAACAAGCCAATGTCCAGCAACTGGTAAATAGATGAAATAATTGTGGTATGTTCATACAATGAAATACCATGCCAAAAAAAGAGAAAGAAAGAAAGATAAGAAAGGAACTACGGATACACACACAAAAAGCATGGATGGATCTCAAAAGCATCATGGGAAAGATAAGAAGCTAGAACCAAAGACTACATTCTATATGATTTTATATGTATAAAATTCTAAAAAAGGCAAAATATAGTGATCTATATAGAATGTATATATATAGAATGTAGATCAGTTTTGGAAAATGGCAAAGAATGAAGAGTTTTTTCTGCATAGAGAATTTTAGGGGATGATATAAATGTTCTATCTTTCTTGTGCTGGTGATCATTTTAGTATGTACGTGTTTCAAAATTCATCAAATTGTGCACCTAAATTGGTGAAATTTATTGTATATTAATTGTATTCCAATAGTTTATTTTTTTAAAACTGACCATATGTGTGAAAAAGCATTTAGGCTCTTATTTATGTATCTTTATTCCTCCACAGAACTCATTTTCAAGCTTTATAGTTAGGCCCCAGTGTCCAATATGTGCTCTGTAGCCATCTTTAGTTTCAAAGGAGACTAGGAAAGTGAATAGGAAAAGTGGAATCCTTTTCCACTCTCTATGGTAGAAAGGGGAAAGGCCAACAAGAACTGGGAATGGCTACCAAGTTACTCAGTCAACAGGGTCTGTACTGTCTCACTCTAAATTTTAAATATAAAACAGAATAATTCTTAATTTACTGGGGGTATCAAGTTTTCTCAGGACAAGCTAATTAGAATAGTCAAAGCATGTTGCATTCTAGCTAACTGTATTTCCTAATTAACTAAAAAAGTGTTTTCTTTATATTTTTATCAAAAATCTTTTTAGACACTTAAGAATCTTTCTTTCCTCATTAAGTACAAGGTAAGGAATGTATTTAAATTTTGTTTTTATTAATACCAAATCTTCCAGTGCTCAAAGTCGTCACTTTGAAAATAAGGTTTCATTTTTTTGTTTGTTTTTTATGGGGGTATAGTTGCTTTACAAGGTTGTGTTCGTTTCTGCTGTACAATGAAGTAAATCAACTATATGTATACATATATCCCCTCCCTCTTGCACCTCCCTCCCATCCCCCCATCCCACCCATCTAGGTCACCACAGAGCACTGAGCTGAGCTCCCTGTGCTATATAGCATGTTCCCACGAGCTATTTGTTTTACATACAGTAGTGTATATATGTCAATCCCAATCTCCCAATTCATCCCACCCCTCCTCCCCCACCTCCCATGTCCACACATACATTCTCTACATCTGTGTCTCTATTGCCCTTCAAATAGGTTTGTCTGTACCATTTTTCTAGATTCCACATATATCCGTTAATATACAATATTTGTTTTTCTCTTTCTGACTTACTTCACTCTGTATGACAGACTCTAGGTCCATCCACGTCTCTACAAATGACCCACTTTCATTCCTTTTTATGGCTGAGTAATATTCCATTGTATATATATACCACATCTTCTTTATCCATTCATCTGTCATTGGACATTTAGGTTGCTTCCATGTCCTGGCTATTGTAAATATTGCTGCAATGAACATTGGGGTGCATGCATCTTTTTGAGTTCTGGTTTTCTCTGGGTATATGCTCAGTAGTGGGATTGCTGGGTCATCTGGTAGTTATATTTTTAGTTTTTTAAGGAACCTCCATACTGTTCTCCATAGTGGCTGTATCAATGGAACAGGAAATAAAGCCTAGAGATAACCCCACTCACCTACGTTCACCTAATCTATGACAAAGGAGGCAAGAATATACAATGGAGAAAAGACAGTCTCTTCAATAAGTGGTGCTGGGAAAACTGGACAGCTACATGTAAAAGAATGAAATTAGAACACTCCCTTATACCTTACACAAAAATAAGCTCAAAATGGATTAAAACCTAAATGTACAACCTGACACTGTAAAACTCTTAGAGGAAAACATAGGAAGAACACTTCTTGACATAAATCACAACAAGATCTTTTTTGACCCACCTCCTAGAGTAATGAAAATAAAAACAAAAATAAACAAATGGGACCTAATTAAACTTAAAAGCTTTTGTACAGCAAAGAAAACCATAAACAAGAGGAAAAGAGAACCCTCAGAATGGGAGAAAATATTTGCAAACAAAGCAACTGACAAGGGATTAATCTCTAAAATATACAAATAGCTCATGCAGCTCAATATCAAAAAAACAACCCAATCAAATAATGGACGGAAGACCTAAATAGACATTTCTCCAAAGACATACAGGTGGCCAAGAGGCACATGAAAAGCTGCTCAACATTAATTATTAGAGAAATGCCGATCAAAACTACAATGAGGTATCACTTCACGCGGGTCAGAATGGCCATCCTCAAAAAATCTACAAACAATAAATGCTGGAGAGGGTGTGGAGAAAAGGGAACCCTTTTGCACTGTTGGTGGGAACGAACATAAGGTTTAGTTTGCAGATGCTGGTAGAGATGGACGTAGTGAAATGTTTCTCAGTTGGTTTCCATAGAATGCAGGTCCTGCAAAATCTCTTCCCCCTAAATAAGTGTTTCATAGTTAATTATGTTTGGATAATGTTGCCTATTATAGCCACCTCTTGTAATGCCATAAAGCATATTATTAAAATTTCTGAAGTAGCCTAACAAAAGGAACAACCACAAAAACTCATTGATTCTGTTTAAATTCACTTACCTGAGTAGAGAAGTTATTGTTCTTGTAATTCATTTACATAAACTTCCTAAGAACAGGAATCCCAATGGGGCAGGCTGATGCTACTGTGGAAAGACCACAAGCTATGGAGCTAGACACACTGGGTTTGAATCCTGACTTGATGCCTTAAAAATTACCACAAATAAGTTTTAATCTCTTTGATTCTCAATATTCTCATCTATAGATTGCTCTGATAAGAATTAGAAGTATTGTCTATAAAGCAACTAACACAGTGCTTAGTGGAGAGTAGATTCCCCAGAATTCTAATTTATCATCAATTTTTCACCATCGTCATCATTATCACATGGCTTTCTTTCCAGAAACTCTAGAATTTGAATTTGCTTGTTTATTTAATTTTCCCCTAAATTGTTGATAAATTTCTTCTAAAAAAATATGCACTCCTTCTGCTCTAAAAGGGGGTGGGGTTGTCTGATTAATTGAGATATCAGTTTTAGTTCTTTTCTAGTTAGTCAAAGTCTTATTAGTTTGGACAATAGAATCATATTGCTGTTTCACCAGGGTTATTGGACTCTAACCCAGCTCTCTGATGCATCTTAGGCTGAAATCAAATTCATAATTTTATTTAATTGTCCTTTATTCTTGTGTGGTTAAGGGGATTCTTAGGTATTATTCCCACATTAATCATAAGCACCTATAGCGTATTCTAGATGGTTGAACTAATTGGAGGGCTGTAATAATGTATTATAGCTCATTTGGTTATACTTTTGAAAATCCTACTCTGTCCATAATTGTGAGTCTTCTTTCACATTTTTCCAGTGGTAATAATAACAATAATAATTGATGACAGTAAAAGTAATAAAACTAGTCTTAATATTTTATACTGTAAAACACTGGTTGTTTAAGCTTGTCAAGACATTTTCTAAATAAATGTTTTCAAAAAGCAATAACCAAGCTCTCTGAACCATTATGTAATGCCAGGGAGAAGGTCATATAACTTTCCCATAAAACTCCTTTTTTGCATCAGGTAAAATGCTCCACAATAATTGTATTGGCTGTCCATCACAGCACCTCAGGGAAGCATGCTGTTGACAGGGTCATTTCTCCTTCACAGTTGAGGATACTGAAGCATAGATGCATTAGTGGTAACTTGTCCAAATCAACACCATGAACTAGTGAACCAAATCACTGTGTGACAACGACACCACTCAAAGGCAGGCACCACACAGGAAATGGCATCGCAAAGGTTAATTTCAGATTAAACTGGGACATCATGCACATTGGGTCATCTTGGGAAGATGTGCTAAAATGCACAGAGACAAGGTTAGTCATGGATCATAAACCTTACCTAAGAGTGTTCTCTGGTGTATGTTTAGGCATTCAACTTTATTTTCACAAAATAGTTGTGGCAGGAAGACTCTGTCTTTTATTATCAAAGTGAAGATAGAACTCAATGCTTTTCCTTCTTCCTAATAAGTATCAACAGCTTCATCCACTTTGGACTGCCAGAGTTAAGTCTATTCTGTTCATTAAAAAATGATTCGCAAAATTTGTTTTACTAAAATCATATGAAGTAATAAAGTTATGCCTTCTGGTCCCACACTTAAAATCTGTTTCCAGTAGCATAGGTTCCCAGCATCTGGACTCACTCAGCCAGAGCAATTAATTGCAGAGAGCAAGCAGAGCCTTTCTTAGCAGACCATCCAGAAAGTACCAATTGCAAGTTGCCCTACACAGACTCCCTAGAGTGCCATGAATCCCAGAATCCCAGATACATCTCCCTCTTTCTCTCTCTCTCTCCCTCCTGACCCTCTCTTTCTCCCTCTCCCTTACCCTCTCTCTCTCTTTAATATCATTTCTAGTTTCAAAAAGGAAAACTAGAGTGCAGCAAGGATAAATTCTTTCACAATTATTCCACATCGAGGAGATGCATATCAGTTTTCCATGTCTCCAGACTTGCAAGATCTAAGAGATTGAGTACAACAAATATTAGAAAATGATGGGTATTTCTAGGCTCTATATTAATTCCAAAGACACTTATAGTTAAGCATTCTAAAAATGTTAGTATTCATCTTAACAGGCTAATGTCAATTCATGATATTTCATTGAGGTAATGAGAATATATACACTGATTTATCAAAAGAAGGTAAGGATGAATGCCAATGAAATTCATTTCATTGTATGATGAATACTAATTTTGTAGGGCATGCCTCTACATTTATACCTTGTAATAATGCTTTGACTTCTACCAGCACAATGTGAATATTTGTGCATAGTTTTACATTTTGAATGATTTCTGTCTCAAATTGTCTTTAAGTTAAAATGTATAACTTTAACTAGCGACACCAAATGCTGGTGAGGATTTGAAGCAACCAGACTCTCACACATTGTTGGTGGGGGCATAAAATGGTGCACCCAATTAGGAACATAATTTGGCAGTTAAAGTTAAACATTTATACTTGTCCATCAATTTCACTCCTAGGTGTTTACCCAAGAGAAATAAAAACATGTCCATATAAAGAATTGTATAAGAATGTTCAAAGCAGTTTTATTTGTAACAGCCAAAAAATGGAAACAACTCAAGTATTCATCAATTAGAGAAAGAGTAAACAAATTGTGGTATATATATATATATATATATATATATATATATATACACAACATAATACTTCTCCAGGATACAGAGGAATGTATTATTGATACAGCCAAAAGCAGAGATGAATCTCAAAAACATTAATTTGAGTGAAAGAAGCTGGACATGAACATGCATAATGTATGACTTTATCTGTATAAAGTTCAAAAACATACCAAAGTAACCTTTGGTGATGGAAAGTCAAATATTGGTGACCTACGGTAGGGAGCAATTTTATTTGGAAAGAGGTACAGAGAACTTCCTATGGTTTTGGAAATGTTCTAGATTTTGTTAGAGGTGTAAGTTATATGGATTAATATATTTGTCTACATTTGTTGAACTATATACTTTTAAGACCTGTGCATTTCACTGTGTATAAATTACACCACAACACCCTCACCCGCCCCAATATAGCTTCAACTCTGCTTCTTCATCCTCTTATCATTAGGGTTTCCTTGTGGCCTCTCACATCTCACCTTGACCTCTGGAAGTTTTCCCTGGGTTTCCAAAAGAGCCTCCTGTGAACTCACCACAGAGCACTGCCTGTATGTCTTTTCCATCTAGCTACATTTCCCTTATAACCTAAATTATCCCTTTTTAGGATTCTGATTTCTTTTCACCATCATAAATAAATCAATATTATTTTTTTTTCTTTTCAACTTAGGCTTCAGGTTTTGACAGCTGTGACAAATCTACCTCTAAGAAGAGTTCATTTTAGTATGGTGGTTAGCAGGTTCCCAATCCCCTGCTAAATGTTAAGCAGAGAAGGGTCACTATATACTATGTGTTTTATAAAGTAATATGTGAGAATAAGGGACTTAATTGATGAACTATGATGTTATTATGAAGGTAACAGTAAGACAGATGGATGTAATTTATCTGTGGCTCTTCCACACCAAAGAATTTGGCACTTGTAGCCCTGGACAATGTCTTCCTGTGACACAAAGGGAGGTGGCAGCTAGGAGTTTGCTCTTCACTGTTCTAATACCAAGAACGTCATCTGCAGTCTACTTTGGCACTTTCTAGGTTACTTCAGTGAGCGTGGGGGACTCCTCAGGGTGAGGACCACACTTCAGTCACTGATGTCAATCTTGCCACTGTGGCTGGCACCATGTGGTTTATGAGCAATAATATTTTTTCTGGGATTTTGAGCTTGTCAAAATGAGAACAAAGCAAATAAGGAAAAAATTGCCAGATTCTTTACAAATGCTAAACTGTATGGAGTTTTACAGTATTGTCTGGCTGTTACTATATAGTCCCAGGACATAAAGTCACACCACGGTTTCCAACATGAGCTTTGATCTCCATAGAAGGATTTCGCTGGATCTAGAGATGTGGGGTAGCAAATCCCATCTCACACTTCATAAATTGGGGGCTACTATTACTTTAGTGTGCCTTCTTTATATTCCACTTTATTATGACTGTATCTCTATAAATGCAAACACTGTTTCTGTGGATATAATTTCATAAAGCAAAACTATCTTCTATCTTTAGCAGTGAAATTCAAGTGGCAACTATGACAAGCAAAGAAAAATGACTGCAGTTAGCTTCAACCATCCCTGCTCATCTGAAAGCTTATGTCAGTTTCTAAATAAGCTTTTCATTTTTCTATTCAGTCTGCTGATCTTTGTTGATTTACAGCATGAATGAGCATGGCACATTGCAACTTGTATAGTGTATTTTTCCTAAATAATAAAGCATTTATTGCAGACACATCAAGCTAACTAGTGGCTCTAAATTATTGTGGCATTGAAGTGCCATGTTAACAACTCATTTACATCCTTCTGGTGACTCTCCATTACCAAGGTAAGTAATTTAATTCCATCTAGGAACAATGACTTTGCAAAGTGTATTTACTGCAACTGGGAAAAAATATAATTAAATCAGATTAGAAATTATGATTAGCTCATTCTAACTAAATACAAATAAAAGAAAGTATTTAGTCAGGATAGACTGAATTATCTCTTATACAACTTTTGGTAAAGATGTGCAAAAGTACCTTCAGAAAACTTTATAATATATACTCAGCCAGTTATGCTCAGTACATACTGCTTATGAATGTCTATGCTTTATAAATTCAGTTTGATGTTCTCTCATTTGTTTTAGTTTTCACTTCCCACTTTGAGTAAGTTACAAAAGGTTGAATTAGTAGTATTCCTCACGATCAGGGCTACAACACTTCATAAATTGAGGGGGTACATCTACCTTATTGCCTATGCAGGACCCTTGCATATATATGCACAAGCCATCATGTTCATGAGAGGCCCCTCTCTTGTTTATTCACTTCCTCCTTCATCCTAGATCCTGATTCTCATTCATCTTCCTGTACCCCACTAAGTACCTATTTTAATGTATTTAGATATATCTTTATGCATGTGTTGTTTTCAGATATATTGTTTTTGTGTGTATGAATGTTTTGAGTTTATGTAAATAATATTGTTCTGTTTCTTACTTTATTCCTTCAATACAATTTTTATAAGCATCCATGTATCTCTGATACCATGAGTTTGTGGCTTCTAACTGCGGCTTCCACGTTTACTTAAGATTTCCCCAGTTAGATTGTCTCCAACTCCCTGCTATGCAAGATAATGAATACCCTCATATGTCCTCTTACATGAACCTATAAAAAATTTCTCTGGGTTACACTGCAGAAGTGAGCTTCCTGAGTCCCACTCAGAAAGCATGCACACATGCTCAGCAAGGATGAACACTTGGCACTAAGGATGAATCCATGCTCATAAACATGAATACATACACAGCAAGGCTATGGAGAGGGGCACAGACCTAAGAATGAAGATGTACTCATTAAGGTCACACTCAGAGTGAGCAGGGATAAACACACTCTTAAATCAAGATGTCCAAATACACAGTACATACACTCAGGATGTACATACACTCAGTACGGACGACCCCTAATTAAGTTTGTAGATGTATGTAATTTCATAAGCACTGCAGACTGTCGTTTAGAATAGCTGTTATCTTACCAGCAGTATGGGTTATCTCCTCATAATCCCTACACATGTTGCTGTATTCATAATTTCTTTTTGCTTATCTCAGGCTAAATTATTATTTTATTTTTATTGTATTTAAAATACAATAAAATTTCTGTGAATTATAAGTATAAAACATTTGCACATTTTGAATTGCTTTTATGTCGCTTTTTGGTTGAGATTTTAGGAATTCCTTCCATATATATAATATTATATATTATTGTATATATAGAAATACAATATATTATATAATTATATGTGCTATATGTTGTATCATTCTTCATTACACAGCAAAAGTTAATTCCATATAGTAAAACCCATTCATTGTTTTGCACCATGATTTTTGCTTTTGGGAATTTTATCAAAGACTTTCCCTATCCATGCTCCAAGTTACAAGATAGTTTTCCTTCTTTTCTTCCAATTGTTTCATAGTTTATCTTTTACACTTAAGTATCTAAAACATCAGAACTGCTCTTTTATATAAAATGTAAATCAGTGATCCAGGTTACTTATTTTTTAATAAGTAATAAGCAGTTTCCAAACACACTTTTCTAAATAATACATACATGTACTTGTGGCGCTATATTTATCATTTTTTCTCATATGTAAATGGATCTCTTCCTGACTTCTGTTTCTTTGACATACTTATTTCTTAGAAAACACCATGCTATTTTTACTAAATAGCTTTGAGGTTTGTCTAAATATCTGAATGAGAGACTATCCACTGTTGTTTTTTTTTTTTAATGGATCTTTATTTTCCCATATAAAGTTAGGAGTTTACTAAGTTCCTAAAAATATTCATCTATAATTTTACTTGAGACTGCCTTGAGTCTAAATGTTAATTTAAAGAAACTTTATATATTATAATAAGTTGCTCCATCCATAAATATAGACTATTTTCCCATTTAGTTAGATCTGTTTTTAAACCCTTTAATAAAGACATTAAGTATCTTGATCAAGGCGGTGTTCATCTTTTGTTAGGTTAATTTAAAGATATGTAACAATTTTAGTTACTTTTATAAATTGCACCTTATTTATCCATTGCATTTTTTATTTGATTTTTGTTGCTATTGAGCAAGGTCATCAAGTTTTTTTTTTTTTTCTGTAAAACACCAGACAGTAAATAATTTAGGCTTTGAGAGTTAGTCGCTATTGTAAATATGCAACTCTGCCATAGTAGCAAGAAAGTCCCTGACAGTTTATAAACAAATGACCATGGCTATGTTCCAATAAAATTTATTTACAAAACAGGTGATGGCCAGATTTGGCCAGCAGGCAATTGTTTGTCAGTCCCTTGCTGTAGAAGAACTGTATTAATTTGTTTATGCAGTAAATTTGCTGAACTCTCTATTTGGAATAATCGGATTGTTCATTGTACCTAGAGGTTTTTTTAATACTGATAAACATATTATCTGTAAATAATGGAAGCTTATCTCTTTCTTTTCACTTACTAAACTTTTACTTCTTTTTCCCTAATTAGAAAGCTGGCTATGATCTTCATCATTGCATTAAGTAATAGCAGTGATGGTGGGCATTCTTGTCTTGATCCTAGCCTTTTGGGAAATACCTCTAGAGTTTCTTCATTAAATATGATGTTTCATATAGTTTGGATTTTATTAATCTTTATCACTAGATAAGGACATTCTGTTCTATTTCTGGTTTAATGATGTTTTACGAGAAATGGATAGATTGTCTAATATTAACCATCATTTCATTTTTATAATAAACTTCATTAAGGCATGATGTAGTTGTTTCTTTATATCAACTTTTTTGAGATAAAAATTACATACCAGAAAGTGCATCCATTTTAAGTGTACAGTGCAATGAGTTCTAACAAATGTGTATACCCATGTAAATTCCACCCCATTTAAGACATGGATCATTTCCCTCACACACACACATACACAAAAACTAAGTTGATATCTTTGCAGTCATTGCATTCCTATTCCTAAATTTAGTAAATAAATAATCTGCCTGTGTCACTATAGATTAGTTTTGCCTTTTTTGATTTTCATATAAATTAGATCATACAGTATGTTCACATTCGTGTATGCTTTCTTTCGATGAACATGTTTTTAATTTCATCTTAGTATGCTTTCACTATATTTTTTTAGTATTTGGAATGTATGAGGATAGCTGTGTTAATATTTTTTTGATAACTCTGTTATTTCTGTCCTGTGTTGGTTTCTAATGATTTGTATTTCTCCATCTTATAAGTCATAGTTTCTTGCTTCTTTGCATGACTGATAATATTTTTTGGATGCTGAACATGTATTGGTTAAAAAGACGGTATTTAAGGTAGAACCAAGAAGGTTGATAAGACTTCAAGAGTGGACTTAAGGAGAAGGACAAAATTCCATAGGAAAGTTATAATAAAGTAAATTATGAGGTATAAAACAAAGGATATGTATTGAAATTAAAATGTAGTCCAGTTCTTATATAGTAATGTCATAAGCAGTAAAATTTATCATGTTTTACAGAAGAGACAGTTGAGGTAAGGAGATGTTAAGTAACATACCAAGCTTACTCAGAATATACTAGGCAGGATTTGAACCCAGATTCTCTGACTTGGAAACTTATTTCTTAGCTCAACTACTACTGAGTGATAACCTGAGTTTTTTGCAGTTAACCATTAAATAAAATGTACTGATTTTGTGAACATTGATATATTATCATAATTTTTCAAATATTCAGAGCTAATATACATAGAAAAAGAAGTGCCTTTATAATTTCTAGAAAACAATCTTGAATAATTCTATTGACAACACAGCCAAGCCAGGAGTTATTAATGTAATCCAAATAATTGTAATCAGAGCTACTTTCCTACCTTAGACATTGGCACTTGCTGTTGTTTCCTTTCTCTGGTACATTCCTCCTCTAGATCAACACTGTCCAACAGAAAATATGTCACATATGTAATTTAAAATTTTATAGAAGTCACATTAAAAAAATAAATAAAGGTGAAAGTAATTATAATAATATATTTTGTATAACTCACTATATACCTATAATAGCATTTCAATGAGTATTTAGTGTAAATATTATCAAGATACTTAAATTTTTTTCATGTTAAGTCTTTGAAGTGCAATGTGCATTTTATACTTATAGGACATCTCAGTTGGGACAAGCTATATTGAAAGAACTCAGACACGTGTGGCTACCGATAGTCATATTGGACAGCACAGCATAGCTGAAGTCACTTCCTCCACACTATACTTGATACCAGTAAAATAAGTTTCAAAGGAAACCAGAACCAGGCTGAAGGGGTCATCAAACTTTCTTAAAGAGCCAGATCATCAGTATCTTAGGTTGGTGGGAAACATGGTTTCTGTCACAACTCTGATGTTATGGCTGCAAGGCAGCCAAAAATGATGCACCAGACATGTAATCCCATGATGAGCTCCTTCTCATCGTTCAAGCCTCAGTTCCAGGGCCTCCTCTACAGGGAAGGCTTCTTTGATTACATCACCTATACTAGGCCCCACCATTCTCCAGCCTGTTACCCAGTTTTGTTGATTCATAACACATACCACTGATTTTAATTAATTAATTAATAATTGTTTACTTGCTTAGTATTTATGACCTGCCACTAGATTATAACATCATGGAGGCAAGGACAACACATCATCTTTAGCATTTTGAACAATTAAAAACTGTCAAATGGGCTTCCCTGGTGGCGCAGTGGTTGAGAGTCTGCCTGCCGATGCAGGGGACATGGGTTCGTGCCCCGGTCTGGGAAGATCCCACATGCCGCTGAGCGGCTGGGCCCGTGAGCCATGGCCGCTGGGCCTGCGCGTCCGGAGCCTGTGCTCCGCAATGGGAGAGGCCACAACAGTGAGAGGCCCGCGTACCGCAAAAAAAAAAAAAAAAAAAAAAAAAAACTGTCTAATGAATGAATATATGAATGAAAGAATTTTCCAAGCAATATGCTAAGTATCTTACAGAGTTTGTGTAATTTAAACTTTACAGAAATATCACATACCATGAAGGCATCTTATCTTCATTTTATTGATGAAGAAGAGGTCAAATTATCAGACTAAGCTTATAAATCAAATCAATAGTTGATTACAATTATAAATAAGTGACCTCAAAGTCCATGCTTTTAACTAATGCCATGTGTTCCAGAGATCTAAAGTTAGGTATAGGGGATAGAAATTAGGAGGTTAATTCAAGCACTACTCAACAGGTAAACTTCACATATCTTGGAGAATTCTTGCCTACTGTAACTAAAGGAAAGTGAGGAGTTACAGATAACTCCTAGGTTTCTAGGTAGAACAATCTAACATCCTTATGCACTATTAGCTTTTCCAACACTTTTCCATTTATTATTTTATTTGATTCTGATAAGTAACCTGTGATATAAATAAAGCAAATATATTACTTATTCATTATTTGACAGGTGGGAAAAGCAAGACACAAGGTTAAGTGAATTTTCCAAATTTAAACAGTAAATTAGTGGCAATATATACCAGGACTGTAACCCATACCTTCTATTTTCCGGGCAGCTGCCTGTCTCACTTGCTACTTCTGGCATCAACAATTTCAAAAAAAAAAAAAATTAAAGAAAGAGAGAAAGAAAAATGGAAGGAGGAGAGGGAAAGAGGAAGGAAACATGTTTATTGACTTGCAGTGTACATACATAGAAGTGAACATAGTGTACAGCTCTGTGAATTACCAAAAGTGAATATACTTCATGTCCTAAGGCAATCACCCTGATTTCCATCAATATAGATTATTCTTGCCTAATTTTGAAATTTATATGAATAGAATCACATAGTACATATACTTATAAGTCTGGCTTATTTCCATTATCATTATGTGACAGAGATCTATTCATGCTATTGTGTGTAATAGCAGTTGGTGGATTTTCATTGCCAGAATTACATACATTTTATGAATATGCCACAAATCATTTTCATTCTGCTCTTGATAAACAATTGAATGATTCCAATTTTTGGCTATTACCAATGATGCTTCTATGAATATTCTTGTGCATACCTTTTGGGTATAAATGCAACCATCTCTGTTGGGTGCATACCTAACAGTAAAATTTCTGGGTCATAGTATGTATATATTGACTTTTAATAGGTGCTGCCAAACAGGTTTACAAAAGAGTTTTACCAGTTTAAACTCTCGTTATAATGTATGAGAGTTTCCTTTCTTTATATCTTATCACTGCTTCCTTTCATTACTTTTTTTCATTTTAGCACTTCTGATGGATATATGATAATAGTATGATCATAGATATAATTTTGTTTTTCATTTCTCTGATGACATGAAAAACATGTCATGGTTGGACATTTGCTCACATGTTTACTGGCTCTTTGTACATCAACATTGTGAAATGCTTGTTAAAGATATACTTCCCTTTTTTATTTATAGGGTTACCCTTTTCTTATTGATTTGCAGTTGTTCTTTTTGTATTGTTGATAGAAGCATTTTATTTGTTAAACATATTTTAGTTATTTTCTCCCACTTCATGGTTTGGTTTTTCACTCTCTTAAAAAATTGATCCCTTTTTTTTAGTAATAAACAGAGTTCCTAAATTCAATATAGTTCAGTATATCAATCTAATTATTTATGGTTAATATTTTTTGTGTCCTACTTAAGAAACCATCACCCACATCAAGTTCATGAAAATATTCTCTAATGTTTTATTATATTGGGTTGGCCAAAAATGCCATTTGGGGTTTTCTATAGGATGTTACAGAAAAGCCCAAATGAAATGTTTGGCCAACCCAATAGAAGCTTTATTGTTTTATCTTTTACATTTTAATCTACAATTGACTTTCATATAATTTTTGAGTAGCATATGAAGTAGGGATCTGCTTTTGTACTTTTTAGTGTATCTATATATCTATTCTTACATCAACATCCCACTAGCTTATTATGTAGCTTTATACTGTCTTGATATCTGATAGGAAAGTCTCCATTACTGTTCTTTTTCTTCAGTACTGTCTTGGGTTTTCTTTGCCCTTTATATTGTTATATAAACTTTAGAATTAATTTGTTAATTTCCACCAAAATATCCTGTTAAAATTTTGATTGAGATTGCATTGAATTGGCAGAATTGCAATGAAAGCATAGATCAGTTTGTGGAGAAGTGCTGTCTTTAAAGTGTTGTTGAATACAATGCATCCCACGTTTATTAAGATTATCTTTAATCTTCTATTAATTTTTCAAAATTTTGCTCATCTTTTATTACATGTATCTCAAAGTTTTTGATGTTTGTTTTTTTGCAGCTAAAATGGTTTTATTTGAAACTTTCATTGAATAATACTGTTTTGCTTGTATATACAAATACAAGTAATTTTGGATTATTTCCAGACATGTTGTTGAATTCACACATTAATTCAAATTAAGACTAATTATAGTAAATATATAGTTCCTTTTAATTTCTAAATACACAATTCATGGCATCTGCAATGATATTTTCAATCCCTATAACTTTTATTTCTTTTTCTTACCTTGTTGCATTAGCTAGGATATCTAGTAAATGTTTAGCAGAACTAGGTATTAAGATAATCATATGGTTTGATTCTTCATTTGGTTAATGTGATGAATTAAAATGGATTTATTTTTGAATGACTAACAGTGCATTCCGGAATAAATGCAACCTAGTTTTAATCTGTTTTAACACATATACAGAGAGAAGCATTTTGTTAATATTTTATTTACATATTTTGGAATTTTCTAATTTTCTGTTATTTATTCTATTATGTTTTCTAGCTTAAATTCACAGTAATGTTCAGAATGATTTCAATACTTCAATTTTATTGAGAATTGTTTTAAAGTTCAGCATACAATCAGCTTTGGTAAGTTGTTTATGTGCACCAGAAAATAATATGTAGATTCTACACATATTGTGTGAAACATTTTATAAAAGCTTATTTAGGTTGGTTTTAAATCATGTTTAAATATTCTACAGCTTTAGTAATGATTTCAGTTAGCCTGTTTTATTCATTACCAACTGAGGCAAGTTAAAACTATAACTTTTGATTTGTCTATTTCTCTTTAAAGTTTTATCAGTATTTAATTATATATGTATTATAGTTACAATCAGGTGTATATAAATTCAGAATTATTAGGCTCTTCTTGTGAATTTTCTCTTATTATTATCATGACACATTCCTCACTTTTGTCTAACATGTTTCTTACCTTAAAGTTGGCATTGTCTGATATTGATACAAGTACACATACTTTATTTGCTTAGTATTTGAATGGGACATTTTTTCTGTGCTTTTACTTCAACTTTTTAAATAATTTTTTTTCATTTTTACTGGAGTATAGCTGCTTTACAATATTGTGTTAGTTTCTACTGTACAGCAAATTGAATCAGCTATACATATACATATATCCCCTTTTTTTTGGATTTCCTTCCCATTTAGGTCACTACAGAGCACTGAGTAGAGTTCCCTGTGCTATACAGTAGGTTCTCCTTAGTTATATATTTTATACATAGTATCAATAGTGTATATATGTCAAACCCAGTCTCACAATTCATCCCACACACACTCCTTTGCCCCTTGGTATCCATACATTTATTCTCTATGTCTGTGTCTCTATTTCTGCTTTGTAAATAAGATTGTCTATACCAATTTTTTCAGATTCCACATATATACGTTAATATATGATATTTGTTTTTCTCTTTCTGACTTAATTCACTCTGTATGACAGTCTTTAAGTCCATCCATGTCCCTACAAATGACCCAATTTTGTTCCTTTTTATGTCTGAGTAATATTCCATTGTACATATGTACCAAATTATTTTTTTAATAATTTTATAATTAAGATATAATTCTTTAGTGTATAATGTTAGTATTTTTAATACAACTGGGAAAGCTTTATTTTTTAATTAGATTATTTGGTTATACATATTTAATAAAATTAGATACATTTTGGTTTAAATATACCATTTACTGTTTGTTTCTCTATTTGCCCCACCTTTTCAATAGTATTTTTTCCTTCTCCTTTGACTTCTTTTGGAAAAAGGTTTTTTCTTACTATTCCATTTTTAACTGTCAGAAGCTCATTATTTGTACATTTTTAACTTCTCTTCTAGTGGTTACCCTAGAAATTAAAACACACATCCTTGACTAAAGATTAATGTAAATTATTACTTTTTCCATTTTCAAAAGAATACAGCAAACTTAGAACAATTTAATTCTACTCATTTACCCTTTCTCTCCTTTTTTGATTTTACGGGACATTTTAATCCTATATATCTTAAAATCTCACAGGTATC
This sequence comes from Orcinus orca, assembly GCF_937001465.1. Classification (NCBI taxonomy): domain Eukaryota; kingdom Metazoa; phylum Chordata; class Mammalia; order Artiodactyla; family Delphinidae; genus Orcinus; species Orcinus orca. The sequence goes on from NC_064559.1 coordinate 128,371,829, forward strand.
ATTATTATTGTTGTTGTTCTATATAACCAGTACTCATTTAGATTTACCAACATATTTACTCTTCCAAATGATCTTTATTCCTTCCTGCTTTACCTGAGATTATTTTCCTCTGTTGGAATAGCTCCTTTTATTGAGTCCTTAGTACATTTTTGCTTGTGAAAAAATATGTTCTGTTTCGATTATCTGAAATGTCCTTAATTTTTCTCTGTTCATGAAGGATATTTTCAGAGTATTGAATTCTAGATTGGTAATTGTTTTTATTCATTACTTTTAATGTCATTCCAATATTTTCTTGCTTTTTTACTTTTCTTAATAAATCATATGTCAATTGTCTTATTGCTCTAATAAAGATAATGGATCTTTTTCTCTGGCTGCTCTTTAATACTTCCTTTGTCTTTAGTTTTCAGCAATTTTACTTTATTGTCCCTTCATATGATTTTCTTTGTGATTTATGGTTTGAGGGTTTATATCACTTCTTCAATCTATAGCTTCATATCTTTCATCACTTTTCAAATATTTTTGGCTATATCTCCTTAACAATTTTTTCTACCCTGTTATTTATCTAATCTTCTGCTGCATCCTTCTATGAGATCTTACTTTCAGTTGTTTTGTTGTTCAGTCCTACATTTTCCATTTACTTTTTTCATAATTTCCCATTTTCTCTCTTTCTGTATATAGAAAGAGTAAGGGAGAGAAAGGGTGGAAAAGGAGAGAAGAACAGAGAAAGCAATATTTCTAGTTGTTCTCCATGGAAGAGGTATCTGCAATAAGCATTTCTGCTTTTGCTGGAATCACAGTCATCAACTTTTAAGTACAAGAAAAGATGTCTAATCTCCCTTGTAATAAAATGTGCATATTAAAACTACAATGTAATGCCACCTTTCACATATCCAATAGATAAAAATCAAAGTTTAGTAATCCTCTGTGTAGGAGATAGTATCGGGTAATCAGTAATTTCATGCATTCTTATGGGAATATAAATTGATCATTATATAGTGCAATTTGACTCTGTCAAAATTGAAATTCACCTATCTCATGACATAGCAATTCTTCTATGTACAAATTTATCTACACACAGGCTTCTACCTGTGAGCAGGAATGTCTTTGGCTTCAGTCTTTATATTAATGACTTGAAATAATCTAAATTTTCCAAATGAGGAACTGGTCAAATAATAGTTTTAACTAGCAAAAGAATAGAAATAATCTAAGTCCATTCATTGTGTACTGGTTAAATAAATTGTGAAACAAAATTTTAATACAATAATAAAATGGTTTTAATTAAAAATAAATTTTAATAAGATAAAAAAGCAATGAATTATGGTACATATTATACAAAATTTTTATAAACTGGACCTCTATGTACTTATTTTGAACTAATTCTGGGGTATAATATTAAGTTTTTAAAAAGGCACAGAAGAGAAAGTATAATGTAAATATACATTTGCACACTTGCATATGCAGAAAAGATATATATAAAAGTGGCTTTTTATGGGGCTTCCCTGGTGGCACAGTGGTTAAGAATCCGCCTGCCAATGCAGGGGACACAGGTTCAAGCCCTGGTCCGGGAAGATCAGACATGCCACAGAGCAACTAAACCTGTGCACCACAACTACTGAGCCTGTGCTCTAGAACCCGTGATCCACTACTACTGAGCCCACGTGCTGCAACTACTGAAGCCCACGTGCCTAGAGCCCATGCTCCACAACAAGAGAAGCCACCGCAATGAGAAGCCCGCACGCCACAGCGAAGAGTAGCCCCCGCTCGCCGCAACTAGAGAAAGCCCACGCGCTGCAACAAAGACCCAACACAGCCGAAAATAAATAAATAAACTATTTTATTTTAAAAATAATAAAATTAAATTAAAAAAATAAAAGTTGCTTTTTAACATAGAACAAAATAATTTTATTCCTATACCTACCTCCACTAGTATAAATCCTATGTGGCCTGAATAGCCAATTCTCCAATCAGTCTTCTTGGTCCTCCATTCAAAGGTAATATTCCTCTGAACCTCAGACGACTTGTTTGTGTTAAAAAGTATTAATCCAGTCAACATTTAAAGGAAGAATTTATGTGCTTGGCTAAAACTGCTACTATATAATAAACTCCTAGATAACAAAGTTTTTTTTACAAATCCTTAAATCCCTGTAGCAATATGTTTTAACTTCTCACATATTAGGAGAACAAATAATAATAGTTGAATAGTGGAGTTCTTATTAAGTGAATGAAAGGAATCAACCAATGATATTTTATTGCATGTGAAAGATTTTCTACCTTACAGGCTATGAAGAACAGGCTCAATTGAGAGCATTAAATGAGTTCCAAGCTTATGAACAGCATTTACAATATTTGATTGTACCCAAGATTTGAAGAAATCGTTGAAGCTTGGGCCTTTATGATCAGCATATTTAGTGTAAATTGCAATTTCTTCATAATATGGAAAGAGCTTCATATCAAGATTCTCCCAGGCCTCTTGTTAATAAAATTAAATACAGGTTTAGATTTTTCTAAAAAACAGTGTGCTATCCTAAATTTGATTCTACTGCTTAATGGAGACTGCTTCATCTGATTCTTTGAAGCAGTACAAAGAGGGGAGGCAGACAATTTGGGATATCATTTACTCAAATTTATAGCCATTCACCCTGCAAACACAATTAGGTGTACTAGACTACAGTAAAAAACAGTTCCTTCTTATTAAAATTTAGCTGGTAAAATGCACAATGAGGAAGTCCTGACTCTTGTCTCTATTTTGAGCCTCTAGGACATATTCTGAATAAGAAATAAGAGACAGAACTTCTGAAATCTATCTCACCAGATAAATTAAAATAAGAAGGAGCAGTTTTTTAAGCCAGTCTCTTAGAACAAATGGCCGAAAAATAAAACAATGTTTTAAAATGCTTTTTGGGTTTGAGACTCCTTCTCTTTGAGAAAGTTACATGCACACACACAGCACACAAACCAAATTGTGTATATTCTTATTCAAAGGAACCTCAAGCTATCCTATTGGGCTTGCTTCACCTCTGAAGAGGAGAAATATTGATGTGAGTCAGGGTCAAAGTCAAGGTCAAGGTCAAGATAGTAGTAGTTAGTTCACACTTGTATAAACTGAAATCCTTACATGGCAAGGCAGATATCTGAGAGCTGTTGTGAGTCTATTTTAGAGAACATCTTTTGAGTCTGCTCCTTGGTCATCTCCTGGAGCACGTTCTCTTCTGGACTGTCTCTATGAAAAACCTGATGGTTGGTCCTGTAAAGGAGACAAGGAGCTACTCTTATTTTGAGGAACTCCTTGCTCTAGGAAAGGCAGTAGACTAAATGAGATCCAAGAGAAAGAAATATCGCCTACTTTCTGGAACTCTAATCTGGGCTAAAGATCTGTGGCTCACATTTTCCAGGAAACCACCTTGATTTTGAACTCAGTGACTTATTAGTAACGGCAATGTTGTTACTCATTGATATTTTTCATACTGTTGGTAAAGTAGCAGATTACTTAATAGTCTGAATAAGCATACATTTAGGGCATTACCCAACGCAGAGGCACCAAAAAATAGATTTTTCTTTTTTTACAGGAATATGATATTTCCTGGAAAGAAACCAGTAGTCATTGTGAAAAAAAAAATGAGAAGCTTGTTAAATTCCTTAGACTTAATTCAGAACTATTATTTGAAAACAATAATCACCTAAGGAAATAGGTACAATAACTTCTTCAGTGCTTAGGTTTTATCATAAAGTGAGACCTGATCCCAGGAGTGTTGCTATAAACTGAATGTGTCCCTCCCAAATTCATTAGTTGAAACCTTATCCCCAAGATGATGGTATTTGGAGTGGGAAATTTGGGAGATGACTAGATGATGAGGGCAGAGCCCTCATGAATGGGTTAGTTCCCTTATAAAAGAAACCCCAGAGAGAGTGTTCAATTCTTCTGCCATGTAAGATTACAGTGAAAAGACAGTCGTCTCTGAACTAAGAAATGAGCATTCACCAGACCGAATCTGCTAGCACCTTGATTTTGGACTTTGCATGCTACAGAACTGTAAGAAATAAATGTTTGTTGTTCTAAGGCACTCAGTCTATGATATTTTTGTTAAAGCAGCCTGTGCAAACTAAGACAGGTATCTTAGCAGTATTTGGACATCATATCATGATCTGACTTCTCCATAGTTTTTAAAGTTCTATTCAATTTGCTTGTGCAGCTGGGTCAAGTCTACCCTAGCTGGCATATTTTCTCATTCATCTCTAAACTGAGGGCTTATATTCCCCCATCTATCTCCCACATAAATACTCTGGGTAGTTCAAATGATACCTTAGAAATTTGATTTTGGTGAATAGCCACTCCCCATATTCTGTTGGCATTATAACTAACTTTTTAAAAGTAAATTTTTTCTTTTGCCTCCAGCCTTCATTAGATGTCATTGAATGAGTTACATAACCTCATTATATCCCAGTTTTGTCATCAGACAAATGGGGATAATACAATACACACTGCACAGGACTGTTACGGGGATTAATTGAGATAATGCAGAGATCAGCACCTGACTCATAATAAAGGCCTAATAAATGCTCACCATTATAACTTCTATTCTTCAATGTCTTGTTGCATTGTCATAGATAGAGCTTAATTAGCCTCTTTGCCAGATAGGAAGTTCAAAAGGCATGAATCTCAGAGATACTTCTTCTGAAAATAATAAAGCCCCAGTGCCAGGAAGAAGGAGAATTAAGGAGACACTTGGAGAAGAACAAGAAGGGTACTTACCACATTGAGGAAATGCTCCACTCCTGAGAGGTGGCGAGAAGTAAGATCCAAAGAAGAAGACAGGTGACAATGGGATATTTGTGTGAATGTAGCATGGCGGGGAGAGGTGAGAATAAGAGAAGGGCGGCAAACACAGGAACCAAATGTTTTTAGTGACTTTGTGGGAATCAGTTTTGAATGTCACTAGGTAAGATGGAAGAAGCTTAAGAAAATGTCTCAGAAATAAGAAGAGATGTTGAGCACGATGGATCAGGGCAGGGCTGGATTTAGAAGAAAGTAAGAAAAAGTAGTAAAAGAACTTGAAGTGACCTGAACACCAGCTTGCATTAGAAGGAAAACTTCCCACAAACCAGTGGGACAGCTAGCAAATGTGGGATTAAAAAAAATAGAAGGATTAAAGAGGATACGTTATAAATAAACAATCAGGAAATAGGTTGGCAAAACTTGAAAAGAGTAATATATCTGTAATAAAATTCACAATACTAGAGAACCAGTGTTACTACCTTAAGTTAATAGCTCTTAAGAAATTCAAAAGTAAATATCACTCCATAATGCAAAACAAAACCCAAAACAAAACAAAACAAACCACAGGAGCAAGCAACTACTTTCCCCCAGCCTTAATAAAAGAATGTTGCCACAAATAAGAACACGTTGGCTGTTACAATAGCCTTCATTAGGAAATGTCGGTTTTGGGGTTCTGCCACTTAAACATAACAAAACAAAAATTTTAAAATAATTCTCTTTACTGCCACTGGGTGAGTTATGAACCAAAGAAATTAACAAAAGCAAACAAAAAAAAAAAGAAAGCAAACAATAATTTAAGGCTTGCTTACCTGTTGCCTTAGGGTGGTGGGTAATGTAATGATGTCAATTAAGGAAGCATTCTTTATTCTCATGCATGACTCCCATCCATAAAATTATTAGACTTTTCCTCAACGCTGACTTTCCAATGATTATCCGAAGTCATCATACCATGGCAGCTGCTGTCAGTTTTTAGTTTAAATTCTGCCTGCCACTTCTCATCACAGAAAGAAAGAACACAAAACAAAACAAAAGACAGGGTCCATTCATCCTTCAATTGTTGCAACATAATCAGGTCCCTGGAAACAGGGATTTTCCTTCCTTCTCATCTTTTCTCATTTTCCTCTTTCCTACCCAAAGGCCACGTTTGTTCTTTTTAGTTGACCCCTTCATGAAAGGGTGGGGTATCCCATCTCTCACAACATTCTTGGCTATTAATCCTCAAAGTTCAACCAAAAGAAGACCAAGCAGAAAAGTACATGCTGTAACTCACTGAGGTAAATGTAATATTCTAGGACCTAAGACATATTGACTGGCAGGTGTTGTATTGATGAATCTCTTTAGAGAGGGTGTTTGAGGGGTTGTAAGCTAAGAAAAACATAGTCTAATTCTTTACAATTATAGTGTATGATCCGGGTGAACACAGATTTGTTCAACACGAAGTAGAATCTTTTTAAAGCTTAGGGTAATAACTTTGGTGAAATAAAAGAGGAATTATAGTGGTCCTATTCTACAAAGCATATAGAGTGCCTATGACATGTCCCATATCGTTCTAGACGCTGGAGACATAAATATTCTCAATTTAAAAAATTTTGTTCTCACCCTTAGAAAAATTATGACCTAAGAGAGGACATACACAAATGGATAATTTTATTTAACTTGCTAAATGCCATGATAGGAACCCGTACAAGGTGTTATGGATACACTGAAGTGGGGGAAGGGTCAGGGAAGGCTCAACCAGTAAGTCATGCATGAGCTGAGTCTTGAAGAATGAGTAGGAATTAACCAGTAGGAAATGTAATGAAGGGTGAGAAAAACATTTCCACACAAAAATGTCATGAGCAAAGGCAGAGAGGCATGAAACAGCTTGGTGTGAACAGCCGAGAACTACAAGCAGTTTGCTGTTGCTGGAGCATAAAATGTGAAGAGGAAAGGAGGCCTGAGCAGTAGGTAGAAATGGTTTGGGTCATATCTTCCAGTATAAGAGATAATTAAAGGGTTTTAGGAAAAGGAGTGATATGAAGTTTTGCTTTTCACCAAGATCTCCTTAGGATTCATGTAAAGAAAGGATATTGAGTATGATTGATCGGACTATATTATTATTAACTCTTCATTCATTCCTTATAATAAGATTATATATTCATACATTTTACTGTGTGAATTGCAATGCCTCCTACTAGAGTCCATAGAGTAATTTTCCCACCCCACTGAGGTCAGGCTTGGGTTTGGCCAAAGGGCCATGGACAGGAATTACAGTGTGTCAATTCCCACCTGAGGCTTTACGAAGCTCTGTAAGTTTTCTCCAGCGCTCTTTAGATTTTCTCCTCTGTCTTGAGAAGAACAGGTACCAGTCAGCCATTCTTCCTTAAGCCTGAGTTCCAGATAGATGAACCTGATCCAAAGCCTGAAACCAATACAAGCCCTGCTGAACTGCAGCAGATCTACAGATTAATAAGCATGAAAGACATGTTTGTTGCTTAACTCACTGAGATTTAGAGGTTATTTGTTATGCAGCATTAGCATAAGTGAAATCAGAGTAGTACAGGGAGAAAAAAACAAAACACAGGAAGATCAATCAAGAGGTTGTGGTTACAGACTAGGAAAAAGACAATCAAGGCTAGAATTTAGAAGTAATAGTAGAGAGGAGGAGAAAGAGGATGGAGGTAAAGGTAATACATATATTGGAATAAGAGCCTAGGCTTGACGATTGGCTGGTAGGGCAGTGATGAGAAAGAGTTAAAGCTGACTCTCAAATTTCTGAAATGGATAATTAGATGAATGATAGAGCTATTCATCCAAAAGTGAAATAGAAAACACGTTTATTCATTCTTTCTAAAATATTTATTGGGAAACAATTTCTTGCCAACCTTAGGCGAGACACTGAGTATATATGCTCAGTAGGTTGAAATGTTTGCTGTCCTTCTGGACTTTACATTCTTCTTGGGGAGGTGATAATATAGTAAATAAATGAGTAAGTATGAATGCTTTTAAGTACTATGAAGAAAAATTAAAAAGGGATGTAATTTTTTAAAGAAGCTAACTGAATAAAGGGGGCTCCTACATACAGGGTGGTCAGTCAAGGACCCTTTTAGGAAGCGTCTGCGCTGAGAGCTGATGGGTGAGAATGAGCTGCTTAATGGAGGCGCAGTGTTCTCTAGGAAGAAGGAATAGTGATGACAAAAAGACCTCAAGGCAGAACAGAGCTTGCTCTTCATTTCTGAGGTTCATTCCTAAAAAGGAAGAACGTTAAAGGGGTGGTGGAAAATATGTGTTTTGGTTGTGGAAGTCTTTAATTTGTGATCTCCATAAGATATCCAGGAGGAGATATCCATCTTAAAATACCAGGCAGGAGTCCAAAGTCCCTGAAGATAGGCCTTGGTAGTCAAGAGATTAAAAACCTTGACTCATCACATTGTAGGTGGAGATTTTAAACATAAGAGTAACTGAGTTGTCCAGGATAATTTAAAGAGTGAAAAGACTTGTTCTAAGAACAAACCTTAAAGGTCACAAATATTTTTAGGCTTTTTAGAGGTAGGCACATCCAAAAGAGAGATTGAGAAGAAAATCTAAGGACTAAGAGAGGGTGAGGTAACAGAAGTCAAGTATATTTATCAGTTTTTGTTTGTTGATGTTGTTTTCCTGTATAACAATCACAAAATCTTACAACAGAAGTTATTTTTATGCTCATGGGTCTGCAGGTTGGCTGTACCTCAGTTCATCTAAGTAGTTCAAGCTGCACAGGCTGGGCTCCAGGTCTTTTGTTGTTTTCTCCACATGTCTTCATTCTGGAGCCCAGACTGAAGTTTCAGCAGTTGCCTCTACAATGTTTTTCTAACAGCAGATCACAGGAAATCAAGGGTAAAACACACATTACCTCTTAAGGTAGAAACATATATTATCTCTTAAGACCTTGACTTAGAAATGGCAAATTCTCACTCTGCCAATATTCCATTGGCCAAAGCAAGTCACGTGGTCCAGCCCAATATCGGTGGGCAGGAAATATATTTTGTCCATTCTAGAGGGATGTTCTGCAAAGTCACATGACAGAAGGCTCAGATATATGCTTCTAATTCAAGGAAGGAGGGAAGAATTAGGAGCAATGATCTAATCTACCACATCAAGGAGATAGGCAGTTTTAAGAAGGAGGGAGTGATCAACAGGGGCAGTTATTACCAAGATGTTTAATAACATGAAAACTAAACAGACTCCATCATATTGGTCTAAAAGGATTATGGCTGATGATGTTAGTGGGAGCACATCTTCGAGAGTGGTAAGGACAGAAGCTAAGGAATAAAGAGCAGCTTAGGAAACTGAGAGAGTAGTAATAAACTACTCTCTTAAGCTTGGATACTAAAAGAAGAGGAAGCAAAATTAGATGATTAGTTTATTGCTATGTGTGTATACTTGTTTTTTGGAATGTGAGAAATGGGAGCATTTTTTTCCATCACCATTATCATTAGTAACCTTTAATGAGGGCTTACTATGTGGCATACACAGTTTTAAGAGCTTTATATGTATTGTTTTCTTTAGTCCTAAAATGAACCAGTGGAAATATTAACTTACCTATTTCACAGATGTGGTGAATGGGGCACAAAGATTAAGCATGTTGCCCAAGATCAGGAAGTTAGTTAATGGATATCAAGCCTTGCTATTCAGTGTGCACACAGACCAGCAGCCTTGGTGTCATTTGGAAGTTTATGAGAAATTCAGAATTCAAACCTATGGAAACCTATTGAAGCAGAATTTGTGTTTGCACCAAGACACTTTGGTAATTTTTCACTCGTTAAAATTTAAGAAACGCTCTTTAAGAGAATATTTTTGGCTTTTCTTAAATCTAAAATCTATTATTGCATTTTCTGGTAACAGCACCTGGTTTTTCTAGAAACTTCGGACACTTCTCTTTTTTTTAAATTTTTTTTTGATGCAGACCATATTTTAAAGTCTTTATTGAGCTTGTTACGTTATTGCTTCTGGTTTATGTTTTTGGTTTTTTGGCTGCGAGGCATGTGGGATCTTAGCTCTTCGACAAGGGATCGAACCCTCACCCGCTGCACTAGAAGGCGAAGTCTTAACCCCTGGACTGCCTGGGAAGTCCCCAGACTTTTCTTTAATTCTTCCTCTTCTTCCAAACAATGCACCTACAATACATATAAGAACTCATCAAGTAGAGTAGACCTTTATTATTCATGGATTCTATTTTTTGTGAATTCACCTACTGCCTAGGAGTTGCTTGTAACATCCAAGTCAATGCCTGCTTCATGTTCATGGTGATTTGTGAACACACACAGTGTTGCAAAAAATTTGAGTCCTTGACACACTTCCCCAGCTGAAGTCGAGCTAAACAATACTCTGCCCTCTTGTTCAGTTTTCATAATGTAAATAAGTGTCCTTTTTCCTGGTCTACTCAGTGCCATGCTTTTCATATTTGTGGGCTTTGTTAGTAATTTTGATGTTTAAAATGACATCCAACTGTAGTGTTGCCTGGTGTCCCTAAGTGGACACAGTTGTAATGTGCCTTTACAGAGAACATACATGTGTTAGATAGGCTTTATTCAGGCATGAGTTATAGTGCCATGAGTTCAATGTTAATGAGTCCAAAATATATATCCAGAAAAAGGAGGAGGAAATTTGTCTATCTGTGTGTAAGGCAAAATCGCTCCGGAAAATGCTAAGGTAACATGTATCATGACAAAGCTAAGGGAGAAAAACTTGCTGTCCCAAAATATCTCTTTAGCATGCAGATTATTTTGAACTGAAAACAATCAAGGCCCAAAAGACTCAGGAAAATACTTTGACCTTCCCCCCAACTGCCTAAAAAAATTTAGAAACAGAGCTTGTTACTGGGATAGAGCCATCACCAGAGACATCTGGGCCAGGCAGGGTAGGGGAAACTCAGCAGAACCTAAAGATCAGAGTCCATTCTCTGTCCCATTGTTTCTGGATGGCCCAGAAAACATTTGTTTATCAAACATATGCTTTTCCATCTTCATGTGAATCGCCTTCCTCCCCTGTGAAGTCCCAAACCACTACCCCTGACATCTTCTTTCTTTATTAGCTGAATATGGTATTTAAGGTGAAGGTTTTGGCAATTTGGTCAGTCAGTCAGTTTTTCTGGGCTTCTCCCATGTATATGTGTTATTAAACTTTTGTTTGATTTTCTCCCATTAATCTGTCTCATGTTAATTTAATTCTTAGACTAGTCAGAAGAAGCTAGAAGGGTAGAGGAAAATTTCTTCCTCTCCGACAGTGGCTAAACATGTGGACTCGTGACATGACAACAACAACAAAAAAATAGTGGACAGCATTATCATGAGGCTGAAAGCCAAATAAAACTTATGACCACATTACCCAGAGTGAAAAATATGCTAAATCCTTCATTTTTTCTTTTTAATGGGAGTAAGGAGTATCTTTAACTGTTTCAATGTCAATTTTCTTATGATATCATTTTGCTACTGCCATTCTGGAAAGCAAATGTGAGGAAATGAGTTGATTGCAGATCCAGGCATCTTTATGTCCAAAGCTAACGTTGCAGTTAAGAATCAGGCAGGAAGGACTAGAGCCAGATGGTACAGAATTATGTTGACTGAAGAAAAAAGAAAACAACCTAAAAGTTGCAAGTTATGTTTTATTTGGAGGCCTTACTGAAGACTATAGACTGGGAGACAGCCTCTCAGATAGCTCAGAGGAAATGCTCCAAAGAGCTAAGGGGAGAGTCAGGACATATAGGCATTTTTGCTGAGGGGAAAAAAAAATGTAATCTAACATCAAAAGATTACTCTAATCACAAAAAATAGACACCTCAAGATAATGATTTTAGCACTTTTCTATATATGGGGAGATGCAAGAGTCTGGGCTTATTGAAATTATTCCTTAGATAGGCACCTTAACTATCTACAGTCAGTATCCTATCTTTCTCCATCCTGATTTCTCCTAAGGGTGCAACTTTGGGGGTGGCTGCAGTGGCCGAGGGCTTGATGGTGGGCAACATTTGCTGTTTCCTGAAATGATAAGCAACATTCTTTGTTTACTGAAATGGCAGGCAACATTTTTTGTCTGCAGTGCCCTCTCTTGATCATGAATTTAACCAAAGTTTGGGAGGCATTTCATGACTATTTGTCCCACAACACTAGGAATTCTCATTCCTAGGTCAGATGACGATTTCATTGATAGGCCACTCAATGTGCAATTTTTTTGGATTAGGCCCTGTTGATAACCTAAAATTCTCTGCATCATCTGTCTTACTAGTCTAAAGTGATCAGAAAATGTTTTCCCTTGTTACTTCTTTCCATATCTGGAGTTGTACTACTATGATTATTTTATAGGCAGTTATATATATGATCAATTGCCTCAAGACATTTAGCTATAATTAATTTTGTCAGAGGCCTGGCTATACATTGGGTAATGCAAGAGACAAAAATCTTACAGACAGGATATAAGTAATACAGCTAGTAACATTAATAAGGCCATAGTATAGCAGAGAGAGACACAAGACATACATAATTTGAAAACAAAAAAGAAAGAACAAATTAAAACAATTATTAGTAGAACTAGTTTTAATCTGGTCACGTCAAGAAGGAGCCAGCTAGAGAAGTCAAATTCTGGAGGGATCAAGTAGAGAGAAAAAGATAAATGTTTTATCTTCATTTACAAAGTTATACTTTATCGACTTCTGGAAAAAAGATTAAAACCCAGTAATATATCAGAATAAAGTCATAAAATTATGTTATATTTATCAGTTCATTCAGCCTCATGTAATTAATTCCTGTTGATCTGGATAAAGTGATCAGATTTTCCATTAGAGTTTTATAATTTCTTACTCAGTTCAGTGGTATAACCTAAAAGTCATCAGAAATGTATGATGTATATTTGATGTACGATGTATATCAGAAATGTATATTTGTCAAAAAGTCCTTTTTATGAATCTTCTTCAGAGTAAAACAATGACTGTCTATAAATGACAAAAGATTTTAAATGGCGTAAGGACCTGATTACAATGCAATTGACAAGAAACTTGGTTATTTCCGTGACATACAACATTTTAAGATAATAACTAGAATTGTGACTGAAAACATTATACCAGGACATACCGGATTTTTAGGAATTGCATAAAAATTTTGGAATATCTATATTAATAACATTTACCCATACACTAGAATCTGAGAAGGTTTTATCACCACTTATTTGACAATGTTTATCGTATAATTGAACATACTAAATAGACCTAATTAGCTTAATATCACTCTTTGGGATGTTTCAGGAACTTTTTGAAGCATCCCAAAGTGAGCTAGAGGTCAAAAGAACTTCATTTGGAATTTGACTTGGGGAAGTTTGTCAAAGATATAAAAAGTTTTAAAACCTTTAAAACGTGGTCAGATAGGATCATAGGTCACTGTGAAACAATACTTATTCATTTAACCAAAATGACAATGAAAGGTTTTTAAGACAAATACAGAAAGTTGCAACAGATTAAGGAGGTAAAAGGAGGTAAAGGAATTTTAAAAGGAGGTAAAGAAATTTTACACTCTGTTATTAAAAGCAGTTCAATATTCTAAGAAAATTTTATTCTTTTAACATAGGAGAGAAAACCAAATTCTAGCTGTGTACCAGCTAAATTTTAATATTAAAATTTATTTACTCAATTAAATTTTATTTTAATCTTAGCCAGTCCTGACCATGTACAAAACTCTTTTCTCAGTGTTCCTTTTTCACAAATCTTCTATAGCTTTCTTTTTACTTTTAGTTTTTGTCCTATGCTTTCCTTTCTCTCTCTGTAGGACAAAATCATTTTCTTTTTCCTTAACAAAATGCATTTCCATTCCTTCTATCTTTTTTTTTTTAACTGAAAACACACATTCTAAATCCTTGCATATTGAAATGTTCCAATAAGCTTTAATTACATATACTATAATTTTAACCCTTAAAAAACATAATCTCTAGTGAAAATTCAAGAAGCAAGTAATTGTGAACTGTTTGTCACACCAGCATTTTCTGATTGGCAAACTTATGAACATATTTCATAAGCTCTAGAACCATACATTTTCTCATAGCGTATTTTCCTTCCGTAGTGTGGTATAAGACGTGTATCTAATAAACTCAAACTTTTTTAGTTTTTCTCTCATAAGAAGGCAAAAGTAGGTAAACTTGGACCTGTTTAGCAATCAATGTTCAAGTATTTTATCTTATTTGAAATGATCTAGATATTTAGTGAATTCCCATCATTTAACTTAATTTAGCAAAGCTCTAAAGTTTCAAGTTACCAGAAAATCTGGAGAATCTATTTTAGATAGACATACACAAAAAATAATTATTCCCAAAGAGTTCACCTGAAACTCTTCTCATAAAACTCATTTTATAACTTATGAAAATATCATCAAAGTTATTTTTTCTTGCTGACAAACTCTGCAACAGAAATAACATGAACTTACCGAATTTCAGTGAACCTAGGTTCAATAAAGGTACCATATTCAATGCTGATGACTCCAAAGACATGTCTGCCCCAATTAAACCAACAAGCCTAAAGTAATTTTAATGCCAGATATTAATTTGATACTGAATATTTCCCAGATCATGTGAACTTGAAATTCATTCTGGCCAGTTACCTTTATATTTAGAAATATTTAATTTATAAGCACTTACTTTTAAGTCAGTTAAATAGAGCTCTTTTATAAACTTAATGTTGTTAATATTATTCAAAGATAGAGAAATGTTATATGTATAATGTACGTACAGGCATATTAGCAGACATAACTAGAGATCTTATAGTTTCATTTCAAAACTAAATCATGAATCAAATATTACACTATAAATTTACTAGCTTATAAATAACAGTTGGAATAGTTATATTTACTGCTCAGATGACTAAGGTGTTTTACTATTTTCAGAAGATACTTTTAAGATTTGTATTTGTCCTTGATAAATTCTTAAGAAGTCTGTGAGTTAGATGTGGGGTGAGGAAGGCTTTCCAGCAGTTTGAGTTTAAAAAGGCCTCTTCCCCCAACACTTCATTTATTTATTTTATTTTTTGGTTTCAGGTTCTAGTTGATTGAGCTAACTAGGCTCAGACTCAGGTCATTGTGGGCTGTATTTATATTTCTGATTTGCAGAGATTTGCAAAAGACAGTTGCTTTAAATTCTTCAAAGAACTGGTCTGCTGCCTAAATAATATTAAAACATTGGTTTTCCCAACTATATATTTTTTTAATTTGCTTTTTTTAGCCTCTGAATATTAGGCCTCAGTTTTTACTTCATATTGTGTGGGCTCAGTTAAACCTATTTATTTTGTATGCTTAATTAATATTGCCTGAGGGGCAGATTCATATGCCCTATCTTATAATGCCAGGCAGGGGAAGCATTTCCCAGTGAGACATAATGTCTATCCCACAATAAAACTGGGCAAAAGAGATGTGATGATCTTATATAAAGCCCATTTAAATATACCAATTTTTATAAACTTTCATCTCAATTCTACAAACTCTGATGCCTTTAATGTTAGTCTCCATTAAGACCTCATCAACAAGCCTAGGTATTATAAGGAGTCCCAGAAACTTTCTTTTTTATCCCTCAGATATTTTATCATTTTTTTTATAAAGGCTTTGGTATTCCCAGTGACAGTTTGAGCCAAGGGACTCAGACCTTTTTTGATTAATTGGCTTAACTGTTGCCCCAAGCAATTATTGGTCAGGTATCTGAGTGTAATTTTCTTCCAATCTTTTATATAAATATATGTAAATATATATTTATATAGAGATTTATATAAAAATTTATATATATATATACACACACATATAAACTGGGATAAATAACGTGGATGTGTTTGGGGCACTTTAATGTTGGGGACAAATAGGGGGTCCCTTTGGCCCACCCAATTTTAGATAGTCTTGTGTCAAAACCTTTGTTTTAATCTCATTAATGCTCATTTTATTTATCCCATTTCTTAATAACCATCTAAAGATTTTTTTTATCCTTTTGGCATGAGTCCCTTTAAAATTTCTACCTTCTTGGGAAGAAGTCTCTAGACTTCCCCTCAGTTTCATCTTATTTCCGGGTTAATCAATCTAATTAGCAATTGATCTTGTGGGGTTTTTTTTGTTTTTTGTTTTTTTGTGGTACGCGGGCCTCTCACTGTTGTGGCCGCTCCCGCCGCGGAGCACAGGCTCCGGACGCGCAGGCCCAGCAGCTATGGCCCACGGGCCCAGCCACTCCGCGGCATGTGGGATCTCCCCAGACCGGGGCACGAACCCCTGTCCCCCGCATCGGCAGGCGGACTCCCAACCACTGCGCCACCAGGGAAGCCCGATCTTGTGTTTTATTAGCATCTGTGAGGCTCATTGAGGGGAAGCTGAGACCACAAAAAATTCTTCCAAAACTGTTTTTGTGTTTGTTTTTAACTAAGGGAGTTCTTAGGTTAGCCATTATATTTTTTTGTATCTTCCCTCTAACTTGCTTGGTTTTTTTTAATATAGGTACCAATTTTTTAAAAAAGCAGTTTATAATGAGAGAATTCTAAAAATTTACCAGTTTAGAAGTTTCTCCAATTTAAAGGATCAATCATCTGGCCATTGGTGTGTAGTATTTTAATCAAGACCCAAACCAACAGGGTGCAACAGGTGTCCCCACAAGAGAGTGCACAGGACGTAGCCTTCAAAAGATCTAGAAAATTTACTCCTAAAAATAGTTTAAGTAAAGTCCTTCATTGTACAGGCAGATGCAATAGAGGTTAAGAGATGACAAAGTCCTCTTATGGACTGAGACCACTGACAACAAATTCCCCTGAGAGTTGGCACTGCCAGAAAAAGATGGCTCAGAATTCCAGTGTATTCAACTGGCTGCCAAATGTACACCATATGTGTACCTTCCTGATGGCAGAGACCAAGCTTTCAAAACACAGAAGGGAAAAAACAAAAACAAACCTAAGAAGATCAGGTCGAACACTTACATTTCAAAGACACAGGGAGAGAAATTGCAGTTGCCCCTAGAAGGGCTTTTATTCCTTTAAGGTCATAATCCTGTACAGATGTTTTATCAAGCTGGCTTTTTTTAGCTGCACATGCAAAAAAATAATAATTTTAGAACGTCAAAAGAAACACAATTTGGCCATTTTTAGGATAAGATTTCCTTTAATTCCCAATTAAGTGAGTACTTGTAAGGATAGATTCTGTACCTACATAAAAAAATCTTCCCAGTGTTCTTTAACTGAGGGTAACCCAGGTACCTCTTCTTTTTTTTTGCGGTACGCGGGCCTCTCACTGTTGTGGCCTCTCCCGTTGCGGAGCACAGGCTCCGGACACACAGGCTCAGCAGCCATGGCTCACGGGCCCAGCCGCTCCGTGGCATGCGGGATCTTCCCGGACCGGGGCACGAACCCGTGTCCCCTGCATCGGCAGGCGGACTCTCAACCACTACGCCACCAGGGAAGCCCCAGGTACCTCTTCTTGAAACTAAGTTCAAGAAAAACGTACTCCTCGAACAAGGAGTTTAACATCACCAAATAAAACTTAGAACCATCCGCCAATAAGAGGAGATCCAAGACCCAAAAGAGACTCACCCAAATTCGACTGGACTCTCCTAGGAGCCGGGTGGGCACAAGGGGCCTCTGCTAGTATCAAGGCTCTAGAACTTCATAGAGTTCAGGCAAAGGAGAGAAGTCTGTTTTGGATCCCTTTTGTTGGTCACCAATACTGTTGACTGAAGGAAAGCTCAAACCTAAAAGTTGCAAGTTATGTTTTATTTAGAAGCCTTTACTGAGGACTGCAGCCTGGGAGACAGCCTTTCAGACAGCTCTGAGGAACTGTTCCAAAGAGGTAAGGGAAGAATCAGGATATATAAGCATTTTTCCTTAAAAAAACAATACGTAGTCGAACACCAAAAGATTACTGCTAATCACAAAAACCAGACACCTCAGATTAATGATTTTAGTACTTTTCTATGCATGGGAAGATGTAAGAGTCTGGGCTCATTGAAATTATTACTTAGGTATGCATCTTAACTATCTATGATCAGTATCCTTTTTTCCTCCACCCTGAATTTTCCTAAGGCTGCAGGGGCTGATGGCTTGAGGGTGGGCAACATTTGCTGTTTACTGGAATGGCAGGCAACATTTTTTTGTCCACAGTTAACAAAATGTAAGGGTTGAACTGGGCTTTGGCTTATGAAATCAGCAGCAATGTAGGAAAACTGAGTAATCCACAAAATGGGCTGTAGGCTCTGTCATCCACCTCTCAATGGTTGAGGAAAAGCAGCGTGGAACACCAGCAGGACTCCCTGAACAGTAAGAGGCTACTTTTGCCATGTGGTTTGAAACAAGTTGCTCTTAATATAAAATAATGTAGTAAACTAACCAAGTAGTGTTGATTTAGTGATGCCTGTTAATGTCATTCTGTTTGTTGGTCATATTCCTGCATTTCCAATTACTCCCCAGGTACTGCAAAAGCTGTACTGTTGGAAAGCTCCATAAGGATACAACACTATCTCCAATTGGTTTTAATATGTAACCGTGGCACAATTTAAATATTTTGCCTGCAAGTTACTTTTTTCTCTTTATTACAAATAAATTACTCAGCTCACAAAATTAACTGAACAGTAAGGCACAAATAAGTGAGCATTACTGTTTGCTGGTTGAAGAGATAAGCAGTTAAACATCTAGAGGTGAAGTGGAGGACAATTAACATCCCAGCCCACTCAATTATCATACAGTGCCCACTTCTCGGGGAATTGGAGCTATTACAATCTGCTACTATGAATAAATGAGTATTTTAGCTCTCAGAGGGTAATGCAATAGTCTTGAAAATAATCTTTTTATGAGATTGTGGCTTTATCAGTTATAATTTAGAGTCAGGATAAACACTGATTATGTATCGCATTATAATGACTGCTGGAGGGTGCTTGCATTTGGGTTTTCAATGTTATTAATTTTGCAATTCTACTCTTCTTGTCTAATAGGCTTTGTGAAATCAGTCTTGGCAAAGAGACTCCAGCTCACTTTTAATACTATCTCCCTTAGTGAATTTTAGCAGAAAAAAATTAAGTTGTAGAAAAGGAAATATTATCTAAAGGACTTGTGGCACAATGTTTTTCAATGTAAAAGGATGGCTGGGACAGCATGGTCCCTCTGACACTTAACCATGATGAAAACACTTAAGAACAGCTTAGGCATAGCTTCAAAGTGAAAGAAAAACAAAAGAGAACACTGTGTCTGTATGCGTGTGCTCTCTGCTCACGCAATGTAGAGAAGTGTTTTGTTTGTTTGCAGTGTTTAACGAAAATCTTTATCCTGGGACATTTTGACCCAGTTCTTTGAATCTTTAGCAACTGAGTTGCTCATATCCTCTGCTAGCTGCCAAGGTTCAGGGTTTTTTTTTTTCCTTCATTTGACCAGCAGACAAAAGCAAAACTAAAGACACGATAGCTTTAGAGAAGACAAACTACAAAAGAAAGCCTTAGAGGGCCCCCAATAGGGAACCATATGTGAAATCAAATGGGCCAGCCATTGCATCAGCTGTGAACATATTGTACCAACTGGGAATGAAAATAAAACATTCAACTACCAACTGTTAGGATCTGTAAATAGTCAAACTAATTCCTGTGGGCTCCAAAAATACATGCAAAGGGTACTCATCAGGACGCCATTGTCGTGTTCACAGGTAAAGTGGCTTATTTGTTTCTCGAAAAACAAGTAGAGTTAGAAAGACTGAATACAAAAAAAAAAAAAATTCTATGTGGTTTAAAAAACTCCAGGGATTTGGGAAACTGTATCCAAAGATTACAAACTGAGGATAATGAAAAAGCAGTGAATTTCAATGCACATATCCCAAGCCTAAAATTCCCTACAGTCAAAAACTGGCAATGAACCCTAGAGAATGTATAGATAAAGCTCAGGAGAATTTAGTTTGCATCTGCTAAGTGTTCACCTACCTTCTAGTTGCCTCCCATTTAACAACGTTTGTTAGGAATCGATGGACCAAGTATTCCTGGGTGGACTTGATTCTCTTCAGTATCAGTAGCAATGAAGAACTGGACTTTGGATATTTAGCAGCAGAAATAAACAAAATCCCCTCCAAAAAATTACATGCCATACATGCAATCTATAACATCACCTTAACACATTTGTTTAATAATCCTAAAGCATGTGTTTCATCCAAAAAATATGGGAAGAATAATCAAAAGTTTGAGAAGCACACACACATACATTTGCTTTTACTTAAAGCAAACACTATATTTAGATCAATTAAAATAATATATACATGTGTTAGGGATTAGTACTAATTACATTGATATTTATCTTTTAAGATAAAGTTGCTCAGGAAGCAAGAAAAATCTTTTTTGCGAGTTAAATGCCAGTTACTTATTTTGAGCTTTTAGCACAAAACAGGGAGACATAGCTCTGCCACTTGCTTGCTGTATGACCTTGAGCAAACCCCTAAATGGCTAAAGTCTCATTTTCCTCATCTGTAAATAACGATGATAACATGCACCCTGCGTGGTCAGAAAGTTTCGGTGGAAAAGATGTTGGATGCCATTTAAACTGTAAAGCGCAATCCAATGTGCACTCATTATGCCTGGCATCACCCTGGCAATAGGGACATGGCACTCTTCCTTAAGGACTTCTCAGACTAGTGGAAAAAATGACACATAAATTTATCAGTGTAACATACTGTGGTAAATGAATGAATATACTCATATATAAATGAAGGAGTATACTATGAGATATACTCATAATGCTTAATAGGAACAGAGCCTGATGTGATGGGAGTACTAAAGGAAATCTTGGAAAGAGTGACACCTGATTCGGATCGTAAAGAAGCTATAAAGCACTATACGCATATTAGAGATGTCCTACTAAAATAAATTTTATGAGTGCTGAGGAAAAACAATATATAAATAGATATAAATAACACTATAAATATAAAACAATAATATAAATAATAAATTTGTTTGTAATATTAATTACAATAATGTTAATGTAATACATATTTCAGTTAAGATGCAGAGATTGCCAGAATGAATGAAAATGTAAAACCCAACTAAATACTGTTGAAAGGAAATGCACTTAGAATATAAAGACACAGATAGTTGGAAAGGAAAAGGTCAGAAAAAGATATGCCATGTAAGTAGTAATCTTAAAATAGCTGGAATGGCTATATTAATATCAGATGAAATAGGCTTAAAGACGAAGAATACTATAATATGTTGGAGAGGAAACAATTTTCCTCTACCTTCCTAAGTTCTTCTGGCGGGCCTAAGAATTATATGGACATGAAACAGATTAACAGGAGAAAGATCAGTTTAATTCTGTATGCATGGGAAATCATGAAAATGATGCTCAGAGAAGGACCCAAAGCAGGCAGCTTTTATATCTTTTTACATAAAAACAAAAACAAACAAACAAAAAAAAAAAACAGGGCTTCCCTGGTGGCGCAGTGGTTGAGAGTCCGCCTGCCGATGTAGGGGACACGGGTTCGTGTCCCGGTCCGGGAAGATCCCACATGCCACGGAGCGGCTGGGCCCGTGAGCCATGGCCGCTGAGCCTGCGCGTCTGGAGCCTATGCTCCGCAATGGGAGAGGCCACAGCTGTGAGAGGCCCGCGTACCGCAAAAAAAAAAAAAAAAAAAAAACAAATTTGTGAGAATTTGAGAGGACAAAGCAGCTTGGGTTTGGGTGCTTAATTAGTAAACAATTTAAGGAAACTTTGTGCTTGGGTAGTAAACTAGTAAAGAAGTAACAAGATGTTTATATAGGCTTCTCAGCCATGAATTCCCTGTCTCTTGTGATAAGGATGTCTCTTGTTAGCGTCATGGTGCAGCAAGGGTACTCTTCATTCAGGAGATTTATTTCCTGCATTAAGGGAGAAAAAGGAGGGTCAAAGTGTCCTTGTACTGGCTGCAATTCAAGTAGCTTTGATTCAAAATAATCAATATGCTGTTGAGTCATATTTTAGGATAGCCTGCGCTGAGCCCCAACACATACATAATGATTATTTCAAAATGATGAAAGTGTGAACTTATCAAGAAGACATACAATCATAAGTCAAAATAGATGAATCAAAAACTGACAGCTTTAAAGAGAAAAATATGCAATGTCAATAGGATAATTGAAGATTTTTAACGTTCTTCTCTTGGCAATTAATTGTACAACTAAACAAAAATTTAATAAAGGCATAAATGATCTGAAAAACGCTATCAACCACCGTGATTTATTTGATGTTTATATAACACTGTAACCTACAACTGGAGAATGCAAATTATTTTCAATTACACATTTTGTGTGTGTATTCATGTAATATCGATCATGGTGCCTTATGGAGAAAATAGGTATATTAGATAAACATCATTCAGACATGAGTTACAGTGCTGTTGGCAGAGTTCGATGTTAATGAACCAGCAATATATATTAAATAAAATGTCTTTTATCAGAAACAAACATAAAAATAGTTTAGGTATTTAGCAGGTGAAAATGTGACCAGAGGATTGCAGGAACCAGCACCTTATTTCCCCTAGGAGCAATGGTTCAGTATTCAGTAATTCAGTGTTTGGAGTGACTTTATAGAACACAACTACCACCCATAACAAGAAATGACTGTATATGAAAGAACTATAAGCACATGAAAGTGTGCTCAGAAACATTAGTCATCAGGGAAAAACAAATTAAAACTATAATGAAAAAATTACTATAAACCAAATCAAAATATCAAAAATTAAAAAGCCTGACAACAAAAATGATGGTGAGGTTGTAGAGTAACTACAATTCATACATTTTAGTGGTAATATAAAATGATACAAAAAGTTCTGACAGGTTGTTACAAAACTCAACATACTTCTATATAATAACACAGAAATTCCACTTCTAGGTATTTACCAAGAGATAAAAAACTTCGTGTATATTATGAATGAATGAGATTCATAACATGTATCTCAAAAACATGGGAAGTGAAAGAAAACTTATACAAAAAATTTTAAACTATATTATTTCATTTACATGAAATTCTAAAACAAGTACAAGTAACCTATGATAGGAAAAAAATCAGAAGTGCCCCTGGGTGCAGGGACTGGGTTAAGTGTGCAGATTGACTGGGAACAGGCATTAGGAAACTTTCTGGGGTTAGGGTTATGTTCTTCAGAGGGATTTGGCTTTCACAAGTGTATACATTTGTCAAAACTTAGTGACTTTACACTATATGAAATACACTATTTAGGAGGACCTGTACTGATGTCTGAAATTTTCTGTGAAATATGTCAAAAAATAAAGTGGATTTATAGACACATGGACATTTAAATGACTAGATATGTGACAAGCAGATAAAACAAATGTTAATGACAGAATCTACGTGATGAATACACAGATATACAGTGTAGAATTCTTTCACATTTGCTGTGTGCTTGAAATTTTTCATAATAAAATGCTGAAAATAAATAAGAAGAATGACTCAAAACATGCCAAAATTCATGTATACAAATGAATATTTATCTCTGAAACAATGACCCCAGGAATCTATGCACTTAATCCAATTTTACGTCATTTGCTGAATTAAGTAAATAAATAAGCATGTTTGTGACTCTACTTTTAGTATTGCCTTCAGGAAACAGTTTATAAACCAGAGAAGAAAATCAGTGTTCTTATCTTTTAGTCACACCTAATATTCTAACCCCATATGCTATTATTGAAAAGAATGATCCTACTTTTTCTATAGATTTAACTACAGCTAAATTCTGAGTATTACAAAGGAAAATCCAGGCTCAAAAGATAAAATTGTACTGCCACTAAGAATTTTTTAAAATCGTTAAGTTTTTAAGGCACTCTCCAAAGAAAGTCCCCCAAATGTTCTGAGCAATGCAGTAACATTTAAATGACTGTGTAACTCCATCGTATAATTACTTTAAAAAGCATGATCCCAATTCCCTCCCTCCTTCTTCAGTCCCTCTCCTATTTTCTCTCTCATTCGCTCTTTACTCAGTAAATATTTGAGCATTAGTTTAAGTGCCAAAGAGAAAATTTTGGTATTACTCCAGGCATTGAAGAACTCAGTTGAGTGGAAGAATCAAGCTTTGGAAAAAAAGATAAATTACAATTCAACATAGTGTAGACAAAACATTATGTTTACCTATTTAAATTCTGATGTTTGTTAAAAATCTATCACATTACTTTAAATTCATATCTAGTAAATACATCTCAACCTCTCACTTCTAATATCTTTAACTTTATTCATATTTTTGTCCAACTTATTCATAATTTCTCAAATATTCTACCTACTGGCCACTATTTTGTGGATAGTTAAGAAGTAACACTCTCCTCATTCTTCTCTTCCTTCTAAATTAATAGATATTTCTTACATCTTCCCCATAATTGTCACTGCGATCACCCCATCCTCAGATAATATTTTTTTCTCTCTTCTTTATGTCTCACATTGACTTAATAACAAGTCTAAATAATTATTCTCTTCATCATGTGACTAACAATTTCCATTACAAATATAATACCAATTAATGCCCATAGAGATTATACAAAAGAACAACAAAAATAACCAAATTTCCATGCATTTGGAAATTTGAAAATATTCTGTTAAATAATTAATGTGTTAGCAGGAAGATTTTTAGAAAGGAAATTATAAAAGCAGGCAAAGTTTGGTGACAGCCAGAACTCTACCAATGGCAGGAGGCCATGGCATGAGGAAAGACATCTGAAGCTATGTCTATACAAAAAAATAGAAAAATGAATGGAAGCAAATATACCTAAATATTAACAAGGAATAATTCTGAGTTGAAGGTATAGGTTATTCCTATTTTTTTCTTTGGGTTGTTTTGTATTTTTCAAATCTCAAAAAGTGAAAGAATGAAAAAGAAGGAATAGAAGGGAAAGAGAGAAGGAAGAAAGGAGAGAGGGAGGATGGGAGAAAAGAAAGATCTAAATACCTTGATCGACACAGTGGAAATGAATATGGATTGAAGGAGTTATTAAATAGGTAGATTCAATAGGATTCAGTAACTGTTTGGATAGAAGTGCAAAGAAAGAAATTTTTAACTTGGTTATTGGTCCACATGTATTTGCCATGGATTTAACCTCTCAGGAAGACAGGAAAAGTAGCCATTTATGAAGGTAAGAGAACAACCAGGTTAAACATGTTGAGTTTGATGTACCTGTGGGATGACCAGGTGGAGCCTTCCATAAGCCTTTGGAACTAACGTTCTGAAGTTAATGAACAACCACTAGATTGATGTGATGAATGTGAGAATTAGCAGAAGTAGTGGTAGCTGCAACCCTAACTCCAGATGAGATTTTCCAGGAAGTCTATTTAGAGAAGTAGCTCCTAAATTAAATGTGATGCATACCTATGGAGAAATATAAAGCTACTACAATCATGTAAAACCAAAATAATATGGTGTGATCCAGTACGGCTCTTAAACCATAGTGTTTGGGCTGAACTCTACCTGTTATTAGCTTTTGACCTCAGACATAAGAAACCTATTTTTGCCTCATAGTCTTGTCTATAAATGAAATAATATAATGGTGCCTAATACATAATGCTCTTGGGATTCAATGAGTTAATACATGCAGATCACTTAGAAATTTTCCTGGCATATAGAAGCACTTAACACATGTTAAATATTATGATTAAATTTAAGGATCACAGACCTGTTCAACCTGAAGGAGGACATTTACTTTCTCCCCTGAGAAAACTCATGCACAATTCAAGAGCAATCAAGAGGCTGATAGATTTCCAGGGGTCTACCCATGGAATCCAAGTTAAATGCTCTTTTTATAGAGTGAGGAGAAAACAATGCCAAGAATGGAACCCCCATGGAAGACCAGTATTATTGAATAGGCAGAAAAATTAAGATGATCCTTCCAGATTATGATTTCCAACCATTTTATCCATATATCTATAGAGTTCATCACCACCTAATATGTTAATTATGCAGCTTAGTTTTAAGGACCTTATCAGTTTGTCTAAGTCCTTTCTTATTCCCATAGCAGCCATCATAGTCATCTTTCTTGTCTCTCCACTTCTGGGAAGTTAGATAATTTGCCAGTCCCCTCACACTTGATTCTGAGTTTCCAGGGCCCGTAACTTTTTCTCCAGAGTCCAAATTTTTCTGTTCTTTTAAATCTAAAGCATTCTCCCGAGTCCACCTGTTTCAAGAAGCATTTCCTAATTAACACTATCCCTTCACTGAGCAGGCATTTATACCTTCCCAAATTGGATAGATCTATCACCACTTTCTTTTATATTCTCTATTAGTACCTAGTAAAAAGCAATTGTGTCTATTTAAATAGATTTAAATAAACAATAGGTGTCTACTTAGATATATTTTAAAGTATATTTAACAAACAAAGGAGTTATAGAGGAAAAGGAGCACTTTGATAAAATCATATCCTGGGTCTTTCCTAGTACTAGGAGATAAAACTAAGTCAATATAGAAAGTTTTTCTTTTCCAATTTTCTCAGCAAAAGCCCCTTTCTCCTTTAATCTGTGTCCTGAAGTCATGATACTACACTATCAAAGATCTCATTTATTTCAAGTTTAAGAAAGCCAACTGACCTAGATACTAGGTCCTTCTAAAGGAGCTATATCAGAACTCCCTGACACAAAAGACACTTCCATTTTCCATTTCATATGAAAAGCAAATTACCATAGCAATTGACCTCAAAGAGTGTATAATGAATACAATGGTCAAAATCCACCATAAGTAACACATGCATTTTTTGCTTCTTTTGAAACAAGCCTTTCTTTAAAATGGTTACTTTAAAAAATCCAAATGTATGCAATAAAATACCTGGAATGTAGCATTTTGGAGTTCATCCTTTATATTCTATCTCTGGTCATGGTAGAGCAGAGCCTATATTACAGAAATAGAGAAAATTATCTGAACTAATAGAAGGGAACAGAGGTGGGAATATTCCTAAAAAAAAAAACCTGTCTGTCTTTAAAATATGTACACTTATATATAACTACACTTTTACTATAGGTGTGGAAGTGTTACCTATGGCGTTTACAGTTAACTGGGATGCCTGGAGAGTTAATGTTCGCAGAAGACTTTTAATTAAGCAGAGTAGGTATTTATGTCAACAGGAAATGAAAATCAAGACTTGCCAAGGAAAGTTGAGAGCTTACACATGTTTCCAATTGCAGATTGTTGATTTCTCACCCAAATCAGCAGGATATTTACGCACTCTGTGGGATGTTTAAGGAAATCACCACAACCTATGAATACACGTCATCCAAAAAGAGTAAGACATTCAGATTTTTCAGTATTTTCAGCTAGTTTTAAAACCAAGTGAAGTTAACCACAGTTAGACTTTTCTTTGTTTTCTTCCAGCACATCCATAGATCTGCTACAGTTATTAAACTTCTTGTTTTTCAATCCCAGTGTTTGCCCTGGTGCCTTCTTATTATTTCACTTTTTTATCTCTGATTCTGGCGACCTTTTCCTCCCCTTCCACCTACAAAATATTGCATACAGTAAGGAGAGACAGAGCTTTCTGTTGAGTTTTTCTGTGCCCTACTTCTGTAGCTGGCACCTCATCCCCCGCTGCACTAAATCGACACTTGTAGAAGTAGCAGCTTCAGAGTGACTGACAAGAGCCATTGCTTGCCCAAGTGTCAATTTAATGCAGCAGGGGATGGAGTAGCTGCTGCAGCAGGAGAAAGACCTTATTTGATACTTAGAAAACAATTGCAAAAAATGCCAGAGGGAGGGGAAGTGGGGTGAAGAATAGGAAGAATGAGAATAAGAAAGGGAAGAAAGGGGAAGCAGAATATTGGGTGTGGGGAGAGAAAATAAATAAATTCATAGAAAAATAAAAGTCAAAAGAAGAAAAAGTGAAGGGAATTGCAAAGAAGAAAGAGTAAAAGGTATTTTGTCCTAGGGTTATGTATTTCATTTCTCTACATTTAGAAATACCTTTTATGTAATAAAATATTTCCTATACAATACAAAGCTACCATCTGTTTATACCTTCCAAAAGGAAAACAAATAACCAAATAATTAAATCAACAAATTCTAAGCTGAGTTTTTACTACCAAATTGGTCGAGTGCTTGATAAGGACTGGTTCAGTACTGTGTCTCAAAAAGAATATAAGAAAAAAAGCAAAGAAAATGCTCTGAGATTTGTAACTTGTGAACCAATGTGCATTCTCAACACAGAAAAAAGGGGAAAATTAATTGAGTTGAAAAACAAGACAATTCACTATAAACAAGCTTCATTAAGATAATATCATCTTCCATTTCCTTTTTGATTTTAATATCCTATGAATATTTCTAGTCATATTCACACACAAGGACATCTCTGGAACAGATATTTCACATAGACATTACACCCTTGGTAGTGGCTACTAATATTTCTAGACTTGAAGACAGATATTTCTAAAAACTCATTAAGAAAGGATTACAAGTTTCTACACACATATACATACTCATACCAATGTATATATGTGTGGGCATATACATATATAAATCCACAAGTTATTTCTAATTTGGACACTCTGGTTTCTCTATCATATCATAGTTGTAGCCAACCTCTAACCCCCAAAAAATCAGAATAAATATTAGAAAATGATTTCTGAATTTTTTTCAGTGATCTTAAAGAATTGGTCACACAACAACTCAAGTAAGTCCAAAACTAATAACTAGGACCATTTGACTGAATCAACCATAATGGTACTTAAAACAGATTGGTTTGCACATACAACTGCTGATAATTCAAATGTAGTTTTTAGAGGGAATTAATTAGATCAATATTTGTAAAGTGTACTCCACAAAGTTACTATTTCATTGTCAAGCCACTTAGAGAAATTCTGTGTACTCTGAAATCCATGTGTTTGTGACCAGAACAGAAAGGAAAATATCTACAAATCTTTGCATTAAAAAAGGCAGTAACAGTTGTAAATTAATATGAAACAAGGTCAAATTATCCTCATGTAAGAAGAAAGATATTCTTAGATATGGAGAAGATCAGAAACTACTGTGTTTGTCTGGCAAATAAAACTTGTTGAGTACATGTTCCAGCCAATTAAGAGACTAATCAAAGTAAATAAATCAAAAAAGTAAATAAAAATTACTATGATAATGGTGGCTGGTCTTATAGCCATTTAAGTATAGTTAAATCTAAAAACATTTTTAAATATTTTATCAAAGAATGCAAACATCAAAATTAAATTGAGGAAAATACAAAATTAATAAGAATAATAAAATAAGTTTAAAATAGACTATATGCATTTTAAGAAAAAAGTTAACAGGTCAAAAATGTAAACTAAACATGTAAATAAAAATATGTAAATGGAGAGCAAATACAGGTGGAGAGTACAGGGGGACTAAAAGAAACTGTTTTTTTATTGAACGTGATAGAGAATTATAAACTAAAATACATTTAAAAAATGAAATAAGAACATAAAAAATTAAAAACAAGATAAATCACTAAAGTAAAAACAAGCAGCACACATTGCAGGAGATTTTGAAAAACAGAAAATGTCAAGGAAACATTTTTTTAGAAAACTTTAAATAAGGAATAAAAAATAGAGCTAAATAAAAGCAATAAAAATAAGTGAGTTAAACAACTATATAAAAGGAGTCTCCCTGTTAAGGCAAAATCAAAATCCCATTCTGTCCTGTAAAAGTAACTCATAAAACAGGGATGAAAAAGGTAAATATGGAAAAATATATATCAAACAAACACAAATTAATGAAGGAAACAAAACAAAGAAGGAGGAGGAGGAAATTAAGAGATGGAGAAGAAAAGTCATGCTATGGGTACAATAATAAAAATGAAGAGTTTAAGAATTGGCAAAAAGCATTAAATGGGATTAAGAGGATCAATTCTGTCAGAAGCAAGTCCTCACCATTTTATATTACAAGAAACAATTTGAAACTTTAAAATTTGTTGGCAAAACTGGAGAACAAAAACCATGGGTTGTCAAACCACACTACATTAGTAATCTAAAACTATGTTTAATCATAACTCACTGGGTAAAAACATCCACATCATCACATAATTTACTTTGTTGTTCTTTAGTGGGGTGTCATTTTAAATAGCACTGTGCTTTCTAACACACCCATACAGCAAAGTTTTATCTGTTCCAACAAACCACAAATCACCTTTTACTCACAGCCAATCGTAACCACAATTTGTATTTGTCTGTAATAGGATAGATATACAGTTGTGACAAAAGTTGTGTAAAAGTAAATTTTATGTAGTAAATTTAAGTACACTTCTTTATGTAAAATCAAGAGTTAAATAATGCAATAGAAAAAAGAAACTACTTTTGTGGTTGCAAGGAGAAAAGTATCTAAAAATAAACTTAACTGAAAATATATAAAAACTAGCTCTGGAGTTGTTAGATGAAAGGATATGGGTATGTGCTAATGTGAATAGTGCTGCTATGAACATAGGGGTGCATGTATCTTTTTGAATTATAGTTTTGTCCAGGGACATGCCCAGGAGTGGGATTGCTGGAGCATACAGTAATTCTATTTTTAGCTTTCTGAACAACCTAGATGTCCATTGATAGATGAATGGATAAAGAAAATGTGGTACATATATACAATGGAATACTACTCAGCCACAAAAAGGAATGAAATAATGTCATTTGCAGCAACATGGATGAAACTAGAGATTATCATATGAAGTGAAGTAAGTCACAAAGAGAAAGACAAATACCATATGATATTGCTTATATGTGGAATCTAAAATATGGCACAAATGAAACTATCTACAAAACAGAAACAGACTCACAGACATAGTGAACAGACTTGTGGTTGCCAAGTGGGAAGGGAGTGGGAGAGGGAAGGACTGTGAATTGGGATTAGCAGATGTAAACTATCACATATAGGATAGATAAACCACAAGGCCCTACTATATAGCACAAGGAACTATGTTCGATATCCTGTGATAAACCATAATGGAAAAGAATATAAAAAAAGAATGTCTCTATGTGTATAACTGAGTCACTTTGCTGTACAGCAGAGATTGGCACAGCATTGTAAATCAACTATACTTCAATAAAAAAGTAAATAAAATTAAAAACAAGGATATGGGTATGTGAATTTTAAATTTTGATAAGTATTTCCAATGTGCTCTTCAAATAGCTTGAAAGAACTTTCATTCTCTCCTATATTTAGAGTTTGCATGTTTTCCTACTCTATGGCTAACATAAACTTTGGATCTTTGTCAATACAAGTGACAAAACGTATTTCTTAATGTTAGCCTGCGTTTCTCTGAGTATGAGGAAGTTTGATCATCTTAAAGAGTTTAAGAACTTGCTTTCCTGACCTTTGAAGGTGTTCAAATTATTTGCCCAAATTGTGTTGCATTCTTCACCTTATTCTTATTTATTTACAGGTGCTCTTTATGTATCAAGGTAAATGTTTCTTTTTCTGAAATGAATTACATGTAGTTTTACTTTTATACTGGCCATTTATCTTTTTTTTTTTTTTGCGGTACACGGGCCTCTCACTGTTGTGGCCTCTCCCGTTGCGGAGCACAGGCTCCAGACGTGCAGGCTCAGTGGCCATGGCTCACGGGCCCAGCCGCGTCGCAACATGTGGGATCTTCCCAGACCGGGGCACGAGCCTGTGTCCCCTGCATCGGCAGGTGGACTGTCAACCACTGCACCACCAGGGAAGCCCCTGGCCATTTATCTTTTGATTTAGTTTCTGATAATGTTTGAAATCAATAAATTTTTATGTAGTTGAATATATCAGTCTTTAATGGCATGGCTTCAGGTTGTCATGTACATCTTAGAGGAGCATTCCCCACTCTGAGATTTTTTTTTAAATTCTTCCATGGTAGTTTCTAAGAATTTAGGTTTTTCTTTTTTTTTTTTTCTTCTGTCATTTATATATTTGATACACCTAAAATTTCTTTTTGTGAAATATGTAAATGGGAACTAAATTTTTTTTTTTCCAAATGGCTATCCACTTTGGTCCAGCATCATTTTTTTTAATTATTTCATCTTTTCTTTGTTGATTTGGAATGCCATCATCATTAAATAAAGTATTTCAGTGTGATTTGAACTTTCAAGACTTTTCCTTGGAAGTCTCTGAGGATGTTTTAATTAATATAGCTTTGTAACATATTTGAATATTTCATAATCTTTGTCCCTTAGTTTTATTCTTTATTTATCTGGATGTTATAGATTTTCAATTTTTAACTATGAACTTTAGATATATCTAATGTTTTTTAATCCTGCTGTTATTTTTACTGAGATTATGCAAAATTTATAAATTAGCTTAAATAGAATTGACATCATGATGATAATTGTACTTTCTGAAAACATTTTTTGTTCTTTCATGTTATTTATTGCAGTTTCATGGTTTCTTCATATAATTTGTACATTTTAGATTAAATTTATATGTAGATAATTTATATTTTCTCATTGCTATTACAAATGGACTTATTTTCCCCATTTTATCTTCTAGATGGTTGTTATTTATACATATGGGGGCTACTAATTACTACTTATTCATTTTGTACCCAGGCACTTATCAAATTCCTTTTTTGCAATATTTTTTGTTGAATCTTTGAGTTTTCCAAGTAAATCCAAATAATTGTCATTTCTTCCCCATTTATAATTTGTATATATCTTATCTATTTTTCTTTTACTTGACAATTTTTAAAATATTTCCCTAATTTAATCCTTTTAGCCATTTTTAGGAAATTTAAAGTATACTTGAACTAAATAGAGTAGACTCATAAGTGTAATATGGACAATATAAACCCAACACAAATTTATAGGCCCAAATTCTTTCATTATTAAGTAAAAAAAAACTTATGAAAAGTAATTTTCTTATTTCTCCTCAGATTGAAAATTCTGGAAAATAAGCACTCGTTCTGTCTTGCTTTATGTTATAAATCAATAATAGCAATTTTAAAATATTCATTGAATGTAGTCTAAACTTGATTACCTTCTGAATAACTGCCTCAAGAGAGCTTAAGAAAACTATTAATTGCTGTAAAAGGTACAATCCATAATATGGGAGAAAATATCTGTAAATCATATATCTCATAAAAGATTGGTATTCAGAATATATAAACAACTCAATGAAAAGAAGACAAATAAGTCAATTTAAAAATGGACAAAAGGGGCTCCCCTGGTGGCGTGGTGGTTGTGAGTCCACCTGCCGATGCAGGGGACACGGGTTCGTGCCCTGGTCCGGGAGGATACCACATGTGGCGAAGCGGCTGGGCCCGTGAGCCCATGGCCACTGGGCCTGCGCGTCCGGAGGCTGTGCTCCACGATGGGAGGGGCCGCAGCAGTGGGAGGCCCGCGTACCGCAAAAAAAAAAAAAAAAAATGGACAAAAGACATCCAGTTTTCCCAATATCATTGTTGAAGAGACTGCCCTTTCCTCATATGCATTCTTTGCACCCTTGTTGAACAGCAATTGACCATATATGTGTGTGTTTATTTCTGGGTTCCCTATTCTCTTCCATTGATCTGTACATCTGTCATTAAGAGTAGTACCATACTGCTTTAATTACTGTAAATTTATAATGTATTTTCAAATCAAGAAGTGTATTTCTTCCAGTTTTATTCTTCTTTCTCAAGATCACTTTGGCTACTTTTGGTCTTTTTTAGTTCCGTACGAATTTTAGGGTTGTTTTTTACTTTATCTGTAAAAAGTACCATTGAGATTTTCATGGAGATAGCACTGAATCTGTAGATTTCTTTAGGTAGTATGGACGTTTGAGATTTTCATGGAGATAGCACTGAATCTGTAGATCTCTTTAGGTAGTGTGGACGTTTTAACAGTATTAAGTCTTCCAATCCATGAACATAGCATATCTTTCCATTTATTTGTGTCTTTTTAATTTCTTTCATCAATGTTTTCTAGTCTTCAGTGTACAGTCTTTCACCTTCTTGGTTAAGTTTATTCGAAGTATTTCATTATTTTTGGTGCTAGTATAAATGGAATTGTTTTCTTAATTTCCTTTTCCAATAGTTTCTTGTTAGTGTATAGAAATGTAGCTGATTTTTGTATGTTGCCTAATTGCTCTAGCTAGAACTTCCAGTACAATGTTAAATAGAAGTGGTGAGAGTTGGGGAAACTGGATAGCCATGTGCAAAAGAATGAAATTGGATACTTACCTTACACCATACACAAAAATCAACTCAAAGTGGAAAAAAAAAAAAAACCTTTCAACATAAGACCTGAAATTGTAAAATTCCTGGAAGAAAACACATTGGTCTTGGCAATGATTTCGTGGGTATAACACCAAGAAATCATTTTGGCAACAAAAGCAAAAATAGACAGGTGGGACTACATCAACCTGAAAAGCTTCTGCACAGCAAAGGAAACAATCAAAGGAGTGAAAAGGCAACCTATGGAATAGGAGAAAATATCTGCAAACATTTTATCTGATAAGGGGTTAATATCCAAAATATATTAAGAAAAAAAACTCCTACAAGCAAATAGTAAGTAAATAAATACATAAATAATTAAATAAATAAATAGATTTAAAAATAGACAAAGGACCTGAATAGACATTTTTTAAAAAAAGACAAACAAATGGCCACCAGATATTTGAAAATGTGCTCAACATCACTAATCATCAGAGAAATACAAATCATAACCACATTGAGATATCACTTCACAACTGTTAGAATGGCTATTATTTTTCTTATTAATTTTTTCAATTATTTATTTTTTGGCTGCTTTTGATCTTCATTGCTACGCACAGGTTTTCTCTAGTTGCAGCGAGCGGGCGCTACTCTTCATTGCAGTGCACGGGCTTCTCATTGCGGTGCCTTCTCTTGTTGCAGAGCATGGGCTCTAGGCACACGGGCTTCAGTAGTTGTGGCAGTGGGCTCAGTAGTTGTGGCTCACGGGCTCTAGAACGCAGGCTCAGTAGTTGTGGAGCATGGGCTTAGTTGCTCCGTGGCATGTGAGATCTTCCCGGACCAGGGATTGAACCTGTGTCCCCTGCATTGGCAGGTGGATTCTTAACCACTGCGCCACCAGGGAAGTCCTAGAGTGGCTATTATTAAACTCCTTCTGGGTATCTATCAACAAGAATTGAAATCATGATCTTGAAGAAATATCTGTATTCCTCTGTTCATTGCAACATTATTCACAATAACCAAGATAGAGAAACAACTTTAATGTCCATCCACAGGTGAAGGGATAAAGACAGTGTATATACATACAATGGAATGTTATTCAGCCTTAAAAAGGAAATCCTACCATTTATGGCAACATGGATGAACCTGGAGGATGTTATGCTAAGTAAAATAAGCCAGTCTCAGAAGGGCAAATAGTGTATGATTCCACTTATATGAGGTAGCTAAAACAGTCAAACTCAAAGCAGCAGAGGGTAGAATGGTGGTTACCAGGGGCTGGGGACAGGGGGGAATACAGAGTTGCTGTTCAAGGGGTGTAAAGTTTCTGTTATACAAGATGAATAATTTCTAGAGACCTGCTGTGCAACAAGTGCTAATAGTTAACAACATGGTGTTATGCATTTTAAAATGTGTTAAGAAAATAGATCTCATGTTTAATATTCTTAACACACACTCACACACACAAACTCACACACAAGGCAGAAACAAGGAAATTTTCAAAGGTGATGGATTTTTGTTACCTTGATTGTGGTGATAGAATCACAGGTGTTTGCGTATATCTAAACTCATCAAAGTATATACCTTAACCATGTGCAGCTTTTGTGTAGTATTAATTATACCTCAATAAAGCTGTTTTTTAAAATGGGCAAAGATTTTGAATAGACATTTCTCAAAAAGTACAAATGACCCATAACCTCATGAAAAATGCTCAACATTACTGGTCATTAAAGAAATACAAATCAAAACTACATGAGATACCACTTTACACCCACTAGGATAGCTAAAATCAAAACACAGATACTGACAAGTGCTGATAAAGATGTAGAGAAATTGAAATTGTCATACACACTGGTGAGAATGTAAAGTTGTTGCAGCTGCTTTGGAAAACATGTCAGCAGTTCCTCAAACATGAAAACCTAGAGTTCCCATATGACCTAGCACTTTCATTTCTAAGAAAAATGAAAACATACACTCATGCAAATACTTGCATATGAATGTTCATAGCAGCATTATATATAAAAAACAAAAATTAGAAACAACACAGGTATTTACCAAGTGATGAATGGAGAAATAAAATGTGATATGTCCATACAATGGAATATAATTCAACCATAAAAAATGAAGCACTGATACAAGCATGAACCTTAAAAGCATTATGCTAGATGAAAGAAACTAGTTAAAAGTGACTACATATTATTTGATTCCATTTATATGAAATATCAAGAATAAGCATATCTACAGAGACAGAAAGTTGATTAATCATTACGTAGGGCTTGGGGGATAATGATGTGCAGGGGAATGGGAGAAATGGGGAGTGACTGCTAATGAGTACTGGTTTTCTTTTGGGGGAGGTAAAAATGTTTAAACTTAGATAGTGGTGATGATTGCACAACTCTGTGAATACACTGAAACTACTGAATTGTACACTTAAATGGATAAAGTTTATGATACATGAATTATATCATAAAGATGTTTTTATAAAAAAGGAAGAAAACTATTAAGTAGTTAACAAATGATCATAACGGCTCATTTGTGGAACTTCTACAAGTTCCAAAATAGATATTCAATTAATAGCTGTTGATGTGAAATTTATTTTTTTTAATTTAGAAAAAGGCATCAATAAATTCAAATTATAGATGGATTAATTATTTATTAAAAATCACTTAGTGAACACCTACTCACCCACTTTATGCCAAACACTGAACTTAAGGGGTAAAAGAGAAAAAATGATAAAATGTGGTGCTTCCTGAAAAGTTGGGCAGGGAAGAGAAGATATAAACAAAATACAAGTTAGAAAGTGGCAAATGCCATATGGGAGATTGTCTCATGGGGTTAAGGATCAGTTTGGCAAGACAGTGATCAGGGAAAACTTAGAGGAAGAGATTAATCTTGGACTGGAACTTATATAAGACTGATGTTTAGATGTGTGGAAACCGGGGGAGTAGGGGTGGAGGCGTACAGAATAAGTTAACTTCTACTGCTTTACTTACATTTTGCAACATTAAAAATAAGTTGGTCCATGAAAAATGTGGTATGATAAGACTTCCCATTACATGGAATAAATGTGCATTTTGCAAAGCTGCCTCAAAATTCTCCTATCTCTTGTTCTAATTCTAGCAAACTTACTGCAACACATTTTGAATTGGTTATAACTTAGAAAAGAGATAATCCAGATGAAAGGAAATCAATAAACAGGTAAAGTGAAGTGAAATCTAAGATCCGAAGAGAGAAAATACAATTTTTGAGAGGATAATATTCAGACTAGTTACTGTCTTAATATAATATTTCCTCTCAGTAACTCTTTCAACATGATAGCCAGTTTCTCTGGTCTTATAAAAGGCCAGAAGGTGGTAATATTTATTCTTAAGGTTTTCCTGACAGTCCAGTGTAATACATTATTTTCTGGACATTGCTTGGCAGACATTGCTTCACTTCTCAAATCAAAGACTCACGTAATGGTCACATATCATGCAGAAGAAACCTCCAAGGTTATTTGGTACAGTTCAAAAGATCATTCTATTGAAAAGTCCAATATTTAAATGTAATGCCATCTACACTGCATTCTTTGAAGGAACTGATATCATTGCCTCTGAGGCTGTCTTTTACCCAGTGGGGCAGAGATGGGGCAACAGTATGTCCGTTTTAGAGGCACATTCTAGCTAATTGATTTCCTTCATATCAGACAATTCATCACAGATCTACTCTTAGAATTCAGTCTTCTAACTTAAAGTCCAGTGGGTTTTCTATCAGACACTGCTGACTGTGGTTTGAACGTTTATATATAGAAAAATCATAAGGAAAAAATTCTCAGAGCATTGAACGATTTATCCCTGACTACTGTCATATCTAAGCACTTGGGCCCCACTTACCTCCCCTGCTGCCTTTCCTCCTCTCATCTGGGTTTAAGATTTCCTCTTTGAAACTTAAATTCACTATACTCTACTCTGGAAATGAAACTTTGCTCCTTCATGCTCTCTTTTTCTATGTATTAAGAGAACTAATACCTTTCTGAAAAGAGCTGTGCTTACATCAAAGGCAAGCTAAGCCCCTTTCTTTGACAGTGTACCTCACCATCACACCGTTATGAGTTTCTGTCTGTAAGAGAGAGAAGGACACACTGTCATGCTAAATTCTCTACATTTTAAATAAGAGCAAACAAAAACCCTGAAGTATCAAAGCCCATTGCTTTGCAAAAAGTTATGGCCACAGACTTACTAAACATCACAGTATTTACCTGGAATGCCACAATTATAATATGCATACATTGCTGACTTCAGTGTAAGAGGTGAACCTGACCAATAAATGCCTGAAAAATTAAAATATCCTTAGTAAGACATGATCCTAGAATGAGGAACCAGGAAAGCCTATAACTGTTTTATTCTTTCCCTTTATCTATGATGAATATTATTTGTAATTTATTATATATACATATAAATTTTTTCCTACTTATTTATTTTAACCCAAAAGTCATTCAATTTTAATAGGTTATTTTGTATGATTTCTATTTATTAGCATTATGGAAAATACATCATGTCTTTTGTTCTCTTATATGTTCTCTTTTGTTATTGTTTAATTTGCTTTTCTAGGTTTTCTTGCTCTTTTGTTTGTGCTTAATTCTTTGGACTTGGATATATTTTCTTTGTTAAATAAATCAGCAATGTTTTGAGTTTGTTTTTAATTTTAATGAAATGTCATTTATAATTTTAGATTATACATCTATCTCTTTACTCCTTAACAGGACATAGTTACTGACTATCCTGTAATAAATATGAGGAAATAAGCATGCTTATAGTACTTACTTGTATTTACTTCCTCACCACACTTTGGTCTGTTCCTTGACTTCTATTTCCACGTCTTCAGATTTTATGTCAATTATTGTTGTGATTTGATGTAAATTTGCATTTAAATAATTCACCAGTTATCCCATCACTCATTCCTGATTCTTTAGATTTTATTCATTGTTGAGTTGTTTAGAATTACATTTCTAAGTAGAATTTTCAGAAACATTACATGAGCAAAGCAATGCTTATGTCCCTATATTCTGAGAATGCTGTTACCAAGCCAAACTTAGATCAGCTAGCCCAACTCACAACGAAACCAATCTCCTGACATGGGGTTGTGGGGAAGGAAAGTACAGCATTTATTGCAGGATGCCAAGCAAAGAGAATGTGCAACTCATGCTCAAAAGATCAGAACTCCCCAGTGGCCTCAGGGAAGGGTTTTTAAAGACAGTGTGAGGGAGAGGATCACAGGATCATAATCAACTATTGTGCAATTCTCTGATTGGTTGGTGATGAGTCAACAGGGTGAAATTTCAGGAATTTAAATCATTAGGCTTCTGGCTCCAACCAGTCTGGGGTCTACATGCTGGTTGTCAGCATTTCCTATCTGATGGGGTCCTGGTTTCTGTAGAAACAACTCAAGAATATGCACCAGATTGCTATCTGTATCCTTCAGGGAGGGACCAAGTCTCCTGTGACTGTTTTATGGCTGCCTTATTGTTTAAATTACTATTACTTTTCTTGCTTGATTGCCTTTCCTTTGGCTCTGCATTCCCCCATTTCTCTAATTATTAACTTCTTCAGCCTGTTCTTTGAATCTCAGGGGAGGCCTAGGAGACCAAAGTATTTTCAACAAACAAGAAGCAGGGGACAAAGGGGGAGTCTATCACCAGGAAGGCCCTACAGGTTCCTGTCAGTTTCAATGCCTTCATGTTGCCTTCATATTTAACAGCAGTCTGGACTCTGGTGGGGAATAAGAGTCCTGAGTCCATTTCTCCTCAAAACTCTGTAGATAGTTTCATAGCTCTGTGTCATCTAAAACTGCTGAGGGTTTCCAGACTAGGTTGATTCCTTCTTATGTCTTGATCCTTATATATTCTTTAATTTTCTTTGACTATTAAGAAATTAAACACATAACTCCATCGTATTTCTTGGAATACAGAGCTCTTAAGATCTAAAGATCCAGTGTTCTTTTAGTTCAAAAAAAGTTTTCTTCAATAGTTTGTTCTTTCCTTTAGAAATTTACATAAACAACTTATCTATATTTTAGATGTCTATTTCTCTCCATCTAAATCTATGCTATTCTGTCAATACATTATCTCATAGTCTTTTATTTTATGTGTACTCAAGCCCTTTTCCCATATCAGCTCTTAATTTTTCCATAGTGACCCATAGAAAGGCAGGATAATATAGGGAGAGGCACTACAGCAAAGCAGTTGTGGTGGTCATTAGGTTTATTTACAAATATTCTGGTTTTTCTCTTACTTCCATGAATATGGTAAGATTGTATTTCTCCACCCCACTCCTCAATATTTGGCCAAAAAATCTGAGCCTGGGTGGCATGTATCACTTGTTGGCAAGATCATTTCATTACTGCTGTAGGACCCCAAGCGTTTCTTAACCCTTGTATTGATGATCATGGAAGCATGAATCCAGATGGAGCCTCCCTCAGACCAAGTCCCTGAATGACTCTGATGACTTGGGTCTCCCTGCTGACCTGCTCTGCACAGGTAGCGTAAGAGACATTTTGTGTTTGAAGCCACTGATATTTTTCAGGCTGTTTGCTAGTACAGCATAACTTAGCCTAACCTTATTGATATATTAGTTAATGTATGGGTTCTGGAATAAAGGTGACTGGGTTCATATCCCAGCTTTAGGACTTCCTACTTATGTGACTTTTGGCAAGTTGTTTAATCAGGTTTTTTATTAGTAAAATTGAGATAATAATAGTAGCTAACTCATAGAGTTATTGGAAGAATAAAATCAGATAAAATATGTAAATTACTCACCTGGCACATAGCAATGCTATTTACATCTTTGTGATCACTCTCGCATTTGCTGGTATTTTTTCTCCTAATTTTTTCCTTAGTTTTGCCAATTCCCTTTCAATTATACTCTATTCACATAGTATGTCCTTTTTGTCTCTTGTTTCATAGAATGCATATTAAGTGTAGAAAGGAGTTCCTTAAAAGTTCTATTTCCTGGTATGCCAT
This sequence comes from Orcinus orca, assembly GCF_937001465.1. Lineage (NCBI taxonomy): Eukaryota > Metazoa > Chordata > Mammalia > Artiodactyla > Delphinidae > Orcinus > Orcinus orca. The sequence continues at coordinate 128,412,640 of NC_064559.1, forward strand.
TTCCTAAAATGTACTTTTCCTCTAAATTTTCCATGCTGCTTTCTTTTTTTTTCTTTTTTTTTCGGTACGCGGATGTCTCACTGTTGTGGCCTCTCCCATTGCGGAGCACAGGCTCCGGACGCGCAGGCTCAGCGGCCGTGGCTCACGGGCCCAGCCGCTCCACGGCATGTGGGCTCTTCCCGTACTGGGGCACGAACCCGTGTCCCCTGCATCGGCAGGCGGACTCTCAACCACTGTGCCACCAGGGAAGCCCTGCATTCTTTTTTATCATCAATTATTTTCAGAATTTTGCATAAGTTTTTATTCTTATCTATTTATTTATTTCTGAGTGGGCACAGATCTTCCTGGTCTACTATTTGCTTCAATCAAGTGTAAATGGAATCCATATTCTTTGCATCCCTGTGAACCAGGATTTTCAATGGTCAAATATTGCTGGTTCATATTACTTGTGTAGTTATTTAGCTGTCTGAGGGGAATTATGAACTGGCTAGGGAAGAAACATCTGCAGTAGTTTGACTCCCAACACCTTCCCTCTAAATGTATTTTATCACTTTTCCCTCGGCTTTGTACGCTGCTGAAAAAAGAAAGAAAGAGTGGTCTTGTGGGTGAACCAGTCACTTTGCTAAGAACCATGGTTTGAAGAGTCTGCATATTCTCTTCAATTAGTTGACATTTGGTGTCAGCTGTAAAGCTAACTCCCATGAAACTATGCTCCATTTCTCCTTCTTTTTAGTATTTTTTCCAAATCTTTTCTTTCTTGGATAGTTGGAAATATGTATCAAAAACGAAATTGTATTAAGAGAATAAGAATACAAGCCACATTCTGATGGGAAATATTTGCAAAACACATATCTGACAATCTGATAAAGACTAGTAACCACAATATCCAAAGAACTCTTAAAACTCAACAATAAAAAGAATTTAAAAGTGGGCAACGATCGGACAGACACCCCACTGAAGAAGATATAGAGAGGGCAAATACGCATAGAAAATTATGCTCAACATCATATGTCATTAAGGAATTACAAATAAAAACAACAATTATCTAACACTACAGACATTTTAGAATGGATAAAACCCAAAGCATCAACAACACCAAATGCTGCCAAGGATGTGGAGCAAAAGGAGTTCTCATTTATTGCTGGTGGAAATGCAAAAAGGCACAGCCACTTTGGAAGACAGTCTGGCAGTGTCTTACAAAATTAAACATATTCTTGCCATGTGATTCAGCAATCATCCTCCTTAGTATTTACCCACATGAATTAAATCTTATGTTCACACAGCAACCTGCACATAAATGTTTATAGTAGTTTTCCTGATAATTGCCAATACTTGGAAGTGCCAAGATGTCCTTCAATAGGTGGACTGATAAACACGCTTTGGTACATCCATACATTAGAAATTATATTCAGTGAGAAAAAGAAATGAGCTATCAAGCCATAATAAGACATGGAGAAACCCTAAATACATATTGTTAAGTGAAATGCGCCAATCTGTAGAGCCATAATACTGTATGAATCCAGCTCTATGACAACCAGGAGAAAGAAAAACTATAGTGACAATAAAAATACCAGTGGTTGCCAAGGGATTGAAGAGAGGGAGAGAGGAATGAATAGGTGGAGCACAGGGGATTTCAAGACAGTGAGGCTCTTCTATATGATACTGTAATGGTGGTTACATGTTGGTGTACATTGTCAAAACCCATAGAATGTACAATACAGAGAGTGAACACTGATGTAAATTTTAGACATTAGAATGACAGAAATTCTGTTCTACTTAGCAAGGCCTAACCTCAAGATGATCTATTTTACCAAAACCTAAGCTATTGGGGTTTTATCAGAGCCTACCTAACCTGGAGGAAGGGAAAGGCCCAACTCCAGCTCTCTCCAGCCATCCTGTACCACCTAAGGGAGTGGGAGAAGAAACCAGAGGACTATTTGTGAAATTCACGGCCCAAGGTCAGAGGCTCACTAAAAGACTGAAACCTAATTATAAGACTAGAATATTCCTCCCCACTGCCAACATTTTACCACTACATTACTAAGGGCCTATTGACCACATTTCCTTTTATCCAATAGACCTTTTCTACCTTTCAACAAAAAAATTACAGAGCATACTAAAAGGCCCAAAAAAAAGTGTGAAGAGACTGAGAAAGTATGGCAGTGGCCCTGAGATCTCAGTTACCTTAAGGTCATTTTTGCCTCTTCTTAAATAGCACATGTTAACAACTGCATATCTCTGGTCCTGTAGGATTGAAGAATTCCAACAAGCTTTTCTTTATTTCATCCTTCTGTTCAAACTGGCAGTGTTTATATTCATAAAACCTCATACATAATCTCTTCATCAAGTGATAGTCCATGCACAAGTTTCTTGTCCTCTTCTAAACATGCTTTGTCACTTCTTGCAATATGGACAAGCTGAAAATTTTCCAATTATCTGCCACTTTATAACAAGAACTGTCTTTCTCCCAATTTCCAATAACATGTTCGTCAGTTCCCAACAGGCCCCAAGTCTTAACTCACTCTAGCATCAGCTCTAAAACCTGAAGTCAAAATCTGAGACCTCATTAAAATGACCTTTAACATCCATATTCTTACCAATATTCTGTTCATGATTATTTATGTATTTTCTTATAAGGTGGAAACTTTTTCTTCAGCTCTCCTTGTTTCTTTCAGAGTCCTCACCAGAATCACTTTTTTTTAAAGCAATGCTTTTATTTTTATTTTTGCTTATTTTTTTTGAATTTTATTTTATTTATTTTTCTATACAGCAGCAGGTTTTTATTAGTTATCTATTTTATACATATTAGTGTATATATGTCAATCCCAATCTCCCAATTCATCACACCATCACCACCACCACCCCCAACACTTTCCCCCCTTGGTGTCCATACATTTATTCTCTACATATGTGTCTCTATTTCTGCCTTGCAAACAGGTTCATCTGTGTCATTTTTCTAGGTTCCACATATATGTGTTAATATACGATATTTGTTTTTCTTTTTCTGACTTACTTCACTCTGTATGACAGTCTCTAGATCCATCCATGTTTCTACAAATGACCCAATTTCGTTCCTTTTTAGGGCTGAGTAATATTCCACGGTATATATGTACCACAACTTCTTTATCCGTACGTCTGTTGATGGGCATTTAGGTTGCTTCCATGACCTGACTATTGTAAATAGTGCTGCAATGAATATTGGGGTACCTATGTCTTTTTGAATTATGGCTTTCTCTGGGTATATGCCGAGTAGCGGGATTGCCGGGTCATATGGTAATTCTATTTTTATTTTTTAAGGAACCTCCTTACTGTTCTCCATAGGGGCTGTATCAATTTACATTCCCACCAACAGTGAAAGAGGGTTCCCTTTTCTCAACACCCTCTCCAGCACTTGTTGTTTGTAGATTTTCTGATGATGCCCATTCTAACTGCTGTGAGGTGATACTCCATTGTAGTTTTGATTTGCATTTCTCTAATAATTAGTGATGTTGAGCAGCTTTTCATGTGTTTCTTGGTCATCTGTATGTCTTCTTTGGAGAAATGTCTATTTAGGTCTTCTGCCCATTTTTTGATTGGATTTTTTTTTAATATTGAGCTTCATGAGCTATTTATATATTTTGGAGGTTAAATCTTTTGTCTATTGATACATTTGCAAACATTTTCTCCCATTCTGAGGGTTGTCTTTTCATTCTGTTTGTAGTTTCCTTTGCTTTGCAAAAGCTTTTAAGTTTCATTAGGTCTCATTTGTTTACTTCGGTTTTTATTTCCATTATTCTAGGAGGTGGATCAAAAGAGATCTTGCTGTGATGTATGTCAAAGAGAGTTCTTCCTATGTTTTCCTCTAAGAGTTGTTGTTTTTTTTTTGTTTTTTTTTTGTTTTTTGGTACATGGGCCTCTCACTGTTGTGGCTTCTCCCGTTGCGGAGTACAGGCTCCGGAAGTGCAGGCTCAGCAGCCACGACTCACAGGCCCAGCTGCTCCGCAGCATGTGGGATCTTCCCGGACCGGGGCATGAACCCGTGTCCCCTGCATCAGCAGGCAGACTCTCAACCACTGCACCACCAGGGAAGCCCTCCTCTAAGAGTTTTATAGTGTCCAGTCTTACATTTAGATTTCTAATCCATTTAGATCTTATTTTTATGTATGGTGTTAAGGAGTTTTCTAATTTTATTCTTTTACATGTAGATGTCCAGTTTTCCCAGCACCACTTATTGAAGAGACTGTCTTTTCTCCATTGTATATCCTTGCCTCCTTTGTCATAGATTAGTTGACCACAGGTGCATGGGTTTATCTCTGAGCTTTCTATCTTGTTCCATTGACCTATATTTCTGTTTTTGTGCCAGTACCATATTGTCTTGATTACTGTAGCTTTGTAGTATAGTCTGAAGTCAGGGAGTCTGATTCCTCCAGCTCTGTCTTTTTCCCTCAAGACTGCTTTGGCTATTCGGGATCTTTTGTGTCTCCATACAAATTTTAAGATTTTTTGTTTTAGCTCTTTAAAAACTGTCACTGGTAATTTGACAGGGATTGCATTGAATCTGTAGATTGCTTTGACTGGTATAGTCATTTTCACAATATTGATTCTGCCAATCCAAGAATATGGTATATTTCTCCATCTGTTTCTGTCATCTTTGATTTCTTTCATCAGTGTCTTATAGTTTTCTGAGTACAGGTCTTTTACTTCCTTAGGTAGGTTTATTCCTAGGTATTTTATCCTTTTTGTTGAAATGGTGAACGGGATTGTGTCCTTAATTACTCTTTCTGATCTTTTGTTGTTAGTGTATAGGAATGCAACGGATTTCTGTGCATTAATTTTGTATCCTGCAACCTTATCAAATTCATTGATCAGCTCTAGTAGCTTTCTGGTGGCATCTTTAGGATTGTCTATGTACAGTATCATGTCATCTGCAAACAGTGACAGTTTTACTTCTTCTTTTCCAATTTGTATGCCTTTTAGTTCTTTTCCTTCCCTGATTGCCGTGGCTAGGACTTCCAAAACTATGTTGAACAATAATGGTGAGAGTGGGCATCCTTGTCTTGTTCCTGATCTTAGAGGAAATGCTTTCAGTTTTTCACCATTGAGAATGATGTTTGCTGTGAGTTTGTCATATATGGCCTTCATTATGTTGAGGTATATTCCCTCTATACCCACTTTCTGGAGAGTTTTTATCATAAATGGGTGTTGAATTTTGTCAAAAGCTTTTCCTGCATCTATTGAGATGATCATATGTTTTTTTAATTCCTCAGTTTGTTAATATGGTGTATCACATTGATTGATTTGCGTATATTGAAGAATCCTTGCATCCCTGGGATAAATCCCACTTGATCATTGTGTATGATCCTTTTAATGTGTTGTTGGATTCTGATTGCTAGTATTTTGTTGAGGATTTTTTCATCTATATTCAACAGTGATATTGGTCTGTAATTTTCTTTTTTTGTAGTATCTTTGTCTGGTTTTGGTATCAGGGTATTGGTAGCCTCACAGAATGAGTTTGGGAGTGTTCCTTCCTCTGCAATTCTTTGGAACAGTTTGAGAAGGATGGGTGTTAGCTCTTCTCTAAATGTTTGATAGAATTCACCTGTGAAGCCATCTGGTCCTGGACTTTTGTTTGTTGGAAGATTTTTCATCACAGTTTCAATTTCATTCCTTTGATTGGTTTGTTCATATTTTCTCTTTCTTCCTGGTTCAGTCTTGGTAGGTTAACCCTTTCTAAGAATTTGTCCATTTCTTCCAGGTTGTCCATTTTATTGGCATAGAGGTGCTTGTTGTAGTCTCTTAGGATGCTTTGTATTTCTATGGTGTCTGTTATAAATTCTCCTTTTTCATTTCTAATTTTACTGATTTGAGTGCCCTCCCTCGTTTTCTTGATGAATCTGGCTAAAGGTTTATCAATCTTGTTTATCTTCTCAAAGAACCAGCTTTTAGTTTTATTGATCTTTGCTATTGTTTTCTTTGTTTCTATTTCATTTATATCTGCTCTGATCTTTATGATTCCTTTCCTTCTACTAACTTTGGGTTTTGTTTGTTCTTCTTTCTCTAGTTCCCTTAGGTGTAAGGTTAGATTGTTTATTTGAGGTTTTTCTTGTTTCTTGAGGTAGGCTTATATAGTTATAAACTTCCCTCTTAGAACTGCTTTTGCTGCATCCCATAGGTTTTGGATCATCGTGTTTTCATTGTAATTTGTCTCTAGGTATTTTCTGATTTCCTCCTTGATTTCTTCAGTGATCTCTTGGTTATTTAGTAACGTAGTGTTTAGCCTCCAAGTGTTTTTCTTTTTTACATTTTTTTCCCTGTAATTGATTTCTAATCTCAGCGTTGTGGTCAGTATAGATGCTTGATATGATTTCAATTTTCTTAAATTTACCGAAGCTTGACTTGTGACCCAAGATGTGATCTATCCTGGAGAAGAAAGTATAATCTGCTGTTTTTGGATGGAATGTCCTATAAATATCAATTAAATCTATCTGGTCTATTGTGTCATTTAAGGCTTGTGTTTCCTTATTAATTTTCTATCTGGATGATCTGTCCATTGGTGTAAGTAAGGTGTTAAAGTCCCCCACTATCATTGTGTTACTGCCAATTTCCTCTTTTATTGCTGTTGGCAGTTGCCTTATGTATTGAGGTGCTCCTATGTTGGGTACATATATATTTATAATTGTTATATCTTCTTCTTGGATCGATCCCTTGATCATTATGTAGTGTCCTTCCTTGTCTCTTGTAACATTCTTTATTTGAATTTCTATTTTATCTGATATGAGTACTGCTACCTCAGCTTTCTTTTGATTTCCATTTGCATGGAATATCTTTTTCCATCCCTTCACTTTCAGTCTGTATGTGTCCCTAGGTCTAAAGTCGGTCTCTTGTAGACACCATATATATAGGTCTTGTTTTTGTATCCTTGCAGTGAGCCTGTATATTTTGGTTGGTGCAATTAATCCATTCATATTTAAGGTAATTATTGATATATATGTTCCTATTACCATTTTCTTAATTGCTGTGGGTTTGTTTTTGTAGGTCCTTTTCTTCTCTTGTGTTTCCCACTTAGAGAAGTTCCTTTAGCATTTGTTGTAGAGCTGGTTTGGTGCTGTTGAATTCTCTTAGCTTTTGCTTGTCTGTAAAGCTTTTGATTTCTCCGTCAAATCTGAATTAGATCCTTGCCTGGTAGAGTAATCTTGGTTGTAGGTTCTTCTCTTTCATCACTTTAAATATATCATGCCACTGGATTCTGGCTTATAGAATTTCTGCTGAGAAATCAGCTGTTACCCTTATGGGAGTTCCCTTGTATGTTATTTGTCATTTTTCCCTTGTTGCTTTCAATCATTTTTCTTTGTCTTTAATATTTGTCAGTTTGATTACTATGTGTCTGGTTGTGTTTCTCCTTGGGTTTATCCTGCCTGAGACTCTCTCTGCTTCCTGGGCTTGGGTGGCTATTTCCTTTCCCATGTTAGGAAGTTTTCGACTATAATCTCTTCAAATATTTTCTTGGGTCCTTTCTCTCTCTCTTCTCCTTCTTGGACCCCTATAATGCGAATGTTGGTGCATTTAATGTTGTCCCAGAGGTCTCTTAAGCTATCTTTATTTCTTTTCATTCTTTTTTCTTTATTCTGTTCCACAGCAGTGAATTCCACCATTCTGTCTTCTAGATCACTTATCCATTCTTCTGCCTCAGTTATTCTGCTATTGATTCCTTCTGGTGTATTTTTCATTTCAGATATGGTATTGTTCATCTCTGTTTGTTTGTTCTTTATTTCTTCTCAGTGTTTGTTCTTTAATTCCTCTAGGTCTTTGTTTAACATTTCTTGCATCTTCTCAATCTTTTCCTCCATTCTTTTTCTGAGGTCCTGGATCCTCTTCACTATCATTATTCTGAATTCTTTTTCTGGAAGCTTGCCTATCTCCACTTCATTTATTTGCTTTTCTGGGGTTTTATCTTGTTCTTTCATCTGGTACAAAGTCCTCTGCATGTTCAATTTGTGTGTCTTTCTGTGAATGTGGTTTTCCTTCCACAGGCTGCAGCATTGTAGTTCTTCTTGCTTCTGCTGTCTGCCCTCTGGTGGATGAGGCTGTCTAAGAGGCTTGTGCAAGCTTCCAGATGGGAGGGACTGTTGGTGGGTAGAGCTGGGTTTTGCTCTGGCAGGCAGAGCTCAGTAAAACTTTAATCCGCTTCTCTGCTGATCAATGCGGGTGGGTTCCCTCCCTATTGGTTGTTTGGCCTGAGGTGACCCAGCACTGGAGCCTACCCAGCTCTTTGGTGGGGCTAATGGCAGACTCTGGGATGGCTCATTCTAAGAACTTCTGCTGCCAATGTCTTTTCCCCACTGTGAACCACAGCCACCCCCGGCCTCTGCAGGAGACCCTCAAACACTAGCAGGTAGGTCTGGTTCAGTCTTCTATGGGGTCACTGCTCCTTCCCCTGGGTCCCAATGTGTACACTACTTTGTGTGCGCCCTCCAAGAGTGTAGTTCTCTGATTCCGCCAGTCCTGTTGAAGTCCTGCAATCAAATTCTGCTAGCTTTCAAAGTCTGATTCTCTAGGAATTCTTCCTCCCGTTGCCAGACCTCCAGGTTGGGAAGCCTGACGTGGGGCTCAGAACCTTCACTCCAGTGGGTGGACTTCTGTGGTATAAGTGTTCTCCCATTTGTGAGCCACCCACCCAGCAGTTATGAGATTTGATTTGATTGTGATTGCACCCCTCCTACCATCTCATTGTGGCTTCTCCTTTGTCTTTGGATGTGGGGTATCTTTTTTGGTGAGTTCCAGTGTCTTCCTGTTGATGATTGCTCAGCAGTTAGTTCCAGAATCACTTTTAACATCCATGGCACACACCTCAAAACTCTTCCAGCCTCTATCCATTACCCAATTCCAAAGCCACTTCCACATGTTTAGGTATTTGTTATTACAATACCTTACTTCTCAGTATCAAAATCTGATACATCAGGGTTCACCAGAGAAATATAACTAATAATATATATGATATGTATGTATAATATGTATATGTATATAGAAAAAGAGATAGAGAAAGAGAGAAAGGTATATGTAGAGAGATTTATTATTATAACAAATTGGCTTACATGATTATCAATACCAAGAAGTACAGATCCAGGGGAACTGATGGTATAGGTACAGTTTGAATCCAAAGGTCTAAGAAGCAGGAGAGCCAACATGTAAGTTGTGGTCTGAGTTCAAAGGCCTAAGAACCAGGAGAGCCAATGGTGTAAGTTCCAGGATATCCCCCAGTTCTGAGGCAGGAGGAGAGTGATGTCCCAGCTCAAAGAGAGTCAGGCAGAAAAAGAAAATTCTTTCTTGCCCTGTTATTCTATTCATGCCTTCAACTGGCTGGATGAGGCCCACACATGCTGGGGAAGGCATTTTGGTTTATTCAGTCTACTGATTCAAATCTTAATCTCATCCAAAACCATCCCAGAAATAATGTTTAACCAAATATCTGGGTACCTCATGGCCCAGTCAAATTGAACCATAGTATTAAACATCTTAAGTCCACCCCTTGCCATATTGGCATCCATATGCATCTCCTTAAACCACACTTAATTTCCAAATAAAGACATTAATGTCATAATTCTACCTAACATGATACAACTATCCTGAATAGAACTGGAAACATGCTAACCCCTTCCCCAGAAGAGGAGGTAAAGTCCTTGAATGATGTTTACTCTTCTCCTTGATATGTAAATACTATGATATCAAACTAACAATACTTAAATACCATTATATAAAATCAATACATTTTATGATATATAATAAGAAAATGAGGGGGAAGAAAACAAATATGTTTGTTCATATACATAAATGTTTATGTATATAATATATATTATATATAAACATATTTAATAACAAAATAAAGAGGAGATAGTCATGAAAATTACAGTCTTCATTTCTATAAATGGTCACATATTAATAGCAAGAATTTCTGACTACTGTCTTCCTTTATTTGTTCTGTATTCCCTTTGCCTTCAGCAAACACCTCAACTAGTTATGGCTCTTCACCTAGTGGAGTGATCCAAACCTTCATTTCTGAAATATCTGGGTTATTAGTAGTCCTGCCTAAATCGTGTTGTTGTAGTTCTTTTATTGACCTTAATTACCAGCATTGTAATACTAAAACATGCCCTAAGAGAGCTCCTGTATTCCAGACATACTCTGTGGAGTAGCAGTCCAATTTCCCCTTGGTAGTCAGGATCAATCGCCCTAGCTAGTATATAACCCCTTTCTTTGCCTGTTGATTTGGAGGCAAGAGGAGTCTAAAGTAATTGGACAACAGTCTTAACTTCCAATTCAATGGAATCATTGTTGTGTCTCCTGGTGGAAGCATTCCTCTTTTTGGAACTAAAACTTCTAATTCAGAAGAGCATAAGATCATGGGAACAGGAAGCAAAAAAATTTCTAATAGGTCACTATGGGTAATAGTGAGTGGTACCACTCCCATTTCCACCCCTTGATTCCTAGACCTGAGAATCTTAGCTATGGGAGATTCAGCACCGTATATTAGATGCTGATTAAGAGCATATACAGACTTCTGGACAACCTTGACCAGCCCTGCAAGGTACTGCTACCTATCTGGCACTGTAACTGAGTCTTCAAAAGGTCATTCCACCATTCAATCAAGCCAGTTGTTTCAGGATGGTGGGGGACATGGTAAAACCACTGAATTCCCTAAGTATGGACCCACTGCTATACTTCTTTTGCTATAAAGTGAGTTCCTTTTTCATAAACAATGCTGTATGGAGTACTATATTGGTGGATAAAGCATTCTGTAAGTTGATGGATGGTAGTTTTGGCTGAAGCATTGTGTTCAGAAAAGATGAATCTGTATCTAGAGTAAGTATCTATTCCAGCAAGAACAAAACACTGCTCTTTCCATGAGGGAAATGGTCCAATGTAATCAGTCCACCACCAGGTAGCTGGCTAGTCATCCCTGGGAATGGTGCCATATTAGGGTCTCAGGGTTGGTTTCTGTTTCTGGCAGGTTGGGCCCTCAGCAATGACTGTAGCCAGATCATCCTTGGGGTGTGCGAGTCCATGTCACTGAGGCAATGCAGAACCTCCATCCCTGCCATCATTGCCACTTTGTTCATGAGCCCATTGGTCAAGACATGAGTGACTGAGGAAAGACATTGACTACTATCCATAGAACCAATCATCCTATCCACTTGATAATGAAAATCTACCTCTGTTGAGGTCACCCTTTGCTGATAATTCACATGGAATGAAAATATATTCCTTTTTTGTTCATTTATAAAGGTCTATCCATATAGTTCTTCCCCAAATTTCCTTGTCACCAATTTTCCTATTCTCTCCTAATAAATGCCCACAGTTTAACAGCAGACAACTTGCGAGGCTGGGTGTTCAACTTGTGTTGTAATTCAGTCAATTGCAGAATAAGATTCCACATTTGATTTTCAGCTGTCTCAGCCTATATCTTCAGCTACAGGAGCCAAACTGTCCTTCAAGGCACACATAGAAGGTTTCAGGTCATTCATGCAGAGCTTGACCTGGAAATTCAAATCCCTGAACTTATTCTTTTCTTTCATCACTTTGTCCAGCAATATTAGGAGCAACCAGCCAATGTCATTATATTTGTTAGATTTCCAAAAATGTTTGAAAGTATCATATAGTCACCCAGCTCCATGCTTCTTATAGTGGTTGATTAGGAGTTTCCAATGGAAATATTTTACATCTCTATTACCAGATCACACCATGGACTATCAGTGCTGTCTTTATTACTAGAAATAGAATCATTAAGGTTTTTAGATCTAATCATATTAGAGAGCCAATTTCTGAAACCCCAGAACCAATTTCCTTAAAACTCTCTTCCTCAAGAACCACTCTTGGTACCAAAATTTGTATAGTCAGCTTGGGCTGCTATAACAAAATATCATAAACTGAGTCCCATAAACAATGGAATTTATTTTTTACAGTTCTAGAGGCCGGGAAGTCTGAGATCAGGCATGGGCATGGTTATTTCCTGGTGAGAACCTTCTTCCAAGCTTGTGGACAGTCTCCTTCTCACTGTGTCCTCAGAAGATGGAGAGAAGAATGTTTAGAAAGCTCTCTGCTCTCTCTTCTTATAAATACACTACTCCCATGAGGGCCCCACTTTCATAACCTCATCTAAATAAAACTAAATATGTCCCAAAGGCCCCATTTTCACATAGCAGCACATTGGAGATTAGTGCTTCAACATATGAAGTTGGGAGGACACAATTCAGTTCACAGTATCAATATTCAAAATGAAAAGTGGTCATTATTATCTCTTTTGAAATATCAGCCATACACATATATAAGTTTTTAGACATTTAAATCCACAACCAAATGTTATCTTCATAATGAGACACTTCACAAATAGAAGATAATTTTCTAGGGTTTCCTGAAAAAGGAAGGGGGGTCATCACTATAGAAACTATAAACATTAAAAGAATAATAAGGAAATATTATGAATAAATTTGTGTCAATGTATCAGGAAATTTAGATAAAGTCCACAAATCTTTTGAATGACACAAATTACCAAATCTGGTTCATGAAAAAATAGAAAGCCTGGGTATTATTTGAATTTGCCATTAAAAACCTTCACATTGAGAAAAATCTAGGCCCAATAACTTCACCAATGAATTCTATCAATCATTTAATACTATACAATCTCTTTTGAAAATAGAAAAAGAGGGAACATTTACCTATTTATTTTATTAGGTCAATGTATCAAGTATCTATTGCTGCATAACAAATTTCCCCAAAATTTAATGTATGGAATAAAACATTGATTATTTCACAGTTTCTCTCGGTTAGGAATTCAAGAGAAGCTTAGCTGAGTGGTTCTGTCTTACAGGGTCTCTTATAAGACTGCAAGAAAGATGTTGGTCAGGTCGGCAGGTATTTCAGGGCTCAACCAGGAGAGGATTTTTTGACAAAGATGCTATGGTAATTCCATGAGGAAAAGAAAGGCTTTTTAACATATGGTGCTGGAGCAAGTGTATATCCACATGAAAAAAATAAATTTTACCTCATACTATTCACAAAAAGTAACTCAAAATGGAGCATTAACTTAAATGAAGAAAATTATAATACTTCTAAAAGAAAATATAGGAGAAGTGATTTGTAATCATAGTGAATGAATAATTTTTTCATCAGATATTTTAAAAGTACGAACTGTAAAAGAAAAAAAATATAACGGAATTATCAAATTTAAAACTTCTGCTCTTTGAAAGACCCCATAAGGAAATGAAAAGGCAAGGATTCCGCAAGGAGAAAATATCTGTTATACGTATGTATGACAATGATCTTGGCTCTAAGTATTTATTTCTTACAATTTAACAATTTGAATACAACCATCTAAAATGAACAGGAGATTTGAACAGACACTGTACAAAATAAGATATATGAAAAGCCAATAAAAACACCAAAGGGTGATTAACATCATTAATCATTAGGTAAATGCAAATTAAAACTGCAATTATGTAAAATTTCACACAAAAGAATGACTAAAATTTAAATCACTGACCATACCATTGTTAGTAAGGATATGGAACTGGAATTCTCAGACATTTTTGGTAGAAGTGTAAATAGTACAACAACTTGTATTTTGGAAAACAGTTTGGCAGGTTCATATGGCATTGAATATACACTTATCATATGAGGCAGCAACTCTCCCATGTATATACTGAAGATAAAGTATATGTCCACACAAAGACTTGTATAATAATGTTCACGGGTGGTATTGGGGAAGCAGTCCCCCACCACTTGCCTTTCTTGGGGATTGCCCAAATCAGTGCCCTGGGCCTGGAATCTTCCTCTGTATAGAAGCCACCTGCCAGGTGTTGCTCGGCCCCAGATTCTCCTTTCTTATTAGTAGAAAGCTTTCCCTTATTCTGAGTATGCAGTGAACTTCCTTGTGCTGTTTAAGCACGTGCATCATATGGCACCTGGCCAGCCACACAGTATATCTGTCCCCTGAGGAAGGAAACCAGGTCTTTGACTGCATCCAGCTGTCAGAAGGACCCGCTGGTCATGGGAGACCACCGCACATTACAGTCACTGATCATGCTGCTTCTCTTCTCCATTCTGTGAGTAAACCTTGTTCCAACTAGTGCCTAGGGTGAGAGTCCTCCTTGGTGACTCCAAAAACGTCATGCATTGGGCCAGGTCTGTGGGGTCCTACTTCTGGTGGCTGGCAGGGGTTACACCTCTGCTGTTCTCTGCGCGATGGGAATCCTCACTTGCTATTGGTAGCTGGATCTTCCTGTTGGAAGGGAGGTTTATTCATATTAGCCCAAAACAGAAACAACCCAGCTTTTCATCAGTAGGTGAGAAGAAAAATAAATTATAATCTATCTATAAAATGGAATCTTACCATAAAAGTAATAAACTGCTAATACATCCCCAAATATGAATGAGTCTCAAAAGCATTATGCCAAACAAAAACGAGCCAGGCCCTGAAGAGTACATAGTATGTGATTTCACTTATACAAAATACTAGGAAAGGCAAACTAATATACAGTGAGAGAAAGCAGATCAGTGGTTTCCTGGGTTTGAGTTGGGAGTAGGGTAGAGAATGACTAGGCAGGGGCACAAAGGAATCTTTTGGGATGATGGAAATGATTTATCCTGATTGTGGTGGTGATTAAATGGGTATGGGCATTTGTTGAACCATATACTTCAAATATGCCCTTTTTATTTATTATCAGTTATACCTCAATGAAGTTGATTTCAAAAATTAAATGTAAATTGACTAAGTGCTCCAATGAAAAAGTAAAGATTATCAGATTAAACTTTTAAAATTCATTATACGCTATTTAAAAGCATTTCCGAAACCAGAAGATTCAGAAACAGTTAAAGGACTAATCAGAATAACACATAACGGACAAACATTAACAAAATAAAGCTGTTGTAAAGAATGATTTAAATACTACCTTAGAAAGATGTCCATGATAGGTTAAGTGGGGAAAAAAGTGGCCCAGGGTATAGCATATACACATATGTGTATTAGTCAGGGACCCCACGGGAAAGAGCACACTGGTAAGGACTAAGTGATGAGCACGGGTGAGGGACTAGGAAGGGGCAGGGGTAAGGGAGCCAACAAGGGCTGTTAAGGCACCTGGGACAGCAGCAGGAAGCCACTGCCATCACTCTTCGTGAAAGGGAAAAACCCAGGGACACAGCCTCAGCCAGCTTGGCAGCAGTGGAGGAAGGGACTGTGGCTTCGAGAAGGGGAGCAAAGGGCATAAACGCTCCTCTCTTCTTCTGATATTCTTCCAGTGCCTCTCACAAGCCAAACCCTAGAAAAGCAATTAGCGTAATCAGTAGAGATCAGCCTCTCAGGCCACTGAGCATAAAACTAAAGGATGTGTGAGCAGTGCAGGGACAAGTGTAAAATCATCAGCCCAGACACCACTCTGTCAAAGCACAAACACACAGAAATAACAAAGTAAAGCAGAACAAAACGAAACACCGGAAATCTCTCTCACTCATGCTCTCCCCATCTCGTCTCTTTATCGATCTTAATATGTTTTTATGAACCTGAAGAAATGACTAGAAAAACCACAAGATAATTAATGTTGACTTAAACAAGAAACATTAGAATTTAAGAGAGGTTGGGAGGGATGTATCTTCACTTTTATATACTTATATCATTTCATTTGTTTCAACATGTATATATCAGTTGAGTTTTATGAATATACACTGAAATAAAGTGGCATTATACAAATTACCAACATATAAACATGCCTGTAAAATTACACTTCACAAGAACTGTAAACATTGATGGTAATGACTTGCTTCTTTCTATAAGTTCTCAAAATTTTTTCAAAAATATTTTCAGGTGGGAATGTAAATTGATACAGCCACTACGGAGAACAGTATGGAGGTTCCTTAAAAAACTAAAAATAGAACTACCATACGACCCAGCAATCCCACTACTGGGCATATACCCTGAGAAAACCGTAATTCAAAAAGAGTCATGTACCAAAATGTTCATTGCAGCTCTATTTACAATAGCCAGGACATGGAAGCAACCTAAGTATCCATCAACAGATGAATGGATAAAGAAGATGTGGCACATATATACAATGGAATATTACTCAGCCATAAAAAGAAACGAAATTGAGTTATTTGTAGTGAGGTGGATGGACCTAGAGTCTGTCATACAGAGTGAAGTAGGTCAGAAATAGAAAGACGTATGCTAACACATATATATGGAATCTAAGGGAAAAAAAAAAAAGTCATGAAGAACCTAGGGGTAAGACGGGAATAAAGACACAGACCTACCAGAAAATGGACTTGAGGATATTGGGAGGGGAAAGGGTAAGGTGTGACAAAGTGAGAGAGTGGCATGGACATATATACACTACCAAACGTAAAATAGATAGCTAGTGGGAAGCAGCTGCATAGCACAGGGAGATCAGCTCGGTTCTTTGTGACCACCTAGAGGGGTGGGACAGGGAGGGTGGGAGGGAGGGAGATGCAAGAGGGAAGAGATACGGGAACATATGTATATGTATAACTGATTCACTTTGTTATAAAGCAGAAACTAACACACCATTGTGAAGCAATTATACTCCAATAAAGATGTTAAAAATATATATATTTTCCAAGATATCTTAACTTTTATATACTTATTTCATTTGTTTCAACGTGTATATATCAGTTGGATTTTATGAATATACACTGAAATAAGGTAGCATTATACAAATTACCAACATATAAACATGCCTGTAAAATTACATTTCACAAGAACTGTAAACATTGATGGTAATTACTTGTCTCATTTCTTTCTATTAGTTCTCAAAATTTTATCAGACTATTTTCATCTTAGTTTTCTTCTTTTCATCAGAATTAAATTGACAATTAAACTGCTTCAAACAGAACAAAAAGGCTGTAGACTAACAAATGGCGTTATGACTGGACTTGAAGTGATAATCCATGACCACTGAAACCATCTGTGTGGAGTTGATGTGCCCTTATTCTCAAGAATCATGAAACTTTGAAACTTTCAAAGTTGCTAAATTTAAAATTCATAGGTATAGAAGTACATTAGTGAGTATGTGTGTGTTTGTAGGCATGTGTACATGTACATGTGTGTATGTGTCTAATATATGTATGATTTTATATAAAATGGAGCATTTTTATATAAAAATGCAATGGGAAATCCTTCCTTAATTAAAACCTGATTCCACTCTCTGGATATTCTTGTCCATGATTCTCCATCATTCCTGGATCTAAGTTCTTCTGTGTCCATCATTATCATTATTCTTCCTTGTCTGGCATTCTCCTTGGTTACATCTGAAGTGAATGGTGGGGCGCATGACCTCTCTGGGCACAGAATAGCTTGAACACCCTGCTTTCTGCTGGAGAGAACTTGGGAACCAGCAGGTTGTTTTAGTCTGATCTTGTGGGTTTTTTGTTTTTGGCCACACAATTCAACAAAAACTTAGTAGGTTTCTATTCATTCATTTATTCATTCAAAATATAATGAACATCCATAAACCTAACATCCAACCCCTAGATTTAAAACATTAAGTTCCACCAATGTGTTCTTTCATACATACTCCTGCCTTACTCAGAGGCAGATAACCACTATCCCAAATTCTGTGTTTTTCACTTTCTTGCCTAAACACACCATACATGCACACATATACATGGTTGAACGATGATTTTTTTTAATAAAATTATTTTTCATTTTACAAAAAGTCTTTATGCTGAATGTCACCTTCTGGGGCCCACTTCTCATCCTCAAGCACAATCTAACCATGTGGCTTCAGGTATCCATAGTTATTTATTTCCTACACTATGTAACATTTCGTAGTGTAAATATAACAATTTTCCCTCTTTTCCAGTCTATTGTAGGTTCCAATTTTCTGCTATTATTAACAATATTGCTGTGCACATTTCTGTATATATTTCCTGGTACAAATGTGCAAGAGTTTCTCTCATATATGTACCTGGGAACAGAATTGCTGGGTCTTAGGCTATGTTCAACTTTACAGGGCAAAAAAACAAACTGTCTTCCAGTTTACACTCCTACCAGCCATGCTTAAGATATTCTTCCAGCCCTCATCATCATCCTCATCAAAACTATAAAATAGTTTTATAAGAATTCTTAAAATTTGCCAAACAAATATAAAATGGTATTTAATTTTGGTGACATTTTATTATTTATTTACTATTTGGTAACTTATTATCTACTTTCTTCTATTAGAATATAATCTTCATAAAGCCTGACCCCCCCCCAAAGAAAAAAAAACTTTGTAGATTTCTGATCTATTTGCTTTTAGTCAATTTCAAGTGTCAGGAAGCAAAAGCAAGATTTGTACTTAGACATAATTCTGAAAATCAATGGATTTATTTTCTTCTAGCCTCCCTGCCCCTCTCTTTTAGTATAATGATGAATACCTTTAGGCTATTTGAAACTAGAGGTGGAAAGATCACACTCTATCTGATCTCTTTTGTAGGGCTGAATCTCTTTGTTCTCTGAGAAGTTTTCTTGAGACTTTCATGCTCAAAGTGTTTTTCAAACTTATCTCTTACTGTCTGAAGTCTAGGAATGATTCACCTTTTCCTAGTTTTGGAACCTCCAAATGTATCGTTTCTCTATTCCCTCTTATTTCTGCTTATAAACCAGTCAATTCTTCCTTGAGTTGATCTATTTTAATACTTAGCCAAAGGCAGTCAATAATGGCCAATATAAAGTCATTATCTCCCATCACTTCTTCTAAAGCAGTGGTTCTCAACTTGTGGTAATTTACCCCCTCAGGGGGAAGTGTTACAATGTTTCAAAACATTTTTGATTGGAATGACTAGGAAGATGCAATAGCATCTAGGGAGTAGAGATCAGGGATGCTGCTAAGTACCCTACAATTCACAGGACAGCTTCCCACAAGAAACAATTACCTGGTCTAAAATGTCAGTTGCACTTCTGTTGAGAAATCCTAATCTAGAGATACAGGCTAAGGAAATACGTTGCCCATCTTCTGACTTATAGTAGGCGATAGTATTATGAGATGTTTTGCCATTGCACAACATGAGTCTCCATCTTTCCAAATTTTCCAACTATGTTTTTGCTGCCTAGTGCTAAGCTAAATCTTAGCACTAAGTCATAAATCTTAGGGCTTTTGTTACATTAATACCTCACTTTGAGGTAACAATTTCTATGTCCAGGTTGGTCTAAGGGATGCAAGAAAAATTATAAAATTTCAGTGACTTACCACAATAACAAAGGGTATAATGGGTCTGCTTGTGTATAATTAGCTTTCTTCCAAGGCATAGCTAAAAGACTGATGCTTCTTATCTTTCCCAGTATTTCAGGGTCTTCCACTAGGAAGAGGGAAAAGTGAAGAAGAACATAGGAAGATTTTTAGACCTAAAATGGCATATATGATTTCCATTTACTTTCTTTGACCGGCCATGCGATCTATCCTAGTTTTGTTTCTGATGTTCATAGAAATGTCTCTTGTTTTAAGCTCTCTGACTTCTTAAAAAGAAAATTACAGTAGATTTTCCTTATTTCAAAAGTACCAGGCTTTCAGGAAAAAATGTCCAATAATCAAAAAAGAAACTAAAATTACCTACACTTGAATGATTATTGCTAAACTTTGCATGTAACTATTCCTATATTTCCATTTTTATAACTCTTCAGCGTATTCTTTTCTTCAGATATGTTAACACCTTCATTCACTAGCCTGTGAATTAGGTGACTCTGTTTACCTCTCCTCTGACTTATTTGTAGGTTTTAAAGGTGAGTATTTAGAGGATTTACTTATTCTCATAATTGCTGAGTATTGCTAGTCATCAATTGTCTCTCTATGTAGTCTTTATCTCAGCAAAATTATATATTTTTCTTATTGACTTGAGTGAGGAGGGTGCAAGGATTTATGCATCCCCAGGTCTAGAAAGAAGCCAGACTAAAGCTGTCATGAAAGGACTTTGCCCAATTCACCAGACAATGCAACTCACATCTGTGGATGGTGACAGTAGAAACCTACCAGTAGAGGTTTCTAATGGTAGGGTCTGCAAAAATCCTACAAAACACCGCGTGAGAGAAAGAACAACTGTTGGACATTTGCCACCCAGAAGGCATCAGATGGGGAAGGGAGGCAGCAACAGCACCAACAGCTTAAACAGCCACATCCTCCTTCTCACTTATTCAGTAGGTTTGGTTTGAGCGCCACATGTGCCAGGCACCATTCTAAATTCCGGGGGGTACATGAGTGAGCAAAACAAACATAGTTGCTCTCTTGGAGCTTATGTGGTAATGAAAGAAAAGCAGACAATAAACATAACAAGTAAATTAAATAAGATGTTAAAAGACGGATTTAAAAATCAACAATGATCTTAACTGGAACATATAGTGAGTTTTCACTGGATGAAAACATGGAAGCAGAGAATATTCTTTCCAGAAAAGTGGCTCTGAAAAGAAGGGAGATACAAGCCATGAGGTTAATGACAGGTCTTTACCTTTCTTGAAAGTGAGAGATACTGTTCTGTGTTTATATGCTAAGGGGAAAGAGTTTGAATATACAAAACAGAATAGGTCAATTAGTAGAGTCAGTGTCCAGAAGAAGTGAGAGGGATTAGAATTCTTATTAGAAGGTTGAATTGTCCCTCACCAGGGGTTTAATATGAAAGGAGGATTTTTATACTAGTCACTTTCCAGATCTCTCCCTCTCTCTCTCTCTCTCTCTCTCTCTCTCTCACACACACACACACACACACACACACAGAGTCACTTGGACCTTCTGTCTACACAGACTATGATATTATGTTGCCACATCTGCTAATAACATCTGAAGGACTATTGACCTTTTTGGACTCATTCTTCATCTAACAATGCAATAGAATAAAACCTTGTAACAGACAAAGCTTCCAGCTTTGTACTCCCTTTGATTACTGTGATTTGTAGAAAGACATGTAATTCAGAGAGTCTCAAAAAGAGTCTCTAGATAGATAGGTAGATAGGTATATGATAGATAGATAGATAGATAGATAGATAGGTGATAGTTGATAGATAGATGATAGATTAGATAGATTAGGTAGATAGATGATAGATAAGATAGATAGGTAGATAGATAGATAGATGATAGACAGATAGATCTGCAAGCATATTCTCTTGCATGACATCACAGGAAAAATATTTTCTGAATTAAATGTGAGGATTTCAGGATGATTTCATTTCCTAAGTGATTCTCAGAAGTTTAGAAGTCCAGTTCCCTCTTGTCTTTTTGAATCTTACTGTGACTGACTGAAAAATGACAGTAAGTAACAATAAGAATTTAAATATTCTATCGAAATATCTTTTTGAATCTTGAGCATATGGTATATCTGATCCTGTTTTTAAAAATGTAGACCACTCACTGCTAAGCCTCTGTAGATGTTCACGCTGCCTCATTTTCTTTTCTTTGCAAATGGCACTCATAATGTGTAAGGAAAATAGCAAAGGTTATCCTGCTCTGCAAATAAGGTAACTCATCTAATTCTAATAACTATGGTCTAATCTTGGCTCTTCCAATAATACTAAAATAATTGAAAACCACACCATGAACAAGTCTAAAACACCAATGTGACACAAAACTAATTAATCACTATCAATTTAATATGTGCCCTATCCGTTCAACCAGCTCAGCTCCTCTTGACTTTACAGATGATATTCACTCAGTTCACTGTGCACATCAATCCCCCAGAAAATGGAGTTCTGTCTCTCCTCCACTTACAAAAGTAGTTTAATACCGTGAACTCTTTCTATCGTAATTCTACAGGTCAATTCTATCATTTTTCAGAGACTACCTCTTCCTCAAAGGAGTACATGAAATGGAGCTGTGAATTTGCATTGCAGCGTCTTGAAAGTATTTCTGGGCTACGTTTCCTTTCTAAAATTGTTCATCTTCTTTCAAGATCACAGTGGAGACCTCTCCACTGACATTTCTATTTCTCCAGAAACACCACAAAGGTCAATGATAATATTTTCCCTTTATTTGTGTGTTGTAGGTGGAATTATGTACAAAACGTAGCTAACCTATTTGTAATAAAGAACATGTCCATCATCCTCGAGGCTAATCCTCAATTTTATTCAATACACAGTCAAGCACATTAATTATCTTTTATTTATATCTTGAACTTAAACACTATAGACTCATTTTAGCTTTGAAGTAAATAAAGCCCACTGGATGGTCTTAGGCAAGCTGCTTAAATGTTCAAAGCAGCTATTTCTTCATCTGTTATAAGTGGGAAACAATATCATTTATCCCATGTTGCACAGTGCCTGAAGTGTTGGATAAACGTTATCTCTTACTCTTACTATTATTACTCAGTCGCTGTCTGGCCTGAAATATGTTACCAAGCATAGAGGATCTGCTCTGTGGGAGGAAACAATAAGGAGAATCTAGACCAGATGCTCCAGGGTCACTGTCTCTGCAGTAATGGGATACGGGCTGTGTAAGAGGCTGACGATGGTAGGAGAGTAAGAATTTTAAAGTACAAGGACAAAGCTCCTTATTAAGGGATCACCTAGGTCATGAAATATCCTAAGTCTTGTCAGCATAGCAAGCACAGGTTTGGGGGTCATTCCCTCTTTAGACATGCGCCCTACCTTTGGGAAAGAATGGACCCTTCATGACATTTGCACATTTTTATAATATCGAGCTTATTTTCCCAGCCAGATCTTTCCTCATAAAGATTTGGAAATGTACATCTGCCTTGAAAGTAGCATTTCTAGGGATTCCTCCCTTAAGAGGTCTGGAACTCTGCCAACTTCCCTTGGAGTCAGTGTATGTTAGTTGGGCAAGTTTCCATTGAAATTTTATCTTAGGCAGGATAGCAAGTTTTCTTTTTCTCCCACAGTGTTTAAAATATATAGTTATTAAGAATACAAGGTTAAAACATGAGGCCATTCCTATATCATTGTTTTCAAAGACGTGCTGAAGATAGTGCTATGTCATTCTGGATAGGCCAGAGCAATCACTATTTTTCAGCCATCATGACCAAAGCTAGTGGGAAGATTGTGGTCAACTAGGTTAATCTTCAAAAATGCTCACCCTGTGGGTGAATTTATTTCCCAGCCTCCTTAATTCTGCGCTTGGCTGTGGGGCTTACTTTGGCCAGTGTGACGTTGGGATGCATAATGGGAGCAGAGGCTTGAAGAGGGCTTTTGTGGGTGGCTTGCTCTGTCACCTCCAGGCTTTGCCCTTGAAGAACATGCCTGGGATTGCCTGATGGTCCCGGCAGGAGGATGAGAGACTGCTGGAGCACAGCAAATTTCCTCGGATAGCCCAGACCAGTCAGCTGTCCACAGACGCTGAAGAATAAGTGATTATTGTCTTAATCCACTGACCTTTTGTAGTTTGTTACGCAGCATTTTTTGGCATACAACGGTAGTTGACTGAATAGTCACAGCATGTCACATTGCACCATGTAGCACAACTTATGTTGGTTTCTATTCTTAATTTATGGAATATTTAATTAGGCTCAACCCAGACACCAAAGAAACATCGTAGGAAACTGTGACATCATAGGAAAAATAGTACATAAAAGAGGGACGTAGGAAAACCAGCTAGATGACTCCTACTGTCTTTAATTAATTTCTTGTTTAAGACACAGTTAGAAAATGAATAAATAAATCATACCACTGTGCTTGTGCTCAGCACATTCTTTGAGAGACACTGTCAGTACCCTATCCTAGTCCCCAACCACAGCTCCTTCTTCCAGGTTAATTTCAGTGGTTGTTTAAGGATATCCTTGAGACCTAGTTATGGCCAATAGAGATGTAAAGGCAGAAATATCTGGATGGGGGGTTTCTAAGATACATTTTTTTTTAAATAACAACACTCAGGTGGCATGCCCTTCAACCACTCCCTTCCTGCATAGAACATAAATATCATCATGATGAACAGAAGTGCAGCAGCCATTTTTGTGCATAAGTTGACATATGAGGAAAAGGCCAAGAGATGTATAGAGAGAGTGTGCCTACCATCACTGAGCTTCTGAACCAATGCCAGCAGCACCCTGTTTTCCAGGCTCCTAGTTATATGTGGAAAATAGCCTCTTCCTTAAGTCAGTCCTCTGTTCCTTGCAATATTTGTAAGCCTCTCTCTGTTGCACTTTATATAAGCAAAAAGAAAAAGTCAAGGTATACTATGGCCTAGAGTCCCCATGCTAAGCTTATTAGTCTAGTTATTCTCAGTAAGCAAAATCATCATTATATAGTATCTATCACTATCAAATCCCTCAACACCTTTATTATCTGAAAATAAAGGCATTAATCCTTGAATTAAATTGATTAATTTCTAAGTTTTACTGTATTCAAAGAAACAAAAGATGCTTTAAGATTAGGATCTATACCCTTGGTGAATGAACAAAAGAAAATTTTCTAAAGTGATTAAAGACGAAATGCTTTTGCAAAGGTTATCCATATATCAAAAGCTCAAAACATCAATATCAAATGGTTAGTAAAATATAAGCGTACTGTAAGATACAATTAACTTGTCTTCAGAGTATTATAGGTTCTCCTGTAAGCCTAATTTGCACTCTTTCCATGGCTTTCTTGTATTCACAGTAGAGATTAGGAAATCGTTAGCTTAGTCATTAATTGGTAAAGATTTCTTTCCACCAGTGAATTTTCATTGAATATTAACACATGATTAAGCCCACCTCACATATCAAGAGAAATGATGTGAAACCATGTGAAGCCCTGGAAATATTCTGTGACTATTGAAACCTACTAAATAATTCTAGATCATGGATCCAATGTCTTTTTTCAAATATTAAAATTATGTCCTTCCATTTCATGATAGAAACATGAGTAATGCAATTATAGGGTTTATAAACCTCACTCCAAGAATAGGTCAGTAGAAATCAATTTGATCCTTAATTTCTTTTCTCAAAGTCACTGAAATAGCTCAGAATTTAAGTTACATATGTCATGTATATTTGATTGACACCATAAGGTTTTCATCTAAATTTGAAACCTAACTCTGGATATATTTGACAATTTTTATTGCATTTAGTCATGAGACTTGAGTTCTGATAAACTAGAATGTGTGATGTGGCTGGATCATACCAAACAGGTTACTTCTGAAACTAGTTTGAATCAATAATTCCAAAGAAAAGGGATGGGGGGGGCAGTAAAGCCTATTTTGCTTTAGTTCTATTGTGAAATAAAATCAAAACCATCAAAATGAAAACTCTCGTCATCACAAACATAATTTGCAATCTATACTAGATATAGAGGGGGAATAGATAGCAGCTAAAATAGACAGATAAGGCCAAAGGAAGGAGCTAAACGCAAAAGGAAACTAGTGACAGAAACAGAATGTAGGCCAGCAGGCAGCCCAGCCAGCACAGTGAAAATGTGAATAAGCACATTCGGGAACCAGCCTCCAATCATGGATGCCTGCTGAACAGAAGGCTTTCTCTTCATTAATCTGCTAGAAAAAGGAAGGTTTACTTGTCCCACGTCAGAGAGATATGAGATGAGTACCTCGTCAGAGAAGTCTTTTTTTTTTCCCTTTAAAGAGAACAGCAGGGCTTGATAGTGGAGAGGAAGGAGGTGGAAAGGGAGGCAGGCATTCCTTCTGGCTTGATCAGCTTCCCCAGTGGCAGTCAGGTAACAACTGGGAAGATGAAATGCAAAAATTTATTTTGTCTGGAATCCCCGAATGATGAAACACTGAGACAGGGAAAGAGGATGGTGATATTAATAACAGAGACTATCCCAGGCCTTTTGCATTGCCTGTGGAAAGCTGTTAGTACTGTGTTACTCCTGGTCACCAAATCTAAAAGATGGTCCCTCTGTGCTGTCCCTTTCTGTGGATTCATGCTCTTAAGGATATGTGCTCCAAAGATGCCCTCCCTCCCTCTCCCCAGTCACAGCTGCTGGATACCGAAGCTCTGTAAAAATCAGAGCATTAAAATGCCATTGCAGGATTAGTTCTCAGGGGGAGAGTGTTCAGAAGAAGAGGGAAGGGGAATCAGGGTATAGCTCTCCTTTTCTTTCTACCTTCATGCAACAACCT
Organism: Orcinus orca; assembly: GCF_937001465.1. NCBI lineage: Eukaryota > Metazoa > Chordata > Mammalia > Artiodactyla > Delphinidae > Orcinus > Orcinus orca. The sequence goes on from NC_064559.1 coordinate 128,438,649, forward strand.
AAGCTCTTTGAATGAAGAAGAGAAAAACCACGGGCTCAAGAAGTACATAGTCGGCAGACCAGTGTCTCCACATGGAGATATATTTTTGTTATTTCTGTTTGAAAGGAAAATTTGAGCTTTGAATAGCCAGGAGAGGCCTGATGATGTGGCCACCAAATATCTTTATTCAGTTTCATCTTTCTCCCCATCATTAGCCCCCCAGCATTCTAGCAGACCAAACCCTTTGCTTTTCTCTGAAATCCACTCCACTGGTCTCTAAGAAAACCTGCCTCTCACCCTCTATCTTGCCACACCACACTTCTAGTCCTCTGACAAGACTGCAGAAAACTCCCCCACCCAGGCAGACTTCAGTGCTCTCTTCTCTCTGCTTCTTTAGTATCTTGAGAAGGCTTTAATTCAAGCAATTTCACAGGTCGTCTTCCTAGTCTATTTTTCAAAAGACCGTAAGCAACTTGAAGACAAAATCTCTATCTTGTTCATAATAATAGGTACTCCAAAACATCCACTTTTTAGTAAACTAAGAGTTACTTTTTCCTCTTTTTTATGTTATTCTTGATATCGGCTCTCTTCTTAGCTAAAGAAAAAAAAAATGCTTGTTGATTAAATCCAACTGATAGAACCCATTCTTCACCCCTGACTTTAACTTGCTAAGTTCTCCACCTATGTTGAGAATGTAGAAATAGATTTTGATAATAGTTCAGGATAATTTTCCAGATGATGGGTTTTTGGGGACAGACTCTGACTTATCATTTGGTCTCTTTGTATTTAAATCATATTTTTCCTCAGTAAAAGAGCTGCAGGCTGGGCTCAGGAATGTAACAAAAATCCAGTTCCTACAGAAGAAGAAAGCTGACAAGTGAAGCCACAGAACAGTGTCCAGGCACCACAGGGGTGGCCCTGTTATTTCTTGGAGGTGTTGATGATGTCATTGGCTGTTCTGCAATGTCCAGTCCAGAGCAGTGGATGTGACCACCCAGAGAGGACAGTCCAAGTGTATGCTGGCTTCAGTTTAGGGTCATTCAAATCAGCCAGTTCTCAGTCCCCTAAACACTGACCCCCTAGGGAAAGCGATGCAGCTTGGTAGTCGTCAGATAATCATTTCTGTGACCAGGAAGACTGGTAGGGGTCAGTTTGATTCTCATTCCACTCTTTCCTTTCTGTGGAAAACAAAGGGGAAGCAGTTTTAATCATGCCTCCATTTACATTATACAAGAGCCTCACGGGGGTGCAATTTTCTCTCTCTTTCTTTTCCTCTCTTTCATTGAGCATCAACTCTATTTTTTCATCTGGATCAAGAATTAGCCCTGGAGGATAAGGATTTTCATTTGAATCAAATACATTAAATCGAGATGACTAATATTAAGCCAATGCTTGGAGAAACCAGGGTCAGGAACATCTGGTGTTAGGCTCCTCCCCATGTTTAATATGAATGAGTAGGACACAAGCCTCATTGGTATAGCTGGGACCAGGGCTACCGTTCCATGGAATCAGTATGGATTTTCCATAGGAAGAAATCAGTGAGATGAAGTGGTCCCTGCTAGGGACATGTGGCAGTAGCCCCAGAATTCCAGTCTCCAAACAGAAACTAAGGAAGATGACTCTGCAGCAGGGCACATCCCAGCTCATCCAGCTCCGGTAGAAGTGTCAGAAAAGCAGCAGTGCCTCTTCCTAACGGCATGGCTAACAGACACTTTTTTTTAACAGAAATATGTGCCTACTAACGCTCTGTAGCTCTCCTTCTTCCAACCCCAACATAAAAATAATGACACAGAGTTTTTTAAATGAAGTATTAACCTAATAAATAAATATTGGCCTGACCATGACTAACTGAAATGGAGTTGAAGTGGGGTTGGGGGGGAGGTCTCAATAAATAGCAAGGTTGGTGTCCCCAAACCCATTACCCAAGTTACTTGGTAGTTCACACCTTAAAAAAAATCCACCTTCTGATTTCACAGATTCCTTTCCTCCTGCATGTCAGAACAGAGCAGAGTTTATGTCGAACAGATGGTTTCCATGTACACACCCCATACTCACTGCCGTGCCAACCTTATGCTTCCTTCACTTTCTTCATGAAAACAGGCATGCTGAAAATATGTTTGCGGGTGGCACAGAAATGCTGTGCACATTTTAGCCGTCATGTCAAAGCAGGAAAAATTCAGAGCCATAACAAGTAAAAACAAAAACCACTGAAAAGTATTTTCCCCCACCAGGCAATAGTCATTTCCATGCTGGAACATGGCAAGTCATCAATGCATTGTGTTGAGCGCCATTCAAAGAAAAGAAGGGTTGGTATGATGGGCATCAAGACAGCAAAAACTTGGAATAGGATCAGGCATCTCTTGCTGTAACAAAGGATTTCAGTTCTTGTCAATTTCAGAAAGCAGGTCTCTGCTTCCATGGTGAGGGAAGCAGCAAAGGAAGAAGAAAACGAGTTGGCTTATTAAATATCACCTAGTTTTGCACTTAGTTGTCTGCACAGAAAATTGTAAGTTGCCTCTTTTTTGCTCTAATGTTTTATATCATGTAAAGTACACCTATTGGAGACCCATGAATTAAGTAAATGTTATAAATAACAAAGCAAATATTAAAATATTACAAATAATAATAGCCTCTGAGCCCTCAAGCTATTATTTAGCTTGCCAAACTGTTGCAGGAAGGGGAACCCCTTCCAGGGCCCGAGAGTGGGCTCTTGTCTAACACTCGGACATGAATTGTCCGAGGAGACACACGTGCTGACAAAGCAAGAGACTTTATTGGGAAGGGGCGGCTGGGTGGAGAGCAGGAGGGTAAGGGAACCCAGGAGGACTGCTCTGCCACTGACTCACAGTTTCAGGTTTTATGGTAATGGGGTTAGTTTCTTGGCTGTCTCCGGCCACACTCTGACTCAGGGTCCTTCCTGGTGGCACACGTATTGCTCAGCCAAGATGGATTCCAGCGAGGAGGATGCTGGGAGGTTGGTAGGACATATGGACTGGCGTCTCCTTTTGACCTTTCCCAAATTCTTCCAGCTGGTGGTGGCTTGTTAGTTCCGTGGTCCTTACCAGGACCTCCTGTCATAAAACAGCTCATGCGAATGGTTACCTGGCCATGGTGGGCAGTTTTGGTCAATGGTTCCCCTAACAAAACCACATCATCTATGAGTCCATTTGTAGACTGCCTCCTGTATTCTGGATTATTCTGAAGCTAACAATGAGGATCTTAAAAAAAAAAAAATCAGGCATCTCTTTTCTCTTACACAGTAAATATTCACTCAGACGAAGTGTTGTCCTAGATATTGTATCAGCAAAGTATACAAGGCAAGTTCCTTCTTATAAGTCATTTAATCCCACGGGTCATTAACCTATCATATTTAGAGTCAGAAGAAATCTTAGAGATCAACTTATTTACTTCTAAAATATGGAAATTGATTCCACCGAATTATAAGCAACAGGCTAGCCACCTATACCATAAAGTATAACACTTTCAGAGACAGCCAACTCCCTACCACCTTTTATTCTTGACAAGTACAACTTTTGTTTCATTAGTTCAAGAAATATCCACTCATCACCTTCTGGGACCCAAAGGATCCTTTTTTTTTTTTTTTTTTAACATCATTATTGAAGTATAATTCCTTTATAATGGTGTGTTAATTTCTGCTTTATAACAAAATGAATCAGTTATACATACACATATGTTCCCATATCTCTTCCCTCTGGCATCTCCCTCCCTCCCACCCTCCCTATCCCACCCCTCCAGGTGGTCACAAAGCACCGAGCTGATCTCCCTGTGCTATGCGGCTGCTTCCCACTAGCTAGCTATTTTACGTTTGGTAATGTATATATGTCCATGCCACTCTCTCGCTTTGTCACAGCTTATCCTTCCCCCTCCCCATATCCTCAAGCCCATTCTCTAGTAGGTCTGTGTCTTTATTCCTGTCTTACCCCTAGGTTCTTCATGACATTTTTGTTTTCTTAAATTCCATATATATGTGTTAGCATACGGTATTTGTCTTTCTCTTTCTGACGTACTTCACTCTGTATGACAGACTCTACGTCCATCCACCTCATTACAAATAACTCAATTTCGTTTCTTTTTATGGCTGAGTAATATTCCATTGTATATATGTGCCACAGCTTCTTTATCCATTCATCCGATGATGGACACTTGGGTTGTTTCCATCTCCGGGCTATTGTAAATAGAGCTGCAATGAACAATTTGGTACATGATTTTTTTTGAATTATGGTTTTCTCAGGGTATATGCCCAGTAGTGGGATTGCTGGGTCATATGGGAGTTCTATTTGTAGTTTTTTTAAAGAACCTCCATACTGTTCTCCATAGTGGCTGAACCAATTCACATTCCCACCAGCAGTGCAAGAGTGTTCCCTTTTCTCCACACCCTCTCCAGCATTTATTGTTTCTAGATTTTTTGATGATGGCCATTCTGACTGGTGTGAGATGATATCTCATTGTAGTTTTGATTTGCATTTCTCTAATGATTAATGATGTTGAGCATTCTTTCTTGTTTGTTGGCAGTCTGTATATCTTCTTTGGAGAAATGTCTATTTAGGTCTTCTGCCCATTTTTGGATTGGGTTGTGTGTTTTTTTGTTATTGAGCTGCATGAGCTACTTATAAATTTTGGAGATTAATCCTTTGTTAGTTGCTTCATTTGCAAATATTTTCTCCCATTCTGAGGGTTGTCTTTTGGTCTTGTTTATGCTTTCCTTTGCTGTGCAAAAGCTTTGAAGTTTCATTAGGTCCCATTTGTTTATTTTTGTTTTTATTTCCATTTCTGTAGGAGGTGGGTCAAAAAGGACCTTGCTGTGATTTATGTCATAGAGTGTTCTGCCTATGTTTTCCTCTAAGAGTTTGATAGTTTCTGGCCTTACATTTAGGTCTCTAATCCATTTTGAGCTTATTTTTGTGTATGGTGTTAGGGAGTGATCTAATCTCATACTTTTACATGTACCTCTCCAGTTTTCCCAGCACCACTTATTGAAGAGGCTGTCCTTTCTCCACTGTACATTCCTGCCTCCTTTATCAAAGATAAGGTGACCGTATGTGTGTGGGTTTATCTCTGGGCTTTCTATCCTGTTCCATTGATCTATCTTTCTGTATTTGTGCCAGTACCATCCTGTCTTGATTACTGTAGCTTTGTAGTATAGTCTGAAGTCAGGGAACCTGATTCCTCCAGCTCTGCTTTTCGTTCTCAAGATTGCTTTGGCTATTTGGGGTCTTTTGTGTTTCCATATAAATTGTGAAATTTTTTGTTCTAGTTCTGTGAAAAATGTCAGTGGTAGTTTTATAGGGGTTGCACTGAATCTGTAGATTGCTTTGGGTAGTAGAGTCATTTTCACAATGTTGCTTCTTCCAATCCAAGAACGTGGTATATCTCTCCATCTATTTGTATCATCTTTAATTTCTTTCATCAGTGTCTTATAATTTTCTGCATACAGGTCTTTTGTCTCCTTAGGTAGGTTTATACCTAGATATTTTATTCTTTTTGTTGCAATGGTAAATGGGAGTGTTTTCTTGATTTCACTTTCAGATTTTTCATCATTAGTATATAGGAATGCCAGAGATTTCTGTGCATTAATTTTGTATCCTGCAAGTTTACCAAATTCCTTGATTAGCTCTAGTAGTTTTCTGGTAGCATCTTTAGGATTCTCTATGTATAGTATCATGTCATCTGCAAACAGTGAGAGCTTTACTGCTTCTTTTCCAATTTGGATTCCTTTTCTTCTCTGATTGCTGTGGCTAAAACTTCCAAAACTATGTTGAATAAGAGTGGTGAGAGTGGGCAACCTTGTCTTGTTCCTGATCTTAGTGGAAATGCTTTCAGTTTTTCACCATTGAGGATGATGTTGGCTGTGGGTTTGTCATATATGGTCTTTATTACATTGAGGGAAGTTCCCTCTATGCCTACTTTCTGCAGGGTTTTTATCATAAATCGGTGTTGAATTTTTTCAAAAGCTTTCTCTGCATCTATTGAGATGATCATATGGTTTTCCTCCTTCAATTTTTTAATATGGTGTATCACGTTGATTGATTTGTGTATATTGAAGAACCCTTGCATTCTTGGAATAAACCTCACTTGATCATGGCGTATGATCCTTTTAATGTGCTGTTGGATTCTGTTTGCTAGTATTCAAAGGATCCTTTTTGAGCACTAAAAATATAAAGAGGATTAATGAAGTAGTCTGTGCCCTCAAAGTAGCTCATTAGTTAGGGAGCATTCTTTACTTTTCCTTATGACCTTTGCCTAAACTTATAATTACATATGTATTAGTATAATTATCTGTTGAATTACTCTCTCCTCTGTTAAAATGTAAGCTTCATGAGAGAAGGAGCTAAATCTGTTCAGCAATTATCTCTAGAGCCCAAACAATGTCTCAAACACATAATAAATGTGTTGAATGAATGTGAATGATTGATTACCTTTAGAAGATCACTTTAGCCAAGTGAAACACAAGTGGGATAAAGATGTTCCAAGTGGACAAGCAGCATCTGAAGTGGCAGGAGATGAAAGAGGGGCACGTTAAGGAGCCACTAGTATTTCAGCTTAGAAGGAACTTGGAGATGAAATTTGAGAAGGCCAAGACATAAGGCTGAACAGGAGAGTCTGGATTATGAAGAGCCTTTATATTGTGCTAAGGAATTTAGATTCCCCTATTATTATGATGGGGACCAATCTATCAACAGATTTCAAGCAAGAAAATAACATCATCAACTCACAGTTTTGAGGGATTGGGCTGGCAAGACTGTGGAGTGTGGGTGGGAGGAGAATGAAATAGAAGCGAGTATGGTGCGCAAAGGTGATGGATGTGAGGGTAGAGAGGAGAGCGTTTTTCAACAAGTAAGAATTATTATATGTGGGAGATGCAAAGATTCATCATTGCCTCCCAGATTTCTGGCTGGGGTGATATAACGTGTACTGTAGGAAGTTATTCTGTTTCTTGGAGAGGAGGTCATATTGAAGTTCCCTTTGAACATCTAGGTGGATGGCAATTATATAATTCTGGGTTAATAAAGAGATTTGGGAATGATTAATATTATCTATTAATATAGATAATAATTAAAACCTGAGCAGGAATGATTTCCCAAAAAAGCACATGTAGAATGAGAAGCTAAGAGTGCCAAAGAAAGAAGAAGACATTTGCTAAGAAGCTCAAGAGCAATCAGAGAGTTAGGGAAAAAAACAACAACAGAGTAACATCATAGAAATCATGAAAGGAAAGAATTCCCAAAGACAGAGAGTGCAAGAACAAACAGTTAACTGTGTCAATGTGGCAGAGAGGAAAGGTAAGATCAGGGCTGAAAAAATTCATTATTATATTTAGAATGTAGGTCATAGGTGATTTGGATGAGAGCCATCGAGAAGAGTGAGAAAAGTGGAATCTAGAAAGCTGTCTTTTATTGCAGGGCCAGCTCTATAGAGTGTAATGTTGCCTATTTATTATTCTGAATCAAGTTTTCCCTTCACATAGATGGTTAAGTGTCTGGGGAGGAAGGAGTACAAATGTTATGAGTTTCAATGAAGAACTATAGTAAATAAATATTTTATTTTGTTTCAACAAATATTTATCAAGCATCTGCTAAATGTCAGCTCTGTGCTAGGCGTTACAGACACAAAGATGAATAAGCCATGATCCCTGCCCCCAAGGGGTTCAAAATATATTTAAGGAGACACAAATACACACTTCAATATGGTAAGTGCTATAGTAAAGGTATATAGAGATGCTATGGTAACACAAAAGATGAAATCATTGGTTTTGCCCCGGCTAGTCGGGAATGGAGGTTGCAGAGAAGAAAGGGCACTTTTAATAGGACTTTGAAGAATTGATAAGATGATATGGGCATACCTCTGTTTAGTGCAGGGTATATGTTTCTGAAAATGAATGAACTAATAAATGATTAAGTAATATGAGCAGTCTTTGTGGCATGGTCCCCATGGAACTGCATATCAAGCATCATACACTAAACCAGCTGTGGAATTCTCTTTAAATTCCCTCAAGCATGACAAGTTGCAAGCCATAATTTCATTCACATGCAGTTCATACAATAGCAGATCAATCTTACCAAGCTGTAGGGATCTATAGGATATAAATAAGGTAAAAGTACTTCTTCCAACCTCTAACTGCGGATCTGAGCTTTCTAATTCGTTGACTATTATCCTGAATGTACCATAAAAGATATAAAACTTCATGGTGTAGTTTCTTGGCAATTTTTTTGTACCTCCAATAACATCACTTCTATTCATCTTGTCAGCTGTGAAGGGTCAAAGCTGTTTACCAAAAGATAAAATAATGGAAGAAAGAGAGGCCAAGGAAGAGTAAATGCGGAATTAAAAAAGAAGTGTGGCACCATTAAAACTGAAGCATCCTGTGAAAGGCTCCTTCCTGCTCACCTGCTGAGAGGGTGGACTGATAGTCAGTCTACTGAACTGGCTCATCCATCACACACATTAACATATTAGATAGATGGATAGGTAGATGATAGACAATGTAGAGGTGTGAATATATAATATATTTTTGAGATAAAGAGCACTGTAATGAATGTGTGTTATATAGGGCAACACTAAGTGTGAAATGCAAAAAATAGAAAAGTCCCAGTGTATATTATCATATGGATTCATGAAAGTACATGTGTAAGAAGTTTGTTGTGACTAAAGTGGAGTGTGCATGACACAGAGGAGTAAGAGATAAAATTGGAAAGGTTAAGCTCTGTGTAATTTGTGAATACCACTGTATGTTATACTAAAAAGTATGCACTATATTATACAGCAAGAAGCAGCCTCAAATTCTAAAAAGAAAAGTAGCACAATCACTGACACTGATGGAAATATGGAGAAAGTGCCAGAGGCTGGCCAAGCCGAAGGCAGGGAGACCAGTGGGGAGGCTGAGAGACCCAGAACAGCAGGATTGAAAGAAGCTGGGGGTGTACCACTGGATGCCCAGGGGACAAGAGAGTTCCTCTACACAAGGTCATCAAAAGTCAAAGATTCCCAGCAGTGGTGCTGAGGAGCAGTCCAGTGCAGGTTTGAATGGGCAGTGGCAGAAAGAGAAAGTGGTTTTAGGAGTTATCTTCCAGGTCCTCTTTGTTTCTATTAAGCAAGCACCACCAAGTTTAAGAAACGAATTATTACTAAATGGTTCACGCCCTCTAAGTTTCCTTCCTCTTCTCCTTTCCCTCTCTCCACCAGATATAACCACCTTCCTGAATTTGGTGTTTATTATAAACATTAATTAATTTTCCTTCTACTATATACGTTAACTGTTCAAAAATATATACTAAATATTTTGCAAATTTTAGTACTTTATATCAATGGTGTCATGCTCTATATATTTGTAACCTACCTATTTTTATGAGGAAATCATAATCATGGATTCTATAACTGTAATTTGTTTGTTTTCACTAGTATAGAGTATTCCATTATGTGAACATAGCATATTGTACCTATTCTCTTGTTTATGGACATTTAAGTTGTTTCTATTTTCTTACTATATGAATAATGCTGCTCCGAACATTCTTGTACTTATTTTCTTTTTTATGTTTAAGAATTTCTTTAGAATATAAACCTAAGAGTGAAATTGCTGGCTTTGTTTTTTTCCACCTATAGAAAAAAACAGAATGTGATTAATCACATCCTCAGTTAATGATACACACTCATCATTATTATTAGTCCATGTGTGGCTGCTTTTATTTGTTTACTTTAAGCTAGTTCTTTACAATACATAAACAATACAATACAATATATAAAAAATATGGTCCCCTTATCTCATACCTTACCTCTTCTTAGTCCTAAGTAATCAGTCTGAAGTCTATGTTCATTGTTCCCTTGCCTTCTTTTTCCTATCATTCTATTGTATCTATTAGTATTTCTAGAATTTTAAAATTTACTTTTTAACTTTATCAAAAGAGACACATGAACATTAACCCTTACAGCACACATACACAAAAATTAATTTTAAATGGATTATATTTTAACAATGGAAATGAGAAAAGAGCATATCAAAATTTGCAAGATACAGCTAAAGTAATACCAAGGGGGAAACTTATAGCACTATACGTCTATGTTAGCAAAAAGGGGAGTCTAAAATCAGCTACCTCAGTTTCACCTAAAGAGACTAAAAAAAAAAAAAGGCCAAAGTAAGCTGAAGAAAGAGATAATAGAGACCAAAGCAGAAATCTTCTTCAAAATAGAAGAAAGAGGGCTTCCCTGGTGGTGCAGTGGTTGAGAGTCCGCCTGCCGATGCATGGGACACGGGTTCGTGCCCCGGTCCAGGAAGATCCCATATGCCGTGCAGTAGCTGGGCCAGTGAGACATGGCAGCTGACCCTGTGCGTCCAGAGCCTGTGCTTCACAACGGGAGAGGCCACAGCAATGAGAGGCTCGCATACCGCAAAAAAAAAAAAAATAGAAGAAAGAAAACCTGTAGAGAAAATCAATGAAACCAAAATTTGGGGATGGGGGGAGTGTTGGTTTTTATTTTGTAGTTTAGAAAATCAATAAAATTAATAAATCTCTGCCTAGGCTGATTAGGAAAAAAGAGAGAAAGCAAAAATTACCAGTATCAGAAATGAGAAGTGACATCATTACAGATTATAAAAGACTAATGAGAGAATATTATGAACAATTTTGTGTTAATAAATTCAATAACTCAGATAAAATGGATAAATTCCTTGAAAGATACAAACTACCAATGTTAAGAATAAATAAATAACCTAATGGCTTTATACATATTTTTAAAGTGAATTTTTAGTTAAAAATCTTCCTACAAAGAAAACTGAAGATGACTTTACTGGTAAACTTTACCAAACATAAAGAAGAAATAATACAAATTCTATACAATCTCTAACAGACAATTAAATAGGAAGAAACACTTCTCAACTCATTCTCCAAGGCCAGTATTACTCTCATACCAAAACCAGACAAAAACAACAGAAAGAAACTACAGACTAATATCCCTCATGAACACAGTTGCAGACATTCTTACAAAATTTGGGCAAATTGAATTTAACAATACATAAAAAGTTTATTACATCATGATCAATTTGGATTTCTCTAAGGAATAAGAGGTTGTTTTAACCTAGTATTTGAAAGCAATCAATGTAATTTGCCATATTAGAGGACTAAAAAAGAAAATCAATATGACTATCTCAATAGATGCAGAAAATGTATTTGACAAAATCCACATCTATTTTTGATTTTTTAAGGAAATACTTAGTAATAAACATAAAAATATGAAAGGCATATATAATAAAAAACTATAAAACATTTCTGGGAGAAATTAAAAACCTAAAATAATAGCTATATTATTTTCATTGATGGCAAGATTGAATATTGTTAAGATGTTAGTTCTCCCCAAATTGATCTATAGATTAAGTGCGATCCTAATCAATACCCAGCAGCTTTTGGGTAGAAACTGACAAGCTGATTTAAAAAGTCCCATGGATAGACAGGCACATGTAAATCAATGAAGTTAGAACACTCCCTCATATCATATACAAAAATAAACTCCAAATGGCTTAAAGACTTAAATATAAGACATGACACCATAAAACTCCTAGAAGAGAACATAGGCAAAACATTCTCTGACATAAATCGTACCAATGTTTTCTTAGGTCAGTCTCTCAAGGCAAAAGAAATAAAAGCAAAACTAAACAAATGGGACCTAATTAAACTTAAAAGCTTTTGTACAGCAAAGGAAACCATAAACAAAACAAAAAGACAACCTACAGACTGGAAGAAAATATTTGCAAATGATGCTACCGACAAGGGCTTAATTTCCAAAATATGCAAACAGCTCGTACAACTCAATAACAACAAAACAAACGACCAATTGAAAAATGGGCAGAAGCCCTAAATAGACTTTTCTCCAAAGAAGACATACAGATGGCCACAGGCACATGAAAAGATTCTCAACATTGCTAATTATTAGATAAATGCAAATCAAAACTGCAATGAGGTGTCACCTGACACCAGTCAGAATGGCCATCATTAAAAAGTCTACAAATAATAAATGCTGGAGAGGGTGTGGAGTAAAGGGAACCCTCCAACACTATTGATGGGAATGTAAATTAGTGCAGCCACTGTGGAGAACAGTATGGAGGTTCCTTAAAAAACTAAAAATAGAGTTACTATATGATCCAGCAATCCCACTCCTGGGCATATATCTAGAGAAAACTCTAATTTGAAAGGATACATGAACCCCAATGTTCACTGCAGCACTATTTACAATATATGGAAGCAACCTAAATGTCCAAATGAATGGATAAAGAAGATGTGGTATATATTAACATATATATAATGGAATATCACTCAGCAAAAAACCCCACAAAATAATGCCATTTGCAGCAACATGGATGGACCTAGAGATTATCATACTAAGTGAAGTAAGTCAGACAAAGACAAATATCATATATCACTTATATGTGGACTCTAAAATATAATACAAGTGAACTTATTTATAAAACAGAAATAGACTTATGGACATAGAAAGCAAACTTATGGTTACCAAAGGGGAAAGTAGGGAGAGGAGGGATAAATTAGGAGTTTGGGATTAACAGATACAAACTACTATATATAAAATAGATAAAAAGAAAGGTCCTACTATATAGCACAGGGAATTATAGTCAATATCTTGTAATAAACTAATACAATGGAAGAGAATTTTTAAAGCTCCCATGGAAAAACAAAGGAAGTAGAAAAGCCAAAAACTACATTAAAAAGGAAGAACAAAGTTGGAGAACTTAGACTAACTCACTTCAAGACTTATTTAAAGTCTTGAAACTAATTTACTTATAAAGCTTATTTACTGTAGCTTATTTGCTTATGAAGCTACAGTAATAAAGACAGAGTGGCATTGGGGTCAAGATAGACAAACAGACCAACGAAACAAAATAGAGTCCAGAAATAGAATCACCATCAAGCCAATTGATTTTTGACCATAGTCAAAGGCAAATCAGTGGAAAAAAATGTCTTTTCAAAAATTGGTCCTTCAAATATTAAATATACATATGGAAGAAGAAGAAGAAGAAGAAGGAGAAGGAGGAGGAGGAGGAGGAGGAGGAGAGGAGGGAGAGCAGGAGGAGGAGGACGAGGGGTGGGGAGGACGAGGAGGAGAAGAATAATGATATCTGCCGCAGGGAAAGAAGCTCAATCCATACCTCGCATCATATAAAAAAATTAACTCAAAATGGATTTTAGACCAAAATACAAAAACTAAAACTATGAACCTTCCAAAAAAATATCTAGACAATCTTTGTGAACTTGGATTAGGCAAAGATTTATTAAACACACACCAAAAGTAAGACCCATAAAAGAAAAAGAAAAGTTGATAAATTGAATTTCATCAAATTTTAAATATGATCTCCAAGAGACTCTGTTTAAAAAAAAATGAAAAGACAAGACATAGTCTTGGAGAAAATATTTGCAAATCATATATCTAATAAAGAACTTTTGTCTGGAATATATAAAGATTTCTCAAAACTCAAGAAGAAAGAAAACAACCTGAAAATTGGTGAAACATTGGAACAGACACTTCAATAAGGAAGATATATGATGGCCGTTAAGCACTTATTGTAAAATGGTTTAACCACTTTGGAAAACAGTTTTCCAGTTTCATATGGAGTTAAACAGTCATACATATTGTATGTTTTTATTACATAAAATTATATGAAATGAAAGCTAATTGATAGTGGCATAAAGCAGATCAGTTTGTGCCTGAACTAGGGTGAGGGGGTAATGAATAAGAAGAGTGGCAGGCAGGGACATTGGGGGTGATGGATATGATTATTATCTTGATTGTGATGATGACTTCATGAAATATGTATGTATCAAAACTTATCAAATTATAAACTTTAAACATTAGCCCTCCAGATTGTTATATGAGAAAGAGAAACAAATATACTTACATATTATCCATACCACTGTGATTCGAGGTCTCTATTTTCTGCCAAACCTACATTCTAACTGTCACAGAATTTGATACCTGTACTGAGGTAGCTCCCATAATAAACCCTTTCCAGATTCTGATGAGTCTTTTGCTCTTAAAAAGAAGTGTTTAAACTTCAGCCTGTGTTTAGGAGGCAGATAATTTCCTGAAAGATGTAGCAATAGGGAGAAGTGTAGGGAAAATTCAAAACGGTGGTGTGCAATGATTACTTCTCACTTTCAGCAGAGCTCTATGGAAGAGAGATACAGGCTTATTCAGTCTGCATGTGGAGATGGAGAAGAACAGAACTCCGGAAAAAAGAGACGTACTTGTTGCCTATGGCCTTCAGTTAAGTAGAAGTAGATTTAGAATCGGGCTATTTAAAAACATGCATGGCTGTAAAAGCCAATCACTTTTTGTTCCCCAATATAAGGTGTTATAACTGAAATGTACATGGCTTGTAAGTTGATTTTCAACTTATCTAGTATTTGAGGCAAGTACATACTGGTCAGAACAACAAAAAGGTGTTTTCATAAAATTTAAGAATCAGGAATAATTTTACAGAAAGTACCTAGGATATTTTCATAATTTCTGTACAACTGAGTAAAAGGAAAAATTGAAATTAAAAAATAAATAAGTAATACTGAGAGTGATTCATGTGGTTGTTTTCCATGTAGTATTAACTTACTTAATATTTGAACTGAAGAGTTTGCTTTATTAATGCATTGTGTTTGGAGTCCAGCAGTGTAAATTATAACATTTTGCAATACCTAAACTCTGATGAAATTATTAAAGTGTCATAACAAATCGAGTAGGAAACTCACAGACTATTAATGATTTAATAGTTCTAGTTCATAAGGGAATGCTAATCCCACTGAAGTACAGAAGTTATGGTTATTATGATTAACAACATATAAGAAGAGAAATAAGAAATGTGAAATTCATATTAAAAGTATAATATAAAATGCAATTATTATAAATTGACAGTGAGTCATGCAGTAAAATTTAAGCTAACTTTCCTAGGAAGCCATTACCTTGTGAGTCTGAACATTTATATGGGTATTTTTCCCACAGGGAGAGTACCCGACACTCCCATTTTGATTAAACTTACCAATATGTGCTTACTTCAGGATGAAGGAAGCTCTGTCAATGATTCTCCCAGATCTTCTCTGAAACTTTTCACCGTTTTCAGGAGCCTCCCTCTTGCCTTCCCTGTTTTTTTTTTTTTTTCCTCCTTTGAGAAGACTTCTCATGCAACTGGAGTAGCTTTGTTCACAAGCTCAGAGAGCAGGAGTGCTAGGAGTTTATGACCATGAAAGAGGCTCTTAGCCAGCGACTGACCTGAGAGGGCAGATGAAAGCCCAGCTTCTTGGTATTGTGATGGGATAAACCTTGATGCATAACTTATACTTCAGAGAAGCCATTGCCAGATGAGGAAGAAGCAACCCTCCACAGCACTTGGCCTGGGATTACCTCCTTACTTTGCTATTGCCCCCTTTCCCTGTTATTTTCCAACTTCTACTTTGCTGCTTTCTCCCAGGAGCACTTCCTCAATAAGCCATTGGCACAAGAAACTGCGTTTCAGGGATGGATTCTGGGAAACTTGATGTAGGACAAAAGGGCTTATTAATGGACTTACCATGGACAACAGAAGAACAAGTAAAGTTTGGGGATAGGGTTAGGACAGTTAGGTTATGTTAGTTCTAACAATATAATAATAATGTAAAATTTAAATTATTAATCCAAGAAGAGCTAATGGTTGGAATAATGAATAGAACTAATACTAAAGCACTTTTAGAAAAAAATGATTATAAAACTGAATAAGAAATGTTTAGCATAAAACTATAGTACACGCTTTAAGTAAACAGCTATTTCCATTGGAAAGTAATTGAGTGCTTTGGACTCTAGGTTAGTAACTTATGCCTAAGAAAATTTATATTGTAAATGGTAGCATAGATGTGGCTATTAGTGTGGCATCCCACAAAGAAGTCCACAATAGCCAGGCACCTCTAAAGTAGAGTTTCTCATCCTTTACAGCATTGACATTTTAGACCAGATAATTTTTTATCATTGGGAAGTGGGAGGTGTGTGCAACACAGCATCCCCGGCCTCTACTCACTAGATACAGTAGCACCACCTGAATAGTAATGACAACCAAAAATGTCTCCAAACCTTACCAATATGTCCCCTAGGAGCAAAATCACCAGTCTAAAGTGAACCCTTTTCTCAAGAACAATCAACTCATTTGTGATGAAGAATATAGTATATACATATTTGAAGTAAAAACATGAGAATATTTTGAAAATTTTTTACTACCTTATAAATTTATAAGCCATTCGCTTTTTAGGAAATCACATTTTAAATGAAAGTATAATCATCTTTTTTTGACTTTATTGGTTTACAAGACTAGATTGTCTTTCAAGAAATCCTGACCTATTCAATGGCAAAGTGACCCTACACAGAATTACAGAATTAGTCATGTAGAGACAGCTGTAACAATTTTTCAAATGGAACTCTTGTCAATATATGTTTAAACTCTGACCATAAAGATATAGATATTTGTCCATCAGTTGCCAGTTTATTAAATGGACTTAATTCCTAACAAATGATCTTTTCAGATGTAAAGATATAGACATAAATATGTTCTTCACAGTTGTCTCTAAGAACAGCATAATACATGAATAATTTTTTGCAAATAGGGTCATCAGATTGCTCAGAATTTTCAGGAGAGGTGGGGGTAGAAAGAGGGTTACCAAAGGCACAGTTATCTGAATTTCAGCAAGGCATTGATAGGAAAGGAAAACATGGGCTGGGAAACATTACTGTTAATTGGTTTATATCCAGAAAGTTTATACTATTGAATCAGTGTCAACTGAAAGGGGTTAATGCAGTATAAAACAGCTCAGTGTGTATGTAGCCTTCTATCATTCAATGATTTAACAGTGCTTTGAATGAGACCTAGAAAGCATGCTTATCAAGTTTGCAGATGACAAAGTTTAAGGAAATTTGGATATATTAGATGACAATAAAATTTTTAAATCTGAAAAAAAACGTTTCTAATTTAACAAAATGAAAAGAAAGGAATAAATGAAGAAGTCAATATACTAGCTTCAAAATGAAAGGCAGCTGTTCCTCTTAATACTTTTCTCTGTCAATGGTTGAGCCATCCACACAGCTCCTGTACTGCATCCAGTTAGTCACCAGGTTCTCCAGTCTTGTCTGGAAGCATGGCTGGAATCTATCATCTCCACTCCACAGGTGGTATCACTGTCTCAATTCAGGCCTCATTATTGCTGCCTGACTGCAATAGGTGTCTAATTCATCCTCTTCTCACCATCCTCATGTTGAATTCATCCTAGCATGGCAGCCACAGCATTCTCTCTAAAACATGCATAGGACCAGCTCCGTCTCTTGCTGAAAACCCAGATCCAGTCTTCTGCAGTTTAGAGGACAACCCTATAGCAGCCTCCTCTACTTCCTTCTCCAGCCCTCCTGTCACTCCTGTCTCATTCCTTACTCTCTATTAATATCCAACTACAGATAGTTCTGTTATTCAAATACCATGACAATGTTATTTCTTGCCTCCATGAGTTTGTTATCCCAAGTTCATGTGCCCAACTCACAGTGAGGCCAAACAAACCGAAACAGGGGAGTCTGGAACAGAGAAGGGTTTATTGTAGAGCCGAGCAAGAAGAGTGGGTGGTTTGTACTCAAAAACCCTGAACTTCCTGATGGTTTTCAGGGAGAAATTTTTATGGGTGAAATTTGGGGTGAGAGCTGAAGGGTGCGTGACTTTCTTCTAAGTGGTTGGTGGTGAGGTAACAGGACGGTGTTCCAGGAATCTTGTGCTCAGCCTGAAGTTACCATCCTCCACCTGGATGGGGGCCTTAGTTCCTGAAGAAGAACTCAAAGATATTGTGATATACATCCCTTGAGCAGGAACCAGGACCCAGCTTTGATCCCTGCTAATATTGTTTCTTGATTGTTCCTCCTTTGTTTCTGCATTCAAACAGTTACTTGAACTTGAAACAGTTCAAGCAACTGTTTGAACCTGCTTTTTGGAATTCAGGAAGGTCTAGGAGGTGGAAGCCTTTTTCCTACAAATAAGAAGTGGGGGACCTGGAAAGACTTGTATTCCCAGGAGGGCCCCACAGGGTCCTACTTGGTTTCAAGTTCACTCAGCTCTCTCTGTTTATAACGCCCTTCCCAAATTTACTCACAGGGCCAAACTTGTTCATCTATCCTGATTCAGTTCAGGCATGACTTCCTCCAGAAGGCCTTCCCTCACTCCACACTTATGCTAGTATCCCCATAACATCCTGCACATGGTGTTCGGGGAGGAAAGATAGACAACCTGTCTCATGCTCATTTAATTTGTAGACCAGCCAGAAGAACCTAGAAGGGTAGAGGAGAATTTCTTCCTCCCCGACATGTAAAGTTGATAACACTAGCTGACAGTTCATTCAGTGTTCACTCCAACAGCTTTCCTCTGCTAATGTGATCATCCCCATTTCAGAGGAAAACTGAGGCTTTGGAAGATTGTCATTTTCCAAGATCACACACTTAGAAGTGGCAGACCTGAGATTTGAACCACAGTCCACCTAATCCCAAAGTCTGAATCTATCTGGTATGTCATGCTGCCTCCTTGATACACAGAGAGTCCTTAAACTTTTTTATTGAATTGAGAATTACATCAACAGCTCTGTAGTTCTTCCTAAAGTTATTTGATAATAAACAAAATAACATATTAGTACTTTAAATAAAATAACCTTGATTACAAATAATATAACTAAAAATAACAGATCATAAAATCTTGGTAGGTATATATACTTAGATTTTAAAATGACCTCTATCATTGGACATTTAGGCTCTTTCCATGTCCTGGCTATTGTAAATAGAGCTGCAATGAACATTGGGGTACATGTGTCCTTTTGAATTATGGTTTTCTCAGGGTATATGCCCAGTAGTGGGATTGCTGGGTCATATGGTAGTTCTATGACAGATGAATGGATAAAGAAGGTGTGATACATATATACAATGGAATATTACTCAGCCATAAAAAGGAACTAAACTGGGTCTTTTGTAGAGATGTGGATGGACCTAGAGTATGTCATACAGAGTGAAGTAAGCCAGAAAGAGAAAAACGGATATTGAATATTAATGCATATATGTGGTATCTAGAAAAATGGTAGAGATGAATGTATTTGCATGGCAGGAATAGAAAGGCAGACATAGAGAGTGGACATGTGGACATGGGGGAAAGGGGAATGTGGGACAAATTGAGAGATTAGGATTGACAGATATATACTACTATGTATAAAATAGATAGCTAGTGGGAACATGCTGTAAAGCACAGGAAGCTCAGCTTGGTGCTCTGTGATGACCTAGATGGGTGGGATGTGCGGGTGAGGGGGAGGGAGGTCCAAGAGAGAGAGGATATAGGTATACATATAGCTGATTCACTTCATTGTACAGCAGAAACTAACACAACATTGTAAAGCAATTATACTCCAATCAAAAAATTTTTTAAAATTAAAATGACCTCTAGAATGAATTGCTATTAGAAATTTAATCCATATGCTTTTTTGTTTTGACAAAATAAATACAGCAAATTAAAGTAGTTTAATCACTTTTATGTTAGTAAGAGCAAAGATGAACAAAATAAAGCAAAATTTAAAAATTAAGTAAATCACTTTTTATTTTACATTTATTATAAAATTCCATCATTTAAAAATATGAATAGCATTTTAAGTCACTCCTTCTCCTCTTACTTCTCCTCCTCCTCTTACTCTTCTTTTGCAAATACCTTCTTAAAGTGAGGAACAATGTTACTGAACCAGATCCTTATATCAAGTGCAGCACCAAGTACATTCTTGTATTTTTCCTCTGCAAAATATTTAAAATGCATTTGTAGGAAAGCTGATTTATGACAGTTATCCTACAGTGATAATGTTACCAAACCGAACTTGGGTCTGCTCACCTGCCTCACAACAAAATTAATTTACTGACACTGGGTTGTGATGAAGGAAAGCACAGCCTTTATTTGCAAGGTGCTAAGCAAGGAGAATAGGCAGCTCATGCACAAAAGACCCAAAGTCCCCAATGGCTTCCAGGGAAAGGTTTTTAAAGGCAACATTTAGGGTGAGGACAACAGGGTGCAGAACTTTCTTCTGACTGGTTGGTGGTAAGGTACCAGGGTGATGTTTCAGGAATCTTAATCATCAATCTCCTAGTTCTAGCCAGTCTGGATTTTACATGCTTGTGGTCATCATGTAGTCACCAACCTCCATCTGGGTAGGGGTCTTAGTTCCTGTAGAACAACTCAAAGATATGCACCAGGTTGTTTCGTACATCCCTTGAGGAGGAACTAGGACTCTTTTTATCACTGAACTATTCTCTTTACTTTTCTTGTTTAACTGCATTTCCTTTGTTTCTGCATTCCCTCACTTCCCTAATTAATAACTGCTTGAATCTGCTCTTTGGAACTCACAGAAAGCTTAAGAGACAAAAGCTTTTTTCCACAAACAAGAAACAGGGGACGTGGAGGGGTTTCTGTACCAGGAGCATCCCACAGGGCCCTGTTCAGTTTCAGTCCTCCCTTTTCTTTGATACTCCTCAGTCCTGAGGGGAACAGGGGCAAGACAATAAAGGGGATAAAGTTTTGGATAGAGAGATTAGTTATAAACTAGGCAGAGGAACTCGGTTTTAGGGGGACCCAGTTTCAATAAGAAGAATGTAAACTGTATTTTGTAACACTTAAATTATAATGCTCTGAACATCATTAATTGCTTCATCTTGGATAGCTTTTTTCCTCTTTTCTTCAGAATCCAAAAGCTGTAATAATATCCAAACATACTACTTATTTGATTCAGAGAGCATAAGAACTGCAAGATTCTGTTTTAAAATTATCTTCTTTATAAATATTTAATAATATCACAAATACATCTTGAAAATGTGAGAAAATATGTGACATGGATCAGCAATAATCAAATAAACATAAAACACCAATGCAGAACTCACACTAAGCAGAAGATGGAATGGAGACCCTGCATTTTAAAATCAGGTCTCATGCAATTACTTGGATCTTTGGGTATAGGAAACACTATTTCTTAAAGGTAAATGATGAATGCATAATGAGAAGAACAATTTTGTATAAATGTGTATACAAGTCCTAGAAAAATTTATTTTCAGCATAGTTTTTTTTTCTTTCTTAGATTATCACTAATATTTCCTTGGGGGAAACTGAGTTACTGGCTTGGAGCTATGTTAACATAGCTATGTCAGCTATGTTAATAGTTCAGTTCTCTCAATTCCCTCCAAATCCTTAATAGGAAAACCTGTTAAAGAGTCGAAGATTATTTCCACAAATGAGAATATAGAAAGATGCTTGAAGCGAAGTAAATAAGAACACAGACTTTCAATTTTCAATAGAATTATTATCATAGGCTTCCATATACAGGTGTTTGTTCTTGCTCTCTCTCTTTTAATTACAAACCCTGCAACATACACGATTATCTATTTAGATCTCCTAGCTCAGATCTTACTAAGAAAGCATTACTGAATTGGTTCTCTGGACTTGCCCCAGGGTCCTAACCCAGCCAAAACCCCTTGTCTCAGCCAGAGAGGTTTCCCCCGACCCCCGGCTCAGATTCACAGAGCCAGTAACAAAACTAATGCTGAGACTGCTAGAGCACAAGCTTTATTCAATGACCAAAGAATGGAGAACAAGGAACATAGTTGGCAAATCAACTTCACAACCCAGTTCTGGAAGAGATACCATATATAGGAGGGTCAAGGTGAAAGGGAGGGAATTGAAAATAGTGAGAGGAATATTCATGAGTTATCCAAGAATAAAGGTGTGGTTTGGTCCCGGAACTGATGCAACACTCCTTTTCAGTCCTTGTATGGGCTTTTCCCTTTGTTGTCATGGCAATTGTCAACTGTCATGGCACTGGTGGGTGTGTCGTTTAGCACGCTAATGCATTACAGTGAACATATAATGAGGCTCAAGGTCTACTAGAAGTCAAACCTTCCGCCATCTTGGGCCTAGTTGGTTCTAACCAGTTCTTGTTTTTCTCTTTGCAGCTTCCTCTGGAAACTTAGATAAGAGCAATTTGAGGGAGGGGATGAGGTATGATTCTGGGACAATAGCCTTGATAACAAATTCAGCCTCAGCTATAGTGGTGGTTTGTTTGGAATATTCCACGAAGAAGTCAATTTTCCAGATCCTTTTGGGTGGAGAGAAGAAAGCCTGCTCAAGGCTCAGTAATCAGCCTGACTCCCCTAAAAGAGCCTCCATCATGGGGTGAAGATCCATTTTATCTCTGGCTGTACCTAAAGGCCAATTTGCTGTATATGGGGAATAGATTTCTCTTGCCTTCAAAGTTCTCCATTCTAACCACATTGTACTTATCTTCAAATAAATAGATCCTACTTCAAGTTCTCAATGGTCATTTGAAACCTGCAGTCTCTCCTTTCACTCTCTTTGTGATTTAACATAAATGGGAATCTTCTGTTTTCTGGTCCACTGTTGTTGATTCTACACCTGCTGCTACGTTATATAGTAATGACTGATCAAGCTTCCTCTTTCAATTTGCCACAGTATTACAATAGTTGCTATCAATTTTTATTTATTTATTTATTTATTTATTTATTTATTTATTTATTTTGAACACTGGAAATCTTTAGATCTAAAAAGATTTTCTCAAGGTTGAATTTGAATTTGTAGCCAAAGGGAAAGAGGTCTTGAGCTAACTACTATTCCATGGGAAGGAAGGGAGGAAAAAGTAGAGGACTTACCAAAAGTTTTATTTAAAATTCTAGACTTTTAACTTATGCTACCAAATTTCAGGGCCTAGGAAATACATCTTGTGTCTGAATGAATTAAAAGCTGAAGCAATTCCAAATTGTTTTGAGCCAGGTTTTCACAATGTTAATTTATTTAAGCTGTTCAGACCTCATCTCAGATCACATCCATCATAATAATGCTAACACTTTTAGATCTAGGACACAATTTGTCATTTAAAAGAAATGCATGGAATGCTATATTTAAGACACCTTATTTTAAATTACAACAAATCTCTAAAGCAAATATCCCCTGCCCTGGAGCTACATTTGTTAATTCTCCATTAAAATGCATCCTTTTCCCACTGTTCTAATGAGCATACCCACCCATTTACCATGAAATCATTATTAAATATTGATCAGAACACTAGTTTCATCCAAAGGTATAGTATGTAGTTAATCATAGCTTCAAAAAGAAGCATTTGTATTTTAAACACATTTTGGAACTTTCTAAAGCAAATCATGTAAAGATTGGTCCTTAGATTTTAAGCTATGACTTTAAACTATGCCATTAGCAAAATGAGGCTTAATTTAACCATGATTTGTGCTATCAACACATGAAAAATGGGGCAATCCCAAGAATATATAAAGAGGAACCCAGCAATAAAATATTTCCTCCTTTTAACAGTTAAAGAAAAAATTATTCATGACTCTTGTTAAAGACCACACTGAAGAATTTACTCAACAGGGGACTGTTGTGATAGGTGTAGGGACCACTGCAATGGGGTCTTGAAGTGACCATTCAACTCTGAACACAACAAGAAAAAGTAGGAATTTATAGCTAAGGGGTGGATGTTGCAAGGGTTGGTGGATGGAAAACTACTAAGAGGAAATATCAGGGGTGAGGGGGCATTCTGGCTAAAGTAACTTAACAGGGTTCTTGCTGAAAGCAGGCCAGGGTGATCAGACGTGATCAAGGGTGGTAGAGGATGAGAAACCCAATCAGACATCAAGGATGGCTAAAGTGGCTGAATAAGATTCTTGCTAAAATTGGACAATGGAGAGATGAAATTGTAGGAAATTGTAGGAAGACAGATTTAAGCTCTAAGATATAAAATTGGAACAGGCTGCCTTGGGGGGTGTAGTTTATTTCCTATCTCCTGTGATTTTTAAGTCTAGGCTGGATAGCCACATGATGGAGAGGTTAAGGGGAGAGTGGATGAACTAAATTTTAAATCCTTCTAATCCTGAATGTCTATATTCTACCTTAAGGCAATTGCTGTCATCTAATGGGCTTTACTTCTCACAGTGTACACATTTTATACACTAATGACTATATCTCCTTCCTCCTCTTGATGGTGAGATCACTGTCAGATTCATCATTATTTATTTATTTATTTAAGCAAATTAGCACCTTATACACAGCAGGGGCACAATAGTCTGTGTTTAAATAATTAAACATACATTTCTATACCCACTGGCATGTTGTTTTCCAAAAATCATCCAGCCTACCTGTCCTTGCCAGTTAAGCTCTCATGTCAGGTGTCCCTGAGGTAATCATGAGGCTGGTGACATCTTATACAATTTAGTATTTACATTTATGAGTTGCTACTAGCAGTTAGTCAATGAATTTTACACAAGGATTCTACAGAAGTTAATTCAGAAAGATAGACAGATGCTCAGCACAACCACTGGTGGAACCTAGAATATTTAAACTCCAGATTCTCAAGGTCCAATTTTCTCATTTAGAAACCTGATCAAAACTTAGAGAGGAAGCCAATTGACATTACTGAGTACTAAAAGCTAAAATCAAAACAAACAAAACACTAGTTACTATATACACTAATGCAGAAAGGGAGAAATAAGCATTGGTTCTCTTCCCTAGAAGAATAGACACTCCCTAATCTTATGGGCTAAAACTGTCAAAGCCAAAGCATAGTGAGATCAGTCAAAAATAGAAAGTGTCTAGGAGGAAAAAATTTTCCTCTGCCCTTCTAGGTTCTTCTGGCTGGTCTAAGAATTAAATTGACCTGAGACAGATTAACAGGAGAAAATCAAAATAAAGTTTAATAGTGTGTATACATGGAAGAGACCCAGGAAAACTGAGTAAATTGTCAAAAGGGCAAAAAAACCTCACCTTAAATATTATCTTCAGCTAAAGACAAAAAAGGATGTTGCGGGTAGTGGTTTGAGACTTCAAAGGGGAGGAAGGCAACTGACATAGAGATGGAAAAGCAAATGTTTGGTAAACAAATGTTTGCTGGGTCAGGCAGAGACAATGGGACACAGAGGAATTTTAACAGACTTTGCTAGATTCCTCCCTGTCTACACACCTAGCTCATACAGTAGTTATCTATGATAGCTCCCATCCTGGAACAGGTCCTCTATCTACATTTTTTAGGCAGTTAGGAGGAAAGTCAAATTATTTCCTCAGTCTTCTGGGCCTTGATTGTTTTTAGTTCCAAATGTTCCTCATGTCAAAGAGATACTTTGGGGTGGCAAATTTTGTTCCCCTACAATAGACAGGATATGGGGCTTAGATAAGAACGAGACTTTTACAGAAGCAAGTGGATCGTCTGCATGGAGATGGTGATGCTAGGGGTTCCAAAAAGTATGCAACAGGCAGATGGTTTAGCAAAATGGCAAACAATATGGTGAGTGGAGCCTGGCTATCTGCAAAGAGTACTCAAAATTAAAACTAATCATCAAAGCTCCACTTTATTACTGGCTTCAAGAATGCTACACATTCCAGGAAAGAGTTCAAATAAATTAAAATGAACGCACATACTTCCCTCATTAACCAAAATATAAGTCTTGGAGTTTTGCCATGTTCACTCTCTGGTTGGCTAGAGAAATGTCAAGAGAAAGGAATGTTAAGGTGACTGGTCTTCAGAGCATAAGAGGTAGGAAGCAAAAAAGAGCAGAAGACACTGAACATATAGTGATTATACTCACCGAAAATATGGCCTGATTAATGTATTAGATTCTGGGCATTTGTTCATTCATTCATTCATACAGCACATGTTTCATTCAGCCCCTTCCATGTAGCAAGTGCTCCTGGTGAAGAAGACATACAAAGTACCCTGAACTCATCAAGCTTACAATCTAGTGGAGAGAGTGAACAAGGCAGGATATAGAATTCGGCTCCCTCTGATATCCCTCAGCCTTTTTTGCAGCCATTTAGTAGCCATAAGGTGATGGATTTGAACAAATAGATTAACCCTAAGTAATTACTAAAGTAGCCTGGTTCTTATTTGTAACACTATTGATAGGATACTTTGAAATTCACTAAACTACAGCCAGATGATCAAGGTGTACTGAAACCATGCTCAAAACTTTCTAAACCTTTACTGAAATTGTTTAGGGCCTCTCCAAGAGGCTGTAAGAACAGTAGTAAAATTATAAGTAGTTTTCTTTATAACCTGTAACTAAATACAGACTGTAAAAATGATTAATTTTTTTAATATTCTTACTGTTTCCGGACTATTATATTAATAAGGCCATCATGCATCACTGTTGTATTTCAACAGAACTATTAGTCTCTGTACCAAGTTAGTGTAATTACAGTCTAATGATTTACACCATTATGAAAGCACTAAATATTTTACTAAACTGAGTACAGTATATAAAAATTAATTTAAATGGCTTCAGGCTTGAAACAATAGAATCAATGATGAAAAAATGTCTTTCATTTTGAATAAGAAAATGAAGGTACCAAAGGGGAATTTTTTTAAAATAATCTGAACTGTAATAAAAATATAAAGATTTTATAATAAAAATATAAAGGTTTTAAAATAAAAATATGAACAGCATCTTGTGATAGTTTGATTCCATCTTATAAAGCAATCTTCTTTGTTAACTTGGGGGAAAGGATAAAGTTTCTAAAACTGCACACTTTAGGGTCTTTTTCCTTTTATGTGGATATGATAACTCAATGAGAGATTAGAGGAAACTCGTATATACTAATGGTAAGATTCACACTACAGTAGATACCAATATACACCTCACAAACAGAATACAGTATTGGTGAACCTTTAATGCTCTTTTAAAAAAAATATTTATTTATTCAGCTGTGCCGGGTCTTTAGTTGTGGCATGCGGGACCTAATTCCCTGACCAGGGATCGAGCCGGGGCCCCTGGCATTGGGAGTGCAGAGTCTTAACCGCTGGACCACCAAGGAAGTCCCTTAATGCTCTTTTTGTGGACTTAAGTATCAAATACTTAAACAAGAAATTTCTTAGTATGGGAGATATAAATATTCAGTAAATACAGGTTTATTAATTGAATAGTATATGTGAGGAAAGAAATTAGAGGAGGAGGGGAAGGTCTGACTGTGAAATTAAATGAGAATAATAATTGTTATCTTAACAATAAATATTCTAACTTTAAAATAAAACAATATTTAACATGGCAAAAAATATAATTAATGCTCATCACACTTACTCACATTCATTTAGATGCCTTGAAGATTCTTTACATTTTAACACATACTTTTTTTTTTTTTTTTTTTTTTTTTTGCGGTACGCGGGCCTCTCACCGCTGCGGCCCCTCCCGCCGCGGAGCACAGGCTCCGGACGCGCAGGCCCAGCGGCCATGGCCCACGGGCCCAGGCGCTCCGCGGCATGCGGGATCCTCCCGGACCGGGGCACGAACCCGCGTCCCCTGCATTGGCAGGCAGACTCCCAACCACTGCTCCACCAGGGAAGCCCTTAACACATACTTGAAAACACTAAGAATCTTTCTTTCTCCAGCACAAGATTCCACCCTTAATTTAACATCGGTTTTCTTACCACATGAGATGGTTAATTTTATGTGTCAACTAGGCAGAGGGGTGCCCAGATTAGACATTATTTCTGGGATTTCTGGGAGTGTTTGCCAGGATGTTTCCAGATGAGAGTAGCATTTGAATCAATGGACTCAGTAAAGTAGATTGCCCCCGGCCCCCCCTCCCCCCCCCACCCCTGCCTCAATGTGGGCTGGCATATTGCAATTGGTTGAGGGCCTGAATAGAATACACAGTCAGAGGAAGAAGGAATTTGCCATTTTTCCTCCTGCCTGCCCATTGCGCTGGGACATCTGTGTTCTCCTGCCCCTGTACTGGGATTCCAATCATTGCCTCCCCTAGTTCTTAGGGCTCTGAGCTTGGACTGAATTATACCATTCGCTTTCCTGTGTCTCCAGTATGCCGACAGCAGATGGTGGGGCTTCTCAACCTCCACAACTGTGTGAGCCAAGTCCTCATAATTATTCTCTTCATATATATATATACATAACCTATTATTTCTGTTTCTCTGGAGAGCCCTGACTAATACACTACACAGTCTCACCTCATTGAAAATCTAGTTCTCATTTATTTTGTAGAATTTAACAAAGTCAGCCCAATATACTGATTTGCAAATGTGCTACTTGTATGGTTTTGGAGGTTTCAAATCATAATCCATCTTTAATTATTTACTTCAAGGGGATATTTTTATTAATGTTTCTGTGAATTCAAAATAGTTCCCATAGTATGACTGGATACCAGAAATTATAGACTGCAATTGCTGTTTTTATACCTAATTCAATTACTAAAACCCTCTACAGTGGCAGCTGGTCTGGAGCTCCACAGGCAGTGTATTCCTTGCAGCATTCACAAGTTAAAGCTTATTCTTTAAAGAGCAGCTTCAGCTCCCCAACACAGGAATGGGAGGAAAATTCCAGAATCTTCAGGCCCCAGTTAGGTACTATCCTGTGCCCCTTAAAGGAAGTACCACCTAAGCTTTTTAGAAGTTATTACCAAGAAGCTGGAATGAACCACCTTGGTCAAGTACAAAAATTCTTTCTCAGGATAACACGGGAGACAGAGCATCCCTAATTTTCTTTCAAAGCTAATGAGAAAAAGATTACACAATTTTTTTCTCCTGGAGAAAAATTGTCTCTCCTGGAGTGATGGTGTCTGGTAGTAGGAAACAATGCCCAGTGAATTCCCACCACTCTGAGTTCTCATCCCAGCCCTGCCCCTAACTAGCTGCAAAGCACTGTGAGAATTCCTTTCCTTTGCTAGCTCACCTGCTCAGAGAGAGCTTAGACGGAGCACTCCCTCCCTCTAACACATTAAAGGGTGTGAGAAGATGACTCTAGCTAAGATCTAATTAAGCTTTTGAGTATAATTGTCCATTTTTATTTTTTCACTGAGAACCAGTAAACCAAAGCTTACTATCATATTTATCATGAATTTTATACTTTCACATTGTTAAAGCTCAGGGTAAATTAAAATGTGGATTTAAAAAATTCACTTGGGACTTCCCTGGCAGTCCAGTGGTTAAGATGTCACCTTCCAACGCAGGGGATATGGGTTCAATCCCTGGTCAGGGTGGTAACAAATTCAATAAAGACTTTAAAAAATGGTCCACATTAAAAAATCTTAAAAAAAAAAAAGTATAAGAAATTCACTTAGTGATCTGAGATTTTTTGGATTTTTCTTATTCTTCAAAAATAAATTAGACCTTATTTTACCAAAAAAAAAAAACCATAAAAATGTTTTTTTAAGATGTAAATAAATAAAGAAAACCTATGCAAAACCAGTTTCTGTTTAAGATGGGTCAAAATTTAGATTATTATTGCAGAACTGGGATTACAAAGTCTAATTTGTCCATGATCTTTTAAGAAAAATATTCGAATAGGTCTAACTTAAGGCACATGTCTCACACTGCCTCTGGCTCCTTTCTTCTTGACTCCCTATTAGGCAGCCTCCCCGTCAGAGCTGACCGGACCCCTCCAAAGCCAAGGAGAATGGGCTTCAACACAGAGGCTGAACCACTCAAGACCAGCATTTGTTGATCAGAGTAGAAAGAAACCTATTCATTAGACTAGAGAAAGGTATTTAAACCCCTGAATTCACCCCAGATCTTTAAAACAATGATCTATTTTTTAGCAACAGTAGTTCTTTCACAGGTGTAGGAAGAATGTTTACTTTCATTGAACTAATTTGTTCTAAATTGAGAAAACATTTAGGAACTGAAAAAACAAAGAGGCTCATGTTTTCCCAGGACAGGAATAAAAAGGAAAAGGAGAACAAAACTAGACCATGAAGCTTAATATTTCAATTCTTTTCTCCACTGATTTGACTAAATGATGTCTATTTTATTTTGTTTTTTAAAAAGCACAATTCACAGGTGTGGCTAAAATAATAAACATGCTCTCTTATTTTGCTAAAAAATAATTTAAGATGTCATTTGCTGAACAAAAACAAATGTATGCCTCATGTGCAAAGCTTGTTATTTTTGCTTAAATAAAATTTTTTGCATGCCTTATGTCGGGAGATGGTTGTTGTCTTAATACATCAGGGGAAAACTATCTTTGAATTAAGAGATAACTTGCCTTTCCTCCCAAAGAATTTAAAAGTTTCTGCTTCGATTGATCTTAATAATTTCTCAAAAAACTGCACTCCATTTTCTTTTGTAACTGCAACAGTAATGTGAAAAAAAATAGATTACTGCTTTAAAATATACAGTGCATATCTTCTGAGGAAAAAAAAAACACACACACAGCATCTAGGCATCTACCTGCTCTGTAAACACCATGGATTACAGAAGTGGGCTTTTCCTAAGAACCACATTTTAAAGTGCTGTTTTTGTGCCTAATGATTTAAATCAAAATTTAAATAAAATCCACCAAGTTCACATTTCCCTGCCCCTCTCTCCACCTCTCACCATACTTTTCTTCATGCGAAATAATGCAAATCTCTTTAGCTTTTCCTTCAAGGACCCATTTTCTAAACTAATCAGTTTTAGTCGCTCTCTTTTGAGCTTTCTCCAAGTTTTCTACATCTTGCTTCAAATAAAAGACCTCCAATTGGACCCTGTACGCCCATAAAAGGCTATGAATGTTGATCATAGAAGTAGCTCCTCGTGGTGGCTCCCCCTCACAGAAGAAAATAGTCTTGATCTCACAAATTTCTTAACTTTTAGAAACTAATGCCATCTCTGCCTCAAGTATTGGATGATGGGGTATAGTACCTAATTTTCCACCTCTCCATTTAAAATCCTAGGTCATGGGCTTCCCTGGTGGTGCAGTGGTTGAGAGTCCGCCTGCCGATGCAGGGGACACGGGTTCGTGCCCCGGTCCGGGAGGATCCCACATGCCACGGAGCGGCCGAGCCCGTGAGCCATGGCCGCTGAGCCTGCACGTCCAGAGCCTGTGCTCCGCAACGGGAGAGGCCACAACAGTGAGAGGCCCGCGTACCGCAAAAACAAATAAACAAACAAACAAACAAATCCTAGGTCATAACAATAGTAAGTGCAGTTATTTCTCAAACACCCCCTGTGTGCCAAGCCCTGTGCTAGGTAGTTTTTGGTTTTTTTTTTTCTCTGCATTAGGGTCTTCACTGCTGCCCATGGGCTTTCTCTAGTTGTGGTGAGCGGGGGCTACTCTTCGTTGCGGCTCACGGGCTTCTCATTGCGGTGGCTTCTCTTGTTGCGGAGCACGGGCTCTAGGCGCGCGGGCTTCAGTACTTGTGACACACAGGCTCAGTAGCTGTTGCATGTGGGCTTTAGAGCACAGGCTCAGTAGTTGTGGCACATGGGCTTAGCTGCTCTGCGGCATGTAGGATCTTCCTGGACCAGGGCTTGAACCCATGTCCCCTGCATTGGCAGGCGGATTCTTAACCACTGTGCCATCAGGGAAGTCCCTGTGCTAGGTACTTTGACTGGCTCTTAAAATATGAAAACATTGCTGTTATGCCCATTACGCAGAAGAGGTTAAATAAGCTCCCCAAGGTCACAGAACTTATTTGCGTGAAGGTGGGATTACACAGCAAAGATTCTCTATGGACTCCTATGTTTAGTAACATAAAAATCACACAGGAAGCCCTCAGAGCTGAGAGCAAGTACTGAAACACTCCCCAGGGCAGTTATTATGTTGTGATGGTCAGTGTTCACTTTTATTGCCCCCCAAGCCACAGGCAACAGGGAGAGGCACCAGCACGGACGTCAAGCCCCTAAGCCCTGGGGAGCATTCCCAAAAGCAGGGAAGACCAAGGGCTGTCTGGCACCCTCCTGTGGACAGTGTTATGTGCGGAGACACAGACAGGCGGAAGTGTAACCATCTTAATAGTGAGCTTGACAAATAGTTGAAACATAATACATGCACAAGAATGC
The DNA here is from genome assembly GCF_937001465.1 of Orcinus orca. Classification (NCBI taxonomy): domain Eukaryota; kingdom Metazoa; phylum Chordata; class Mammalia; order Artiodactyla; family Delphinidae; genus Orcinus; species Orcinus orca. The sequence goes on from NC_064559.1 coordinate 128,470,484, forward strand.
CATGTGGCACTTTAGCCAAGGACAGCGGACTCGCTGGTTAACTTGGTCAACAAGTCAGTTTGTTGCCATTTAAGTACACACATTGTTGTTTATTTCATTTTTAAGAATATGTATTACAATCATGAAAATGAAATTAAAAATGTGTAGACTCTCTGAAGCACCTGGAATAAAATTAGAAAATCAGAATGTGCCTCCTTTAAATAAAAAGGCATTTGATCACTTATTGATTTGTGTTTTGTTTATCTATGGTTCACGTTATTTTGGTTTGTGTTTTGTTTATCTATGGTTCATGTATAATAAAGGCAAAAGATGCTGATAAAACAAACATAGGCTAACAGCATTTTAGATCAGAATGAGAACTACAGGCACACCTCGTTTTATTGTGCTTTGTTTTACTGCACTTTGCAGATATCTCATGTTTGACAAGTTGAAGGTTTGTGGCAACCCTGCATTGAACAAGTCTATTGGTGCCATTTTTCCAACTGCATTTGCTCACTTTGTATCTCTGCTCATTTTGATAATTCTTGCAATATTTTAAACTGTTTCCTTATTATTATATCTGTTAAGGATGATTTGTGATCAGTGATCTTTGATGTTACTACTATAACTCTGCAGGCTTAGAGGATGGTTAGCATTTATTAGCAATAAAGAATTTTTTAATTACTGTATGAACTTTTTTTAGACATAATGCTATTCACACTTAATAGACTACAGTATAGTGTAAACATAACTTTTGTATGTACTGGGAAACCAAAAAACTTGTGTGACTCACTTTATCACAATATTTACTTTATTGTGGTGGTCTGGAACCCAGCCCTCTATATCTCTGAGGTATGCCTGTATCAACCACTTAATTTTACAAACAAAGTAACCAAGGTCATGAGTATTAGAGAGAATTTACTTCAATATTCATTCTTCAGTGCTCACTGAACCCATGAATATATTTTTTCATTCATTTTATTTAGAGACAATATAAACAAAATGATACCTAACTCAATTTCAAAAGGAACTCAACATAATGCACACTTTTCTTTATACTATAAATGGTTTCAAGGTTGTCATAAAACATTTATGTCCTTTTTTTAATAAACTAAATGTTACTGATAATTAAATACCCTAGTTCTTTCTTAATATCAATTAAACTTCTGAGTACAGCCGATAAATTTCCACTTTCTTATCTCCCCTGCATGATAGATGGAAGAGTAACACACAAATTTATTTAACACACAAATTTACATCTTAGTTTTATCCGCAATATCGCTGCAGTGATGTCCATTGCAATAAAAATGGCTAAGCATCGTTCCCCAAACTGTCTCTATTACTTAATTTCTTTTGTACGTTATGTTTTGTTCTCTTTTTTAATTCCTAAACTCCTTGGATCCAAGGTTACTGTTTTCAGTATCTGAAGTGGATGGAATCAATGACTCATGATAGAGGAAAAAGCAACCTTCAGTTTCTCTGTTTGGTTCACAGATTTCTCCTGATGTATAAACCAGAGTCTCAGCCATTGCCAGAAGTCTTGCATTGTATTGCCCTTCTTTACTGATATTTGCTGCCTCCTAACCCTTGATCCTCTCACTCTTTAAGCCCCTTCCTTTGCAGTCTTTTGAACTTCTTTTTCTTAAATGGCTCCTATCCATTCTCCAGTAATAGTCTTTTCCTGAGTTATTACTGTTCTCTTTCTTCATGGCAGGAGACCTTAGTGTTTAAAAATCAGTCCCTGGGAATAAAACTCTCTAGACTTAAATTTAGGCTCTACCACTTTCTAAATATATGACCTGGAGACATTTCTTTAATCTCTCATTGATTCATTTCTTTCACTTGAAAATAGAAATAATAATAGTACTCACCTCACATGATTGGGACAATTACATAATTTAATACATCTAATAGAAGAACATTGGCATATGGTCACTGTTCAGTAATTATATCTGTGATTATCATTAATACCTTCTTATATAACCAGGAAGTTCATTTTTATTCACCCTCTCAGACTTCTGTAACCCCAAAATAAGTGAGGCTCCATGGGTCCTCTGCATGGTATAAACAAAGGAAAAGCAATCTTTTAGGGGGGAAAAGAAAATAAAACCTTGAAAAGAATTCTGATTTTTACTTAGATTCTTGAAAAACTACTGGAGGATTTGGGTTTAAGAAAGGAAATACGTTATTATTGCAGAGCAAAATATCTTAAAAGTCCTTTCTCTCCAGCTCTGCTATTCCCAAGATCATCCCTATGGATGAAAGATGCTCTCATAAATCTTTTCTCTTTACTATCGCATTCCTTCGGTACTCAAAATTCCTTGAGCCTAAACTTCAAAGTTGTTCATTCCACTAGTCCAACCCTTTTCCCTTTTCCTTCACATTTTTTTTGTTTTCCTTCTCTTTGTCTAATTCTCAAACATAGGTGCAAATTGGAAATACATGGAAGTGCTTTAAAAATACTGATGCCTTGAACCTACCTCATAAATCCTGAAGCATTGGACATGGATGTTGCCCAGGAATTGGTATTTTTCAAAGTTCCCTGCGTGATTCTAACGTCCAGCCATGGTTAAGAGCCACTGGTCATCCTTTCTCCAGTGTAAATCTTGTAGATTCTCCCTTTCTTCCCACGCTGAAGCTCATGACAAAGCTCAGGAGCTGGAAGTGAGAAAATGCAGTGGTCAGGGCCAGAAATTCCATTAGGGGGAACGAGAAGAAAAATATACTCTGGATATTTATTTATGTGTGATTTTTGTCATCGTATACTTTCCTTCTCTACTTTGCTCCCTGAAGACCTCGGCTCTTTTTTTCCATATCTCTGCCACCTCTATTCATGGGCTGGAGCTCTCACACAAGCATTTATTAGCTGAAGCATTGTTTGGACTCCCTTAGGTAACCTTATCCTGGTTGCCTCTATGCATAAGTGACCCGCATTCATAATGATGTTCAATATTTTTAGGACCATATGTAAAACCAATGTATATGTTTTGAAAAGCAGCTAAGGTGCAAGGTTGATCGCCCTGTACTGGGTGAGGCCAGGATCATGACTCATGATCTTCCACTTAGTATCCATGTAACCTTGGGCATAATATGTAAATAGGGTTGATGACATTTTATCTACTACACCACTGTATGGCAGAGGTAAATTAAATCATCACCTCATGTCTTTTTCAGTCTTATTATGTATTACTTTATGTCTTCTATAATAACTTACTACAAACTTAGATTGGCATTTACAATAAATTCACAGACTTGAATTTGCATCAGGTAAACTTTAAAAAAAAAACTCTTCTGCATAGGACTGCAATTCTGTAATTTTCTAACACATTTTTTTGAGAAGAATATGGACACCAAATGGGATTCTGTACTATTTTAGTTGCTAAGCTCTCAGAACAGAGCCAGCCTGGGGAGTCAAGGAAATGGCATGAAGTTCTAGAAACATCTGTGTCATGTCTGTGTCATGCTGCCATAATGCCCCTCCTACTATTTCCAATATTTATATCCTTCCTTATCCTCTAGAAAATGTTAGGCACACATGGTTTGACTAAATATCTTTGCTCAAATGTCACCTCCTTCAAGGGGACTCCCATGAGCATCTCTCTGAAAGAAGGTTCCTTCCACTCTCTATCACTTTCACTGACTTGACTTTTCTTCGTAGGGCTCATTACTACCTGAGTGTGCCTGCAGCGATGACTAATGCCTCCTCCCTAGAATATAACATCCAAGAGAGCAGGCTCTTTGTGGTCCTCAGACACTCATCACTAAGAGCTCCTGCATCCCAACCTTAAAGCAGCACCTGGTGCATAATACTCTTTTGAATAGAAAAATAGTTTTAAATTATAAATGTAACTATCGTTCTAATAGTATGCATGTCTGCTCTTCATTTTAAGCAGAGGAACTGAGGCCCAGAGATGTTAAATTGATTTCCCTACAGCTCCAGCTAGGAGAGCCAGTGCTCTTGCAACTATAGCAGGTTATCTCCCATACCACTCAACCCCATCCTCCACCAAAGTGCCTGTTTTTATCTCTTCTCATAGACTCGATCCTATGAGCTATGCAAGGATATCTGAAAGTATTCTATTCTGAAAAATATGTATTGGTCAGAAATTTTAGTTGAAAACAAATCCCTGAACAAAATGAAAATTAAGCTCATTAAATGTCTATGAAATGTAGCATGTCAACTACTCACTCAGCCCGTCGTTCAATTGCTCCTCAACTGAAATCTTAATTTTTATATAGAAATAAAATTGAGCCTGGGGATGTGAGTACCTTTGATCAAAATACATTTGATACAATTAGGGGTGGAGAGATTTCCAAAAGTAAAAATGCCTAAAACCACTTGTCTGTTAAGATATTCAAAGGTTGGAAGAATAACAGCTATTGCTAGATTTTATATCAAAATAACTCTGAGGAAAGTTTTTTGGGGCTTTCGGAGGAAAGTTAACACAATCTGATGGCTTGGACTTCTAAATCCTGGCATAAATCTTTTTATTAGAAAAAAATATTTTTTCCTAACAAAATCCTCCTGTGAACTGATTGGGCAAATAAGAGCGATCATTTGCAAATGACACAATAGTGTTTATGAGCTCAGGTTCTGTGGTCCAATTTGAATCACTTCTACATCACTTATTAACTGTGACCTTGGACAAATATGTTGAGGTCTCTAAATTACATTTTCTCTGTAAGTGGAGACCATAATAGGCATTAACCCCAAAATGTTATTGTAAGAATTCTGTAAAATAATATATGTAATGTATTTAGCATTACTGCTGGCACACAGAATTGTTCAGTGGAGTTAACCATTATTATTGTTATTATTACTATTAGTTACTATTATTGTTATTTTTATCATTGTTTAATGTATCTGATTCCTCTTTATCTCAGGAGAGCTACTGACACTGTTCCTGTCCCAGTCTCTCAGAGAAATTTCATGGATTTTGTATTAGCAGGTGCCAACCCCCAATTCGAGTACAGCAGAGTGGCCACAGTTCAAGTACACAGTCTGCTGACAGTGAGAAAGCCCTCAGAGCATCTACCTCAAACCTGTCTTTGCAGAGGGAGTATTACTTGCCTGGCTCTTCAAAGACGAACCCCCGTGGCAGTCTCATGCCCACCAGAGCGGTGCTGAGGGAATAGGAAGAAAGAGAATCAAAAAAGAAGACTCTCTTCTCTCGAAGTCCCCAACACCATTTCTTTAATACCTTCCAGTTTATGAGATGTGACAAGGAAATAAAGGCATTGCTTCAGGCCATTCCAATCTCATAATGTAAGTATTCTCTTAAAATTGCCACATCTAGGAAAGCCTTTATATCCATGTCATTACTCAAGGAAAATTGTGAGGATATGGACAAGGGTGTGGGGGAAGTCTTATTAAAACATTCACACACAAAAAAAAAAATCCCCTACCTCTCCATTTGAAAGACAGCTCTTTCTACTTACTTTATATCACTCATCAAAAATGTCATGAGAAGCTGAAGGATTAGTATCCTTCCAAATGTTTGAACAAGCATGGCACATAAAGGAAAGGAAAATAGAGCACCTTGCCAGTTGTAGTGTTATAGTCATGAAATATATATTGAAATACGAGTATATGATAAACCCACAAGGGTAAGTAGATGAAAGAATAGAAGATAAAGGCATGGATTTGATTTAGAACAGCATCTGAAGCCAAGAATGGGAACAGTCTTCTGGAACTAGATCTCACTAAAAGAAAACTTTACTGAACATTTTATGCTACTTGACAGAAAAAAATCATGTGCGTTTAACCATGTGTACCTGTCTGTGTATACATATATCCTCTTCAAGCTCTTTAGGTAACATGATGTTTAAAAACACACAAAAACATAAACATCTTTAAAGATCAAGCAAGAAAATTACATTAAATGAAAATAATATCAGAATGGAGGGGTGAAAAGGCAACAGAAACAAAGCTATTTAAAAAGGAATATTATATTTGTGATCTTATCAGCAATGATGAATTAATGCTTTCACAGTTTTAGAGGAAAATGTTGTTAAATTTAGATTTCATTCTTATTCATACTGTCAGTTAATTGGGGTGGTGATGAAAATAAACTTTTTAAGCTAGCCAAGGAATAAAAGATTCTTCTGTCTGCGTACATGTTCTAAAATATTACCTGAAGACAGACTCTAGCAAAACGAAAAGAAAAATGAAAATGTAGAGACAAAAGTAAAATAAATAAATAATAAACAAACAAACAAACAGTGAACAGATCCAGAAGAACTTCAAAACACAATTCAAGGAGAGCTGCCCAGCACACCCAGAGCACGACCAGCACAGCGGGATGGGAAAGCAGTGGTCTGTGACCATAAGCTCCTTGCAAAGAGCATAATGGATCCCATTCAGCAGATTGTTTAAAAAGCTGCAAGATCTTAAGGATAACTTGAGAAACGCATATGCTTCTTTGGCAACAAAGAAAAAGAAAGACCTTTAGAAATTCCAGAGAAAACAAAAGACAAAAATTTGAGCAATAAAATTATTTTCCAAATATGAAAAAAATGGAAATATAGCATGGATTTAAAAAAAAATTAACCTACAGAGAAAACAGCCTTCACTTGACTTTTATGCTTCAAAAAACTAATTTGTTTGACGAACAAACTCCCAGGCTTAACAGCAGTGACGTTTCATTCTCTAGGAGTCCAATCCCTTACCTGAATAAAAATGAATATTACAATCATCCCTCGGTATTTACAGAGGATTGGTCCCAGGACCCCCAGATTCATGGATACTCAAGCCCCTTATATGATATGGTGTGGTGACTTGGATCCTCCTTATTGGCTGGTTCCACAACCTCGGTTGGACCAGAGCTTGGTAGGACCTGCAGGGGCAGTGGGCTGACTGTGTTTACTTAATCATAAGGTACCAAATGCTGTCTACAAGTTTTCCATTTTTAGAATCAATCTCTAAACAAAGAACAGAGGCTGAATATTCAGGTATACAGAACAAAATTATATGACACAGAGCTGGTAGCAGTCTGGATGTGGGTAGGAACAGGAAAGGGGAGAGTAATGCATACTAATTTCCTCTTTTTGAATAATGGAAATCATTTTTCATAATATTTATGAACAAATAAGTGTAGGAATATTAAATTTTTAGTAAAAGAACTATTAGTTAATAATTAGTAACTGTAAGTTAATACTTAGAAGGACTATTGAAATGACTTGGACTGTGAAGATGTTCCAAGAAGCAGTTTGCCCTAAACCAGTGGGTTTTCTGGGAGGCAGAGAAAGTCCCAGACAAACCTGGGCAAGTTTGTCACCCTAGAAATATAAGCAAGTTAAATTTCTCAGATTTAATAGTGGGGAATCAGTAGAAAATAAAAGAAACAAGAAATACAGGTATCTATTGGATGGGCCTTGAGGGCATTATGCTAAGTGAAATAAGTCAGAGAAAGACAAATACTGTGTGATCTCATTTACATGAGGAATCTAAAAACTCAGACTCACAGATACAGAGAATAGCTTGGTGATTGCCGGGGGAGGCGGGTGGTGGAAAGTGGGCAAAAGGTATAAACTTTCAGTTACAAGGTAAATAAGTCCTGGCGGTATAATGTACAGCATGTGACTATAGTAAACAATACTGCATTGCATATTTAAAAGCTGCTGAAAGTAGATCTTAAAGTTCTCATCACAAGAAAAAAAATTTGTAACTATGTTTGATGATGGATGTTAACTAAGCTTCTTGAGTAATCATTTAGCTATATATATATATATATATATATATATATATATATATATATAAAATCATTAAATTGTACACCTAAAACTAATACAATGTTATGTGTCAATTTTATCTCAATTAAAACAAATAAACAAAATAATTTTAAAAGAAATAGAGGTATCAGCATATTAAGTGTACAGTGCTATTAATGACAGTGGTTAACACATTGCTCTTTGAAGTCATACAGACCTGGGATTGTAGACTCATCTCTACCAGTTATTAGCTCCATAACATTGAGCAAGTTACCAACGTCTTATGATAGTATCTACCTTATTACATGGTTATGAAGATGATGAAAAACATGTATGTAAATTGATTAATCCAAAACCTCACACAGTAAGTCCTCAGGAACTGTGCATTATTGTTATAGTCATTATTGTTATTCTTTATGAAGCCATTCATTTCATGGGCAAAAATACTATATGAAAAGCATATTAAGTTGTTCAATTATTTATTAGACCTTTGAATATCTATGAAATGAATGTTAGAGCTTTAAACAATAGTCCTGCACATTAAAAAATATTCAAAGGTTGTTACTTCTGGGATTTGGATAGAGAGAAAGGGTAGAAAGGTAGGCAGAATTTTCAATGACAGAGTGGCATAGCATTCAACTTAACTCATTTAAAATCAACTTTACGGGGGAAGGAGGAGGGAGTGGGGGTAGAGAGAAGGAGAGATTGATTTAGATAATACTGACAATTCTACCAGTCATCACTTTCAATGATCCTTTGCTTTTGTCAGTAGTTGAAATCATGCCTGAAATAAGCAATTGCTTGATGAAAACTTGTGGAAAAAACATGTGCATGTTTTTAAGATTTTTCTCTGTGACTATAACAAAGTATTTCTGTAATCAGATAAATAAGTGGTATGACTTTTCAACATCCTTGGAGAAGAAAATTGAAGAATTAATTGAGTGTTATAGAAAAACATTAACTGAGAAGGAGTTAGTGTTCCGTATGCTCACTTTACAGACAAATATTAAGTACAAAGAATAATTCATCTGAAAGTAACTTTGACTTGTATGCTGACCTTAGAACTTAAGCTTGTATAAGATTTAACTCTAATTTAATTTTTTAAAATTTTTATTGGAGTATAGTTGATTTACAATGTTGTGTTACTTTCTGCTGTACAGCAAAGGGAATCAGTTATACATAAACATATGCCCACTCTTTTAAATAATTTTCCCATGTAGGTCATTATGGAGTATTGAGGAGAGTTCCCTGTGCTATACAGTAGGTCCTTATTATTTATCTATTTTATATATAGTAGTGTGATTTAACTCTAAAACTATTTTGCACAATGTGCATTTTTAGTGAGAATAAGTTTTTATAAGAATAATAAAAAAGAAAATGATGCTTATAACTATGAAATAATGTGAGATGTTTATTATAAATGCTAAGTAAAAAGATAGAAGATATACATTTTTACATTAAATGTTACAAGTAAATAAAAAAGGATAGATAGAAAAAAAAGACAAAAATATATATATACCAAATGTTAATATTGGCCAGGGTTATGTTAAGATTATGGCGTTACAGGTATTTTATTTGTTTAGTTTGTAAAACTTGAAAATGTATGGTTTTAGAAAGCTATGGAAAAGCAGACAGAAAACATTGATAACACAATGTACACAGTTGCTCTAACCAAAATCCACCTTTAGAAGTTATTCAGATGTAAGAATTCTATAATAATCTCAAATTTTAATAACTTGTTTTCTCTTCAGGAACTCCAAGTTAAAGTGTTTACTGCATCATCTATACCAGTTTATCTATACCAATATGGATAATAACAATAAGTTATGTAAAATTATTTGTATTTGCCCTTCAAATACTTTCCAAAGCCATTTCAGGAAAACATGCATTCAGAACCATAATAAGTTCTTTCCCCAACATGCACTCTATGCTGGCTGAATGCCTTTCCCGCCTGACTGAACCACTATGACCAGGTTACATCAGATCACACCATTATCCCCAAGCCATGACTATACCAGAACCCCATAGCTGATCTAAGCAGCAGAAGTTCGGCTCCTCAGCTAGACTTTGAAAGGTCTCAGATACATGCTTGAGTTTTCATCCAGGCTATATCCTAATGACTACAATAAGACCTATTATTACATGAACTGATATATAAAACACATCAAATCTTGTCCCGTAAACAGAACAACCATAGATATTGAAAAGCCTATTAAATATGGGGAACCCATAAATTTAGCATATGTTGCTCTTTTTCATCACGTTTCATAAATAGTTTATCATGAATTTATTCATTAATTCAATAAGCTTTAATAAAATAGCTAATATATATTGAGACCTTAATATTTGCTATGCAGTGAGCTAAGAATTTAATATTTAATCATTATTTTGCTGATAAAGAATTTGAGATTTTGGAACAGTCAATTAACTTGTCCAAAAAACTATTGAGAAGTAGTGTATCCAGGACTTGAATCCTCAAGTCCAGTAGAGCCGAACCTCTTAACTACAGTATAAGGCTTTCTATTTTATTGAAGACTTACTACTCAGTGCCTGGAATTTCTAGGTACTAGGGCACACAAAGATGAATAAGGATCTTGCCATTCAGGAGATTAAAAAAATATTATGCTTTTCTTTTAGAAGTTTGTAACTATCAGGGGTCATTCAATGATACCCTTTTCACTCAATTCCCAAGTTTTCAGCAGAACAAGACAAACTCTTAAATGTAAGAAGCTGTATTTAAATCAAGTCTAATTTTCCAAGGTAGAATTTGACTTGATTATTAGCACCTTTTTATTGGTAGACACCATGATTTCTAGAATCTCCAAATGGCTGCTCCTATATGAGTGAGTAGCTCAATGACATGGCCCTTCTTCCTATGATCCTCTCCGGTGAACAATGCCAAGGCTGGCAGATGAAGGATGCAGCCTTGGGTAACAGGAAACTCAACTGTAAGATGTATCCACTTCCCCCCACAGGGTCCTGGTTCTTGGCACTCAGCTATTGAATCCTCTGTGGATTAAATTTGCAAGACTGTTGCAAAGGCACCAAAAGCTCAAAAGACCAGGATTTGTTAGGCAAGCAATTGCAAGGGATGTCATACCACCCAAGCTCGCTCCCCAGTCTTGTCCCAGGTTGCTCTGCTCCGTGCTCCCCAGTCTCCAGTGATAATGACATTCTTTCCATTCTTCTCTCTCTTGCAGGGTTTCCCTGAAAGCTATTCCTGATTCATTTTGCCCACCCCCCCATGCCCTAAACTCCTAGGCTTTTCTTGAGGAAGATTGTATTGCCTCTACAGATCAAGTGAAATTGCATAAAATGTTCTCTTGGAATGAAGAAATATCACTAATGTTTCTACAAAATTAAAAATCTGCAGCCCCTCAAAGCACTCTGCATCTCCTTCATAGCCTTTGTCACAAGTGCCTCGAATTCATTTGTCATTTGTTTAATATTTATCGACCATGATCCATTTCAATTTGATGAGAATAGTTCACATATATTTTGTTCATTATTGAATCCCCAGTGCCAGGCATATAGTCAGTGCCCAAAGAGTATTTGTTAAATTAATGAATATTCACAGAAAAAGAATCAACAGGAGAGTCATTTTGTGCCCCTTTACCAAGGAGCCAGTGGTGATCCTACATGATCACCTGAAAAGGCAATCTTTCTTTTGCAGCCCTATCACCTCTTGCAGATTTTAGGGCTCCAACGGGATATTTCCTCCTAAAAGCCCTGACTTTGAAATATCTGAAGCTTGATGACATGGAGATTTCCCCAAAACTAGGGAGACAGCAGCTCCCCACCCCTCCCCTCCTCCAACAGCTCATCACTTGTGAAAGTCTACACACTTCTCTAGAAACATTCATACATTCATTCTGTTCACTCAACAAAGTTGAGAGCCCCCTATATGCCCGGCACTAGTTGGAGCTCTGAGCATTCACAGAGGAAAGGCAGTCCTGGTCTTCAAAGAGCTTCCTGTTAAGTGGGTGAGAGGGGAAAATTAAGGCAATGATAGCCACAGAGTGTGGCATTTCTGAGAGAGAACCTCAGAAGAGGGACTGCTAGAATACCAGGAAAGGTGGAAGAAGAGGTTATCAGGAACTATTTCTAAGAAGGTGGGTCTCGAGAGAAGACTGTGCCAGGAAAACACATGGTAAAAAGCCATGCAAACAATGGGAGCAGTTTGTGTGACAGCCAAGACGGGGCCAAGAATGCAGGTCAGAAAAATCCCAGAAGTTTGGGATTGGGTGCTGAGTGACAGATGGACCCGGGCAGGGCCCAGAGCAAGGAGGATATTTAGGATCCTATCCTGGAGGTAATGGGAAGCTGTGAAGGCTTTTAAACCTGGAAGTGGGAGTGGAGGAATCAGATTTGCTTCTCAGAAAGAGCACATCAAAACAGTCTTAAGGATGGTGAGAAGGTGAACTGGAAATGGACAAAGGTCCTCAAAGAATTTCACAAAATACTTTTTCATACTTTGAGACGGGAGTTGAAATGAAAAAAGTAATAATTTATGTGTATTGAAATATGGATAGACTCGCCTAATAATTGAGAAAATATTTACATACATCATTTCCCCAGAAATAAATTAGGAAATGAGGATAATGGTTCTGCAAAACCTAAAGACTGCTGGTGACTCATTATCCAATTAATTGATATGAATAAATTGGGTAAATCAAGCTAAATGAGAGTCAGTCACTACATACAAGTAGAGTGAGAGCTGAATAAGTGTTTATTGGTTTTTTGGTTGGGTTTTTTTTTTTTTTTTAATAATAATAGCAAGGACCCTGCATCTTGTTTAGGAGCACTGGGTTGGGCACGTCCACTAAGCCTCTGACCCTCAGTGACGAGGCATGGGGATAGTGTGGATAATGGGGACCTTAGAGGGAGAGGTGGTCAGGCTTGGCCTCGGAAGCCTCTGCCAGCACCCTGAGGCCCATTTACTGTTGTACTATTTTTGAACCCCTTGTGGGTTTCTTACCTATCAATGTATAATCCACATCATTAGATAAAAACATACCCACAAATCTTTTTCAGAAAAGATTTTCTCTCTCTGGGTCTTCCTTGAAGCTGCTGTAGAACCATGCCCTTGAGATGCTTAGCAGTCCTATTGTTGAATGGAGATTGTGTGCAAGGCATACGCTTAAGATCCTCAGAAGACATGTTGTCTAGTGGAAGGGGTCCTTGTGCTGACTTAAATGTTTCTGAGGTCTAACAAGAGGTTTTTACCAGCCATATTCTTGGCTTTATGTTTTCCTGATGCCACCCTGAAATTGATCTTTTCCATAGGCTATTTCTTATTTTGAGAACCTTCTGTAGGCTCTAAAGAATATCTGGAGCCTCTCTATTTCCTCTAAACCTTACTTGGAAACTGAATAGTTCTTCAACTCTCTCCTCTCACATTTTTATGATAAGCAGCTTGAAAAAGCCACACAGTACCTTCAATACTGCATGGCCATCTCCTTACCTATGTCATGGAGCTCAGTAGGTGGACTTCCTACTTTCCATGTTACTGCAGGGAACAGTGTCTGCCAATATCTTCAAGTCTTCCCGCTCTTACTGGCAACCTCCTTAAGTACTGCCAGGCTTTTGGCTGCCACCTACTCACAAAATCAGTGCTGCATATTTTAGGATTTATTATTGGAGTTCCCATCTTCCAGGAATCAAATTCTCTTTCCGTTACCTATTGTTGTTGAATAAGTCACTCCAAAAGTTCTGGCACAAAACCACATCCATTTACGTTAACGAGCCCCACTTCCCATCACCGCATTCTGCCTTGATCATGGAGGCTGTGGACGCTCAGCTCTGCATGGGATGGGGAAAGGGGAGCCCAACTACTCCCACCTCATGGGCACCGCCTCCTTCAGTGTCCTTGATGCAGAATCGGGGTGGAGGTTCATCTCCCCCCGGGACCCACTGACACTGGGGGTAAGGTGGGGAACCAGAGCACTGACAAGCCCTGCTTCTCACCACCTCATTTAGGTTCATTGCCTCCAGGTGGGTGTGGAGGTTTAGGGCGCCACAACTCCCCAGTAACAGTACAGCTGGGGTGAAAGTGGAGGGTTGACCGGACTAGCCCCAGTCGCACCACTTTCTTTATTCTCATAGATGCCAGGAGGGGGTGGAGGCTCAGCATCTAGCTGGTCCCCACTGACCCTGGGGGTGGATGGTGAAGCATAGTGACTAGCCCTGCCTTGCACTCTCTCACTATGTCTCAGCTCGCCACTGGACTCCCCTGGAAATCAGAGTGCTGCCTACTTCTGCCAGACAGGGGATGGAAGATCAGCTCCCCACTCAGTCTCTTTGACACTAGCCCAGCAGGGGAATTGGAGCACCACAACTTCCTTCCACTGGAAAAGGGACGGATTAGCTTCCCCTTGGTCTGCTTATACCCTCAGCAGAGGAATCTGAGTATCACATCCAGTGGGAGGGTGGCACGAATAATCAGCTCTCTGCTCAGTCCTACTAAAACTGTAGTGGAAGAATGTGAGTTTTCTTGTTGGTGTTTTTCTGGTTTAGGGCAGGAATTGCCAAAAAAGTTTTTTGTTAGGCTACCTTTTTCATGATCTTTGGCTAGGGGCAGCAGGCTTTTCTTGGAGTTGTATTGTCTGTGCCTGTTGATGGTTCTGAGGGGGAGGCTTTTGAAGCTTCCCATATGAGAGATGTGGGAAGCGATAAGGAAACCCAGGTGGCAACCGCCATGTCATTTCTCAAGCCCAGACATCTCTAGACAATCCACCTTCTCCTTTCCACCTTTCAGAGTCTTCCTACGTTTGTTTGTTTTGAAATGTCCATGGTTTTTCAATTGTAAGGAGGACCTGAGAGAAATGGAGCTACCCTATCTTCGCCAAAAATGGAAAAGCACAGGTATATTTTTTACTCTCCAGGAAGAGGCAAAAAAGTATTAACCATCTTGGGCTAAAGACAATAAAGAAAACAGAACACAGACCTACAAATGTAAAAACAAAATAACAACAACATAAAAACAACAACAAAAAAACTGTAGCCTCAAGTGACACCAAAGACATAATAAATGTTTTTTATACCACAAGGGACAAAAGAGGGAAGGATTATTTTGTTTAGGGTCATGAAGTCCTGATTGAATCTATATTCTTTCCTGTTAGGTTTATAGTCTGGAAGGTTGGAAGAATTACAGGGACTGGTACTAGGTATAATGAGTCTTTTCTCTAGTAGTCTTTCAACTAATGATTTTAGTCTCTTAGTTTCTCATTTTAAACAGTATTGTGCAAGTTTGAATAGAGATTTATATGGGTCAATCTGAACCACAATGAGTTTGCCAACATATGTAGAATTTTTTTTACCACAAGTAACCCTACATCTTGAGATTTTTAATTAGGACTTTACTTAAGATGCAAAAGTGCCAATATATCAATACCCAAATTAGCTATTATCTGGTTATAAGTAGGATAGTTCTCAGGATTTAAGGAAGAGGCAAACAGTAGGTTATTTGATGTAAAAAAATCCATTTGACCACTAGATCCCTCCTGTTAAGTTCACAGATATGATATGATATCACAGAGGAGGAAAAAAGATGTTCTTTGCTTAAAAGTCAACGGGATGGTTATAGACTGAGATGTAGGAATGTCTAGAGTTTATTAGTTTCTTGACTCTAGGAGAAACGATGTGTAATGGTGGGAGGATTTGTGGTATCAATAAACAATTTGGCAGACTCTTCTTTAATATTTGCAGAAAGTTAAAATGTGAATTTGAGAGTGAAAATGGGAAAATAAACACTTGGATTTCCCTTTGGGAACATTGTCATTGTCCACCCGCTTAAATTTTTCCTTCAGTTTCTTACTAACACAGTTCAATTAACTTTTCATTGTCCTTTCTGCTTACATTGTCTATAGGTGTCTTTATCAATAAACCCCTTTCCCAAGTTCTTGTGATTAGGGTGGGAAATTCTAATTGCTTCATTTGAACGACCACTGATTTATTCTAGACTTCATTCTGATTTTGTTTTATGGCTATTTCAAGATCTTTAGTGAATAGTTGGAGACCTGGCAACAGAGCTATTTCTCATTCCTGTTTTTGCTTTCATATTAAATCCCCTGGTTCAGGCTTATGACTGTTCAAAGAAAAGTGAAGAGTTGGGGTCACATCTGCTTCAGGATCTATCTCCAAATGCTCTCTAAAGGTGTTACAGAGCCTATTCCCCGAAGTCACTGATAGACTCACCCTTTCTTTGCTTGTAGGACGAGATTACTGGGTAATCTATTTTCACAGAACAGACTTTGAGGATGGCATCTTATGGCTCTTGCTCCACTTCTACAGCTTTTCTAACCCCTCTAATCTCTGCAATTCAGGGTCTATTTGGTCAGCCTCAAAATCTTTTCACTCTGACCTTTCCATCCAGTTTTTTTTTTTTTTTTTTTGCATTGGATTATCCTATCAACATATGAGCCAACTGATAGAAACCTGGGATTCCCAAATGATCTGTTCCTGGAACAACTCTAACTTTCTTTGTAAATTTCTGTCTGTATTGTATGTAGAGGCTTTAGAAAGTGGCTATCAATTCAAAGACCAGGGTTTAAAATCAACCGCAAGAGAAACTGATCTGTTCTGAAGTGGAGTTAACTTTAAGAAACGTTTGATATTTGGGAGTTTCTTTTGCCTAGAAGGGAAAGGAGACAAGTCAGGAAGAAGAGTAGGAGTGAGGGTAATGTAGAAGCCTTGGAAGAAGGAGAAGAAATAAAGAAATTGAGGCAGTTATAGCCAGATTGCAGTTCAAGAGGATGTAAGAAAGATGGTTTTAAGGATTTTTTTTTTTTTAGATTTCTCATTTGCCTTGGCTAAGGAATATTTTGAAAGCATTAATTTTGGAAACTGGATTTCTTTTGGAAGTTTTCTTATGCTAATTAAAAATGCAGACAATTTCCTTTCTAAAATGCCTCTCAAATGAATATTTTTTTTCAAATTGAAAGTTCCCTAAAATAACCACTTTTACACCACTTAAGTGGATAAATACATAAATTATAGCAAAAATACATGTTAGAAACAAAATTCTCAAAGTTCTGCTGAGACCCAGAAACTCAAAGACCTTGATTTATAATAGTATTCTCCCCTGAGGTCCCTTGGTCCTATCACTCTCCCTCACAGAAACTGAGCTTAGACTGAGACAACATGAAAGCAAGTCTTCTGCACATATTACTTATGCACTTTGTATCTTAGGCTCCTGTGTTAATCAGCTAAGGCTGCCATAATAAAATACTGCAGACTGGGTGGCTTAAACAACACAAATGTATTTTCTCACAGTTCTGGAGGGTAGGAAGATCAAGGCGCCAGTCAGTTTGGTTCCTGGTGAGAGCTCTCTTCCTGGCCTACAGACGGCTGCCTTCTCACTGTGTCCTCATATGGCAAAGAGAAAGAGAGAGCAAAACTCTCTCCCCAGTCTCTTCTTATAAGGACACTAATCTTATTAGATCAGGGCTTCATCCTTATGACCCATTTAACCTTAATTACCTCCAAAAAGTCCATGTCTCCAAATATAGTCACGTTGAGGGTTAGGACTTCAACATACGAATTTTGGAGTGATGCAAACATTCAGTCCATTGCAGCCCCCAACCTAATAATTAGCCATTTCAAATGCAGATGGAAGATTTGGACTATAGCACTTGTCTTGACTCTCATAGATAAAACAAGACAAGGCTGAGAAAAAAATCTCATAAGACTTTAACAGGTGACCCAAGATAAAGTTTGTCCTGTAAGGAGCCCAGTATGAGAAGACCCTCTGAATTCCTCGAGAGATGGATATATCCGACCTATACACATTCTCCTCCTTTGATCATCTACTTATATATGTTCAGCAGAAAGTGTTGTGGACAGACAAAGAGATTTAAAAAATAGTGTTTTTAGTCACAAGATGTTTTTTCACCAAGGAAAAGAGTTCCAAAACTGTTCCGATAATCAAAGGATTCCTAAACAAGGATTTCTTATTTCTAGGAGACATTTGGGAGCTGAACATAAAGAAATCACAGCTCTGACCTGCTTGAGGAAGCTAATATTCATCACAGTCAGAGAGACCCCCGACAGAAAGCACAAGGCATCTCCTAGGAGTATGCTATTCCAATTCCAAAGTCTTGAGACACCATATTTTGGTATATTCTTGAGGATTTTCCACTGTTGAATCCCCAAAAGACCACTGGAAAAATGTGTTGATAAAGCAAAACTAAATCTATTGGATGTAACATAGTGAAGAAGACCACCACCTTGATATTCCTAATAATGTCTGAGCTGAGAAGGTTGATGTCAGGGAAGCATATTTATAAGGTTTACAGGATGATTTAAAGGGGAGTTGTGCAAGGAGGCCTATTAGTTGGGATTTTGAAGATTTTATGAATAATAGAGTTGGATTGGTGGGCACAGTAAGAGTTTTAAAACAGGTCCTGATGGGCAAGCTGTTAGTCTTGATAAGTAATCTCTTTCAGTTGGGTCAAGCCTTATCTTCGAGGAGCAGGTATTTCCTGGAAGGAGAAGCTAAATTATTTTTGCCTGGCCCCAGTATTGTTTGGCATGAAAATAGGAAAGTGAGCTTGGTCAAAGACTTTAGCACTGGGAAGCAAGGTAGGTTTGGTCTTAGCATTCACTGGTATGGAGAAAAATTCTAGAATATTTACATTTGAAGATTCTTTCTTGATAAATTTCTTTGAATGAAATTTAACTAAAATGGCAAACTGCCTCTTTTTACATTTTTATATTATATGATTAGCAAACTGAGTCACAAACAAAAAAATGTTTAAGCTGTTAAAATAATAATAACAAAAATAGCAAGAAAGAAGATAAGTGCTCTCGGCCTTAAGAACACATGATAATGCCAACTTTATATTTGTCGCTCAAAGAGTAGGAAGAGGAAGTTTTGCATTTGACTTACAAAGAATATAAGATCTTAATTTAAAAAATCTCTATCACACAAACATATAGTTTGATTTAGTAAGCAGATTCCAAAAAATATATATATGTGAGAGAGAGTGTGTAAATTCGAGTGTGTGCCTCTATGTCCCATCACACATGAGAAAACGCAGTGTGTAAACACAAGCACGTCTCTGAAGATGAAGAGTGGGGGTGAGTGTTCATTTTCTCCTCAAATGGTTATAGAGAGCACAGGCTACAGACCAGGCTCTATGACAAACATTATTGAGAGGAATGAAAAATCCCTGGCCTCAAAGGGCTTACAGTAGAGGAGGAGATGGACCCATGTAATGAATAATTATAAAAAAAACATGGAAAGTGTAGTGGGAATCCTGAGGAAGAAGTGACTATGTCTAGGTAGATGAATCAGAGACCATTGACATTGGGGCCAAGCCTTGAAGGAGGACTGAGCCAATCAGAGAACAGGGTGTGCAGGCAGCTGTGATGCCTCCAGGGAGCAGAGATGTATGTCGGAATCAATAGGTCCTCCTCTAACACTTGGAGGGCCTCAGGCAAGAGTACGGATGGAGATCCCTCTCTATCTCATATGTCTAGACAATTAAAAGTTACAAATCCGGGCTTCCCTGGTGGCGCAGTGGTTGAGAATCTGCCTGCCAATGCAGGGGACATGGGTTCAAGCCCTGGTCTGGGAAGATCCCACATGTCACAGAGCAACGGGGCCCGTGAGCCACAACTACTAAGCCTGTGCGTCTGGAACCTGTGCTCCGCAACGAGAGGCCGCAATAGTGAGAGGACCTGCGCACCGCGATGAAGAGTGGCCCCCACTCACCGCAACTAGAGAAAGCCCTCGCACAGAAACAAAGACCCAACACAGCCAAAAATTAATTAATTAATTAATTAATTTTTTAAAAAGTTACAAATCAAGCTTAAAAAATTGTGAAATAAAAAATATTTTACCTCGGAGTGTCCTTTGTTTTTATGAGGTGACTCTGAGCTGTCTCCTGGATGGTTCCTGGATGGGGGCTGGTCACCAGAAGGACCAAGCCATGATTAGAAGCTTGGGATTTTCAGTCCCTCCCTGCTCCCCCACACCCCACCCATTCTCCAGAGAGAGGAGAGGGGCTGGAAATGGAGTTACTTGACCTTCCTGTGTGATCTTCCGTACAATCTCAGTGCTATGGGGTTTAGGGAGCTTTTAGGTCAGTGATCTCATCCAAGTACCAGGAGGGTGATACACACCAAATCCATGCGGACAGAGGCTCCTGTGTTCAGGATGCTCCCAGACCTCACCATTCATATCTCTTTATCTGGCTGTCCATCTGTATCTTTTCTTATATCCTTTAATAAACTGATATACATAATTAAAAAAAAATATTTTATCTCCTCTCTCAAAAACATATCTGTATGACAATAAAATTGAAAGATATATGTAAGGCTATGGTTTTATATAACTAAAAGTTGGCAAAATAGCAAAGGCAACTAAATTTAATTATTACTGAATACTTCTGGGATGAACCAGCAATGTTTGGGTGAGCAAAAAAATAAAGACAAACAATTTCAAAAATTATTTTAGATTTATATCATGACATTTTCTTGCTTTTAATTCAGCAAAATCACCATGTTATAAATAAGATCTTTATATACTTGTATTCCATTTAAAAAACTTACAGAATTAAACAATAAAATGCAATCATATTCAGTGTAAAATATTAAATATACTTTCATCAAAACACAAAGTCAATGTAAAAAAAAAAGTTATTTTGGGCTTCCCTGGTGGCGCAGTGGTTGAGAGTCCGCCTGCCGATGCAGGGGACACGGGTTCGTGCCCCGGTCTGGGAAGATCCCACATGCCGCGGAGCGGCTGGGCCCGTGAGCCATGGCTGCTGAGCCTGCGCGTCCGGAGCCTGTGCCCCGCGACGGGAGAGGCCACAGCAGTGAGAGGCCCGCGTACCGCAAAAAAAAAAAAAAAAAAAAAAAAAAGTTATTTTTAAAATGTTTCCAAGTTATTTCTTTCTAAAACGTTAAAAATAGAAGTTTAATAAAAGAGTGGCTACTCTATTAAAATTAAAGACAAAAATCAAATTAGAGTTAGTCAATATCAAGTTCTAATCAAAATAGTTGAAAATTTTCTTTGGTTTTAAAATATTTTAATCAAATATATTTAATACAAATTAAAATCAATTAAAATTGATTAATAGATTAAACTTTAAAAATAATTTTAAATTTTAATAATAAATCTTATTAAATATTTTTACAAAAAGGAAGCTATCCACAATTTTAGTTTCCATGTCCATCTATTTGCCAATGCAAAGAATTGGCATCATGCTTTATGCATGCTACATGTAAACCTACATGTAACAAACTTAAGAGTAATGTGAATTGCTTAACCTTGCAAAATGTTCCTTGACTGCCATGTACAATGTTCTGAACACACCTTTATTTCTTGTGAGTGCTTATAGAATTACAAACTGTAACACAAAGAGAAGCAGGAAAACAGATGCTCAGAACTCCTGGGAAAGAATACTTTATTGTGGAAGAATCTACGGCATTTGTGCTATCCACATGAACCACTCTGACAAATTTAACATGTGGGGTTCTATAAACAGAGATCTAAGTCAGGGATCCATGTATAGCAGGGCAGTTATAGGAATCAAATTGCCAAATGAAAGATAATGGTGACCAGATTGTCAAGAGCCTCTTGAGCCATGACAAGGACGGTCGTTGAAAATTGTCCACTAACAGGGAAGACAGCAAATGTACAATACCCCTCCTTCACTGTTTTCCTCCTACAGAGGTCACGTCAGCTCCTCTCTGGAGGAGAAATCAAGTCATTGACTCTAGGGATGATCAAAAATCCATTTTGGAAGTATACTGTGGAGCCCTGAACCTTCATGAAAAAGACAAAGAAATCAAAGGATATAACAGCTTATAATGTCTCTATTTCCCAGAAGTAATTTACATTTGGGAAAAGAATATACATATTTATAATCAAACACAGATTTACCTTTACACATGATACATAGAAAAAAATTCCTGACAAGTGATTTTGTTTCTCTATTTTCTGGAACTTTAATAAAGTGATACATCTAAATCCCAAATTTTACCACATGACTCCCTGGCTAAAATACACTTCCAAGAGTCTCTATCACTTGCAGGAGAAAGCCCAAGGTGCTTACCGTGGCATCTGATCCCTCCTCATCTCTCAGCTAGACCGCTAGACAGAGCTTCCTCGAGGGTCTCCCATCTTCTTCTCATGCCCTGTTTAAACCATTGTCTCCAAAATTGCCTGAGTGAGAAATGAAAAGATGCCTCAGCCCGATTTAAAAGCCTATTATTGACTTTCTCTTGCACACAGGATAAAATATAGTTGCCATACCATGAACTACAAGAGCTGCAAGTTTGAGCTACGTCTCAAACTTACCGTCTGCCGCTCTCCTTCTGGCTCACTGTACTGTAACCTCTTTGGTTTTCATTAACTCTCTAGAACACATCAAGTTCCTTCCTACCTCAGGGCTTTTATACTTGCTGTCCCTTCCACATGGAAGATTCTTCTGCTAATCTTCACATGACTGGTTCCGAGAGAGTCCTTCCCTGACCACCCCACTTAAAACACATCCCCGGTTGTTCTTTCTCCAGCACCCGATTTTCCTATATGCTTCCTCCACAGTATCTTTCACAATCTGTATTTTGTTCATTTCTTATTCATCCTATGATTAATACATTCCTCTTTTGTACAGAAAACTTCTCTAATTTGTTCAGTGATGTATTCCTAGCTTTTAGCACAAAGCTAACTCATGAGAGGTGCTGACTAAAGGTTTGTTAGTTACCTACCTCTATAGGCTCATTGACTAGCACTGTACACCTTGTACTTTGTATACCAGTAATACCAAGCATCTCATCGTTTCACCAAACACTCAAGTGAATAGCTAAAGCTACTTTATGCCTCTGTGCTTTTGCTTCAGCTGTTCTATCAGTTCAGACGGTTCCCCCCTCTTTTTTTACCTGGTTAACCTCTACTCATTCTCAAATAACAATTCCAAGAGACAGGGCTAAGTGCACTTCCTATGTGCTTCCATAGAATTCTTTGCCTTTTTCACAGGGTTTATCACTCTTTATGGGAAAGTCACCATCATTTATCTGTGTACTTTTAAAAGGCAGAAACCGTAGCTTATTTATTTTTTTATCTCCAACTTGAGTGTTACAATTTATCTTCATAAACTGAGTATCCAGTATTTAGTGTACTGCAGGTAAATGTAGTTACATGGAACTGAAAGTTTTTTCCACTTCTAACAGGGAAGGTTATATACATAAACTCCAGGGACAGAGTGCCTGGCATCAAATCTCAGCACTGCTACTTACTTAATCAATCATCTTGGGTAAGTCACTTGAATCTATGCCTCAGTTTCCTAATCTAAAAAATGGGGCTGAAGATAGGGGCTAACCCATAGGTTGTTGCCAAAATTAAATTACTTAATACATGTAAAATATTTAGAAGTGCTTACATGCCTGGTCAACATTCAATAAATGTCACCTGTCACTTATCTGCAATGTGTTTCTCATAATCTTTTTCTTTTTTAAGGACAGCTGGAACAAATAGAAGAAGTTCTTCCAATATCTCTTCTCATGTAACCATAATAAACTTTAGTTTATGGAAAATTTGTGATTATCTTGGCACTAGCCTCTTTTGGGCACACATACATAAATCGTGACTTTAGCTGCTTGACTGTTGTGTAACTTAAGGAGTATATATATTGCCAGTCTGTGCCACTTGGCAGCTTGAAAATTTTTAATTTAATTTAATTTAAAAAGGGAGAAATGCAGTACATGTGAGATTAGTACTATGTAAAGCTGCTTAAATCTATATCCATATGTTTTGTTCAAAATGTTTTACACTGTTCAGTAGAAAAAGAAAACAGATCTGATTATATATATCACCTCCCTGCTCAAAATGTTTCTTTAGGTCTCAGAGGAGGGAAGAAAAGTGAAATATCTCAACAGACCCTCAAAAGAAATAAAATGAACAAAAGCAATGAGACAATAACTGGAAAACACATATAAAAGACCAAATAGTCATAAAAATCAAGCTTATTAGTAATCAAAGAAAATCAAATAGAATCCAAGGTATATCCTTCATCTATCAAATAGCAGTATTAAAAAATGAATATTCAATGTTGGCAAGAATGCAAGGAAATACACACTTCTGGGAGAGAAATTTGGTTCAAACACTCAGAAAAAAAATTGCAAATAGGTACCAAGAGCCTTTAAAACTTACATACGCTGTGGACTTAAAATCTCTTTCCCATCAATAGTATAAGAAAATAATCAGGAAAATTTGACAAAATTTTAGTACAGATTTTCATTATAGTATTATTTATAATAATGAAACATTAGAAATAACCTAATGTCCAGCTAAATTAATTTATGTTACAGCTACACAATGAAATAGTATGCAAGTACATTAACAGTGTTTTTGAAGCACATATGCTGACATTAGAAAATACTTGTTTTATACTGATTATATTAGGCGATAGCTAAATGAATATTTTGTACAATAATGCTGATTAACAAATGTGTATGTATATATGTACATGTGTTGAGTGTGTGAAAGAAAACATTAAAACGTTTCGATGGATTACTTATAGGTATTAGGGTAAAAAAGTTGATTTGTTTTTGTTGATGTTAGTGCTTTCTTCTACATTTATAAAATTTTATATCGTGGCCATATGGTATGGTTTCCTAATCAAAAAAAAATGATTCAATTAGAGTTAATAAGAAAAATTGCATGTTGCCATTAAAAACTCTGCAATCCAACACAACCTACCTTACTATAATAATGAATTCCAGCTATTAGAATAACAGGGTTAGCAGACAGACTGATCAGGGCTCTTCTTAAGTTCTACTCTGACTTTGGAGAAAATCACATAGCCACTTTGAGTCTTGGTTTCCTAATTGTAAAGGAGATTAACAATTTCTGCTACTTCACAAAAGTGATTGTGATTCTTAAGTGAAATAGCGTAGTATACTTACTAAGTGTTCAAACAGTACTGGTTAAGTGAATGGAGTGTTTTAATATGTCAGAGAGATGCAGAAATATGAGCAGTTATTACAAGTGTTAACCAAAATAATAGTAAATAGATACTAAAAATTAAGCAGAAATATAATACAACTAGGTGATTCATACTTAGGTCACCAAAACCAAAAGCTATGATTTGATCTTCCCACCCTTTTCTGTATATTCTATAATAAATGTCCACTCTTAGTAAATCTAGTGAACAAAAACTTATAATTACTTCAGGAAAACTGAAAATGTCAAACTGTGTTTTTCAGTAGATAAGGGAAATTCCAGGTATCAAATTTTCTCTGTGTATATGGAGCAAGTAGAATTCAAATTTTTGTTTCAATTTGATCCATATTTCTTCCCCTGAAGCGCCAAAACCAAATATTTGCTTCTTAACGTACTTGAATTGGGTCTTTTGATCATTATTCTCAGTAAGAATATATTGCATTTATTTAGCACCTTTACGTGTGTCAAAATATTTTCACTTAAAACATCTCAACTGATTCTCACAACCACCCAGGGAGGTGCCGTTAGCAGTTTTCCTTTAATTCAGTGGGATCCCCAGTAGTCTACTGGAACCCACTCATACCAGCTAGCAAGAGCCAACTGCACATTTGTTTTGGAATTTTGCAAGCTGGTTGTTAAGCATAGACAATATTAAAGTCTAAATTATATAAATTGTATGTAGGACTTAGCTATAATTAAATAAATTATATTTAAATGGTTTTATAAATACTTAAAATTCATCACGTCCTAATTATCTTACTATATCTTACTGTTATCTGTGCTCTTGAGTTTATCTGTGCCTATTGAATCTCTGTAGTGGAAATACTATATAGTGTGCTGCTGAGTCTGTATTCAGTGACCTCACATTGGTAGCTTGAAATCAGCCATAATGAGAGTACTTACACCACTAAAATTGGCAAACACTACAAATTATGGCCTGATTTATTGTTGTGTTGATTGTCTAGACTTAAGAAAATGGTGGAGAAAATGTTACTAATGAAGATTAAACTTAGATGCATTCCACGTTTATAGCCATTATGCTATGAATTGCACAAAACATCGAGGAAATATTCTTCCAGTATTTGGAAGCTATTAGCCCACTCAGTGAAGAAGTCACTCGTGTCACTGATAAATGAGTGAAGTTCCAACATATGTTTTCATTTTTGTCTTCATTGACATGAATGAAAGTATCAGCTCATGTTTCAAGTCAGCACTACACTCATTCATCAACTGCAATCCGTAAATGGGCTACTCTAACAAGAGTGCGCAAAAATCAAAGTAGTCATTCTGTGAAAGTCAGTTGGCTGTATGGAATTTATCCTAAAGACTATATGTAATTATTACTTGTAAATTATGTGTTATGCATCCTTTATATCAGTAAAATTTATTATAAAGTCATGTATGCATAGATATTTATACATTTTGGAAAAGAGCTAGGTATTAAACATTTATGGGCACACCAGCATCATATAATAACAATAACATGGTACTACCCAGACAGAAAAGATAAACAGGAAAATAATGCATGTTGAGTGATGACCTCTATCAATTAATGACTTTATTTTTATTTAATGCCCTATCATGCTGGAAAGCATCCTAAAGTACATACCTTTCTCAGACTGCCCAACTAAACGTCAAATACATCCCAGTTATTTGTCTATCACTTTCCATGATAATCGTGAGTCTCAGCAGTTTCTCCCAGGTGTCAGAGAGAGTATCAGGCACAAGCTTTGTGTGCTCCTCTGATGTTTGTCTCTGTCTCTGAGACCCAGGCCAGCACAACCACCAGCCATCCACGGCCATCATTTCTCCAAATTGAAGCCTCTAGTTTGAATGGCTTTCATGCCCTCAGGTGAAGTCTATCTATGCCGATTTGCCCCTATACTTGTGGACATGCGTGAAATACCATACCACATAGTACATAGTGTAGGATCTGCTTTCCTGAACCATCACTGAGGGGTTGGATCACTCAACTCAACACTTGTCATCAGAGTTGTCATCAGAGAATTCTGACTATAGGAAACAGGAGATGGGATGGATCCAGGCAGATGAACTACTACTAGGTTCCTCCCTGCAGCTTCCCAGAGAAGTCCAAATGTTGAGCTGATACACTTGCTGAGCAACATGTTATACGTCTTAGCAGCTACTTATAAGCAGTAGCCAGTATGGTAACAGATCATATAACATTGTTTCACACTCTCATACACTCATACACATTCATTTCTCCTTACCCTGCTTGTATGTCCTACATGAGCATCCATACTTTAATCCTCACCTTAGGATATGTTTTCTAGAGAATCCGGGCTAAGACACAAAACTTTAGCTAACTAATAACAAATTTATTTTCAGAAATCCAAATGTATTAGTTTCCTGTGGCAACTTTAACAAATCATCACAAACTGAGTGTTTTTTAAGAAACCCAGAAATTTATTCTCTCACAGTTCTGGAGGCCAGAAATCCAAAACTGATGTGTCAATAGGTCTGCACTCCCTCTGAAGCCTCTAGGAGAGAATCTCTTCCTTACCTCTTCCAGCTTCTGGTGGCTTCAAGAGTTCCTTGGCTTGTAGCCACATCACTCTAATCTCTGCTTCCATGGTCACATTGCCTCCTTCTCTTCAAAATTCCCTCTGCCTCTCTCTTGTAAAGATACATATGACAGTATTTAGCACCCACCTGCATAATCCAGGATTAGTTCCTCCTCTCAAGATCATTAACTTAATCACATCCTTTGCCATATAAGGTAATATTCACAAGTCCAGAAATTAGGACCTGGACAGATCTGTTTGGAGGGCATAATTCACTCACTACATCATGAAAAAACGCTTGCTCATAGTCACAAAACAAATATATTTTAGGAAGTTGAAGTATTTTTCTAAACTAGATACTTTTTGGAAATTATGCAGAACATGGAACGCATATGACAGCATAATTAGATATACATTTATTCAAACAAAATGCAAAAATCAAGCACAAGAGAGTAAGGATTAAACAATGCAAAAGTTTTTATCCTGTTATTCATCTGCTTAAACATTAGGGTCATATCAACTGCTCCAGCATGCACAGAAGACAATGACAGCCTTTGAAATGCAGAATAAGTGTTTTGAAGCGGTACTGGTTTGGAGGGAAAGAATTTCTAATTATTAGAGCGAAATCTTTTTAAAAAATAACTGCTTAGGGTTTGCCTTCTGCTTTATAGTTTTTTTTTTTTTTTTTTTTCTTTACACAAAAGGTTTTGGCTTCATTTCTTTTTTTAAAAAAATGAGGAATGCTAGTATGAAGGGTTACTGGAGGGGAAGGAAAAGGAAAAGGAGGAGGCCGGCTCTGTAAAGTGAACAGCTGGGGTAAGCCTGATCTAAAGGTGGCTGCTAATATTACATTGTATGAGATCCCAGCGTGAATTCCAGCTGTGATCATGTACTCTGTTCTTCCATTGACAGTGTGTACAAAAGGAATCATTATCCTTTGCATATTTGAATTCCACATGCATTTTTATTCATTTGTCAGTGTCTTCAATTTTTCTTCTTCAATTTGCTTTATAAGAATAGGCTCCCTTCTCTGGGCTGGGGGAAAACATCCTGGCACAAAATAATATGATGTGTTTATATTTGAGTTTCTAAATATAATTCATACCATACTCATCTATCATGGTCTCATTTATCATTTATTCTTTGTACTGTATTTACAATTATGACATCCAGGAGAAAGGCAGGTTTTCTGACTCCTAAATGCCCCTGGGTCTTTCCTTGTTCACTGAGCAGTTATAAATGAAATACATTTAACTCATTGGGTTGTAGGTTTTTGCAGTACAATTTTCAGTTTACATGTAAAGCTGGTTATCATTAGAAGCTGATAACAAATGATATAAGCAGAGTCATTTAGAAAATAAATGCTTCTACTTTGGTGATCTTTATATTAATTCATAATTTGATAAATACATTTTATGACTTAAGTTTCTTGTATTACCTAAAATGACTCCAATTATAGATATATCACCTTTTCCTAACACCCAGAACTCAATTGTCAACAAGTTTGATTTTATAAAACAAGCATGTCTTTGTCTCTTCTTCCATTATTGACATGTAAAAGCCCTACTATGTATTTACTGGGAGTGAGCCTCAGTGCTCTGGACCAATCTCACATAGGTCACTATGATCAGCCTTCCTGAATCCCCCCTGTTAAAGGCCTCTACATCTTTAGTAAATGGTCATATTATGATTATTATAGTAGTTCTACATTCAAAGAGAGTTCTGGGTATCTTTAGTGGTATACCTTGAGATTACATACATGTATATATATATATCTTCTCCAAGAACATGTAAGCCATTAGAAGACAAGGATTAAATTTTATTCAAATTTGAATTTGTCACAGTGTTCTCCATACAGTAGATACTTAAAATGTTTGTTACTGGACACATGGTTAGGAGATAGACAATGAAGGTTGGCTAGCAACAATAACTGGAATGTTCAATTAATTCCTTACAAAAGATATCGGCTCATGAGATACAAATTCATGCATCATTTCTAGAAGAAAATTTCTGCCAATACGACTCAAAACTTAAAATTATTTCTAACCTTTATGTAAAAATTATAAATGTATTCCAGGAAAATTAACAGACTATGGTGACTATGTAAGGATGTTCAGTTCAGCATTAATAACAAATAAAAAACCCCTAAAAGTCCAATAATAAGGGACTGTTTAAAATATGGTGCCTGCCATCAATTAACTACTATGGACCCACAAAAATGATAAAAAATGTACTCACTGACATGCAAAACAATTTAAAATTTTAGTGTGAAAGATGATTGGCTACCAGAGTAAGGATTAATTTCTAAAGTAGGTGAAGAAATCAAGGCTTCCTGTGTGAAAACTGTATTAATTAAATCAATTAGTGTAATCCGTTACATCCACAGCCTAAAGAAGAAAAATCATATGATCAATCTACAGATGCAGAAAAAGCATTTGACAAAATCAACACTCATTCTTGCTAAAAACTCTCAGCAAACTAGAAATTTACAGGAATTTCCTCAGCTTGATAAAGAGTATCTACAGAAAATCTACAGGTAGCATCATAGTTAATGGTAAGAAACTACAAATTTTTCTCCTAGTATCAGGAAAAAGGCAAGGATATCTCTCTCATCTCTCCCATTTGACATCTAGTTAATGCAATAATATAAGAAAAGGAAATAAAAGGTATACAGATTGGAAAGGAAGAAATAAAGCTGACTTTGTTCACAGATGTTATGATTGTCTATGTAGACAATCCCAAAGAATCAATAAAAAACTTCTGAACTAATAACTGATTAGAGCACTGCAAGATTATAGGTTAATATACAAAAGGTAATTGCTTTCCTCTATGCCTGCAAAGAACAATTGGAATTTGAAGCTAAGAATATAATATTTTATACATTACTACAAAAATTAAATACTTAGATATAAATCTTAAAAAATATGTACAAGATCTATATAAGGAAAACTACAAAACTCTGATGAAATTAATCAAAGATGATCATAATAAATGGAGAGATATTCCATGTTCATAGAAGGGAAGACTCAATATTGTTAAAACATCCCAATTTGATATAGAGATTCAACACAATCTCAGTCAAAATCTCAGCAAGTTATTTTGTGAGTTAACTGATTCTAAGGTTTATATGGAAAGGCAAAAAAACCCAGAATAGCCAATACAATATTAAATGAGAAGAACAAATTTAGAGGCCTGGAACTACCTGATCTTAATTGACTATAAAAATAAATTCCACATTCTTTAAAGGCAGACAACAAAATCCAGGTGCAAACAACCTGACATTCATAATGTACAGCATTTGATTAAAAAAAGACTAGATATACAAAGAAACAGAAAAGTGTCCTATAACCAGTGGGGAAAAATCTGTCAAAAGAATCAGATTCAGAAATGACATCAGATGGAATTAATAAGGACATTAAATAGCTATTATAAATATGTCCAAGGATTATTAGGAAAAATGAACATAATGAAAAGACATATTTAAAATATCTAAAAAGAATTAAGCAGAACTTTTGAAGATGAAAAAAACAATGTAACAAATTTTTAGAAATCACTGAATGAGACTAACAGCAGATTATATCCTACAGAAGAAATATCAGTTAACTTTAATGCATAGCAATAAGATAGAGACAGAAAAAAAAAAATGTACAAAATGACCAAAGCATCAGTGATATGTGGGATAACATCAAGCATTCTAACATTACATGTAATTTAATTCCCAAAAGGGAGAGTGAGTAACATATTTGAAGAAATACTGACAGAAATCTTTCTAAATTTGATAAGAAAGATAAACCCACAGATCCAAAAAGTTCAAAAAATTCCAAGCAGGATAAATACAAAAAGACCCACAACAAAGTACATCATGATCAAATTGCTAAAATCCAGTAATAAAGAGAAAACTTTAAGGGGATTCAAAGAAAAAAAGACACATTATATAGAGAGGATAAAAAACATAAGAATGATCATAGCATTCTCAAGAAAAATTCAAGCCAAAATACAATAGAATGGGATATTTACAGTGTTGAAAGAAAGATAAAGCTGCCTACCTAGAATTCAATACCCAGTGAAAGTGTCTCTCAAAAAGGAAGGTTAAGAAGTCTCTTCCAGAGAAACAAGACCTGAGACAATGTGTCACCACAGATAAGCACTATAAGAAATGGTAAAGCCAGTTCTCCAGCCTAAGAGAAAAGTAATATCAGATGGAAATTCCTATTTATACAATGAAATTGTGATCTCAGGAAATGGGTATTTGGGTAAACAAAACACTAGCAAACAGAATTCAACAGCACATTAAGAGGATCATTCGCCATGATCAAGTGGGATTTATCCATGGGATACAAGGATGGTTCAACATATGTAAATCAAAAGACATGATGGGACTTTCCTGGTGGTCCAGTGGTTAAGACTTCCACTGCAGGGAGCACGAGTTCGATCCCTGGTCGGGCAACTAAGATCCTGCATGCCGCATGGCGTGGTAAAACAAACAAAAACAAAACATACAAACCATAAGAAAACCAAAAAACATGACACACCACATTAACAAGATGAAGGATAAAAACCATAGGTACATATCAATAGATACAGAAAAAGTATTTGACAAAATTCAGCATCCTTTCATGATAGAAATTCTCAACAAATTAGGTATAGAAGGAAAGTTCCTCAATATAATAAAAGTCTTATGTGCAAGCCCACAGCTAACAACGTATTGAATCATGAAAAGCTGAAAGCTTTCCACTTAAGATCAAGATAAGGTGCACACTCTCACCACTTTTATTCAACATAGTAGTGGAAGTCCTAGCCAAAGAAGTCAGGTCAGAAAAAGAAATAAAAGGCATTCAAACTCGAAAGGAAGAAGTTAAATTATCTCTGTTTGCAGATGGCATGATCTTATACATAGGAAACCCTGAAGACTCCACCAAAAAAAAACTGTTAAAGCTAATGAAAGAGTCCAGTAAAGTTGCAGGAAACAAAATCAGCATACAACATACTTAGTGTACCTGTACACTAACTAAAATTTATCCAAAAAAGAAATCAAGAAAACAGTGTCATTTATAATAGCATAAAAAAGAATAAAAACTTTGGAATAAATTTAACCAAGGAAGTTATAGATCTGTACACTGAAAATTATAAAACATTGATGAAAGAAATTGAAGACAAATAAATGGAAAGATATCTTGATATACATATATATATATATATACTTGCTATATATATATATATATATACCTGATATATATATAATGGAATATTATATTATCCTGCCTTAAAAAGGAAGGAAATCTTACCATTTGCTATAACATAGATGAAGCTGGGGGGACATTATGCTAAGTGAAATAAGCTAGATGTAGAAATACGCTGTTTCTAAAATATTTCACCACCACTATCCTAATATCATGGCAACCTGAGAATGGCTCTATAGGGTTATTGAAGCATAACATTTGGTTTTCTAGATCTAGAGTAATTATTGTCAAGCGGAAATTTCTACTACATGTTGCTAAATTCAGTAGTCCATTCTCACTTTACCTGAGCTCTTGGTAGCACTTGACAAGTTGATTAGCTTCCATATTTACCTCTACTTCACTGGCCACTTCTCCTTAAACTCTTTTGCTTTTGTTATCCCTGTATCTAAATGGTTGAGTGTCTTGGTTCTTAGACCCCTTCTTTACATGTAAATCCACATCTTTGGTTGTCTCATCCGTATTGTTGCTTGAAATATCATCAAAATATTGAATTCCAGAGGTATATTCCCAATGAATACTCCACATCTCCAACTGTATGTTCAATAGAGATTTCAAACTTAACATGCCCCAAAATAACATCCTTGCTATGTCTCATCTCTCCAAACTGCTCCACTCACAGTTTCCCTCACTTTACTTAGTGGAAACGTCATTCTTTCAGTTGCTTATGCCAAATATCTTGCTTTATCCCACATCTGATCTGTCAGGAAATCCTATTGGCTCTACTGTTAAATACATTCTTTATCCAACTTCTCAACTGCCTCTCTTGCCAGTACCATCCTCTGTCATCCAGACTGTGACAATAACCTCCTACATGTCCTTCCCGATTCCACTACTGTCCCTCTGATCTCTTATTCAGGCATTCAGAGTAAAAACGTACATACTCTGTCTCACTTCTCTGACCTGGTCTCCTCCTATTTTCCAAACCTCTTTTCCAGTCACACTGGTTAACTAGCTGTTTTTCAAACATATTAGAAACACTCATTTCAGGGAATTTACTCTTCCTCCAGATCTGCATTGTTTGCTCCTTTATCTCCTTCTTTAATCAAATCTTCTCAGTCAGGCCTTTCCTGAAGCCTCTAAAACAGGAGCCTGACCCCACGCCTTCTCAATCCTTAAGTACTCACTCCTTCACTCTCATTTTAGTTCTTTCCAAGCACTTATCACCTTCTAATATATTTTTCAATTTACTTATTTCATTTATTATTTACCTCTATTTCTAAAATGTAAACTGCATTATTTCAGGGATTCTTTTCTGTTTTGTTCACTGCTGTATTTTTGGCATCCTGAAGAGTGGCTCATTGTACACGTTCAATAAATAAATAAATGCATGAGTGAATGAAGCTATTGCCAACAATATAGAATGATATTGTGTTTTCAATTCTTAATATAGTACCATAAATGGAGAGATTTATATTTTAGTTCTCATATCACTGCAAAATGATTTAAAATAAATGTCTTTTTTTCAATATTTGAGGATGTCACTTGTGTGATTGTTAGGTTTTAAATTCTGAATAAAGATTAAGCAAAGTATCACTATTGAGTTCAAAACTTACCAAAAAATATGGAACTTTCTAACGGAATCACCATTGGTACTCAAGCCGTTAGGACACAAGTGAGCTTTGCTACAGTAAAACAATATGGCTCTTCCTTGTCAAGTCAGTTGCTGATAACTTTTTTTCTTGTATTTTGAACCTGGCATATAAAGTAAAATGTGGCTCAAAGGATTTTTTTTTCCGTGAGTACATAGCAGACATGGGTACAATAAGACAGAAAGCAGACAGATAGATAACAGTCAAGGGAAGTACCTTTGCTTCACAGACTTAATGTTTTACCCCCAGAACTATATTTACAGGTCTAGCTTTAATTCTATAAAATAAAAAAGTTTTTACAGACAAAAGTATATGTCAGTATTCTACAGATTGTTTTAATGATTTGCATTGTCATAGCTATTAGTATATCTTCTCATGAACCCTCTTTTTAGCTTATTTTGGAAGTCAAAGAATTGACTAGTTTTGGGAGTGGGGAGAGAGAGTCAGTTTGGGATTTAAATACACAATCATGCTTTTTTTAGTCTATCTAACAGGTTTGGTAATATTTGTATTTGCCGGTAGTGTAGCAGGCAAGATAAAATCAGCAATTATCCTCTTACCTTCTATAACAAATTTGTTCAACACTTCTGATGTAAACAGGTTGGTTTCAAAATGTCCCCTTTTACCTGAGGGTTTCCTGCTTAAAAAGTAAACTCTTGTTTATTTGGCTTTTTAAAAAGCTCATTTCCTTACTGCCCCAATATGTCTGCCTTTAATCTTCAAAAAGTCTAAACAAAATGGCTTGCCTTAAACAAATATGTCTATTCTATCTAAATCCATTCAATAGGTTATATTTTCTTTTGTTAAGAATAACTTTATGTTTTCTCTAGAACTAAAGCTTTTTTTATTCTGAGTATAAACCTGGTATCTCTGAGGACAATTAAGAAAATTAAACCTGAAAAAGTTAATATGCAAGACTTTTTACCTTCATGGATCCAATAATTTTATTAAGCCCCCTAGCTCATTTCCTTTATGTGTATTTCTTCTGAAGAAAGTAGTTTTCGAGCTAAAGGAGGAGTATAAATGTCATACTCTGCAATTTTGGTGGTAGTAAAATTCCAGGTTATCAATTTGTTAATTAACTGGATTGCATTAAATTAGTTTTTTAAAAGCTTACTGGTGGAATCTGCATTAAAATGAATGTTCATGGTGTCACACTGAGTACCCAGAGAACAAAATTTCAACCTTCCTTTTCCCATACAGGCCTGGTTGCTAGAACTGGGTTTCAGACCTAGGCTCAGGTCTCCTAATGCTGGTCAGTTGCCCTGTAATATTCTTCACTTTCTTCTCCACAGCTGAGTCCCTGTTCACTGGTTGAGGTGCTGGAGTCCTGATTAATTTTTGCTAAGCTCCCCAGAGATAGAGCTTGTTTCCTACATCCCTGGTTTTCTGCTAGGCTTTTTGCCACATGTGGATGAAATTGACAACGATGGTTACTGGGTCACTAGACTCCAAATATTAACTAATATCAGAATGCTTTTGTGTCTTTATTATTTCATAGATTAAACACCTTTTCAGAATTAGCATGGAGAATATTATACTCTTCCTATACTATGCTTAACACACCCTGCCATCCTCTCTAGAACTATCCATGATAGCTGAGTGAGCGTTCCCATTTTTCCTCCTCCCTTGATGAGGAGGTCTTTGGCCTCCACTCTTCTCCCTATGTTGCTAGGATACAACATTCCAGATTTGCTGAATCTTACAATAATGGCCATACATCTCAGTCCTACCCAGAGACATGCCAGGCTTGGTAGTCCTCATGCAACCATGCTTCAAAGACCCTTCGTTTGGCTGGCTTCTCTTCCTCTTTTCACCCGGTATGTTGGTGGTTTTCAGGTTTCTGCCTTGGGCCTCTTTTCATTCTTCTTTGGTGATTGTATCTACTCCTATGATTTTAATGACATTGTAACTGCCAAGTCTTCATCTTTAGTCTAGATCTTGCTCATGTGCTTCAGATATATTTATCCAATTGGCTATAGACATCTCTGCCTGTATTTCTACCCCACCGATGCAGTTCCCTGAATTCAATGCTATTTCACTTTTCTGAGCCATGTACATGTTGATTTTTCTACTGCAAGTGCACCCCTCCATTGTTCCAACACACAATGTAAAGACCATATCTCTTGTAAAACTCTCCGAAACCTTATTGCTACACCCTTTTGTTCAAGCTGGTAAAGAATATTGCAGTTGAGGATGAGTAGTTTTAAACAGTCATGGAATGGGGAGGAATTCCTACATAACAGATAGAAACTGAGTGTGGACAACCTTGTGGAACTATTATTTATGCTGAGGCAAAGATAATTTTACCATTGCTTTTGGTAATAACTACTAGACCTTAGTGATAAAGTTAGTAATAAGTAAGAATTTATTGAACTGAATTATAGGAAATAGAACGGTTAGAAACCCAGTCGACTACCAATATTTTGTAAATGTGATTCATTTTTATATTGTAACATATTGGATTTATAAAGTTTTACTCTATTGTTTATGAAATTGTATATTTATTAGAAAGAAGAACAAAAATTATTTAAATATATACTATAAGAACACTGTTAGCAAAATAGCTATACATAAAAAATTCAAACACTTTGTAAAATATAAAAAGGTCCAGTCATATTCTTTGCAATATTTAGGACAGCAGCAGAATTGACTTGGCCAGCTGGCTCTAATTTAAGAAAATTATATTTTCATCTTCAGCTCTAGTAACAATGAATATTGTTTTCTCAGCTGTGAGGCACAACACATAATTTTACTACCAATAGAAACCTGGAATCCAATAATAATCATGGCCAAAAGTAACGACATGATGACACAACAAAAGAACATAGGTCTAGGTTTGATATCTTCATTGGAAATGATAGCAACTGGCACCACGGTACCTGATCGTAATGCAGTTATTTGTGATTTCACTGTAATGTTCAAGGTCAGTGAATATACATATTGGTAACAAACATGCATGAAACAACTAATCCTAGAGGGCAGCATGGTATAGTAGAATGAGCCAGACCTGAGAATTAGGAATCCCAGAAGCCAATATTAAGGTTGTTACCAAATATACCTTAAGCCATGTCACTTATCTTCTTTAGCCCTCAGTTATTACATCCGTAAAAAATGTCTGTTCTAAAACTTTAGGTCACCTCTTGTTCTGAAATTCTTTTATTTTTAGACAACATCAACAGGGAGCCAAGGCATGAAGCTGCCGGAAAGTGGAAGGCAAATTTAATGTAATTTTCTAAATTCACCTGTCTCCTCTTGCATTTTTTTACAATCTCCTAAGAGGTTAGGAATATGAGAAAATCAAAGACTAAAAGGAAGGGGAAACTCAGGGGAGGAGACTTGCATGTTCTTTTAAGTATTTGGAGCTTCACGGCCAAATCATATTTGATTGGGCACATTTGCATGGGAAGTTATCATCACTGCCACAATAAGAAGAAGACTAGTAGGCTCCAGTCACTCTGCCATTCTTCATTCTTCCCCATCAGGGACAGACTATTTATCACCACATGCCTGAGATTATAAACAGCCACTTCTCTATAGAACCATTATGGGCTAGTTATTTTACTACTGTCTCTCCACTCCAGATTCACCCTTCCAGACCCTTTTTTGTGATACAGGGGTTTGGGACTGTGGAAACTATGTTTCTTCTTTGCCAATAGGGAGCACTAGACAGAGAATGGAAAACTAGAGGGGTAAAGGGATTCTTTTTTCTGTTTTCTT
Source organism: Orcinus orca (assembly GCF_937001465.1). Taxonomy (NCBI): domain Eukaryota; kingdom Metazoa; phylum Chordata; class Mammalia; order Artiodactyla; family Delphinidae; genus Orcinus; species Orcinus orca. The sequence continues at coordinate 128,508,198 of NC_064559.1, forward strand.
GCTATTCCCATCAGCATTCCCTCAGCAATATACTTTGTTCCAGCAGTAGCAATGGGTTCCAACTCTAGGTTCTTTTGGTAATCTCAGAACCAGTCCCATACAGCTGCTTCCAAAGTACCCCCAGAAGCTATGCACATCCCTCCTCAGAGCTTTGAGCTCCAGTTCTTCAAAGCTGCTAGCTCTGGCAATTCTATATTCTCTTCTTTATTCCCTAAGCCCAAGAAGTGCTGCTTCCTGCAGTTGTCTTCCTTATATTTCCTCAGTGTTTCATTCTGTTCTTTTATTCTTGCAACACCTGTGTAGTACGTTCCTGCATTAAATTCCCACTCTTGAAATACCTAGTATGGTTTTTGTGTTCCAGACTTGACTCTTGCTCGTATACCATCTGTGATTTGAAAATTATGTTTATTTGACAGCTATGTTTCACCACAACCAGCATCTTCAATAGAGATGAATGAATGGACAGTCCCACTACCAACCTCAGAAGACTCATAAGGGTAATGATCACATGCCCTTTCATTAGCACTCATAACATTTATCAGTATTATTATTCCAAACTATTAATGTTCATGACTAACGAATTTAGATCTCTTCAAACGTCATCTCTCAAAACCTACTGTAGTCACCATAACAAACTTTACTGAGGCGAAAAGATGAAGGCACAGTACTGTAGATTTGTCTAAGTCTTCAGAACCACTGAGTGTAATAGTGAGAAATCTAACTACATTTCTGGAATCCTGGATTGAACCATATCAAATTGCTTCAAAAAGTTAATTCCTAAGAATTTTATAATAAAGTTCAGGGAAGCATTTTACAATTTTTCCTGACAATATGGGAACAAATGTCAGTATAACTATTTAGTAATATTAATTTGCACTTTCACAACTCTCTTCCATTGATTTTATCTCGCAACTCTAGGATGCTGACAATGTAGAACTGTTATCTGCATTTACAGAAACTGAGACTACAAGAGGTGAAACTGACTTACTCAAGATCACCCACTAATGAGTAGATAAATGCCAACCCATATAAGAAACAAGTAAATAGCTCTATCTATCCCCAATCCAATAATCTCTAATAATATTAAACTGCCTAGTTATTATCACGTATGTTCATGCAAACATTAATGTAACTAATTTTATTCTCTTTATAAAAAAATAAAATGCCCATCAACACTTACAGGAGCCATCAGAAGATAATTGTATTTTTCATTGAATCATTTCATAATTGATAATATTTTAACTTGCCAAAAGCGAGAAACTTCAACTGAGTCAAAATTACCATAATGGACAGTAAGGGAAAAAGTTACTCTGATGTTGTAAGAAATCATTATTAAGCAAAACAAGTAATGAAAGCAAACCAAGTTTTACCAAATCCTTTTAGAAAGTAACCTTCCTATGTTATTAGCATCTGAAAGAAAACCAGGATTTTGCTCTAAGCAGCAGATTCAAAGTTAATGTGCTAAGGATACTGCCTCTTTGTAATTCATTCAATAATACAACACTTTATTGAATAAAGAGAGCCATTTAGTCTTTACATATTGAGCAATTGTTCATCTGCAAAAATGTTAGAATGACAAAAAAGCAAAGGAGCAAGTTACAAAGGATTTCCAGTTTCTTAGATAAGACCTTAAAGCAATATATAATATCATTCAGAAATATATATATATACAATGGCAAAGTCATACTGTTCCAAATTCAATAGTGAAAGCTAAATCTGGAAGGCTTCTGAGTTCGTATTTTTGGGAATTCAGTATGACTGTTTAAGAGTAGATTCAGGTCAAGTATCAGCCATGAAATTTTATTTCAAGCCATTGTCTGTGATAAGAAACAGGATTAGGAAGAAAAAATTAATCTTATCTTACTATTTTTTTTTTTTTTTTCGGTATGCGGGCCTCTCACTGTCGTGGCCTCTCCCCGTTGCGGAGCACGGGCTCCGGACGCACAGGCTCAGCGGCCCAGCCGCTCCGCGGCATGTGGGATGTGGGATGTGGGATGTGGGATCTTCCCGGACCGGGGCATGAACCCGTGTCCCCTGCATCGGCAGGCGGACTCTCAACCACTGCGCCACCAGGGAAGCCCATTATCTTACTATTTTGAACCATGTTGATAGTCTAAGTAAATGAAAGTAACAGTCAACTCCTGTGGTAACTACAGGTGCATTCAAGAGTGCGATTTAACATTGTGTATTTTGTCTGCTGGAATTGATCCTGTGATTCACAGACAGTGTGACTATGCACAAGATTTCCAGCCCTGAGTGAATCTAAGGCTCAAAGTGGCCCAGGGCCTTTAATTTTGAGCCTTTGCTAGTGCATCTTCAAGTCTCCACCACTATATATCCTGCCTCTCCATGCCACAAGCCCATTGCAGTATGCTGGGGTCCAATCCAGGATGGGAGGGTCCCCTATCAACATTCGATTTAGGAGTATGACCATGAGAAATCCACTTCTTCCTCCCCTATGCATGTCTTACCTGGTTTTAAAACCTCTGCTAACTGGAAAATCAGAAGCAGTTCCGCCTTTCTGGATTCTGTAGGCAGGGAGACACTGCTGAGGAAAAACTGGAAATATCCCATAGGATTCTAACAAATCTACTTGGTGTGGGCTTTGGAAATGACCATAAGTATTGTTTAAAAAAAAAAAAAAAGAAACAACAGGCCCCACAATAGTCTCTTGTGCTAAGCCCCATGTCAGTAAACCAAGATTTAATACCTAATCTAATTGTAGTTTCAGCCTCTTGCAGGAATGTCAATCATTCCTTTAATCAGTCAATCTGAAATTACGTGATTAGCACTAGTAAGGTAATCTGCATGATGGACCCCCCCACACCTTCCTCAATAAAAGTGGAGCCTTTAAAAAAAGTAGGACTATATATTCACCTGTTTAGAGTTAATGAGAAAAGATGTTAGAAGAAAGTGAGACCAGGAGGTTCACAAAGAAATTAATGAAAGGGTAACATTTTAAATTTGTTTAGCTCACACCAAACTCTAGGATAGGCCTTTCTCAGCTTTATCCCCCCTCTAATATTAGAATCAGGCTATCCTTCAAAATAAGAGCCCTCAAATCCTGGGTCTGAGAATAAGGCCCATGGTGCTAAATTCTTGGTGTGGGTGTGTGGGTATTGGAGGAGGTGAGTAGGGACTAGAGAATGGGGAGCAGTTTCTTAACTGCTTAGGTTATCAGTAAAACATGTAGATATAGGTGAGCCAGACACAACTTTGGAATATCTACTTATCCTAAGGGATACAAGATGTACCCTCCCACACACAAGATTCAGCAACTTGACTTTTACCTCTTCAACTTGGGGTTGGAGTTTTTCTTCTGAAGATGAATTTTTACCCAGTGAAAATTTTCAAGGTGGCTATGAACTATTTCCCTGTTGCCAGGAGGGCCCGCATCCTAGGGGCTGTGGATTTAGAGGCTCTGTGATAAGGTCATACCAGGTAGACTTGGGTAGAACAAGAGAAAGAACATGAAAAGGAAGGTTTTGGAACTCAGGTAGTCGATGATAATAGCAAGAACAATAAAAACATCTAATCTCACTACTCTTTATCAGGTTCTGTTCTTTTCTAGGCATAGTGCTAAGTACTTCAGGTACATTTATTATATCATTCAATCTTCACAACCCTTAGGGAAGATTTTTGTACCTCCATTTTATAGATGAGGAAGCAGTGGCACAGACTCTTCAAAATCACATACACAGCAAGTTGCAGAGCTGGGATTTGAACCCAGTTATCTCCAGCCAATGCCCTTAACCTGTACTTCGACTTCAGTACTTGTCACCTCTAAGAGAGTGTCAAGGCAAAATGGGGGTGGGTGGATGTTGCTAAGAAGTAAGTTGAGGTCATAAATGGGGGCAGCTGAAAGTGACATTGACAGTTGAACTAGTAGCAAGATTTATAATAATAAAGGAAAGAGAGCCAAATGTAAAATGCATGTGGTGGGGAAAATACATTAACTTGGCAAAACTTGGTCTTGAGGGAGGAACTAGCTCCCTTTTATGCAAATCCCATGTGTACCCATGGTGGGCTCTTAGAAGCTGCCACGCTAAACTAAATATGATGAAGCAATATTCACAATTCCTCAAAATTGTTGATGAAAGTGTTGCTTCCAGAAAGACTCAAATCATAAAACAATATTTCTAAGTTCCTCAGAAATTGATTTGCAAATAATTGTCCTGAGATACTTTTATGAGGGAGAGTCTAATTTGTTCCCATTTGTATTATGTAAATGTGCATATTGTAAAAATATTAGTGGCTCTTTTTGTTCAAGCTCTTTGACTTATTAAACTGTACCAGCTCCTTTTGTACCAGGTATTTTGTTTTTGCCCTTAATGCTAGCAACTATCTACTTAGAGGAAATCTTGTAATTTAGCCATCCTTTAGCCATTAAAGGATAAAGTCACTTTCTTTGTTGTTGTTGAGATGTTTAAATGTTATGGAAGTCTCACAGCTTTTTAATGTATTATTTATTTTAGCTTTATTTATTATAGCGTCTGGATTTACTTTTCATTCTTCCATTTCATTAGCTTTTGAAGTGAATTGCCATGTTTCTTATTACAATCATCCATCTAAGTCCAGTACATTTTTGGGGGTAGATTCAGCAAGATTGTAACTACTAACACCTGGAATTTTCAAACATTAAAAAATATCTATATCAGAAGCCATAGGTATTTCAAGATTAATTCTATCCTTTCTTCTCTGCTGACCTCTTGGCCTAAGGCCCGGGGGCTATGCGTTGCTATAAAGAAGTTCAAGGGACGGCAGCTTTCAAGTACCATGTTCAGAATGTGACTCAGTCAGGGCATAAGGCAATATTTACTCCAGGTGTTAATGATCACAATCCACAAAAGTAAAAAATTGTTCCACTTTATCTCTCCTCAGATATAACACACAAAAATGACTGGTGAAACTAGCCACTCTCTAATAACAGCTTCCAGAGGTCACAGAGAGATGAAATTGTCACTGTGATGGGCACACTGTGGGGCAAGGCCACTCTCAAAGACACTTGTGTTTTTTCTTAGTATTATGATGGGAAACTGCTCGCCATTCACATCCCTGAGGAAAGCTTCGCCAAAGAAACAAATTTCTCTGTGACTCTGAGTAAACATATGACAACAATATTATACATTCCAGGACAATACCTGTTGTAAGTAATTTCTTTGGACCACAGTATATTGCCACCAGTCTAATTTAAATTTTCTCTGGTACTGCAGTTACTTACCCAGTTACCTTGGGTATAACTGAGACAGCCACTTATCTGTGTGAAGCAGCCTGGTGAACCCAGACTAGAAGGAGAGAGTCCAGTGTAAGAAGCTGTGACAATGCCCCACAATCAAAGCTCTATTCGGGCTACTGTCGCCTTTTGAGGACTGTATTCTGTCTATAAAATGTGTACCTCCCAGGGCCTCTTGACTTCTGAGATGGCCCACACTCTGTCTATGGAGTGTGTATCATCCTAACTAAACCTGCTTTCCCACTTAGTTGTCAGGGCAGAGCCCCCTTGCCTGCCCACTTGTATCCCTCACAAGCATCCTATATTAATAAAAAAACAAAAACAAAAACAAAAAACTCTGTTTGGACCAGCCTTGCACCAGCCTTTAGACCAGCCTTCCACACTGCACAGCTAGTGAAGAGTAATATGACATTGCAAACTTCTCTGTTTTCTTGAGTTTCCATTTGCCATTGACACTTAAGCTAGAAAGGAAGGGGGCTGAAACCAGGGAAATCTATGGAATAAGGTTCAAGGCTTTCTAACTTTGGGGTATAAGAAGCTCCAGTGGCTAATGTGGTTAAAGCAATCATTCCAGAATATGGATCCTATGCTAGGAAATGCTAGGACTGAAACTTTACAGATGTGAAGAAAGATTTCTTCTGGCCCTTAATTGTTCATGAGAAAATTCTGGGAATAGAAAAGCAAAGGGTAGAGTGTATAGGATGCAGAAATCCCCAGACCAAGTTCTGGAGGAGAGTTCTATATTCTTCTTCTTCAGATCTTCCTGCCAAATCACATACAGTATTGCTCTCTTTCTTGTTTTCTAATTTGTCTGCTTTGAGAAAGGAGTTAGAGCTCACTCATAATTAAAAGTAATATAACAACCTAAGGAATCTCTCTCTCTCTCTCTCTCTCTCTCTCTCTCTCATATACACATACACTGAGATATACAGCTCTCTCTCTCTCTCTCTCTCTCATATACACATACACTGAGATATACAGCATTTGTATAGGTAAAGCTATAAGCTAAAGCAATAAAACTGTTATGGTAGAAGCTACAGTGACAAAAACTTTTATGGTAGAATCAGGTATTGAAAAGAAATAACAGAATTACCATGTACGTAGTGGTGAAGGCAGGGGAGAGAGGGAGGGGCCCCTGAAATCACATTATATTACACTCTATCTTTAGAAGAGTAATTGCAGAAAAGTTTATTTCAGCCTTGAATCGTCTTTCTTCACTTAGTAAGCATCTGCTTATTAGTCTTTTATTCCTGACCTGTAAAATCTTGAGGATAGGGAAATGGATCTGTCATATCCCTATATCCCCAATGATTAGGACAATGTCAGAACAAAATAGGTCATAGTAAAATTCTGTGGAGTGAAAGGTAAATGACTAAATTAAATTTTCAACCAGAAATATGACTATCATTGACATGATAAGAAGGAAACTATTCTCAAGCCTAGTGGATATTAAATGGTATCATCCTTCTGTATTTTCTTTGTTTATTTGTTTTGCTTTGTTTTTACTGTAGAGTGCCAAAGTCTAGCTTCTTACCGCTTAGCATGATGTAGATTGGCCACAGTAGAAAGGAAGAGGTCAAAAGGCATTGAGAGGAACATCCACTGCAGATCGGAGATTAGACCAAGAGATAGGGAGATCTACTTGCTTCATTCACATGTGAATCATCTCTAGTCTCTGTACATCAGATAAAATATCACAATGCTCTTTCATACAGTAGGAGATCAAATTTACATAAGGACATTATAGGTATGCATATACCTAGAGACCCAAAGTTTGTGTTCACAGCATCAATTGTACCACTGTGGTGAGCTGTCTGCATAAATATATTTCTGAAAAACAAAACCATGGCTCAACATGACATCAAATAGGAGAAAAAAAGAAAATTAATTTAGAGGCAATTAAGAAAATAATGCTATTGACTCACATTTGAAGCACATGTTTTGTCTGATTAAAATTGCATAAGGCACTGAAAATCAGGAACATAATCCTGCTTGCTTCAGGAGTCCCAATTGCCTGCCCTCTTTATTTCAATTCCCACTTCTCTCTGCAAAGACAAGCTACTGGAAACTTCCACTTTTATTCCCTATGGTTTGAAACACTTCGAAAGCTATGGGTTTTTGAAACCTCAGTGTAAAATATTGTCATTCACCACAACAGAATTCATCTTTTGACAGCCTTATAACTGAGTAACACTGACATAAACGCATGTGTTGGATACTGCACTTCATTTATATCTGGGCTCATTATCATTTTGCTCTTTTGGAAAAGATTTTCAGCATCTCTTCTGATGCAAACAGTGACTCTGGCTATTGAGGCAGATGCAACAGAGCTCTAGATATGAACCTTGACTGGCATTCAGCAGTTGGCTCTGCCATGGGAGGAAATCAGGGGAGGGCCTTGCTTTCCTCTGTGGAAGCAGATGAGCTTTTCCCAGGAATACTAACAGAGCAGGCTCAGCCTCTCTCCAGTCCTGGGGCACTCAGAGGAAAATATTGCAGCTACCACACTCCTGGGTTCTTGATTCAGGGAACGGATTCCACCCACAGAGTTCCTTGGCTGTGTTTGATCAAAGAAGATTAAATAGAACCAAGAGGAGTCTCTCTGTACATCTCTGTGCTTGGGGAAAATGAACCTTACTCTAAAGGACAATGAGATTCATTGAATCTAAGAATAAGCCCAGAGACAACTGAACTGCTTAAGTAACATCCTCCCTATCTGTATATAGGGAGGTTAATAGATTTAATATCGGTACAGAAGCTTTGTGAATACGGCACCTCCCTGCTCAAACCCATAGAATGGTGGGTTTTTTCTATCCTAACTACGTTCTATGTTGGCCTAAGACTTGAGATATTCCTCTGTCTAATTCCTACAGAAAATAGAGAGGTCTCTTGCCCTAGACTGCAAATCCTCTTTCCAGCCATCCTGTACAGATTGGAGGAACCCACAGGATTGTCAGTGAGGGGACAGCCCAACATAGGAGAGTAAGGTTATCTCAGCTGCTTCCAGACTTTCTTGGTCATAGTCTTAAATCCTCCATGAGATACAAACCCAAGTTTAACCTTTAAAAAAATTAAACTGTGTAGATTTCATATAACTTTAGGTATATTTTATTTTTTAATAAAACAGAAAATGATAGCAGAATTATTCAAAATGATGATAATGATAGCTAAATTTTGGTGTGTCGCTAGGATATACTTGGACTGTACTATGTTCTGTCAATTTATTGTCTCAATTAGCCTTACCAACAAGCCTATGGAGTAGTTTCTTTTATTGTCCTTCTTTTTTTTTTTTTTTTTTTTTGTGGTACGCGGGCCTCTCACTGTTGCGGCCTCTCCCGTTGCGGAGCACAGGGTCCGGACGCGCAGGCTCAGCGGCCATGGCTCACGGGCCCAGCCGCTCCGCGGCATGTGGGATCTTCCCAGACCGGGGCACGAACCCCTGTGCCCTGCATCGGCAGGCGGACTCTCAACCACTGCGCCACCAGGGAAGCCCTATTGTCCTTCTTTTATAGATGAAAAAACTGAGACTCTGAGAGGTTTAAGTGACTTGCCCAAGGTCACCAGGCTGGTAAAGGGTAGAGCTGTGTTTCTAACTTAGAGCTAGAAATAATCTTAGAGATCATCAAATTCAGGGCTCAGCAAACTTGTTCTGTAAAGGACCAGATCATAAGAATTTCAGGCTTTGTGTTGTAACTGCTGCACTCTGCTACTGCAGCGTGAAAGGAGCCATAACCAATAAACACGCAAGTGGGAATGGCTGTGTTGCAATACGTCCAAAACAGGTGGTGGTCTGGATTTGGCCCACAGACTGTAGTTTGCTGACTCCTAATCTAGCCCATATTACCCATTTTATATGTGAGAAAACTGAGGCCCAAAAGGGTGAGAGCATTTATACTGCTATTATTAGAAACAGGATGAAAGGTCTGGTGGGTCTCAGTCCTATCATCTTTTCATTATGCCAAATTCAAGAGGTTTCACCAATTAATATGGTAATAAATTGTAATATCCTGTATTAAAACAAAGGCAAAATTCACTTGAAACTGTGATGGTCCCTTATAGATCTTTTTGTGCAATAAAGGCTGATTTTGAAGTGAGACTTACCTCCCTTATCTGGTTTGTATTGATGTGGTAGGCACAGCTCCAAGATCAAGCAGAAAAATCCAAAACACATCTCATTAAGTCAAATGAGGAATTAGGGGAGGCCGGTGCTCAAATTGTGACCGACAAGATGATGAAGCCAGCTGAACAGACTCACCAACACGTATGCAGAAATTCGATTGTCAGGAAAACAAGACACGAGCCCTTAACTCAGCTCCTTACCCCTCACAGTAGCTAACTAGAATTTTCTCCAAGGCTTCACGTAAACCTGTTAATACATTCCCTAATTGAAAAGGGCATATTTCCCTCCCACTATCTCCACTGTCAAAATTCACAGCCTCTGAAATTTCACTGGAAATGCAATTCATCACAAAATTGAGTAACGATTGTTCCAAGTTCTGATACCTTGGAACAGTTTTTTATTAAATTTAACTGAAAATGTTTTAAATCAGAAAGTCACCAAGAAAAAAATAAAGATTGGGTTTTATCAAAGAGGTAGCAAGGATTTGATCTCTGACTGATGAAATGAGACCTTTAACAGTAATAGTAACTAATAAGAAGAATATTAACAGCTAACATTTACTGAGTCTTTGTTGTATGCCAGACTGTATCCTAAAGATTTTATATTTAGTCCTCAACACCACAGATGAAGACACAGAGGTTCAGAGAGGTCAAGCAAAATGTTTGCCCACAGTTGTATGAATTGTAAGTTAGCAAGACTGGAATCCAGGCAGCTGACCTGAGAGCCCGAGTGAGCGATCGATCTCCAGTGCCTGCACCCCAGAGCCAGGTTCCCAAGATTCATGTCCTGTGCACCCTCCCAACCCTGTGGGTGACTGGGTGACTTTGAGCCTGTCAAATTCTCTGAGTCTTAGTTTCCTTATCTATAAGACAAGCATAATTTGTGTACCTTCTTACAGTATTTGTGTATATATATCCACGCTTAGCAATGCACCAACTTAAATTCCCAGGATTATTATTATAAGTATCAATATTATTACATTTCTTTAAATAGATAAACATTCCCTCAAACTCTTAGGGCCAAACAGACCTGGATTTAAATTCTAACTCCACAATTGACCAGCTATGTGATTTCAAGTCAGATAGTTAAATGTTCTGATCCTCAATCAGTTTCTTCTTCTTTAAAATGGGGATAAAAATACTGATTTCACAGAGTTCACATAGAGATACAAAGAGGTGATGCCTTCAGGGTCCTTATCGCAGGGCCAGGGAAGGTTTTGGGAAATTATCAATCACCCTCAGCCTTGCCCCACCCTCCTGGCTCCTTTCTGGCTGTGAGAATATCACAGCCTTCAAAGCTCTGCTCTGCTAGACCTCAGGCACTATCCTGGGCACAAACTTGAAACAGCTAATGGGGTTCTCACCTCTCACCAAGGATAGAGTCTAGTGGGAGAGAAACACAAGGAAATAACAGTAATTACAGAAAGTAAACACAGGATGACAGGGAAGCACCGATCCCATGGGTTAGGTATGGGACCAACAGAGTGTCTCAGAAACACTCTGAGAATTAGTAACAATTAGCAAGGCAAGAGAAATTTTGTAAATGCCCCAGGCAGAAGGAAAGCATAAGAGAAAGCCCTGAGGCATATAAAGTAGGACATTCCAGAAACTGAGATCCATTTTCAGTATGGCTGGAGCCTCAAGTTCTAGAGAGAGAACCTAAGAGGTTCTTAGAGAACCTAAGAGGCTGCAGAAGGAGGACCTGGAAAAATCACCCATTCCCTGAAGGGATTTTCAGTGGGGTGGGATAGGCTGATATCCTCAGATTGGCATTTTTAGAAAGATTATTCCAGGTGTATCTTCTTGGGTTCTACTGCACCCTACAATGTTATATCCTCACTCTGAATAATCACAACTCCGAAAATTTGTGCCATTCACTTACCATATAGTCACGTAGAGTTTATCATTTTAGTTATAAACATTCTTTGTATATTTTTGTGCTTTACTTCTTTATATCTTTCACAGAGCTCTACACACTAAGTACTCAAAATTGTTGGCCTGTCCCGTCACTTCCTAAAGCCAGGGCCATTGTCTTATAGTCCTTTTATATCCTCCACAGTATCAAGCAGGTACGTAGCTGAGTAATGAATAGTTTTAAACTAACTGGGGAAAAAAATGGCGTTCTTCTTGTCTTCTTCATTCAAAGCTGCCCTCAACCCACTTTGTTTCTGGTAGTTCTGAATATATAATCTAAAAGGGAAACGCTTTTAGTAAATAGACTTTTAAGTAAATAGACAACACAAGCACATTCCTCACACATATACTATCTTCACTGACAGCTAAGATGTCCTTCTTATTCAATTATTTCTCATCATTATGATTTCAGAAATTCATAAAAGCTTGAAGCCCATTAGCACAGAATGCAATCAAATAAAGAGGGGGACGTGTGCCAGCAGGAAATCAGGAGGCAGGTAGACAAGTTTCTTAACAAAAACAAAGAGTGTGACAGATCCTAGTCTGCCCATGAACCTGGATGGAGGCAGCCCTCTCCATGCAGAGCAGGTACGTCTGACAGCTCAGGAAACAAAGTGGCCAATTTCATCACATGTTAGAGAAACACTGCCCAGGCAGGTAGGTGAAAGGGCTGGTCGGTTACCACTAAAGGGGTTAATTAAAACATTCCATGGAGATGGTGACAACAGTTGACATTTGGTTGCCTGCTTGAAACCGTACAGAAACAATGCTGAAGAAAGGAATTTCCTCCTGTGTGAGAGCCATGAATTGCCCAATTCTGGTGCCCTAGTGCCATTTCCTAAAGCAGTTCAATGGAGAAAATGGAAGTGATGCTTTTGTAAGCCAGCTCTTCAATGATATATAAAATTCCTATTTTCCTCCAAATAGTCCTCTGATTTAATAGGTAACTTGAATGTCTCTTCAATGACTCATAGCAATGTTAAAAGTAAGTCACTCTGAACATCAGCTGGAGAGATACGAGTGTTAGCTCTGAGGTCTGAAAACATGACACACCAGCTACAGATGGTGAGAACACAGTCAGATAAGAAACTCATTCCAGGTTTTGTGTTAAAAAAGGAAGAAACTCATTAAGCTACCTCAAACTAACATCACTGTGACCATAAGGAAGTGGGTATTCTTTAAGAAAAGAGGGCCACAAAATATTTTATGCATATTTTTAACGACTCTCCTTAAAAAGACACATTCCTAGGAGCAATCAGTAGTCAGTGAGAAACTCTGTGACCATAAATCAAAACTGTTATTAAGACCCTATTAGTCTCAAAGGAATTGCCCTTGGAGTGGTAAACCCTGCTGGGATGTCTGTTAGTGAGTCAGCTTGGGTGTGTTGAAGCCCAGGAATAATTTCTGGGAGAGGAGAAGAACTAACCATGTGATAATCTTCATGGATTTAGAGTTCAGTTTTCAGTAACTTAGTAAATGAGAGTGAGAGAGAGAGAAAGCTTTGCCTGGTGCAGATAAGGCTATAGTCCCAGAGTGCACCTTTAAGTATAGACTACACCCCCAGGCAGTGTGCCCATTTAATGGAGATGGGGTTTGAAGGATGGTAACATCTCGTGATAAAGATACTGATAATAATTATCATAATCATAGCAGGAATCACCCCCTGGTTATCTGTTTTGAGCCATGCCCTATACTTCTTATATTATATGACCTCTTATTCTCACAAGAACCCTCAGTTTAAATGACATCACCTTCACTGATAGTCACAAAGGCCAAGATTCATCAGTTCCTCTTTCTGACAAATTTCTTTCTAAAAACATATACTCTGAAAATGGCAAGGGAATTTAACAGAGCTGGTGGAGACCTAAATAGCCTCATGCCATACAGAGAAGATCTCAGTGACATCTTCTGGGCATTGATTTGTTCTACTTGGACACCTAACTGGGTGGACCTTCCATCTGCATATTAAAGGTCAACATAGTAAATTGTTTCCATTCCTCATATGGCAACAAATTGGACACCACTGTTTTTTAATGCCCTGTCTGAGGTTCAAGGCAGTTGTAAGGTGAGAATCTATTTGTCCTACTGGGATTTTGGCTAGAACATAAATCCTGTTCACTTCCCTTCAAAACTTTGAGGTTTGGGTATCACTAAACTTCTGAATGAGCTAAATCGCTCAAATACTCTCTATTTGAAGTTGTTCTATTCTAAATCCCACCAGCTTTTTACAAATTGTATCTAGCCTTCAATGTCAAACTTCCTTCCATTTCCTCCTCTCTGGCCATTGATTTTCCTTTTTTCTGTCTGCAGTCCCATGGCATATGCTATCTATATTTGCTTTGTCCAATTCATAGCCACCAGCCTCATATGGTTATTGAGCACTTGAAATGTGGTTGGTTTGAATTGAGATTTCTGTGAGTGTAAAACATACACTGGATTTTGAAGACAAAGTGAAAAAGGAATGTAAAATAAATCAATAATCTATATAAATATATCAATCATTTTGATTACATATTAAAGTGATATTTTTTATACATTGGATTAAGTCAAAATAGTACTGCAATTAATTTCAACTACTTCTTTTTACTTTTTTAATATGACCACTAGAAAAGTTAAAGTTACATATGTGGCTCACATTTCTAGTTCAAGTTATACTTTATTGGACAATGTTGAACTATACCTTTCCAACTCAAAGTACAGTTCACAGGCTAACATCATTTGACCTGGGAGTTTGTTATAAATGCAGAATCTCAGAATCACTAACCATCTAGTGGTAAATGCCACTAATTTTGACACCTTCAGTATGACAGTATACATGTTACAGCTCAACAAGATGCATTTTGGAGTAAGACAAAAATTTGTATTTCTTGTATAATTCTCATAGTACCTATAAAAGAAATAGACACCTAAAGACACACTGAATATATTACTTAACAATTTAAAAATTATTCTTTATGAAGTCAGATGTTTCTACCATTTTCCACATCAATTCTTACATGTGTCAAATTTTAATCTGGGTTCAAAAATATTTTGCAAGATGGTGAATTAAATCTTCAAATGAAATAAATGGAAAATACAATGGCTGAATTATGCTGTTAAGATCATTTATATACTTTGTAGCTCTACCCCAAAATAAACTTTGAAGAAGTGAAGGATTTACTAAAATCTAGTAATGCCACAACTGACTTTTCTATATGGGAAGTCTCATAAAATATAAAGTTATTATATTATTCCTTTCTTTGAGTTTCCATCTGCTGTTAAATATGCTCCCTTCTTATAAATAAGAAAATCATTATAGAAATGTATGTTGAACCTGGAGTAATTATAAACAGAACTTTAGTTGCTCATGTGCCTGGTGTATATGATCAGAAAATAAGTTGATAACGATGATTTTTTTCTTTTTTTAAAGGATGGAAGAGAGGAAGCTAGAGATGGGGACATATTCAGTGCAATTCCTTACAATGTCTATGTCTACTTTGCAGCTATAAAGAACTGTCCTAACCTCATTGACAATCAAATGACATAGAGGATGTAAATACTCTTTAAAAGAATAAAAAACTACACATCTGTAGTATTCCCAGTGAAGAATGATGTTCAGAATGATGATCTTGAGACCTTGGTCACACTTTATCATCACGGAAAGATTCTATTATGGACACTAAAATCACTAAGGAAAGAAGGTCAACTATTGTATGTTTGAATAATAGTGAAAACTGACTCACTTCAATTAAATTGCCTGGAATACCCTTGTTCTCTGAGCATTCTATTTTTGAAGTTTTTCATCAGAAGGTCCCCCAAATTTGGTTTCAAAACCTTCCAGAGATTAGGTAGTCTGGGATTTTATATTTTAAAATTCCATGTTAGTATTGTTCTGAAGTGAGTCCTAGCAGCTAACCTCAAAAGCAGTTTTGGTGTATGGTTATTATCGTTGTTCAATCTCAAAGCAACTAAAATTTCTATTAGCCTATAATGTGTCACCATAACTCTTACATTAGTTATTGTAATTTCCCTATGATGTCAGGATAATGTAATAGAGATACCCAAATCATTTGTTGAATGGAGACTAAAATGGTTCAGAAATATTTTACTACCTCACATTTCCCACTGGAACCATGAGGGCAAGCACTCTAACATCTTGAGCCCAGTTTACAGAAGGGAAGTTTTCCTGAAGTACATAAAAGTAAAGACCCTTCTTCCCATTATAATACTACGTCAATCCCCTCACCAATGCAAGAAAGAGAAAGTGAAGGGTGGCAGGAAGGAGAATTTGGTAATTCTTTATGGGGACCCATATATTCCTTTTGTGGGCTACTGCGTTTAGTGTATTTCTCTATAAATATTTCCCAATGGATACAAGTTCTCTCAAGACCTTGGTGCTAAGAATACCATTTATACCTGTATGTATTCACACCTGGCAGAGTAAGATGAGCAAAAATAGTTTATATACTCATTTAGCAAAGAGAAAAAAAGCAAAGAACCTCGTCTCTAACTACCCAGCTATACCCTAATCACAGTGGAGCCATAAAAGTTCCCTGAAACAAGAGGAAATGCAGACCACTGCCAGCTGGCTCTACCTTAGCTGAGTAAATTCTGGTTGGGAGTGAAGGTGTTAGTTGCCACTTTCTACCCAGGGCACAAAAAAATAGCAGAATACAAAATAACCAGTGGGTCAAGTTTAGACTATCCAATGCCCCCAAGGCAATTTCTTCCTCTTAATTTACTCCAATTTCATTTTCATATTCCCTATTTAGAACTTCTCAACAAAATAAAGATTGAAAAAAAGAAGAAAGAGCTTTTAGGGCATTACTTTCTCATGGAATTTGGAAAATAGAATTAGATACATTCCAGTTAGAGGAGTGATAAAAGACAAATGTGTTGAAGTTGAAGTCAGATGAGAGAAATCATACATAGGACAATCAGAACCCTGGGTTATAAGGGATGGGGAGGGATGAGGAAGTAGCATGGTTTATTCTAGCATTGTGCTTTCTTCAAGGTTCCTGGAACATTAGAGCCAACAATTTGGGGTTGTTCTGCAGCTTATAAACACCAGTTGCCATACTGGTAGTAACAGAGGCAGGCGAAGAGTTGTGGACTAACATTATCTGTTTAAATGTTGACTGTCATCCTGGTCTTTGGTAATTATTACATTTTTCCCCTAAAACTGGCTTGTTTTTAGCAGCACTATGCATAAATTGCCCGTGGCACATCAATTGGAAGAAAGCTAAAACTTTAAATACTGGCTAACAACATAAAAGGCATTTTATTACCCAGAAGAAATTAACAAAAATAAACAAATACCTTTTACAAGGTTAGTCATTCCTTTTGTGTTGTATGTTTGTAAATTACTTTCAACAGCTCAGGAAAGGTTTACAAGACCATTACTCCTGCACAATTTCTATTTCTCACCTTGATAACAATAAGTAATCCCCAAGCTTAAGTTTTCTACCCTACAAGCACCTCCCAAATATGTAAGCCCATGAAGTCACAGCCCAGCATGCAGATTGTTTTCCTACTTTTGATCTATCAAAGCCAACTGCGTAGTTAAAGATCAGTTGCACAGTCCAAATCTTAGCTAAATAAACAGCATTTCCATGGTCCATTTTAGCCAGAATGTATAAGAAGAAAATAACCCAAGGATAAATATTCTCATGTATCTAGTATTGTATGGATACAAACAAAATAGTAGATAAAATATCCAATTTTTCGGATGACAGCCTTCTAAATGCATAGATTATGCTGGCCTTTCTACTTGGATACTCTAAGGAAGGTCACTAGGAATTCCAATTAGTAATCACAACTTGTTCTCTGAGCATTTCTTTCACATTCTTGCTCTAACTAGAATCTGGCTCTTCCTTGGGGGACACTGCTTCCCCTGAAGCCCTCTCAAAAGGGGTCAACGTTTTTCTCACACAGCTCTTTTTTATTTTTTCTTTTAAAGAATTTACGTATTTATTTATTATTTATTTTTAGCTGCGTTGGGTCTTCATTGCTGCGCGGGCTTTCTCTACCGGCCGCGAGCAGGGTCTGTTTTCATTGTGGTGCACGGGCTTCTCATTGCGGTGGCTTCTGTTGCCGAGCACTGGCTCTAGGCGCGCTGGCTCAGTAGTTGTGGCTCGTGGGCTTCAGAGCACAGGCTCAGTAGTTGTGGCGCACAGGCTTAGTTGTTACACGGCATGTGGGATCTTCCCAGACCAGGGCTCAAACCCGTGTCCCCTGCATTGGCAGGTGGATTCTTAACCACTGCACCACCAGGGAAGCCCATCTCACACAGCTCTTGTCCTACTGGGTTGTACATGGAAAAATGATCTCTATGCTTTTCCTTGCAACTCTCAGACCGTTCTCCCTACACTCTTTTCAGAAAAAAACCCAGCTTTGGATCTCAGCAGACTACGTCACTCTACCCTTCATTATTGCTGTCATTCAGTGGCAGCTCCCGTCTCCACCTCCCCCACACAGAGCCAGGTCATTTCTTCTCATTTTAATTGCTGGCTCACACTCACTAATGCTAGCGCTTAGACTTCTCTTCTTTTTGGTGGTTATGGAAATGAGCCCTCTAACAAGTTGATCTCTCAACGCTTTGGGATTTTTTCCTCCATTGCTCTTGTACTCCACCCTGACTCACTACTTTCTCTTAATGGTCACACTCGAAGCCCTATCATCAGCAATAATAAAATCTTTCCCTAATCCCAGCCTCCTGCGCCTCACTCTGCTGACCATCTCCAATCTTTCCAGTTCATTCCTTTTATATTCCCACCGTAACAAGTTTTTGACCCTATGAGGACCTCTAATGGTGATGACCCTACAACCTTTCAATAACTTTCAACTCTTCACGTCTTCACATCCCTCCTTATCCACTTTAAACTCCCTCATCCACCACTCCATTGTAAATCACCTGTACTCTTTTGCTTCTCACTTCTTGCTTTGATAAACTCCCTTAACAAAACTACAATCCTGTCTAAAGTCAACTCTTCTCTTACCCCATCCATGTATTCATGCAGTTGAATAGGCTGGAGCAAAATATACAACTGCTCTGAGGAATCTGACTATTAATTCATGAATTTCAAGTGGCTCCTTAGTGCTGCCAGGCAATCATATTATACATGATTACAGTATATATCACATTATATATCACATCCTATCATAGATTATATTTTTAAAGTGTATGTCTCAATCGTATTATATATCCCTAGTTCATTTACTCATCCATTCCTCTAGATGACTATTTTACATCCTATTTTATCTGGAAACCCCAATGTCTCCTTCACTATTCTCAATCTCAACCGATGACCCTTGTTTCCTACTTCACTAAAAAGTCAAATCATTCAGGGAGTCCTCTTCCAAGTTCATGTGGCTGTTGGCAGAATATATTTCCTTTCAGCCGTAAAACTGGTGTCAGCTTGCCTCTTCAAGGCCAGCAGGAGGGTGTCTCTATCCTCTAGACCAGCAGTCCCCAACCTTTTCAGCACCAGGGACCGCTTTCTTGGAAGACAATTTTTCCAAGGACCTGGGTGGGAGGCGAGGGCGGGGATGGTGCAGGTGTAATGCGAGCAATGGGGAGCAGCAGATGAAGCTTCGCTCGCTCACCCGCGGCTCACCTCCTGCTGTGCGGCCCAGTTCCTAACAGGCCACAGACAAGTACGGGTCCACGGCCCAGGGGCTGGGGACCCCTGCTCTAGACCGTCTTTTAAGTACATACCTAATTCAGTCAGGCTTACTCAGCATAATCTCCCTTTGATTAACCCAAAGTCAAATGATGAGGGACCATAAGGGATCTGCAAAATCCCTTCACCTTTGCCATATAACATAACCTAACTGTAGGAGTGAAATCCCATCATATTCATAGGTCCTGCTCATACTCAAGGGGAGGTGCTTACACACAGAGTGTACACTAGGAAGCAGGAAGATTAAGGGCCACCTTAGAATTCTGCTTACCTCACTAAATAATTCAATAAATTGGAATAATGACCTCTCCTTGTCCTAAGCATATAAGAAGGAAAAAAGACAATTGATAGTGTGGTGCAGTAGTCCCCCCTTATCCGTGGGGGATATGTTCCAAGACCCCCAGTGGATGCCTGAAACTGCAGATAGTAACAAACCTGATATGTACTATGTTTTTTCCTGTACATATGTACCTATGATTAAAGTTTAATTTATAGATTAGGCACAGTAAGAGATTAAAAACAACAACTGATAACAGAATAGAACAATTATAACAAGATACAGCTGGCCCTTAAACGATGTGGGTTGGAACTGTGCAGGTCCGCTTACGTGTGGATATTTTTCAATAGTAAATACTATAGCACAACATGGTCCGTGGTTGGTTGGCTCTGTGGATGCAGAAGAACCTTGGATATGAAGCGCTAACTATAAATTGCATGCAAATTAATGCCCACGCTGTTCAAGAGTCAACTGTACTGTAATAAAAGTTATGTGAGTGTGATCTCTCTCTCTTTCTCAAAAGATATTATGCTGTACTCACCCTTCTCGTGTTGATATGAGTTGATAAAACTCCTACATGATGAGATGAAGGGAGTGAACGACATAAGCATGGTGATGTAGAGTTAGACTACTATTGACCTTCTGACAATATGTCAAAGGAAGAATCATCTGCTTTGGGTAATCCTGGATCTGGGTAATCATCTGCTTTGGGTAAACCCTGACAATGTTGATGGTTGGATGTCAGGAGCAGATGATGTTGATGGTTGGGGATTCCAAGCGGGATGAAGCAGAAAGGCACATAATTTCATCATGCCACTCGTAATGACACACAATTTAAAACTTATGGATTGTTTATTTCTGGAATTTTCCATTTAATATTTTTGGGCCATGGTTGACCCCTGTAACTGAAACCATGGAAAGCAAAACCATGGATAAGTGTGGACTACTGTATAACAAAAATATCATATTCGGTCTTTCTACCTATTCCTGCCACAAGATCTTCAAAAACTCTTGGAATTTACTGAACAGCAGGAATGTTTTTGTTATGCTAGTGAGGTTGGGGGGGGCAAGGGGGCAGGGCTAGATAGCCTCTGGGGAATAGTGGGAACTATTGAGTGAGTCAACTCAGTGGTTGACTGGAGTTTAAATAGCAATGACCAATGATTTAATCAATCATGCCTATGCAATAAAACCTGGACAGAAACTCTTGAACAATGAGGTTTGGGAAGTTCCTATGTTGGACACATGGATGTGCTAGGAGAGGGGCTCGAGGGCCTCACATCTTGCCTTTTGTGTCTCTTCCATTTGCCTATTCCTGAGTTGTATCTTTCATAATAAGACTATAATTTATTTTTTTATTTTTGGCTGCATTGGGTCTTAGTTGCGGCATGCAGGTTCTTCGTTGTGACGTGTGGGCTTAGTTGCCCTGCAGCATGTGGGATCTTATTTCCCCGACCAGGAATCAAACTCACATCCCCTGCACTGGAGGGAGGATTCTTAACCACTGGACCACCAGGGAAGTCCCTAAAACTATAATTTTAAGTATAGTACTTTCCTGAGTTCTGTGAGTCATTCTAGTGAATTATCAAACTTGAGAGAGGGTTGTGAGCACCCCCCAAATTTGTAATCAACTAACAAAAATGTAGGTGCCTTGAGGACACCTGGGGCTTACAGGTGTCATCTTAAATAGGGTCAGTCTTGTGATATAGACCCCCTTAACCTGGTCTTAAACGGTAGTGTCGGGCTTCCCTGGTGGCGCAGTGGTTGAGAGTCCACCTTCTGATGCAGGGGACACGGGTTCGTGCCCCGGTCCGGGAAGATCCCACATGCCATGGAGCGGCTGGGCCTGTGAGCCATGGCCGCTGAGCCTGCACGTCCGGAGCCTGTGCTCTGCAACGGGAGAGGCCACAACAGTGAGAGGCCCGCGTACCGCAAGAAAAAAAATGTAAAAGGTAGTGTCAGAATTGAATTGAACTGTAGGACACCAAGGTCGTGTCAGAGAATTGATGTTGGAAAACAAAAGAAATAGAGTCAGATCTCTAATTAACTTTTAACAATCACCTAATATAGAGTTTCAGAATAATCTGGAAGCAGTAATAAAGACACTGAAACTAAGAGGCAACAAATTCCAGCAAAATATATAAAGGTACACATAGAAAAGATTATCAAAATCTGTAAGAATAATAATCACAAACTGAACCAACACCACTTATTTCTTTAGTCACAAAGGATGAAGTTTCTCACCAGATTTCCTGTGAGAAGCAACTGAAAGTTGGAACCAGAACTCTACAACATACCTTTTTCATTTTGTTGTATATATTTATGCCTGATTTAGCTAGATAGCAGCATGGCATGAAGTCCTGATTTCAGGATGTGAGTCCTGTTGCTCTCAGCATCATTTTGTAATTTTCATAAAGCCCTGAATCTAAGAGACCCCTCCACATTTGGTGGGTATCAGACAGAAGTGAATGAAGAAAGGGAATGGTTATTGTAGAAGTAGGTGTATCATCCCTGAGCATAGAAAAGTGAGAATTTCAGGGAAGGCATGATCAAAAGTGCCAAAACTTTGGGGAGGCAAAAGAAAAGAACCATTGATTGATTATTACAAAGCCCTTTTCAGGAGGCATTTTATCAAGTCTCTTCTTCAAATGGATAGCTAGACATTAACACAATATCCCAGAAGCTGTGGGCTCACTGCAGAGTGTAAGGAACCAAGCATGCCCTTCAGAGGCCCAGCTGACTGCTTCTAATATTTAGTCTTAAACAGCTTTCCCAGGTGTTCCCCACCAGAAGCCCCCGTACTCTTCTCAAGAGATCACCGGGCTATTCCCCAACAAAGGAAACACAGATTCAACAAAAGGAGACTCCGATTAGTTGCAACTACTGAATGGCCTAGAGAGCAGGAGATCTGAAATTCACAGTCAGTGGGAGGTACTGGCTGTTAATATGGTCTCTTGTTTCAGGTTCAGGTTCCCCAGGATGGGGGAAGTTGCTGAGGCTAAAGTCATCAAGTGGCTCCCAGGTGAGGGGACAAAAGAACAGGAGCGACCCGTGTAGCATAACTGTCTCATAACATAAAACTTATATCTCTGACCTTCCTAGTTGGATTCTATAACCTCAGGTCCACTAGATTAGAAAACAGAAGTTAATAATTCCAGGGCTCAACTCTACTATTCTGTGTCACTTTGAACAAGATACTTGACCTTTCAGCTGCACATTTTTGCTCCTCTATAAAATGATAATAATAACATTTTGCCACCTACCTCTTAGCAATTTTGTTTTTTGGGGTTTTCTTTTGCATTCCCACAATGTGCTGGTGAATGTACAATGCTGCTCTCCAGAGGTTAAGTTCATAGGTGAGCTAATATGCACAGCACACATACATCATAATTTTTGTATGCCTGTCACGTCTACAGAGCTCATATTCCTAGAGCCACCATTTAACAACTCAGTCTTGAGCACGACAGCCTATAAATGCTACATGCATACACAGCAGTGGTTGCTAAAAGTTAGTGACACACTGCATTTGGTTTTTATTTCAGTTCCTCATATTGATCTTCTTAAAAACCTACTCCTAGGACTTCCCTGGTGGCACAGTGGTTAAGAATCCACCTGCCAATGAAGAGGACACAGGTTCGAGCCCTGTGCCATGGAGCAACTAAGCCCATGCACCACAACTACTGAGCTCGCGAGCCACAACTACTGAAGCCTGTGCGCCTAGAGCCCGTGCTCCACACCAAGAGAAGCCACTGTAATGAGAAGCCTACGCACCACAATGAAGAGTAGCGCCTCCTTGCCACAATTAGAGAAGAGCCCACGCATAGCAACGAAGACCCAATGCAGCCAAAAATAAGCTAATTAATCAATTAATTTTTGTTTTTTTTAAAACCTACTCCTAGAAAGTGATTTAAAGAGAAATCTCTGTCCCTCGTTTGTCCTGGGTTAGTATTCTTAGTCTGCTCAGTTTGCCATAACAAAATACCAGGGACTGGGTGGCTTATACAACAGAAATTTATTTTCTCACAGTTCTGGAGGCTAGAAGTCCAAGATCTGGTTGTTTCCATTTCAGGTCAGAAGTCTCTTCCTGGCTTGCAGACTCTGCTATGTCCTCACATAGCTGTTCCAGGTGTGTGCTCTTGGGGAGAGAGAGAAAGCTCTCTGGTACCTCTTCTAATAAGGACACTAATCCTTTTGGATCAAGGCCTTACACTTATGACCTCATTTAACCTTAATTACCTCCTAAAAACTCTATCTCCAAACTCAGTTACATCAGGGTTTAGGGCCTCAACATATGAATTTTAGAGAAACACAATTCAGTCCATAGCAGTTCTACAAGAAGCATGCTTTGTGGGAGGTTTGGAATAAAGGGAGGAGCAATCTTGATAAAGTGGAAGGTGAGATGTTGGTCCAGTGTATTTAACACCATGAGAAATCGGATTGACTAAATCAAAGGCTCTCAAACTTTTTAGAGAAGTAGACTCTTACCTTCAAATTAGATTTGACAAGGAAGCCCAATACAGTAAATAGGTAAAAATGGAGTAGTTCTCCTTAAAGCTGAGGTAGGCTCTTCACTCCACTCCAGAACTTCAACTTCACAGTACCTTCTCAAAGAGTACCATGAGAGGTTCCTCAGAGTACTTAATGGAAAATAGCCTTAACTATTTGTAATCGTAAATCAAAGTTTCCAGCACCAACAAAGCACTCCATCTCTTTTCGATTTCTTCTGGAAAAATACTTAAGTTTAACTAAGACTAGACTCTTACTTAGGTTTTCATGTGTCTATCCCTTTCTCTCAAACATGGTGTGATTTCTTGCCAGTAGATGATATACTTCAGATCTCTTTTATCTTCGAAATCATATCTCATGTCTTATACCCCAAATATTGCAGCTTGAAATTTTTGGTGGATAATGGACTTCCACCTGGTCATATATTAGCATAGAATCACAGAATCTTAGAAAAGGACAGGATCTTGGAGATCACCTAGTTAAATCTGCTTATTTTACAGAGGAAACTAAGGCCAAGGGAATCTCCCAAACAATCAGTGTCTAAATGGTGAAGAGAACTCACATCTCTGCATCCCCAGACCAGCTGTTTTTTGGCTAAGGCCCGTGCACTCTCAGAATTAATTACTTGCAATCCCTAGTTTTGAACACAGAGGCTCATATTTGGAAAATTTTGTGAGCTAAATTTTACAGGAAGTCCAGAATCTCAGCAAATTCAAAGTAAACGGGGGATGCTCATACAGTGATTTTCATTAAACATCTGACATTTGTCTTATAAGAGGTGAGTTTGTCTTACCACAATTCTTCATTGCAGTCATGGGAAAACAGCAGTACTTACTGTGTGAAGGTAAATATTATGGCAAGATAAATATTAACTTTTGAAAGAAACCACTGTAGCCGGTTAAAAATCACAAATGACATCAGTTGTTTAAGGTTTACACTTTCACAGTGTCTCCATGGACAATAGAGTTTCTTGAACTAAATCAGATTTTCTCATAGATTTAATATTGGGGTAAAGGTATCAGATGCTCTACTCAGCACAAAGGAATGTCTTAGTAGCCACGGACAATGTGTGGTACAGAAGGGATTCATCCAGGGGTATTTGACCTCTCTACGTGGCTACACTTCTCTCTTCACGAGGCTTATCCCTTCTGTGACTACAAGTATTGAATCTGAGACACAGAAATCCCTCCTGACTTAATCTCTGGCTCAGCAGTGTTTAAGACATCCAGAGATTTTCAAACAGTTTTAGTCAGATGATGACTTGGCAATGCCTTCAAATCACCTGTACACTGTTTGTTCCTCCTTGTCACTTGGGCATGGGGAGTGGGGGTCGTACCAGAATAAATAATTAATCTGCCCCTCCTCCCTTACCAGAGTCTGGAGGAAAAAGATGGAGGGAGGTCAGGTTATACTTTATGCCATGGCTGGAACAGCCTATTAACTGTTTTTTCCTTTTTTAAAAAATTTAATTTCATTTATTTATTTTTTATACAGCAGGCTCTTATTAGTTATCTATTTTATACATATTAGTGTTTATATGTCAATCCCAATCTCCCAATTCATCCCACCACCACCACCAACCCCCCCCCAGCCTATTAACTATTTGCAGAATGCTTTGTAAGCCATTGCTTCACATAATAAAGTTTGTTCCATCTTGTTCTTCTTCAGAGAAAGAGTGTCTTGTCTTGTCTTCAAGTTACCATCTTATAAAAGGGCCCATGGAATGAATGAAAAGATAGAGAATCATCATTCAAATGCTTACACTAAGCTCCCAGAACAAAAGAAGTCTTCCAGTGATAGATGTCCTCTGGTGGATTGCCACTGTCTATACATACATGGAGAAGGCCTCGCATCATATAGTGACGGAGGAGCTACAGTGAAAGAGCTACATGTTAAATGGGAGACACAAGATTTCAGCTACATGAATATATAGAAATTAGCTTAAAAGACTTTGAAGAATTTCTTGATGAAAGAAATGTTTTTGATATGCATGTGTGTGTGTGTGTGTGTGTGTGTGTGTGTGTGTGTATGTGTGTGTGCATTTTCATCTGGACCAAGTTAGGGAATAACTGGTTCATGGGAAACATTTCCAATGAAACTGAAAAAACCAGGCAAGCTGCAATGCTCTAACAGCTCTGAGTGCTCACTGGAAGGTCAAAACTAAAAATGGTCAGCCAAGGAAAAACATGTTCTATTGTGAATAAAGTGTAGTTGCATTATTAAATTAATACACAAAGCTTATCTAAATAATTTACACAATTTTAGACTCACAGAGGACCATGAGAGTTAAGTCACTTATTCTGGTGATGACCCCATAGATTAAGAAAATTTTGAATCTCTTTTTTCAGAGCTGTGTCAGGGAACAGGATCCATTCTTTTAGCTCTCCACAACAGTTTAGTTCTTCTTCCTTTGATGACAGATTTTATTGTTAGCAATGGTCACTTGCAGTCAATTCTTATAACCAGATAATTAATAGAAAAGGATAATAGTGTTATTGGCGAAGATAGATGGTAGATGACTATAAACTATGAGTTGACAATTTAAATACCAATGAAATATTTTCTTAGAAATTGTACACTGACCCCAGAGGAAATTCAAATAGAGAAGTTTCTGGAAAAGTTTAAGCAACGGCAGAGCTCCCGGAATTGGTACATAGCTTCCAAAAGAGATTATTTTAAAAAGGCAACATTTACTTGTAGGAAAAATGCCACCTATTTAAAAGTAAGAAGGCCCATAGCTTTATGGTTTTACCTTCTGCAGGTTGATTAAATACAGACCAAAGCAATGACAATTTCACACACTCTTGAAAGAGATCTGTTCACAGAAAGACCTCTTGGCAATAATGTTGTAAAAGCCATTGTTTATGTAGAGTATTGCAAAGAAATCCAGCTACACAGAAGAAATGCAAAAAGAAGGAAAGTGCTTGTCCCTGAGGCAAAGCTGCTGGAAAATGGGAACAATATGAGACATGAGTCTCCTGAGATTAATTAGTCCAGGAGGGTTCATTTTTGTTACAAACAGCAAATCGGGTCTCCCATGAACTAGTTTCAGGTTTGGAATTTAGGGTTCCCCAAGGCTTCTGTTTCAAAGAATGAACCATCCATGATGACAAAATGTTGAGGGTACCACATCAAAATCATATCTTTCTGTGCATGGTTGGGCTTTAAATCACTCTTTCTGGAGGAGGAAAATAAAATGACAAATTTGAATTCCACAACACAGGAAATGTTTAAATAGTAATACTAATAAAAAATAGGGCTTCCCTGGTGGCGCAGTGGTTGAGAGTCCGCCTGCTGATGCAGGGGACGTGGGTTCGTGCCCCGGTCCGGGAAGATCCCACATGCCGCGGAGTGGCTGGGCCCGTGAGCCATGGCCACTGGGCATGCGCGTCCGGAGCCTGTGCTCCGCGGCAGGAGAGGCCACAACAGTGAGAGGCCCGCATACCGCAAAATAAAAATAAAAAAAAAAAAATTAAAAAAAATAAAGCAGGCACAAAAAGGGAAAAGAGAAGCATGCACTTGCTTTCTTTTTTTTTTTTTTAATTAATTAATTAATTAAATTTTTGGCTGCGTCGGGTCTTCGTTTCTGTGTGAGGGCTTTCTCTAGTCGCGGCCAGCGGGGGCCACTCTTCATCGCGGTGCGCGGGCCTCTCACTGTCGCGGCCTCTCTTGTTGCGGAGCACAGGCTCCAGACGCGCAGGCTCAGTAGCTGTGGCTCACGGGCTTAGTTGCTCCGCGGCATGTGGGATCTTCCCAGACCAGGGCTCGAACCCGTGTGCCCTGCATTAGCAGGCAGATCCTCAACCACTGGGCCACCAGGGAAGCCCCATGCACTTACTTTCTAGTTCAGGGTGTGTGAAAGAAATACACGATGCCCTTGGGCATGAGACACTTCATGCAGGAAAGAGAGAATTTTGTCCATTTAGGCTTGGGAATGTGTTCAAATTTTAACTTTGTTCTTGAAGCTTCTGTCCCATGGATAAAACAAACTCTTCACTTTTGGAGAAGTAGTTCAAATTAAACTTAAATTGACAAAAGATTACCCAGGCATCAAGAGCTCTTAGCAATGAAATGGTGATGTTGTTAACTATATCTTGACTAGGTGAATGTTAACTTATCGTGTCTAAGCTGAAGGAAGCTAGCGCGTGTTTGCCAGCCAGGGGAATGCAAAATAGCTAGAGTCTAACTCAGAAAATGGACAAAGTAACTATGAAAACACACCTGGGTTTTCCTATTCAATTCAGTGAGCCAACACATTTGAATGATTTTATAAACCTTCAACTTTATTGATGTCCAACCTTTTTCTCATCAGATGAAGTAAGACAGCACTATTTGTTGTTTGATTATAAAATTCTTAAAGTATAGCATATTGGATCCTGTGCTCAAAAAAAAAAAAAAATACTGGTTAGTTGGATTTGTTTGAAATATTCTGAGAACTATTGGCTAGGGGAGAAATAAAATGACAAAAGAGACTATGCTTTTTAAAAAATCATCTCATCCCCCAAAGAAATCAGACTTCTCTTCTGAAATCTTCCCAGTAGCAGCCATGGAAAAATGACAGGGAGCTGTTGGTTGGTTTTTCTTGCTGCTAAAACATATGTTGTTGTGTCATGTCCTAAACAGAAAACTGAAGCATCCCTTTCAAATACTCAGCACTACTGACACTTCCAACAAGTGCTTTCGTATTGGTTTTGGTCTTATCTGTTTCTAACAGACAGCCTCATGCCTTGGAAATTTGACCTGAAATAAAAATTCAGCCCCAAGTATCTGCTGTCAATTGCGCAGAAAATAGGAGATGACAGCAAAGTCACTTCTGCATGCTGAATTAGATCTCTTTCCAACATCTTCTAATGTCATTATTAGCACTTAAATACACTGTGTCAAAATGTGTCTGTGTAGGGAGATGGACCAGGCAACACTGAGTTTCCCTCTTAGTCAATTTGACAAGCTGTTTTTAATACACACTTCTGCATAGGGAATTATTTAGGAAAGGCACCTAGCTCATCACAGAGATTTGTAGATGAAGGCATTCAAAATACAGTCAATCCAGTTACAATCAGCCACTTCCAAACTTAGGGCAAGGCAGATGTAAATCCGGCCTATGGAATCTATAATCCAAAGAAGTCAGCTCAACTTGGAAATTCTATGAATTAAATGGCTCAGAAATGATAGTTAATTTTGATTCACGAGTTTTCACGATGGTTCTGTCAAAACTGAAGCTTCCATCTCCCTGTGAATTTGTTCTATGTATACAGAATTATGCTGAAGTAATGAGACTAATTCTACAATTAGCCAGTAATTTATTATAGGCATGCTGCATACACAGTCATGGGTGAACGAACTCTGAGTTTTCACTAAATTTCACCTACCTCATCCCCAAAGCTCTACATGAAATATTTTGATAAAGTAAACTTAATGAAATTATTTGACAGATTATGTATTATATAGCTTCCACACAAGATAACAAGATTCGTTCTCATGACTTAGAAAGGAAATCTAGGATAAATGGATAGAAACATGAAGACAATGGAATTAAATGCAATATGAAATGGAAAATTCTCACATTCCTTCAGAGTCTGAGAAAGGAAAAATTATTTTAAGAGGGAGTCTTCCTATTATACAAATTAGTCAATTGGATGCTCAAGGGTAGATTGAACATTAGCAATAGTTCTATCCATTGAATTTGAATGCCCCTTCTTCTAACCCTGAAAATCTACGATTCCATTATTCTTTGGTTCAAAATAAATCAAGGCCATTTCTATTCAAGCTAAGTACTTATGCCATTTCCAAACTCCCAGAGAAAACATTCTGAAACTATAGTTAATTAAGAACTATATGCCTTGCTTGGTTCCTGACCCTTGCTTTAAATAACAAAATTATAACCTGATGTCTGCTTTCCAAACTGTCTCTGATGCCCTCAGCACCTGGCTTCTTGCCCTTTGTCCACTCTTTATTGTCTTGTGCACATCACTAGACCTAACACCTCATACGTGTTCCCTGATACTAACCTTAGCTTCCACACTTGATTACGACATGAGCTCATTCCTTGAATTATGTCTCCTTCTGGCTGCCTTGGGGAAATATACCAATGAATCCATTCTCGTGCTCAGGAATTGACATCACTACACTCCATGCAAATCCGGTGCTTCCCTTAGGCCTATAAACTGCACATCAGAGTAAGAACTTATGTATCCTCCAGTTTACTCAAGATGTATTTTAGCAAAAATGTTTTATAGATATAAAAAGAATTTCAAAATAATAGTAATATCCAAATAGTGTCTATTCCATTTGGCTCTGACCGAAACCACACAGAAATTCTGGGGGCTATCAGCATCATTCTCATTTATTTATTTATTTTTTTGCAGTACGTGGGTCTCTCACTGTTGTGGCCTCTCCCGTTGCGGAGCACAGGCTCCGGACGCGCAGGCTCAGCGGCCATGGCTCACGGGCCCAGCTACTCCACGGCATGTGGGATCCTCCCGGACCGGGGCACGAACCCGTGTCCCCTGCATCGGCAGGCGGACTCTCAACCACTGCACCACCAGGGAAGCCCCAGCATCGTTCTTTATCTTCCTCCCTTTTTTCTGGCTTCCCCTTAGCCAGATACTTTACCCACACACAAACACACACACACATGCACACATGCACATATACATGCACATGTGCACACACACTTTTTTAGTAAGAATTCTCAGTCCCAAAAGATTTGATCAACCAGAGAATGCAACAGGTCTCCATGCAACATGAGACTGTCCGAACAAGCATCAGGATTGACCCTTGCTCAGGCACATGTCAGGAGAGGTGGGAGGTGGCAGTTAAGTCAGAAACTCGTGAAATCATCATGAAGTTTTCACTTACCGTTGGGCCAGTTATCCAGGTAATGTTCTGGAGGCCAGCTCTGAACGTACGTGTGGAAGGAGTCTCCTCTGGCTTCCACCGGACCCAACAGAACTTCTCTGCCAGAAGCTGCCTATCAAATGGGAATAGGAAGAAAAGCAGCATTTATTGGCAATCTATTATGTGTCATCCATGTCCTGGGCATATATGTATACTCTCGTTCATGTCTATCTCACTAAACCCTATAAATTAGGTATAATTGTCCCCTTGTTACAGATCAAGTAAAGCATAAACTCCTGAAACTCTTCCCCCATTGCTCCTCTGTTTGCTCAGAATTTTTTCCTCCCCTCCTCCCAAACTGAAGTATTTCCAAGTTTCTATTCTTCCCCTGTCACAAGAGAGACGAGTGATGCTGGGTCGCTTCGGCAAAAGGCAGAGAGCACTTGTGGTTTTTACCTGTAGACATGGTGTGTGGAGGTAGAGAATAAAGGTAGCTAAGGGGGAAAGCTGAGGTTGGAGCAAGAAACTATGGTTCCCAGGTGGTGTCTGGAAAGAAGTCTGAGATGAGCTTTGAGAGCTGAAACAGCGGAAACAGGTCATGGACACAAGAGCGAAGACCTTCAGGTCAGAATGATTGAAATGATCATTGGTCCAGACAGATTCTGGACCTGGGGCCATCACAAATGGCTCTCACAGCACAACTGTGGTCCTAGCCCTTGTTTGTGTGGTTTCATTCTGAAAGGATGGACATGTGACAAGTGAACCACTCATCCTTCAGTAATCACTTTCCCTCCAAAGGTCCCCAAAGTCCCCCCACTCCTGTGGCCCAGGCCATCAGTCACCACTTCCTTGATGTTGTGGTACCACTTTGTATCCATCTCTATCAACACTTACCTCACCACACTGTAATCGCACATGTCTGTCTAAATTCAGAGCTCCTGTTCACATGAACCATGTCCTAACACAACTCATTCATAGCCCTGAAGGTCATATACCAAGCACTCAATGAATAACTGCTGAATGAGGGGATGTGTGCCTGAAGGAAGTGTAGAGTTACTCTGGACTTAGGTGCAGTGCGTCCTCACGGCTTCTCTAGAACGGATTACACTCCTTCAATTTTTAGATGCACATTTATGTTAAATACCTTAACATTTTTGAAACTGGAATGTTTTTAACAAAATGATATATACTTTAATGTATTGGGTTCCCCAGCTTCATCCTGCCACACACATACGCTGTTATTAAAACAATAGTATGCCTTCTATACAATAGAATCAAGAAAATAGAGAGTATATTTTTATGAGCAGAGGAAAGATTCTTAGAGGTGCCAAGTCTTATTCCAAAGAACTCTCTCTTTCAGTCGTGGGGTCCTTGCACCCTACCACAGTGGGGGGCATGTAACCTGAACTCTTTCAAGTCCCCCTGGCCACCACCTTCCTAAGGTGGAGTGGCACTGCCAGAGAAGCTACAGGAAGAGTTGCTTCTGCATCCTAACCCTCAAGCGCACTCCAGGGAGAATCCTCTCATGTGCATCTTGCGAACAAGGAGTGAGAAACGATACAAAGCTGTCAGAAAGTAGGCTATTAGACCACTGGCCGAAGGTCAGTGGTACAAACGCTAAATAGAAAACAAGCAAACGCGCATCCTGAATTTCCAGTCTTCTATCTGTGCCGCTTTCAGCACAATAGCACTTTTCTTTCCTGTGCAACAGTGTTGTTAATATGCCGCATCTCCCTTTCCAAGCTGTTTTTTCTCAAGGGCTGGGACCATGCCTAATTCATTTTTCCAGCATTGTCAGGTAATTATTAGACTAGCAGGTAATATTAGAGTGCTTATTACATAGGAAAACACTGTGCCAAGACTTTGCATGTTTTATTTCAGTTAATTTAATAAGTCTTTACACAGCCTGATTATTATCTCCATTTTACAGATGAAATAACTGTGATTTAGAGGAGCTGTCTTGCTCCAAATTGCAAAGCTAGTAAGTGGCAGATTAGAGACACAAACTCGGGTTGGACTGACTCCACAGCCTCTCTTTACTGTAAGAGATTTCATTCAAGTTCATGTTGTGAAGATGTACCCCGAATATTTCTCTGTCTTGAAATAGGAGATGCCAGTGCTATTGTGTTTTGTAAGCATCCTTCAAAAATGGTTAATTCAAGACTTAATTCAAAAACATTACATGAAGTACGAACATATGGGGTATTGAACTTCAAATCTTAAGTGTCTTTTTATGTGCTAGGAACCCATTTTAGAGATAGGTGAGGCCACAGAGAGCAGTGAGACTAATTCTCATCATTTTTACAGATTAAAAAAATATATGTAATACTGGTCAAACAGCTAGTTAGTAGAAGATGCATCCATACATAAAGTCAGCTCCAGCTTTTTTTCTGAAATAAAGCTTGGTTTTCATTATGACATCCCGTTGCTTTCCTAAAGAGGTTTCTTTGTGCAGGAATATTTTGGTTCGATGCAAAAATATCTGCACTCTGATTTTGTGATGCGTTGCTAAAAATAAATAGTGGTCACAAATGACTACTTATTCATCACAAAGTATTAGCGGTTGTAAGTCTTTTAGAAAGTGTAAAATGCAATTAAAATATGAACGAATACAATAAAGCCAATCTTTCACAGTTTCAGGGGTGCTAGGAGGAAATGCAGAAAATAATGGAAGAGCGTAAGTTGAGAGGATCTAATAAATTACTTTAGAAAACGCTTGTCGTATTTTAATTCTAACACCAGTAATAATAAAGCGAGCTAGGAATGCACTAAATACACTGCCCTCATCCCAGGAGCTTGGTCATTTGTGCTGTAACCTTGCTGACATGGAGGTTTCAAAGTTTTTCCATCCCCTAAATGCAAAGGACACTCTGCCTTTATCACTCATCACTGTTACCCATCTTACATCATTTTGGTTTTTGGTCCTCAAATTTCAGATGGCTTCTTACTGTCCCCACGTAGAGAATACAATCCCATTTCCTGGCTCTGGGGTGCAAGGCCCTCCCTAGCGGACTCTCTACTGACCTTTGTGGGTATGTTGCCCAACGCACTTTGTTTCTTTCCTGAACCTTATTTCTCTGGCTTTTGTTCTGGTTGTTTTCTCTGCCTGACATGCCTTTTCATGTAACGTTTGTCGTCAACAGTTAGCTATATTTCATGCTCACTTAAAACCTACCCTGCCCCATGAAGTCATCCAAGCTTCCTCAGCTGGAATGAATTTCTCACTCTACAATACTCTGGCTGCATCTTTGTACTTCCATTAGCACTCAATTACATTATATTCTAGATCATTAGCAGCATTTTTGTCAGTAGATAGCTCCTTTATCATGCTGGTGGATACTTACTTATTATTCTTTTTGGATCTCCTCATAGCGCCTAGAAGTGTGTGTGTGTGTGTGTGTGTGTGCGCGCGCGCGCGTGTGAGCATGCCCACACATGCATTCAGTAGGTGCTCTCTACAGGTGTGTTTCACTTAATAAAATGGTCTTTGTAAAATTTTACGTACTGAGCAACCAAAAGAAAAGCCTTTTAAACACTCAGATTGTTTGAGTTTCACCTTTTAACTCTTTTAACTCTCAAGCAGGCCTCAGCCCAGAAGAATCTCTAAATTTATTATCATTTTATAGCAAGATCTCACCTGCTCAGTGAGATCATTTGGAACTCAACATGTTATTTTCTGACCGTCTCTTTACCACATCCCTTTATTCAGCAGATGAGACGTGTTCGCCCTGACAAACCTCCACGTGGCAACCCAGACGCCACTGCACCTTCCGGAGACCAGTTGCCTCCTCCACTCCCAGGAAAAGGTCTTATTTGAGGTTTGGATCAAGACATTATGAAGACAGGACTAATCATTTTATTCAACAAATATTTCTGAAGTGTCAATAAGTTTTAGGAATTCAGGGTAATACTGAGAGATGATACAATCCCTGACTGCTCCTGAAAATGTGCAAGAGGAGGTTGGACTTTGGAGGCTGGTGGACACAGTTCAGATCCTAGCTCTGCTGCCCACTGTGTGTCTTTGGTAGTACTAAATGGTAACCAATGTGACATGCCCTCTGAGCCCCTGTTGTACGGCCATCACTTATTACTATTGTCACTTATGTAAATATTGTAAGTGGTTCAAAGGAAGAAATTGCGTATTTTATAATATTATATTTTTCACAGAAAATAGCAAAGTCTCTGGCATGTAGTGACTACTTTTTAAAAAGTTTGTTGATTGAATGAGCCAATTGTCAAAATATGAGCTAAGAACAGCAAATGCTGAGGAAATTCAGAGAAAGGTTGTCTGCTGTAAGCTGGGGGGAGGGAAGGCAGTGAAGTCCTCCTGTAGGTGAATAGTGTGAATAGGGTTGAAACTAGCAGAGCAAAGGGAATAGATAACAAGCTTCCTGGGGGCAGAAATTGTACCTGTCTGTATGTGTCCCCAGCTTGTAGCATATGGCCTGATCGTGGTAGGAATTTAATAAGTATCAGTTATATGAATGAATGGCTTCTATGTGTAAGGAAGATTGTTAGTAGCAATAAATCAGGATTGACTACAGTATGTGTTAAGAAAAAAGATGAGATGAGGAAGGCAGTCTGATGACCAGATGGACAGACAGCATAGAGATATGGTCAGCAAGGAAAAAATGAAATAGATGTTGGGGAGCCTTGAATATCAAGTTGAGTGTGGGGAATGGGAAGCCATCTTGGGTTTGGGTGAAGGGGTATTATGTACAGAACTGGAAAGGGTCGGAAAACTAGGACATCAGGTGTCAGGAGGTGAGGAGGAATGGACTGAGTGCTGGCAGAGAGAATAGAAAAGAAGGATCAGGGCTTCCTTGGTGGCGCAGTGGTTGAGAATCCACCTGCCGATGCAGGGGACACGGGTTCGTGCCCCGGTCTGGGAAGATCCCACATGCCGCGGAGCGGCTGGGCCCGTGAGCCATGGCCGCCGAGCCTGCGCGTCCGGAGCCTGTGCTCCGCAACGGGAGAGGCCACAACAGTGAGAGGCCCGTGTACCGCAAAAAAAAAAAAAAAAGAAAGGAAGGATCAATAGGCTCAGTAGCTGATTGGATAAGGGGGAAAGACAAGCAAGACTTGATGTTTTAACTCTTCGACGCTGAGAGAATGGTGGTGCCCCAGAAATGTGAATGTGAGAGGTTGGGATGAGTTCCAAGGAGACATGATGTGTCTATTTTTGTCTGTGGCATCTGAGCTAATGGAGGGCATCTAGGGCATTTTTGTCTTACTCAAAAAATATTTTTCAAGTGCCCGTATGTTTGGGACTCTCAGAAGGATACAGAGTGATGATATAGTCCCTGACTGCCTCTGAGTGTGCCAAAGAGGAGGATAAACCTTGGAGTCAGATGGACATAGTAATAGGTGATGATATTTCTTAGATCTGGAGCTTCAAGTTCAGAATTCAAGTTTCAGATGAGAAGTCATAGCTAGATCCTTACCATGAGTTAGATCCAGTTCCCCAAGATAAAACAGTAGAGAGAAGCAGCAGAGGGCAATGACCAGAAAACAGAGCATGGTGTTCCATAGTTTTGGCCTGGCGGGATCATGAGATATCACCCTTTGCATAACTAGCTTCTTTTCCTCCTTCATGTCTTAGCTTAAATGTTCCCAGAAAAAGGCTTTCCTCTTCCACCACATTATGCTACTTCAAACACATGCATTTTCTTGTTATTATAGCAGAGAATGCAGTATTCATGTCTTTACTTTGGGGAAAAAAAAAAGGGCTTCACCCACCACTATAATTACCAGCAAGGACCATAGTTTTCTTATTTACCATTAAATCTTTGGAACCATGTGGCCCAATAGAACCTTCTGCAATGGTGGAAATGTTCCATATCTGTGCTGTCCAATATGGTAGCCGGTA
The DNA here is from genome assembly GCF_937001465.1 of Orcinus orca. Lineage (NCBI taxonomy): Eukaryota > Metazoa > Chordata > Mammalia > Artiodactyla > Delphinidae > Orcinus > Orcinus orca. The sequence goes on from NC_064559.1 coordinate 128,544,614, forward strand.
GCCACAGTGATGATTTAACATTTGAAATGTGGCTTATGTGATTAAGCGTATTTTTAATTTAATTTAGTTAGTTCAAGTTAAATTTAAATAACTGCATGTGACTAACTGCTACAAGATTGGTCCTCACAATTTCAAAATCTACCCTGAAGCCTGGTACATAATACATAACAATAAATAGTTTTTGAATAAATAAATGAACAAAATACAGGGTAATCTAGCTTAAGTATCTCTGGAGATTTATTTATTTATTTATGGCTGCATTGGGTCTTCTTTGCTGCGCGCAGGCTTTCTCTAGTTGCAGCGAGCGGGGGCTACTCTTCATTGCGGTGCACGGGCTTCTCATTGCAGTGGCTTCTCTTGTTGCGGAGCACGGGCTCTAGGCGCACGGGCTTCAGTAGTTGTGGCTCGCAGGCTCAGTAGTTGTGGCTTGTGGGCTCTAGAGCACAGACTTCAGTAGTTGTGGCACGTGGGCTCAGTAGTTGTGGCTCACGGGCTCTAGAGCGCAGGCTCAGTAGTTGTGGCACACGGGCTTAGTTGCTCCATGGCATGTGGATACAGTTGCTCCATGGTCCAGGATCTTCCCGGACCAGGGCTCGAACCCATGTCCCCTGCATTGGCAGGTGGATTCTTAACCACTGTGCCACCAGGAAAGTCCCGGGTCATTTGTCTTTTTGTCATTGAGTTGTATGAGTTCTTTATATATTCTGGATACTAAACCCTGATCAGATACATCCTTTGAAAATAGAAAAAAAAAATTTTATTTTGATCATTGAAAATAATCAGTCACTAAATAGCAAAAGAAAAGAAAAATAAATAAATAAAAATATAATTTTCAACTTCATTATTCTAACTTTTCTGCCACAATTTTATTACCCCATGTCTATAATTCTTTATTGCAAATATAAATAAGATTCCCAAATATGAAAAAAAATCAGGAATGAAATTCCCCCTATTATAGCTGGTTCCTCCTCCAGAATTGTTCATGTAGGCCCATGACATGACTAAAATAGTGAGATAATAAAATGAATTTCATTGTTCAGTAATGTGTAGACAAAAGGTCCAATGCGAGTCAGGTAGTAGCTGTTCTAAGGGAAACTCACTTGAGATTTTCCTTTCTCATCTCAGATTATGGTCCATATACTTCTCCACCTGATGATCACTGAATGCTTTTGTTATAAATTTAAGTTTCTAGTCTTAGGCTAGAAAGGGCACTAACAGGAAGGGGAAAGGGAGGGGGAGGTGAAATAAGAGGAATAATCTGGATAAATTTGAGTGAAGGCTCTGCAAGTTTGGACCCTGAAAAGTATCAAGCTGCCACGTGGGCACCTCTAGACTTCTCTCTGGGAAATTAATCCTCCTTCTTGAACAGAGCCAGGCCTTCCCAACCAATTTTCCATGGACCACAGCTCATGTAAAAGTGGTGGGGCAGGAGATGTAGGCTACTAAAAAGACAATCCTTTTCTCTGTGGGCCTTGCTATAGAGGTCTGAGATGTATTTGTGATACTGAACCAAAATTGAGTCTGCTTGCCCATGGGCAGTAAAGCCAATCTACTGACACCAGGTTGTGGTGAAAGAAAGTGCAGCTTTTATTGCAGGGCACCAAGCAAGGAGTCCAGGGCAGCTAGTGTTCAAAATACCCAAATTCCCCAACGGGCTTGAGGAAAGCATTTTTAAAGCCCAGATGAGGGAGTGGAGTCGCAGGGTACGTGGTTAGCTTGTGCACAATTCTCTGATTGGTTGATGGTGAGGTAACCAGACGGTGTCACTTATCAATCCTCAGGCTCCAGTAGGTTTAGGGGCTACATGCTCATGGTCATCTGGTAGTTAATTTCTTTTACTTAATGGGGGTTTTAGCATCTGCAAAACAACTCAGGACCTGTGCATCGCTACTATTATCTAAGTACTTCAGAGAGGAGCTAATGCAGAGTATATAGGGGAGGGGTCTGTCCTGGGAAAGCCCCATAGGGTCCTGCTCGGTTACACTTGCCTGGATAAGAAGAAAAACAAAAGCCTTTGCAATGTGCCCGTATCCATCAGCTATATCTAAAGCTTTTAAACATCAAGACCTTCCTTGGACATCTTTAAATAAATTACCTGTTTTGCATATAGTCTAATATCTCCAGTATTTCAGGACCTACTGAAAAGAATGAGCCAAATGCCTTTTTCCCTCACTGAAAAAATGGTGATTGAAAAACTTTTCAGACAGAGAAAAGCAGGAAGAGAATATGACTCAGATATGAAATGCAGTTTAGTTAACATTTCCCTTATCCACACGTGTGTATTTAGGATAGCTTCTCTAATCTTATATAAATGATCTTTTAAGATTTAATATCCTTTTTCTTGTTTAAATATGTATCAAATTCTACAATGGACTTACCATAAAAATAAATCAAGCTACATAATGTCAGAAAATAACACTTTATGCATATGAAGTTCCAGGGCCATGGAAATAGTAATATAAACCCTCAGTGTAATGCCTATTTTATGAGCCCAGTGAGATTTAAAATCATGACCTTCCTTTACCTGCAGCATTCAGAATCATTCTGAATAAATACTGAACCAATGGGCAGGCATTGTAATCTGCCCTATGGGTAAACCATTAAAATTCTCTGAGCCTTAGTTTCTACATCTGTGAAATGGGGGAAACATATCTGAGTGGGCTATTGAGAAGGCAAAATGCAACAGCGTTAATAAATTTCCCAACACAAGGGCCAGCAGCATGTTGGTAGTACTCAGTAATTGTAGCATTAATAAAATAATCTGAAAAATCCTCTTGATCTATTAAAACTCTTGTTACACTTGAATAAGTGGAGACGTAGAATTTTAATTTCAAAAATCCCCTCCCATTTTAAAATTCAGCAAAACACATCAATGTGAAAAGCCCATTTGTCTTTTGAGTTCAATGAATGAGAGAAGAATTTGTCACCATGAAATTGTCTATGAAGCTAACTTTCAGTGATTACTAAAGCACCCATACACGTCAAAACAAAACATATTTCTACTGTGAAATAAACTGCCATTGAAGTTACTTGGACTTCAGCTTTCACAGGAACTGGTTTTGTCCTGCTTTGTTCTGTTTGTTTAGATTTGTACAGAGTTCTGTCTTCAATAGCAGATGTGAGCTTGCTGCAGAAGAAGTCGAAATAAACCACATGACAAAGAACCTTAATGGGAAGCATAAGTGTTGGCAACACTATGTGATCTATATCTCAGAAAACAAATTAACACCACACACTTTCAGGATGTATAGACAGAGATCAATAAAAAGATGTTCTTGCAAATGGAATATTGAAAGGCAAGCAATTGTACACTTCTGCCTTCAGCATCTTTCCAATGAAAAGCAAGTTGCAATACAGCAGAGGCTGCTTTTTCTTTCTTTTTTCCCCTGAATGCAGAGCTAGTTCAGCTTTCAGGTATCACACAAACCTCTCTTGAAAGAATCGCCATTAGGAATTACATCTATGAATGCAGTGACAAAAAAAAAAAAAGGAACTTGTCTACAGCTGGTCCATCCCCAAAATGGAAGGGAACACTTACCCTCAATCTCAAACACCCTCTTCCCACTTCTCTTTGTGTGTGCATGCACATGTGTGTGCCTGTGCTCACAAGCATCTCAAGCTCTCTGTGGGAGGAAAACGGTTTCAACGCTGGTGTATACGTATACTACTGGATTCTGGGTGGTGACTGCTGTTCCATCTGTAGACAAATGAGATGTGCTGTCGAGCCAGAGTGGATTGGTTTGGGGGGGGGGGGCGGGTGTCCGGAGGGGGAGGAGAGGTGAGAGGAGGATGGAGATTCGTGCATCACGTACTCTTTTTTTTTTTTTAATCCCCATCAGGCTACAAAGGGGGCTAATTTATGCCTCATATCGGTTCATTATATGTATTTGTATCCTTTTCCTGTCACTTGAAAAAACATTATGCAATTTAGAAAATTCATAGGGATGTTATTTTTTCATCAGAACGTGGTGCTGTGCCCCACGCCTGCTTTGTTGTCGGAAACAGGGGTCTCCTCCCAGCAGTTTCTGGATATGCTGCAGGTGCAGCAGCTGAATATAGGAAAATCTGGAAACCTAGAAAAGGCTTAGGAAATGAATAGGTGTAGTGACAGGGACAGTCTTTCCCACAGTGAAAGATGTGACTCTGGTCTGGCTTATGGGTCCATGCTATCAGTCAAAATCTGCGTTCCTGTGAAATGCAATGTTTTTAAACCACCATCTAATTAGCTTTAAAAGAAAAAAAAAAAAAGAAAAGTTCTATTGAATAAATTGATAAGTCACACTTTTCTAAAAATCTAAATTGTCTTTTGATTGGTTTTCTGGTAATTGCTATAGGGTAATCGGAAGCTTTCAGCACGTTTTTCCTCTTGCAGTTTCAGATTTTTTTTAAAGCCAGTTATAATTAAGCATCTGTAGCTGCTGTTATTTTGTTCTGGTCATTACCAACATGGTCAATTTTTTGTGTCTCCCTCTCCCATAGTTTATTTTTTCTAACTGTCAAATGTTCATTTGTAGGGCAGATAAGTGATAAGTCTTCAGAAGGAAAAAAGTTTATGAATCAAATGAAACTAAATTTTTATTATGCTCCATAAGAAAACTTCCCCTTCCCTTATCACATTTCTCCTTAACACATCTGTCCTTGGGGCATTGTCCTATTTTCTCTCACTCTATCATCAGCCAACATCAAAAAATATCTTTAATTACAGAAGATAATTATAGAAACCATTTTTTCTGGCTCTAGACACCATACAGATTTTCCAACTTATGAGGCCTCTTATTTGAAAGTCCCTTGATGATACTTCATTCTTTGAATCAAGAGATGGTCCCTTTGATATATTCTCTAACTATGGAAAGATGATTCCTCTTTCCATTTCATCAGGCATGCACTTTTGACTCCATTGATATCAACCTAGATAAGATCTCTAAATGTTTGGTGTTAGATTTTTTTTTTCCAAAAAAATAATAAGCATGAGCGGAGAAATTAGTTAATTGCTTAAATCCCCCAGCAGGATGTTAGACATGAAGCAATGGCGTTTCCAACTTCTGAGTTAAGTTCTGCACTTTACAATGATGAGTTTGAAGTGATAATGGAAGATGAAAAAAGGATTTGTGATTACTGGGATAAAGTGCTAATCTGCACCACAGAACCTGCTGCATCCACCCCTAACATTTACTCTAAAATGCTTTCAGCTTTTAAATCCACCCTCCAAAATTAGTAGGGGGTTAAAGTAGAACCCATTGGGAGGTTACATTTATTTAATATTCAGTCCTTTCTTGGATGAAATATTGCAGTCTATCCTCACAGGTATTTGTCAAACCATTAGAGTAATGGTTTATAGCTATTAAATGAAATTGCAGTTCTGTTTGTAAGTTCCATTTACGCAGGATAAGCAAAGTGCCTTCATTTAGATTTAAAATACCTGAAATCTTAGCTGTGGCACATGAAGATTATGTAGACTGTTAACTAATTCATCACCTTTGTGCGAACCCATCACAGATGAACCTGCTCTAGGTGTCTGTGCCACACAAAACCATGGTGGGCGGCCAGAGTCACACTGTCATGTACTGTGTCATTCATTTCTTCAGAGCTGGAAGACCAGGCACTGGTTTTGTTGGGGTTTTTTTTTTGTAACAGCCTACATGCTTTTGGTTTTTTTAGAATCAAATGAAAAGGTGCTTTTAATCATTGTTTCCAGCACAGGAATATTTAATATAGTTCCCTCTGATAATAAATGGAGAATCATGCCTAGAGTTAAAATAAAGCTTTCCTCAGAAGACTTCTATGTGCCTTTTCCCCCATGCTTTTCACTTTATAAGCAATTTGCACAGACACTGCTGAGTACAAAGGAACTGAGATAAATGAAGTCTTTAGAACTTCACCCTTCTCACTGGGTGATGAGTTTGATTGCTTTCAACAGAAGAGACACTCTTATATTCAAATGATTAATTACCAAAACTCACATTTTTGGTTGGAAAAGATCCTCCACATCCTGCCCCTTCCTCCAGAGAATAAGTTAATGCTATGCTAATGGGCCTTCTAGTTTACAGTGTGTGTTCCCAATGGATCTCACTGGAGTGCCCCCCTCCTACTCATGACTTGAGGCTCATGTATGCACACAGATACTACTCTTCTCAAAGTTTCTGTGCTTTCAGGTAACATAAAATGCCTTAACCAGACACCCCTGACCCGATACACCTTTGTGTGAATTAGACGAAAGTGTCCCCTCCAGGTGTACCTGCTCCATAGGGGTCCGGCTTAGCAGTTGCAGCAGGATTTGGATTTCAGGCCTCTCTTTACCCCTTGACCACTGCTGTTGTGCAGGGCCCAGTCTGAATGGCTGTCCAAGGCAGCTCTGACTTATCCTAAATAACAACAAAAACAGCTGTGATGGCCATGAAAACATACTGTTCAGATGTCATCCTGCAGGAGGCATGTTGACTGACAGATCGAGTTACTGCCCCTTTGAAACTACCATCCATTTGTGTCAAGGCCACACTTCCCCTAGCTGCTCCTGGCAGTGAGTTAGCATGGCAGAATACTAGCCGTGAGCTGCTCCTGTAGGATGTAGCACCCTCCAAAGGACAAGATCAGCTTGAAGACTTCCCATTAGCCTGGCCAAAACTTCCTCAGAACTGCGCTACAGCACGAGACTCACTTGGCCCAACCCTTCCTTCCCCTTCTCCTTTCTCAGGTGTCAGATGAGTCCTCCTTGCCTTCACTGGCTTCCTCCCCTTTATCCTTCACAGGCATATTCCCCCCTCTAAGCTTAGCTTGATGTCTGCTGCTCAAAAGACTCAACACAACAGCTAAGTGTCTTTCCACGTACCAGCCACCAAGCTAAATGATTTACCTTTGATTTCTCATATAACCCTCCCAACAGCACAATGAAGGAGATGCTCTTTGGACTCTCTTCACTTTGTAGATGGTTCAGTGGAGGTTTAGGGAGGGTGAACATCTTTCCCACATCACACAAGTTGCATGAGGCAGAGCTAGGATTGGATGACAGGTTTTTTTTCAATCCATTGTTCTGAATGACTCTATTATACTAGCTGCTATATTTTTAAAATTTGGTAGGACTGATAGAAACTAGAAGGACTTTAAAATTGGAGGTATTTTATTTTTCTCACAAAAAAGGGAAAAGTCAAATACTCCCTTTGTCCTGAGAAAATCACCTAGATGGCCTACTGTAACCCAAAGATAGTGCAATAGATACTTACCGTTCTAGGAGAAAACGCTGTTGTAACAATTATCTAGAATTCAAATGCTTTCAGACTGAGAAATTAAGGCTTTTGTTTGGTATAATTATTATTTTAGAAGTTGCTGGTCTGGAGCAGAAAACTAGCCATGGAAGTCAAGCAGTGCTGCCCAAGTCAAGGAGGGGACCCTGTCACTCCAACGTTCACGGCCACTGGGAAGGGCAAGAAGGTTGTCCAAGTTCTATGTTTCAGACATCTCACTGAGGCTGGCTTCTACTCAATCACAAAAAAAGAAAAAACTACAGAAAAAGTTGGGTCAACTTCTGAATGAGGATCCTCATGAGTTGTGGCCTTTGAGAGGAATAAACTACTGAACTTCTGGGCTTCTTGGATTGTGGCAGATCTGTGGCAAACTTTCTTTTCTGGAGACAGACTAGGACACCTGAGGTGCAGTCCAAACTGTGTGGAGGACATCTCAGTTGTAATAACAACCACCATCGAATTGAAAGTGTATTTGTCCATCAAGCCCTGAATTAAGTGTTTTGTTCACATTATATATGCAGTATATTATCCTTTCCACAGTCCTATAAGACTATTGTCATCCTGGTGTCAAATTTTATGAAACTGAGGTTTAGAAATGTTAAACAATTTACTCAAGATTGGGAATTCCCTGCCGGTCCCATGGTTAGGACTTGGTGCTTTCACTGCTGTGGCCCTGGGTTCAATCCCTGGTTGGGGAATTAAGATTCTACAAGCCACACAGCCCGGCCAAAAAAAAAAAAAAAATCATAAAATTAGTAAGAAGCAAATAACAGGACTCAAACCCAGATTTTTCTGTTGCCAGGGCTCCAGCTTAATTACTAGGAGACAATTTAGCTGGAATTCAGACTGTAATAGTCTCACCTCTGTTCAAGCAACATGTTTCAGAAATTCTGTATTCAAGGAACCCAAGTGGTATTTGAATAACATCCTCCAAAATGAGAAAGGAATCATATGCAATAGAGTTTTCCCAAATGATTCATATTATGCCAGGCAATATCCCTCCTTTTTAAAAAGTGCAAAAAAAATTTAGAAATACTGAAGTCGTAATACAGCTTAGTAAAGTGAGGTTCTGTTGAGCATCTATGGTACTCAAATCTTAGTGCGGATCTGAACCACTTCATGGGCTTTTTAAAATATAGTTTGCTGGGGCTTCCCTGGTGGCGCAGTGGTTGAGAGTCCGCCCGCCGATGCAGGGGACACGGGTTCGTGCCCCGGTCCGGGAAGATCCCACATGCTGCAGAGCGGCTGGGCCCGTGAGCCATGGCCACTGAGCCTGCGCTTCCGGAGCCTGTGCTCTGCAACGGGAGAGGCCACAACAGTGAGAGGCCTGCGTACCGCAAAAAAAAAAAAAAAAAAAAATATATATATATATATATATATATATATATAGTTTGCTGGATCGCAGGTCCAGAGTTTCTTACTCAGTAAGTCTGAGAATTTGCATGTATAACAAGCTCCCAGATGATGTTAATGCTGCTGGTCCAGGGAGCTCACTTTAAAAACCACTGATCTGGAGGTCTTCATTTTCTTTCCTTGCATCTAGGGTTTAATGTTAGAAAAAAAAAAAAAAAAAAGCTCAGATTCCTGAACTAATGGAATTGATAAAGCACCAGTTAACAGAACAAAAATTCAGAGCTGTGACAACATGTCATGGTGGGACTAGGATTCTAAGACCCCAGATTATCGTGTCCCACACTTTGTCTAAGAGGACTCTGCCAGAGAGAGATTGGGACCAGTCCACAGTGTGTAGCACTAGCCCTGAGGCGGGGTGGGGATTGTGTCTGTAATAATGTTGCTTTGAACAAGTAAGACATTGAGATAATAAGAAAGATGCACTCATGAAGCAACCTGTGGTAGTTTTATTCTCTTTTCCCTGAGGAAAGTACAGCCAGGTCCCACAAATTCTCTGGACACTCTTGGCTATTAAGATGCTCTCTGGACATGTTAATCTCCAGGATGTCTCCTATCAATTATTAAATTACCAAGTACCATGTCATGTACTTGGTCATTTCCAAGCTCTGCACTGCATTTAGATTTCCAGTTTCTTCCCATTTCCCCAGCTCAGGTCTGCTTCAGGTTAGAAGCCGACAGTGAAGGGAGGCGGCACAAGTGACTTTCTTATTCCCCTACCTAGAAATTCTATTCTTTTTCCCCCACTGGGTGGGTGGCCTGCGTCATCCCCAAGGTTGAAGAGGTCATAAAGGAAGGAGAGGAGATACGGGGCAGGAAATCTTACTTTACTGACAGCTGTGTGATCTGTGCTGGCTTCCTCCACCCCCGGCTAGCGTTTGAAGCCCTCTCTCCCGCACGCTCGGGTGGGACGTGCCATGTGGGCAGCCTCTCTCTTTTGGCTTGTGGCTCCCCCTCAGCTCCGACATCTGAGCAGAACATGGCAACCTGTGTTGGCTGAGATTCCTTCAGTCCCTGCAGGAGGCCCTCCTGGGCTTCATTTGTAAATGACCCTAGGCAGACACTACAGGTTCCTTATCTGGTCCCTGGGAAAAAGGAACCCCTGACCTGCTGTCAGGCAAAGGTGGTCCCTTCTCAGATGCAAACCCTGCTCTGCTGCCACAGGTCACTTTAGCTGGTCTCCAGTCTGTAGAGTTCTTTTAGGTTTGAATCAAATATGCCAGGCTCCTGGATTCCAGGAATCACTCTGAAAGCCTTCTAAGTAATGTCTTTGAATCCTTTTTTTTTTTTTTTTTGCTCCAGACTTAGACAGAAAAGGGGATATTTAAACCTAGTGTTACACAGACCCACAAATCGAAGCTGTCTCATAGGCTACTATGAAAGCCCTCCCTTTGCTAAACTGACAAAACTACCCATCAGTCACACCATCCTTGAGTAGCTCACTCAGATGGCAGGTGTGGGAGGACATAGTATTTTAGCAGATGGAATCTCTAAGACAAAGGGACACCGTGATATGCCAGAGTTACTCCTGAGGGACTAGTACTATCTGGAAATATCACGTAAGTGTAAAAAACAACAGTTTCCTATCCTTTCAGGTGTTAAAGCAATTTTACTCTCCTTCAGTGGCTATGGAGCAAACTTAATAAATAATACAGTTTCCTTAGGTTTTAAAGAATCAGGGATATGGACTAGATGACAGAGTAGTTTTCTTCTTCAGGATAGCTGAGTAAACACACAAGGTTACCCGTCCTCCCTTGCAAAATTTCAATGATATCACAGAATAAATCAGCAAATAAATCCTAAAAGGCACTGGAAAGCAGAATACGCAGGGTAAAGGGAGTGAAGGTGCCAGAAAAACATAGAGTAAGGAATTTGTAAAAGATATAAGAAATAAACTAAGTGAGACAAACTGACAACAAAAGCCACATAGACAAAAGAGAGGACGATGGAGAGTCTGCCAGAAAACTGGGTGGATATTTGAAAGATTCCAGGTAGAACTGGCAGAAGGGTCACTTATGGCTACCATGCAAGGTGGAAATAGTCCTGCCCACACATCCACCCACTGAGGAACAGATAGCATTCAGTTCCCTAAAGTGAGACTTCCAGTCCCGAACACTGTCAGAGAAGATTCTGTGACTGGAAACAAATGTCCCTGTTATGGCAACCACGAGGAAGAAATGGGGTGCCCCTGTACCCAAAGGCAAACTCCCACCACACCCCACAGCAAATGCCACCCAGGAACATGTCAGCTCTTTTTCTAAACAAGTTGTGGGTTAAAGAGGAAATCAAAGCTAAAAATATAGACATTGTAGAAAGCAATGACAATAACAGCACTACACAGCAACATCTATGGGATGCTTCTGTACCTCATCCTAAAATCAGTGCATGGAATTTCTCCTGAGTTTATTCCGCAGCCCTGTTTGTGTTTCTTTGACATACAAATGATGTAGGTCCCAACTTTAGCCCTTATAATAAGGCACCTCTATAGATAACGGGGCTTCAAGTCCCACACACTGCTTTGGGGTCCCTTTTTGTCCCCGCAACTAGAGATTTCCTTTCTTGTTATTGTGCTCAGAAAAGTATTTTCAGAATGTGAGGGCAATCCGTCTGTGACATCTGTCACCTCATTGATCACCAGGGCTGATTCGGCTGATCTGCTGCCTAGGCAGGTGTCCCCGTCCCCCCCGCACGTCTCCATGTGCATGCCTCCCGAAGCTGCATGCTCAGTCGGAGGACAACCTTCCCTGATACAGGAGGACCATTCTTCAATCCCAGGTATGTGAGTAGCTGCACTCTCCTGCTAGAATCTCCAAACAAGCTCTCAAGAAAGGTACTTTTAAAAACACTCCATCTATTTAGCTTGGATGGGGAACTTTCCATACATCAGCTCATTCTGCCATCTTGAAGAGAATTTCTGAGTTAATTTCGATTTAAAAATATGCCTAAGTGTGATTTGATTATTTACTTCTCCATGTCTCATTTCTCACTGCAAGCACTCCAACTATACTATATGCTGTTTCCCAAATCATGCTTTTATTTTTTGTTGTTGTTATTTCTCCATTCTTTGCATATGAACAATAGATGTTTATCTTTCACAAAACTGTTCAAGCATCATCTTTCCTGTGAAGCCTTTCTGGGATCCTCCAGAGGGAGTGAGTAACTCTCTCCTCCATGTTCCCATGTCCTCGTTCATCTCAACTGTATGACAGCACTTCTTCTTTTGTTCTGTAATTACTTAGGTGTCTGTGTTCTCTCTAGGTTATGAGCTCCTTTTTGAGATTGCTGGAATCTAAATAATGTTTTGGTACCACCAGCACCCAGCATGGTACAAAAAGTAGGTAGCCACAAACTAGAATAAATGAATGACTCCCCAGATAGAAGGGGTAAGTAGTTATGAAAAGGAAAGGCACACCCTGTCCAATTGACAGGAGTAGACATTATTAGCAAGTAATGAAAATTGGTTGGAAAAAAACTCAGATGCCTAGGGTCAAAAGCACAGTGTACTGAGAAGTTGTTTCAATATATTAGTCAAAGTAGAAGCTTGGTAATATGATTTCTTGTAGCAACACTTAAAATTAATTGGAAGGAAGAAAAGGCTAAAGGTTAAAGGGGTCAGTGAGGAGTAAATGGCAAACTTCAGAGTTCCTAAGAAAGGTGTGTAGGAAAGCCCTTAGGATGGTTAATAAACTCTAATAATCCTTCCGACCTTCTCCCACAAGCTCCACAGGATACAATTACCTTTCTGCCGGTTCTACCTGGAATCTCTGAAATACCCACAGTTTGCCCATGGGCTGTCAGATTTTAAAGTGTAGCAACGGCTTATAAAATAGCAAGAACCGTAACTAAGTGTGCACCTCCTCCTTGCTTTCCGGGCATACTTGCCTTCTCCATGAATTGCCCCAGATTGCTCTTGACACATTATTCTGAATGATATTTATGGGGAACTCCCAATAAATCCTCCTCAATACAAATAATAATGCATGACTTTTCTAGAAAGATAATTACCAACCTTCTATGTAGCCATTAGTTCATTGTTCCTCACCTAATTTCTAGATGCTGACATTTGAAAAATACCTCTGGCTAACAAAGTTCTCATAAAACTTGTAGGTGAGCAACAGATGTTATTGAATGAATGATTTATTAATATGTTTTAATGGTGTGGGATGGTCTCAAATTTCAGTTTAAGACATTCTGAATTATAGACCCTATTTATCCCTTAATATAAGTCATACGCAATAAATCCCCAATCTCTAAGAAACAGTTGCTTCCAGCTATAAACAACCAGTTCAATCAATGATTTTAAATTGTATCTTTTAAAAACTTAAGAAGCATGTATCTTACCCCATATTCAAGTGAATTAGCAAGATCAAAGTTATCATATTTAGAGTCTCTGAGTGACTAAAAATAGATTATAAAAGCATACATGTTAAATGTTTCCATGAGCAAAATAATTCGACAATATTTTTTATCTTTAAACTTATAAATAGTATACATTAACCAATAAAATACTCCTACACCAAAACCTTGAGTTTCCAGGTTCTTTGATAACCAGAATTTCTGGTTCACTGGCTATTCTAATTAATGAAAAATAACTATACCCACACTATAACCAGATCACCAATTTTCGAAGAAAGATAATAAAATGCACTTAGGCTTGGCTTAAAATAATTTGACTTGTGGATTCAGATGTTACTTTAGGACATCAATGGTACCTCAAGCTTGTCAATATAACTTTAGCTATCGAAGAATTATGTTAAAGAAGAGCATTGTTGTCTTAGTATTTCAGAATGAATGGTATTTTATTAACTATTCATCAGCGCAAGTGAGACTTCACCCCAAATAAAATTTGACCAGCCAATTTACAATGTGAGAGCCAGAAACGTACATATTGGGGAATTTAAAATGAAGTGATTGGGAAATGAAAGTTTAAAATGGTGGGGCGTGTTCAGTGGACACATATTAGAAGATGTACTGTATCTCTAACAACCTACAGAATAAAGTGATTTAACATGTGTATTCAGTGTGCTTCCCAGGGTCACCATATTGCTAAAGTCAACTCTACATGAGCCTGGTGCTTCTAATCTTATTTTCTTGGTATTTTCCGCCTGGCTCTGTCTTTCTACTTCCCTGATTGGCTTTTATCTTCCTGACTCTTCTCCTACCAGGTGGTAAACAAATCCCTGCTGAGTGGTAAACAGACCTGGAGGCTAGGCGGACCTCTGGGAGCTGCAGCTGCCACAGTCATAAAAAGAACTTTAAACTCTTAGATGAAGAACCTTTAAAGGAAGTGGAGAGCAAAGCCTTGAAGTTCTTCTACAGTTTCACCATTTGTACTAAAGATGGCTGAAAAGAAGTCAGTGAGACAGAAAGACAGCTACAGGCAACAGAACATGGAGAAGAGCTAGTCAAAGCAATGATGTTCAAACATCTCCTCTGAAAGAAATAACAAAGCCCTAAGTCAAATATTATTTCACTGGCAACCACCATAGTTTCTGCTATTGTAATAATATTTTCTTACATTTCTATGCTGCTTTGAAGTTTACAAAGCTATTTCCCATATATTATCTCATTTGCTGATCACAACCTGCCCCAAACTCCCTTTTCAGGCTTCTCCCCAGGACGCTGAGCTAGGATCTACCTAGCTCAGGGTCCTCTGACCAGACCCTACATACTGTTATCTTTAAGCATTCATCTTTAAGTGTTCACTGTGATCCTCATGTTTACGCATTTCCATTTTCCTCTTCCAATTGGCCTATCCAAATCTTATCTGGCATCTAAGACCAAGCTCATAATACTATTTCCTCTGAAAAGCTTTCCCTGGTGAGTCACCTGGAGGAATCACACCTTCTTTTGTATACTATGATAATCAATGACCATTAATGTCACTGAATAACAGTTGTGTTCTGTGTCTCATTAGATCTGTTCTATTATTGTCATTTTGAAATCTCCTACTATTGGAACTTTTGTCCACCAGGTCTTCCTTCCTCAACTAAACTATAAATCTCATGAGATCAGGTCTGAGAACCTGAACAGTTAATTTGCACAGGGTACAATCAAAAGCCCCTCCCACAGTGTAAGCCCTAGTGGCAGAGTAGTAGGAAATGGAGCTGATTCATGGACAGTTAGTGTCTCTGGGGAACAGGGAGCAGAATGCAGAATTTGTGCATTCCTCTGCCACCTGTGTTGTTCTACTTAATTATAAGTTTCTTAAAGGTAGAGACCTAGTTTTATTAATAGACTATATTTCAATGAACTAAACCAGAAATAAGAGAACTAAAGAGGAAGGAGGTCAACCAGTAATTAAGAAACCAGAGTAGATAGTAAAGCATGTCAACAGTTAAGTACTAGGAAGACAGGACTAAGTAAACAAGGGAGAGAAATTTTGGAAACCAAAAAAGAAGCCATGTGGCAGGACAAGTGATAAATGCTTAGATCAAATCTCCAAACAAATGGCTTCAGACTCAAGTGGAAGAATTGAGAGATCTAAGAGTCCGTTGGGTAGGAGGGATTTGAGAGGCTTGCATCCAGGATTGCTCGTCATAGTCTTAAAGATCATGGAACAGAATGGGTCAGGAAGTAGAATCTGTGTTTTCTATTAATTGGAATTCCAGCAGAGTGGACTGCATACAGCAAGGGCTCAATAAACATGCACTCAGTTGAGTTACTGAGGAACATACATTATTCTGTGTGTGTATGTACATTTGTATTGCCACCACTAGGTTTTCTATTTATTCTAAGATTGACAGGTCAACCTGATCCAGGCAGGAAAGGTTTTTGTCAGTGTGAGAAGAGTCCAGTTTGGGAAGCAGACACTACTTACCACATCCTACCCTCCTTACATCACAGCTCTAAAGAGAGGCTAGCATTTGTAGTTCCTCTTTCTTTAACTTATATGTTAGGAATTCACCACTCAGTTAGAAACTTAGCTGTCTCTAATGACTAATCACTCCTGGAGTCGTGACTCACACTCTGATGGTTATTCAAATGTTGAAGCAAATATACTTGCTGAACTAAGGGGCAGATCTAAGTCAGCCAACCCATGGAGAATTTTAACCTTAGCAAGTAAAGTACTAGAAGCAATGATCATACTTGTTGGTAACAAAAAATTTAACTGCAGAAACTGATTTAAAAAAATAGTGTATTGTTACAATCTACAATGTCCAACTCCCAAAGTTACTCTCATCCTAGCATGGTGTTATAAAATCCTATTAAGTGAGAAATCTGTTTTTGTGCTTTGCAGGCTTTTTCCAGTGTTAAGTTACTATTGCATACAAATTACCCCCAACAATTAGCAACTTAGAATAACAGTGTATATTTGTTATCTCTCAGGGTTTCTGTGGGTCAGGAATCTGAGCATTGCTTAGCTGAGTGGTCTGACTCAGGATCTTTTATGAGGTTGCAGTCATGACATTGGCCAGGGCAGCTATCATCAAAAGTTTTGACTGGAGCTGGAGCATCCACTTCTAAGACGTCTCACTTGCATGGCTGGTAAAATCGGTGCTGGTTGTGGACGCCTCACTCAGTTCATTGCCACATGGCCCTTTCCCACATAGGAATACTGGAGTGTCCTTATCACATGGTAAGCGGTCCGAGGCAACGAGGCGGAGTGGCAATGTCTCAAGTGATCTATTTCAGAAGATACACACCTTCACTTCCACTGCATACTATTGATCACAAAGGCCAACTCTGATACAATGTGGGTACGGACTATACAAAGACATCAGTGCCAGATGGGGAAGATCACTGGGGCCCATCTCGGAGGCTGGCTACCACGTGGGTGCTAGAAACTGATAAGCCAAAAAACATCGCCTTTTGACATGGTACACTTTTCAGAAATACTCAGTTAAAATAATGTCACCTATATCCATACATAAGCAATACAGTACTATTATTCTCAAAGACTCAGGAGTAAAGAATTTAAAACAAGTAATTTTTAAGTCATAGAATTCTTTAAAACATTATTTGAGACGAACAAATGGAGCGGAACAATAAGGTTTTCACCAGGAAATGTGGTGGGAAAATGTCAGCCTCGTTTATTTGGCTGGGAGTGCCAAGAAATTCAGGGACCGTCGTGAACAATGGTTAAAACCAACACAAGTCTATCACAAAGCGGCCCTAGTCAGAGCAAAACAGTATTCACGTGTCCTCATTGGAAGAAATGGAAATCTTCCTCCTTTCCTTCTATAAAAATGGAAATTTGAGATTCTGTAACATAAATCCACATCCATTAACAGAAAAAGATAATTACCTTAAATTGAATAAACTTTCAACAAAATACTCCTCCTTTATAGCTGAGATGGATTGAGCCCAGAGTAAACCAGAATCCCAAGGGTTAAAAATATTTAGCATTCAATCGCTAGTTCACTTCTTGCCCTCTGATAACCAGGAACAAAATTGCTTTTCTGTTGCATAAAGTATCTTTCAAATTCAATTGCTTATCTCCTCATTCATTCAAGAAAGAGAGACCCCAGATTTACAGGAACCAGAGCCCATAATACAAATATAGTATATTAAACATACAGCGGACATCTTCCAAAAAATAACCAAAACACAGTCTATTGATTCTAACCTTCTATATCAAGGTATTCTCCAGTGGTCTCAACTGGATGCTGGATATGAGAAATTCCAATTATTTGAATTTCTATATATAGGATAAGCATTTAGTTATCAACACACACCATAAAACATATTTTCATCTGTTATTAAAGCACTATTACTATGTGGAATTGAATGTATTTCTACTGTGAACTCAACTGCCAGTGAAGCGGGCGAGGCAGCATTTTCTGTAGAGATTCCCTTTGCAGACCTGTTTTATAAGCACTGTCCTGGAGCAACCTTTGGATTGGCATTTGGATAAATAAAATAAAACATCATGGAAAGATTTTGAGAGTCCTTCTTCTTCCCTCACTCCCTTTCTCCTCTTCTTATATGCAGTTATGCATTGCCTTGGTTTTAATGAACTGATTTATTGTTAAAAATTTTTTTTCTACAGTAATCACTGTGCCTGATGCCTGCAAGCTTGTAGAAACCGTTCGGGTGCAGGGCGATCTCTTACAGAATCCTGAGCTCACTTAATTTCAGCAAAATACCAAACAGTGGGGCTGAGATGTACATGACTTCTTATTGCGCTAATTCCAATTCTGATCAAAACAAGTTTGCAGACTAGGAAATGGAGCCAAATTTTTAGAATGGCATGGAAGTTGGTGATATCAGTGTTTGCTAGAATCTCCTAAAGAGCATCACTGCTCTTCATGGTTCAGAGAACAGCAGAATTGGAGCAGCACGGAGAGGAGAGATGAGGAAGACTGCCAGAGGGAGAGGAGAGCTGGTTTCATCAGGAAAGTAAAAAAAAAAAAACTAATTCATATCCTCTTGCTGTAAGAACTGAGCAGTTGATTTCTGAGAAAGCTTCATGGGTTTCCCATGTACTTCTATAGATGATTTACGTATAGTTGAGTATCCATAGAAGGGCAAAGGAAGCAAGTTCAGGGCTTTATTAGGTTTGACTTTCGTTTTACTGTAAAACTTTATAACTCCTATGAGTTATTTCAGATTATAAAAGGAATAAGTAGAAATGCAGAAAATAAAGTTTAAAAAGAATAAAAATCATCTACAATCCTAGAATAACCACTGCTAGCAATCCAGTACATATGTGTCCAGAGTTTTCCATGCACATATTATTTGCATGGATGAAATCATGCTATCTGTACAATTTTATATCCTATGTTGTTTGCTAATGTTATTATTAATATTTGCTCATTGTACAACAGTTATTTAATATTTTTAGCTATGAAATAATTCAGCATACAAATATGTCATAATTTCTTGACCATTTTGGTTTCATTTAACTTTTTACCGTTAAATATAACATCAAATACTTCAACAAACAACTTGCATATATCATTTTGGTCTATACTTCTAATTGTTGTCCCAGAAAGAATATCTAAATTGGGAATGTGTAACTGCAATTTATTTAGGTAAAGACACTCTCCAAAATGATCATTTGCTCAATAAATCATTTAAAGGAAAAGAATATAAAATCTAATCAAGCTCAAAAATCTTGTATCCAGGGGCTTCCCTGGTGGCGCAGTGGTTGAGAGTCCGCCTGCCGATGCAGGGGACACGGGTTCGTGCGCCGGTCCGGGAAGATCCCACATGCCGCGGAGCGGCTAGGCCCGTGAGCCATGGCCGCTGAGCCTGCGCGTCTGGAGCCTGTGCTCTGCAACGGGAGAGGCCACAACAGTGAGAGGCCCGTGTACCGCAAAAAAAAAAAATCTTGTATCCAAATTTTTGGTAAGTCCTTGGTGTACTTGCTTTTATTTTTTTTACCCTTGCTTTTATCCAAGTATAATTTGCATACAGTGAAACATTCTGTTTTTAAGTTTGATGAGTTTTGACAAATGAATATAACAATATAACTGTGGCTGCATATAACCCATATAACCATATCCCTACCAATATATATATCAAATATTTCCATCACCCCAGAAAGTTCACAGCTGCCCCTTCTCAGTCAACCTCCACTCCCAGAAGAAACTACTACTGTGATCTTTTTCACTTAGTTTTACCTGTTCTAGATCTTCATAGACAATTGTTCTTATGTTCCTTGTTTCTTTCCTTCAGCATAATGTTCTTGAAATTCATCCATGTTGCTGCATCTATCAGCATTTAGGTTTTTTTAATTGTTGAGTAGTGTTGTGTGACTATACTAAATTGGTCTGTCCATTCTCCTGTTGGTGGAAATTTGGGTTGTTTTCAGTTTGGGGGCTATTGTGATTAAGGCTGCTCTGAAATTCTCTTTAGACATATTCTTTCATTTTTCTTGGGTAAGTACCTAGGAGTATAATTTCTGGGTCATAAGGTAGGTTATATTTAACTTTATAAGAAAGTGCCAAACTATATTCTAGCTGGTTGTACCATGTGACACTCCCTCCAGCAGTGTTTATGGGTGTCAGTTGCTCTATCTCCTCGCCAACATTTACTGTTCATAGACTTTTTCATTTCAGCCATTCTAGTAGGTGTGAAGTGGTATCTAATTCTGACGATATTTGCATTTCCCCTGTGACTAATAATGTCAAGCAGTTTTTTAATGTGTTTTTCATGTTTCCTTGGGAAGGGTCTGAACTGTTCAAATCTTTTGCCAATTTTTTTTTTTTTGTTATTGGATGGAAGAAATACTTTGATATAGCTGGATTTGCGGTCTTTATTTAATATGTATATGTATTTTATTTAATTATTTAATATACAATACACATTTTAATATATATAATATTTTATTAGTCTGTGGCTTATCTGATTATTTTCCTAGCAGTCTCTTTCCATGAGCAGAAGTTTTTCATTTTACAAAGTATATTTTATTATTTAAAAAATTATTATTGCTGTTTATCCTGTTTATAAAATCTTTGCATATCCTAAATTATTCTTAAGCTTTGTAGTTTTAGATTTTATAAGTCTAAAATCCATATTGGATTAATTTTTGTGTATGATATGAAATGGGGCCAAAGTATATGATTGTCCACATGGATTTCTAGGTGTTCCAGAACCAGTTTTTTTGACAATTTTTTTATTAGTTGCTTTGGCCCCTTTGTTGAAAATCTATTGACTTATAAATGTAGGTCTACTCCTGGAGTCTCTGTTCTGTTCCACTGATTAAATCATGAACAGTTCAAAGCAACAACTATCTGGTTTCATAGTCTACGATGACCACTTCCTCCATACCTCTCAAATTGCACCAGCCAAGGCATTCCCTTCCACTGGGATGCCATCACAGCTCATCACTGCTTTCAACAATCGCACCACCATAGCAAGCCAAGGACAATCAGGACTCTACTTACTACCTGTGATTGAGTCCTCATTACCAGCTGGCCTCTGGAGTGCTCCAGCTCCAAAATCCCATTTTAAAGTCTACTTCCTAGGACCACTCCTGGAACCAACTGGACACAGACACTCAGAGATTTACATGCGGGAGGTTTATTGGGAAGTGCTCTTGGGAATGGCAGCTGCAGGGGAGAAAGAGAAGCAGCAATGGATGGAAGGAGGAGTTGAACTATAATGCAGTTGTACAGAAGCCTCAGCCATCCCAACTCTGTGGTTGGTTAGGAAGCTGGGCATCCCCTTCAGAGGTATATATTGAAGCAAGGGAGGGCCAAGCTTTGAACCCATGCATCTATCAGTTATTTGATGTGGGCTGACACTGCGGAGGGTACATAACCTTGGGTGAAGCAGCTCCCTTCCACTGAGACAACAAGCCTATCCAAATAAAACTACTGGCTTTGTTACCTGCAGAATTAAGGGAAAAAATAGTTAAAACATACTGCCAGTTTGTCAACATAAGTGTAGATGTCTACCATGGTACCCCTGGCCCACAGCAGATAGAGTAAGTAAAAGGGGTAAAGATAGGTTAATCCACTGTCTGAGTCTGTTACCCCCAAAAGCAGGTCCTGAGAAAGAGCCTTGAGTTCAGGCAGTTTTAGGGGGATGTGATCCAAGGAAGAACAAGTGAGGGAGAAGGGATAGTGAAACAGAAAAGAAAGAAAACCCAGTAAATGACATGTCAATGAACAGGTTATCATTGTTGGAAACTGGGGCTCCGTTCTGCTGGAATCTAGTAGAATATTTCTCAAAATGTCTCACAGAAGGTTGAGAAAGCTAGAGTACTAATCCGCCAACTCCCATTTCTCACGACTTGAGGGCTGCCCCAGAGGCACTTCCTGGCTATCCTGTTAAATAAGCTTTGAAAAATAGAGATATACAAGTGTCTGAGGTAGAAAGCATTCAATGCATATGGGCATGGGCCCAGGGGATATCAGCTGGATACCAAGAGTACCTGCTCCAGCCACCAATACTACATTCTTAATCTGCTCTGGAGATGGCAGGCATAGGCAGAAGAGCTAAGGTATTTTACAGAATAAAGAGACCCACTACCCATCAAGGGGTTCATGTTGCCCATTATCCCAGTAAGAATTTGGGAGTTGGGGGAAAAGTATAACCAATGGTGATAAGTGCATCTCTCACTGTGCTTGCCTGTACTCCTCCTCCATTGGCAGGTTTTACACTATTTTATGGAGTTGATATAAGCACACTAACATGTCTTTATTTATGTGCTTACTTTGGGGAGAGCGTGGTTCCGTAAATAATAATCTATAATAATGGATGACATAATTTTCTACGATGTGACAGACAATGTTCTAAATATGTTACATGTATGATCTCAATGAATCTTCAAACACTGGGGAAATATGTATAGTACAACTATTACTTCACATTATAGATCAGGCATTTGAGGCATAGAGAAATTGTATTAGTCAGCTATTATTATGATAATGCTGCATAACAAACAACACAAAATTTCAATGACTTACAATAACAAAGATTTATTTTTGTCACTAATAAGTTTATGGGTTGTCTAGGAAGTCTCTATGGACTAAATTGGGATTAGCTGACTAGGCTCCAGGCTGCAAGTGTGGTTTGACTCCAAGCTGCAAACTGGGTTTAGGTCTGCTCAAAATTTCTCTCTTCTGGGTCTGGGATTAGCAGAGCATGCTCTTCTCATGGCTGATAGCAGAAGTACAAGAGACCAAACCAAATCAATTAACATTGGTACTCTATGCTGTTAACATTCTGATCAAACTTCTCTTGATATCTTGAACAGAGTAAATGCCACAGCCAAAATCAACATCATTGGAGTTGAAAATTATAGACCCCCAAGGAAGAGGTAGAACAAAGTGAAAGTTTGCAGAACACTAATGCAGTCTACCGCCAATATTAAATAACTTGCTCTGGGCACTAATAAATAGTAGAACAAGACCAAAACCCAGTTCTTTTTTTTAACCCCTGTTCTAAACCTTTACAATATTCTGACTCATCAGGAGGGGTCAAAGGGAACTGGTGGAAATTTGGTGAAACTTAAAAGCTAAACGTTTAGAAATATATTTCTAAAATAATCTATATATGTCAAGTGACTGGTGGGCAAGTAGGAGAATGGGAAAAATAGGTCCTATTCTTAGTATTTTGGAGGGCATAATTCAACAAGTTAACTGTAAACTGCTAGGAAGTTAAAACAAATGATCCAAGAATGTCCAATGAAAATGAGTCCAGAGATCTGGTTTCAAGTCTTTATATTGCTACTGTTTAAACAGGTGGCCTCAGTCTGCTTTCTGGCCTGTTCAAGCCTCAGCTTCCTCCACTGAAAAATGAGGGACAGTACTTAGTGCACTTGAACTCTCTGCTTTTAATAAGCCCTTTAGGCTGATTTGAGAGAATTTTGAAAGAGGCCTCCTCCCACTATGCCTCCATAGTATGTAGGTAGCTAGAAATGCAAAATTGGAGTGAGCACCAACTCCATGTAATGTACAACATAATGACTAGTTAACAATGTTGCATGGTCTATTTGAAAGTTAGAATAAATCCTAAACGTTTTCATAGCAAGGAAAAAATTTATAACCATATGAGATTATAGATGCTAACTAAACTTACTGTGGTAATCATTTCACAATATGTGTACAAGTCAAGTCATTACACTGTACACCTTAACCTTATACAGAGCTGTAAGTCAATTGTATCTCAATAGAACTGGAAAAAGATAAGTTTGGGTGATATGTCTCACAAAACAAATGTTCTACAAACTTGTTGACTATAATGAATTTCTTTAACTCTTTCTTAATTCATAAGAATTTGTTAGACTTTTCTACAAATGCTCAAATTCCTTCTTGACATTGGGTGTTTAACCTGACAGCAAGTTGGCTGAGTCAAAAATTTCAAGCACACCTTCTCAGGAAAGTCTATAGTTTACACAAAGTATTATTTGGATTTCATGAGCTATTCCACCAAAGGGCAATGAAATACCATTCCAAGAATATCTCAAATATCAAAGAAAGGAGAGGCCCTGTTGACTTTTTTCTTCTCAAGCTGATTAAGAAAAGAAAAACTATTAGGATTGTTCCACGTACACTGCAGACCAAGGTGAGGGGAGAAGCACTTGCCCAGTGGCTGTACAAGGCCTGATATCTCACAGGCAGTATTCCAGACCGTGATTTCCTTGAGGCCTTGAAACATGTATTATTCTCATGTGTATTTCCTACAGTACCTAGCCATGTTTTGCATATTGAAAGTTTCAAATAAAGTTTTGTTGAATGAATGAATAATTAATAAATAAATCTCAATGATTGCCATTCTCTTTGTATCCACATAAGTCACAGTGGATATAGACTGGATATCATGTAGCTGAAAGGTTTTTAACAAGAAGATATGGCTCATGCTTCTTAAGCATAGTGATCAGATATTTATAAGGTCAAAGAGAATAAAAGAGTGATTGGATACTTGTAGAACACAGTCATCTACTGTATATAAAACCCACAATTGTCCCCACAAGCACAGCCAAGGTGAATCCCAAGATGGAGACCCAGGCAATGCAAAATAATCCTCAAAATAAATCACCACATAGACCCTCCCAAAGCCAGCACATCTAACACAGGGTTTCACAATTTTAAAAGAGCTTGGATGATGTTCAAGTTCATGTTAAAAATATGGCAAGTAAAATTTCAGTTATTTGAAGAAAGGATAAAAGAAAGTAGGCTAGTTAATCTGGTGTGAGGATGGCCCGCTTTGGACTTCTCAGGCCAAACCAGAACTCAGGATTCCATTCTTCACTTGCCTCAGAGTAAAACTTAAACATTTTAAAGGGAAAAACATCCTAAAACTTGCTCTTATGATCACAAGCTACCATTTATATCTATAAATGCTAGGCTCTCTCTCTCCGTATATGTATATATTTCCCACAGTAGCTCTAAGTATCTATAAGTATCCTTATCTTATTTTATAGATAAAGAAACTCACATTCAGATCAATACCTTTCCCATGGTCATACAACCAGCAAGTAGCAGAGGGAGCAGAGCATGGTCCAGACCAAGATCTGACTCCATGTTCTTTGTAATACCCCATATCATCAGGAGGTCAAGCACACCTCTATCCACCAGAAGCTTAGCTGGAAGAAGACCTGGCTTGTGTCAGATTATCTGCATCTCTTACTATGTTTTACCCTTACACTCAATCAGATGAGACTGAGTTGTCTTTCCCTTTGCTTCCATTTCCTGACTACCACTCTCTTTCCTCAGCAGCTCTTTGAACTTCAGTCACTTATTCATAGTATTTACACCCAAGCTGAACATTCAAACTTTCTTCCTATTGGCGGGCACCTCCTGTACAGCTCCTTCAGTTCTGCCTTCTCCAGCTTCTATCTGCAGCCAGCTTGCATCAGGCCAGCCATCGAAACGTGCCTCACCACCTCCTACACTGTTGACCAAACTGTGCCTGCCATCCTCTAGGATTAGAGTCTAGCACAGAGCCAAGCCCATGGTATTTTTCCTATAAAAAAATATCATGACTTGGTCATATAAAATGCCCAGTCTCTACTTCTGTGTTGTCCCATGACGACAGAGTGCTTCCTGAAATAACCCCATAACTTGAGTAACCAACTCCAACTACAATTTGGCTTCTCCAAAATCTCCTGTCACCTCTCATAGAAATCCTGGTTCATAATCTGAAGTGGGTATTCAAAACCTTCTCCTCAGTCCTAAACTACCAAATCACTCTTCCCAGCCCCCAGACTTTCCCACCTCTCCCTCTCTGACACTGTCTCCTGATTCAAGTTGATGGACCTGAAGTTAATATCTCAAAGGAGAGATTTTCACACGTTCTTCCCTTTTTATTTCCACATATACCTGCTCTGTTTCAACTATTCTCTCAAAAGGGCTAGGCTTTGGAACCCACGGACCTGAATTAACATCTCAGCTTTACAATTTTATTTGTAGCTATAGACCCTTGGACAAATTTCTCAACTCTTCCAAGGCTTGGTTTCCACATCACTATAAGGGAAACAATAAAGCTTACTGTAGAGAGTTTATGAGATTCCAATGCTACATCATGTAGTGGGCATATTTGGGAGGTTTATTTGGGTTTTTCCCCATCTTCTAGCTATAGAACCACACTCTCCCTTTGGCTTGTTGAGGCTGTTTGTTCCAATGGGATGGGACAAAGGGCCCTGGCCTGGCCAATAAGAGAACCAATGCCCTTGACCACAGGGGTTGTCTCACGGACATGATTCAAGTGGGAACAATTGGAGTCCACCTGGCAGCTCACCTGATAATGACTGGGACAGAACATGTAATTGCTGGAATTGCTAACTACAAGGGACATGCCGGTCTGGAGTCGTCAGTGGTTATTTTTGCCCCAGGGAAAGGAAGCCAGCCTAACAATGGAGTTAAAACAGAGGAAAGTAGAGCTGAGCAATTTAAACAGGCAGAGTTTTCACACTGTTAAAGCACTCCATTCCTGGACTTTCTAGTATAGTGCAGCAATGCATTCCATTTTTCTTAAATTAGTTTGAGTTGGGTTTCTGTCACATGCAACCAGAACTTCTAACTAATAAACATCTGCAGTCTCCAGTGTGGTGCTGACATGGGCAGTACTTCACATGCCTGCTGTGCAGCATTAACTTCTCTGCCACCTTCCTTTCTACCCATCATCCCATCCCATAATCCCCTCAAT
This sequence comes from Orcinus orca, assembly GCF_937001465.1. Lineage (NCBI taxonomy): Eukaryota > Metazoa > Chordata > Mammalia > Artiodactyla > Delphinidae > Orcinus > Orcinus orca. The sequence continues at coordinate 128,570,806 of NC_064559.1, forward strand.
GATACTATGCCCACAATTATCACTTTGCTCTCCAACATCTTGAGTTTCTCTGCTTGCTTGATTACTGCTTCTAATATGTCCAATAGTAAATATTCGTTGTTTATGTTTTTTTTAAACACTTGGTAGTTTACAAAGCACTTTGATATACAACTAATCCTATGGGATCGGTCACCATAACCTGACTCTTCCTCCTTCAAAATGTCTCTCCTCCTTTTCTTTCCTATAGCTGTAACTTAGGTTCACCTCCCCTAGATAATCATACTCATTAAAAAATGTTCCACCTATGAATCCTGCCACTAAATTAAGCTTCTTAAAATGCCTCTCAGCAAGCATGCCTCTTTTCTACTGAAGAGTAGAAAAATATTCCAGGTACCTTTTCAAATAAAACCCATCCTTTTCTCTCAATTAATCCAATATTGTCTCCTAGCTGGCACAACTTCACTTATCTAGTCTTATTTGTAGCCAGATAGTTCTACCTCTAACCAACTTCTAACTTTTACCAGCTGTGTGACTTTGATCAATTTATTTCTGTGCTCTGGGACTCTAGCCTTATTACTACAACTATGTCAATTTCCGTGTCATCCCTTACTCATATTAGACTCATTTCCTTCTGTTGTTTTTTTAAAACATTTTAAAGCATAATATACATAACATAAAATTCACCTACTTTAGGTTTATAATTCGTTTTTTAGTAAGTTTACCCAGTTGTGCAACCATCACCATAATGTAGTCTTAGAGTATTTTCATCAACCTAAGAAGGTCCTTCATGCTCATTTACAGTTAACTCCATTAGCACCTGCAGCCCCATTTTCTATCTCCATAGACTTGACTTCTCTGGACATTTAGTATAAGTGGAATTATAAAATGTGTGGTCTTTTGTGTTTGGCTTCTTTCACTTAACATAATGTACCAGACTCATTTCTGCCTTCGTCCTTTGTAGGTTCTCTCTCATACCTTCTCCCATCCTTTCCACCCACCCAAATCCTTCATTGTTGTTGTTGATGATGTTGTTGTGATGTATGATTTGAGACACACCACTTTTATAACATCATCTTAGACTCATTTCAATCTACAATTTCTATTGTCTTTACTCTAAATCTCCATGGGACCTCTAGGCTTGAGTTCCCTTAGTTGTTCCACACAGTTATCTTATTTTTCTTTCTGGGAAAAATGAAAATTCTTTATGGAAAGTGTTAGACACATTTGGGAACAAAATAAATGTTCTCGGAAAAAAAATAATGCATTGGGTATACCTACATATACTTCCCTTTACCAATATCAGTTTCCAAGAACCATAGTCACGTAGGGCTTACTTTAACAGTTCATTTGATTTATCTTTAGGAGGGAAAGATCTGGGTGCATGATCTGCTGATTTCTTTATATCTTATGCTAAAGGCTGCTGACAGATCGGGCATAGCCCATGGTTTTGAAAGACCCTATTCTCCTCTTACCATCAGTTCCCCCATATACCCCCAAATTTCAGGAACTGTCAATTCCTTAAGGATAAACTCAATGCCTGCTGGTCAATCTTTGTTCCCACCTTAGTCCATAGCTACTGTCTTGCAGAGAGTGGGTGTGGAATCAGTGTCTCTAATGAATGAATACCTGAGTGCATACACAAGCGAGACTAAGTGAGCAAGCAGGACATGGCCACTGCAATCTCCGAAGGCCCAAATAGTCAGAAGTTAGTATTAGCTTCAGCTAAGAATTCCAGTTTGGATATTGCAAATGCTAAGTAAAGGTCTATTCTTATTGCACATCAATTTGTCAGAAACACAAACAAAAAATATAAGAATTTAGCTATGGAGGCAACACAGAAAAAGTACAGACCCCAGATCAAAAGCAAGTGAAAAGTGAATCTCTCATACTCACAAAACCACGTCCCTCTACTTTCTCAGGCTAACTCACTATTGCTTCAGGGTGCGGTTATATGTCACTTCCTCTGGTTAACATTCTTTTATATCCTGGGTTTGGTTATATACCTATTTTTCTCCTATCATATTTAAACTTTCAACAAATATTTATTGAACATCTACTATGTGCAGGCATTGTTGGAAGGGCTTGTAATACAGTAGTGAACAAAACAGAACAAAGCACCACCTTGTACTCGTGGAGCTTCCATTTCAGTGGGTCACATGTTATCATATTTTCCTCTTTCATTGTCTGTATGCTAAATCCCCAAGGGCCAGAAATCAATCCTATATTGGTTGACTAGGTAAAAAATAAGCTACTATTTATTGGGCATATCAATATCTCATTTAATCTTCATTATTACCCTAAAAGGAGTATATATACACACCCTTATATCAATAACGTTTTGCTGCTCTGGTTTAGAGAGGTCGGTTAACTTGGCCAAGACCACAAAGTCAATGAGTTAGAGATCCAGAATTTGAATACAATTATTTAACCCCAAAACTAGGTTCTGCTTGGTGAAAGCAAAAGGATAATTATGAGAAGATTCATGAGGATGAAGATCCAGTTTAACTGGATTTTCATGGACCAGATGAAAACTCCACATCTCACTTAAAGTGTTTGGAAGTTAATTTCCGAAGGAACCACCTATACTGAAAAAGGATAAGATACGATTTGGAAATCAATGACAAAGGAACAACAGAACTGTTGTTAGACCTTGAAAATTAATCAGATAGCACCTCAAAACGTCATTCACCATTACATCTAGCTAAATTACATTTTCCTAAAATGTTCTGCTTTCTCCAGTCCTAAGAATAAAAGTGGTAGAAAAAATATTTTAAAATAAATAACAGCTACATTATTTGCCCCCAAACCTAAAAATATTGGAGTTATCTTACAACAATTTATTTTGATTATTTACAGGGTTATAGTGTTTTCTAATTATTACATATTTCTAAATCTCATTCCCCCAAAGCTGCAGAAATGCAAGGTCCCCGTGGGCATAAATTTCTTTTATGCACCACAGCATCTAACATGATGCTGAGTATAGACTTAGCTCAGAGTCCAAGAAATGGAGATAAATTTAGAAAATCTGGTCCAGGGCTGACTGTTTTCCCTGTCAAATTTTGCCTCCAAGATTTTATCCAGTTAATCCATGTCATTGAGAACAACGCCAGCTTTTGTTACATTTCTGCATCATTCCAAAGGCCACATCAGTGGTTATTTGTCTCATCACATAATAGGGAGAAAAGCAGATTTTATTTTAAAATTAGCTTTGCTCCACTTAGCGAATTTGCTAGAAAATGTGCCTAAATTCACATAAATGGTGGGATGAATCCGTGCCTGTGAGAGAGACAGAGAAAGGAGGCAAGTGTTTGCACGCACACTTGTGGGTGGGTAAGCATCTTCATAAACCCCTCAGCTTCTCCGGAGGAGCTTATGGTACATGCCATGGAAACAGTGGTTACCATGGCAAGAGTGCGCCATGGTGACGAGCTCAAGAAATGCCTATGTAAAACCATCTTACCATGTAACCTTACACTTTTCGGCATTTTTTAAAAATATGACAGGATTAGAGCACAGTACTCTGGGGAGTCTCAGCCCTCTCAATGATCTTCGAAAACAATCTAGAAAGTGAGGTGATAAACTGCAGGGCGTTGTGTACCTTGCTAAAGGGCTTGACAAGCAGTTAGGCAGAGAAATTGCCAACATCGTTTATCTATGGACTGCACTGCACACTATTAAATATTTTCTGTTAAAACCCACAAAGTATTACAAATGAAGAGAAAACATGGGTAAAATTAACTTAAAGCGAACGGTTTCCTGACTTACTGAGATCAGAATGGATGTGTTTCATCGAACTTATCTGTTAATAGGATTTCTTGATGCCCTAGTGTTAACCATAATCTCCAAAGCACTGGACAAACCAGTACATTTGTTTATCTTTATCACTCTTTGCTTACTAAAGAACTTGCTTTTATTAAAGAGATCAATCACCTGCACACAGTTTAATAGCCTGAGCAGTACATACAAGGTGAAAAAAAAAGTAAAAAAGGGTAAAGGGTTAGGGCCCTGTTTTAACAAAGCCCCCAAAGCGTTAAAGAGGCAATAGAATAAGCTTTCGATGATATATATGTACACATATATACCCTTAGAGGTAGAAAACTTGATATCAAAATTAGTCATCTAAAACATTTCTAAATGGGAAAGTGAAGGCTTCAGAGCCCTCAGTGCCTCTACTCTGCACTCAGTTTTGTCTGGCTACTTTAATAAGCAGCCAAACGATGCTAAGTGGAGAGACGTGGCTCCCCTCACCGCCTTTCACCGGGAAGCCAGACATGTGTGCCTCCCAGCCCAGCCGTGAAACCAGGAATCCACCCTGATTTAATGAGGATGTGGCATCTGAGGGCCACTGTCTTAAACCTCAGATATGAGGCATCGTTGAAATGCTGGAGTAGAGCTCAGTGTCCACACTGTAGTGGAAGGGGGAACACTGCTCTCCTACCTACACTGAAAAACAACCCTCGTCACAATCTCTCAGTGCAAGGAACATAATATCATACTTTATCTAGTCTTCTGGGATTAAAAATATTGATTGAAATTTTCATTGGAAGCTTTTCTTAAAAGACACTTTCTTCTAAACCTCTTCTTTCTACTCCGTTGCAAGTCTGCTATTTTCCTTGCCAAAATGCAGGAAAGCAATTAGGCTCAAGGGTTTTATAAGCTGCACTGGTTCAGGGCAAATCTATTGAACTTTGCTGAGAAATTCTTGTTCATTCACTGTGAAAATTTTGATGGTTTTATCCTCTTTCTTGATAACCACTTAGTTGGAGAAACCCGTGTTACGTGTGCAGTGCGGGATTTAAAGAGAAGCCAGCCTAATTAAAGTGTTGTGATGTTAAACAGAAAGGTACTAAATATATTCCTTTAATAATTGCAATTTCTAGCTCAAATATATGTTGGAAAGAACTGAAGCTAAAATACAAAGGAAATTTAGCAGAAGCAGCAATGGCTGAGAGAAAATATTAAGCTGACCTGCAAAGTGCCTCACAGGTTTTGAGAATAAAGCAGGAGGAAGTGAGGGGCCGAGCCTTCCTCTCCCATCAGCTGTTCCTGTTGCTGGTGATTATAGCCATATTTCACAGAGAACATATGGCCATGTTTATAGCCATCAGGCAGCATTTCACAGAGCGACGACACCATGTGTCCACCAACTAGCCTTCCTGATTACAGTTAATTAAAGAGGAGGTGGGAGGCATTTTAAAAATACTATTAAGGCGCAAGGATGCCCAAAGTTCCCAGGTCTATTTGCAAAAGCAGGTGACAAGAAAGAATGATAATAAAATTATAAGAAGCCAAGAGAAGTGGACATTCTGCTCAAGTATTTCCCTAAGAAACAAGCCAAATACAACAATAACAAAACAAATAAAAAGGAAGTGTATGACACCAAGGCAGGAGAGCAGCACAGTGCACCATGCAAGGTGTTACTTGGGAAGCTTGCTACATCAAGAAAATACCTGAACTCTCCTAAAGCACATTTTCCAGGGAAAGATTCCAAATCAAAACTACCATAACAACGTCTCCAAGAGTCACTTGATAGTCAGCAAATCCAAGATGCAGTGGTATCAGGATCACATGCCACTGAATATCTGCTTTCACCCAGTTTTGTGGTCCAGCAATGCTGTTCTTTCCCTTCATTCCCAAAGTAAAATACAAGGCAACGTATGTCACCAGGTATAATAAATATGATTTAAGGGTCTCAGATTTTCAAAACTCCCTCTTTCGAATTTGCAAAATTTCTTCCATAAGCCCCTAGAAAACAGACTTGGCTGTAGAGGATTCCAGAGAGAGTGAACTGGGCTCACATCCAAATGAAGCTTTAGTTTAGTAATTCTCTTCCTCCTATAGTTTACAAACTTCCCCCCCCGAAGGGGTGGCTGTGTGTGTGTGTGTGTGTGTGTGTGTGTGTGTGTGTGTGTGTGTGTGTACCATTCCATCTAGCACAGATACTTCTTCCTTCAGGCTCTTTTGAAAGTCTGAGCACACATACATTGGTAATTGAGTCATTTCTTTTCTGATTTCTCTGCTTTGCTGGAACTGGGCTATAATGGCATTAGATAAGTTGCATGACAGCAATTTAATGGCCTGAACTCAATCCACAGGTATATCGACGTGGTTACCTTGGGATCTGTTCCCATTGCTGTGACATGACAGAAAATGCCAGCAGTCAGAATGGATGGCCATCTGCAGGGGTAGAGACGGTGTGTCAACGAGTACAGAAGACCTGACTCTGAAACACCAGGGCAGCCCAGCAGCTGTAAAGTCACCCTCGCCGCTCTCTCACCAGCCCCACCCCTGCAGTTAACACAGGACACTTCACTCAACACTGTTCATCTATCACTCTCTCTGCTCAGCACTGAGGGCACAGGAGCAAAAAGAACACGCACAGGCCTGGCCCTCAAGCAGCTTATTGTTTCTTAGGGGAAGACACATAAGAAGTTTAAATAAGCAAATGCACTAAAGCACCGTAGATGCCATTATGATAGACCCATGTACCCAGTATAATGGTGGCACATAATACTGGTGCCACCATTGGTGGCAGTGGAGATGAGCAGCCTTTAAAAGTCCAATACGGTTGGAAGGAGACTTGAATGGAGGAATTTAAGGTCTAGAAACTTAAAAACCCCATAGTAAGTCCAAAATACCTGCAATGTTTTTACAGGCCCTTGTGAATAATCGGTTGTATTGTGGTCTCCCTCAAAGAATGTATATGACAAATTTAAGAAATTCTCTGAGCACACTGGGAAGAAAAACATATAAATTCAAAGCATTATAATGTTTAGACAATTAGTGAGATGTAATAGCCAGAGCCCTGGTGAATGCTTTCATTTCTTAGGGAAATTTAGAGCATTATACTCTAATTCTTTTCAGTAAACCACACAATAGTGATCATCTTTTTCACAGGTAAAACAATCAGAAGAGATTGTGTGTGTGTGTGTGTGTGTGTGTGTGTGTATATATGTAACATTTTATATCATATAATGTGGAAATATATTTATATTAAATATAAAAATACAATGTTAAAAATATATATATATATATATATATATATTTTTTTTTTTTTTTTTTTTTTGCGGTACGCGGGCCTCTCACTGTTGTGGCCTCTCCCGTTGCGGAGCACAGGCTCCGGACGCGCAGGCTTAGCGGCCATGGCTCACGGGCCCAGCCGCTCCGCGGCCTGTGGGATCTTCCCGGACCGGGGCACGAGCCCGTGTCCCCTGCATGGGCAGGCGGACTCTCAACCACTGCGCCACCAGGGAAGCCCTACATTGTAAATATTAATTTATATTAAAATATTTTGTAGAATTGAGGGCACCATCAGAATATTAGTGGATCTTGTTGAGATTTTATCTCTTTCATCTTGTTCTTGCTGTGGCTAACTCTAAAACAGAGGGCAGCAAGTTATGGCCCATGGGCACAACGCTGCCAACACAGGCCAATCCACTGACATTATTATCCAAGGCTTCTGCACTCTGACAGCAGGTTGAGCAGTTGGCCAGGGACAATACAGCTGCAGACCCCAAAATATTGACCGTCTGGCCCTTCACAGAAAAGTTTGATGACCCCTGCTCTAAAATACGTAATCATGTGATATGAACCTACCTTTTCCAATTTTTTTTTTTGTATTTGGCTTTTTGGCAGAAACCTGATTCCTGGGGAAAAAAAGTTCTATAACCAGAGGAGTGGAAAACATTATATACTGTATTTCCCCTCTGGAAGACTTAAAATACACCTTGGCATATTGAAGGCTTTAAGAAGTCCTGTGTAAAACAAACCTAATTAGATTTATTTCCCAAACATAAGTGGCCATTTTTTTCCTCCACGAACATGTATTAACAAATCTGGCAGATGCAATGGATCGGTCACCCATGAGTAACTCAGAGCCCACTTCTCCTGCCTTCTGTAGTACAGAGGCTAGCACATTAAATACCTTATAGTTCCGCCTGCATTGTATTTAACCTGGCCCGTGTGCCACAGTGATGTCCAGTAAGAGGTGGAGACCCTCGGGGCAGGCACCTTCCAGAATCTATAAGCAAGGCCTCACCTCTATCCTTTTCTGGTTACCTTTGCCCTTCCCCTTTCCTCTTGGCCAGACGTGAGTGGGGCGGTAGTCACCTTGTGGTCGAAGACCGATGGATAAAGCCAAATCCCTACATGCTGAGGAAAGCAGAGCAAAAAGATGGCCAAAGCCTACGTGCCCAACTGCACCACTGCGACGCCGCACTGAGCCACAACCGCCTACTCCTGGACTTCTTACTGAATTAAATAAATAAACGTTTTCTATTTACGGCAGTGTAATCGAAAGGAAAGTGTTTCTCAGACTTTAATATGTAAATGAATCCCCTGGGATTTCTTGCACTGCAAATTCTGATTCAGCAGATCTGGACTGGGGCCCCTGCCCACCTCGCAGATGAAGCAGATGCTGGTCTATGAATCACATGTTGAGTAGCAACGTAACAGAGTTTTCTGTTCTTTGCAGCAAAACACCACCGTAAGTGATGGCTCCTCTGGAATTCATCTTCTAGGGAGCACACGTCAGGAAATTCTGAGGATTCTCACTGTCATGCTCCCTATTACCACAAAACATTTAGAACGTAGGTTCCACCTAGGGTACCATTCAGAGGATCTGGACGTTCTTCCTCCATCATTTCTCATACAACATATTTTTTTATTATGACCCATGAGGCAGTGCAAAGCTACAGTGAACCACTATGCACTAAGAGGTGAAATTTTCCACAGATTCTCAGGATAACAACAAATGTGATGAAGAGATTATTGTTTTAACATTGTAAAATGATAGATTCCTTAAAGAGTCACCCAATTCCTTATGTATAGGTTAGGAATCTATGGCAAGAGAGGCCAACTGATTCCCTAAGTCTCCTGGGGAAATGGAGGGGGGAGGGCAGAGCTGAGCGGGATTGTACCTGTGAGTTCAGGTCTCAGTGCATCAATCTGTCCAATACTACCTCCTGCTTTGAACGGAAAAACCTTTCAAAAGAAAAGGTGAGCTCCTCAGAAAAAGTGTGCCCCTTATATCACAGATACATTACACAGCAGTGGGAAAGTATCACGTTCACGTTTCCAGACTCTTCCTGCTGCCAGTGTATGAAATGACAGCAAAGGCAGCCATTTCCCTTCTCATCACGATTAACCCAGAGCCTTAGCAAATCGCCAATCTATTTAGAGATACAGATCCGCGAAGGAGGTTTTCCTGATTCTGTCTCTAAAATATAGTTCCACTTGACCTAATTGTAGTTTGGGGAGATTCCAGATTTCACTTTTTTCATCTTTCCAAGTTAAACTCTAAGTTTGACAATGGGGTGTGTGAATTTGCTGAAGCATTTCATGCAGCCTTTATTAATTAAAGAAAAAAGGTTTCATCTTAGGGTCTGGAGAGTTTTAAGAGAAAATGAAAAGTAGAGAAAAGGCATGAAGGGCTAAAATAGCTGAAATGTTCTATTTTTTTCTTTTTTAATAATTGGTGCTAAAGAAGGAGCGTGGGCTTTAGATTTTAAGAGCTATCATCGGAGGAAGGAGCTAACTTCTAAGTATTCTGACATGCAGAGGAGGGCGTCGGGCCAGCAATAACTTTGCCCTGCTCTCTCTTTGATAGCACACCCACGCCTGTGTCCACCAGCGAGCTTTTAACATCAAGTACTGCTCCTTCCTTCCGAGGCTCTCCCTGCTCATTTGGTTCCTTAGGATGCTTTAATTAGTTATCAGCCAATTTCATTTCAAGTTTCTCTGATAATCCTGTTTCAAAGCTCACATAACTAAGGTCAAATTTAAAAGGTGATTTCCTCAAGGCCAGAAAGCCAGGTCATTGCATTCCCTAAAAATAGTCACTGAAACTTTTAAATGTTTGTCCCAGTCAATGATTCTAACACAATTTCTGTGAATTTCCACCCAAGGACTCTTTATTTGTGACAGTAGACTAAGCACCTGTCTACTCAAATAGAAGTTTCATAGGCCAGAAGGTCCACAGATCTGGATTCTAGACTCAGCTCAGACCCTCCCTGGGAACTCAGGCAAGCCTGTTATGCTCTGGGATACTTGATCTTATCAACTGTCACTTAGGAATATATGGTAGACTGAGTAATGGTCCCCTCAAAGATATTTACATCCTAATCCCTGGAACCTGTGATGATCTTACCCACCCCCCAAAATCACACTGAAGTCCTAACTGCCCCCTGTGCCTATGAACATAACCTTATTTGAAAAATAGGGTCTTTGTAGATGTAATCAAATTAAGATGAGGTCATGAAGGTAGGTCCTAATCCAATATGACTGGTGTTTTCATAGGAAGAAAATGCCACGGGAAGGCAGAGAAACAGAGGGAGAACACCTGTGCCCACAGAGGCAGAGACTGGAGTGAGGCACCTGCTCACTGAAGAATGCCAAGGGCTGTAGCAACCTCCAGAAGCTAGGAAGAGACAAGGAAGGATTCTATCAAGAGTCTCAGAAGGAATATGGCTTTGTTGACACTTGATTTTGGATCTCTAGCTTCCAGAACTGTGAAACAATAAGTTTCTGTTGTTTTGCGCCACCAAGTTTGTGGTATCAACTTCCAGCTTCTAGCCAATGGGACTGAAAGAAGGGTGCCAAGTAAGTTCTTCCTTAGAGTATGCCAACACCCTTCCAATCCTCATCCACTGAAAATATCCCTAAGTTTACTGAACGTGGCCAGTCTCCCTTGGGGTAGCTTTATTCCTTTGATCACTCCTGGTGACTCATCAGTAGCCAGACATCTCCTTATAAATAGCCATGTGTTCTGTGCATCAGGGCATTTCCCCTTTCAGGGTGGGAGACAGGTGTTCAAAGGATGATCCTAGCCGACAATGCAAGGTCTGGCATTTAGAGTCTTGCTGTGACTGATTGTCTGATATATTACCCCAAAGTGAAGCAAAGCCTTGGAAGCAAAGCCACTGGCACTGCAGTGCCAGTGCTCCCAGTGAGACGGGAAACACTGAATGTGAAGATTTTATATTGTTGGAGCAGAGGGGAGAAAGAAAAAAGAAGTTGTAAAACATGATCAATTTCATAACTCCAGAAACCAAACCTAAATAAGTATCAAAAAGATGACATGGGGGCCATTTAAGAGATACGGAAAATGTAAAAGGCTTGCATAAAAATATGATACTATTTGGGATTGTGATTTCTCAAAATAGCAACAGTGGTCTGGCTATGTGGCTATGGTCAAAACCATAGGTCTGGGGACTTAAGAGGCAAAGGGTCTGTGTCCCAGTATGATTACCCACTAGAAATGTGATGTTGGAAAGAGATGTCACGTATTTCATATGTAACTTAGTGCCCAAATAGGCAAAAGTGGGTTCATAGCTACCTTATTAGGTAGTCCTGAGAATTTTCTGAAATAACTTATATAAACTGCTAGCATAGCACCTGGCACAGAGTCATGTTCTTGAAAGAGGACCATTTATTGAGCAGTTACCATGTGGTAGGCACTGTGCTGAGTGTTCTGGTTATATTACTGAAGGCATGGGGTGTAGTGGTTCCAAGTACAGACTGCTGGATTCATAACCAGCTCCACCAAGAGCTCTTTACATAACCTTGAGAAAGTTACTTAACTTCCGTGGGCCTCAGCTTCCCAGTCTCTAAAAGCAGATAGTATTGTTGGCTTCCCAGATCTGTGGTCAGAAATAAATAAGCAGATATGTCAAATGAACTTAGAAACAGTCCCTGGGACGTGATTAGCATTCATAAGTATCTATTAATGTTATTGGTGTCCCTTTAATCTTTACAACCCTTTGCTGTAGATGCTATATTAGATCCATTGTGTCAACAAAGAAGCTGAGTCAAAAGAGTCTAAGCAAACAGTGGATCCAGGATTCAAGTACAGGTAGTCTTGCACTTGGTCCAAACTTGGATTATTCTTGAAAGCCAGATCTCACCAAATCTATCCACCTACCCTTTCCACCTACCCTCTGGAAACCTCCTCTCCACCTGCCTTTTCAGTTTCTGTTGCAGTCACGCCATTGTAAATCCCTTGGCTACCAGAGAAATTCCAGCCTAGAGGGGCTTAAGCAGGTGACGGTCTCTGGAAGTAAGCAGAGATTTGTGTGTGGCTCCTATTAGGTCTCATTACTCTCTTACCAGATATTCAACTCCATGCTCTTTGTATGGGATGCCTTGGGCATCGTACCTTCCACCTACCCTTTCCAAAATGAACTGGCTTTATGAGTTTGGGAAATTCCTTAAGCACTTGCATTTGTATAATGGGGAAAACAATATTGATGCCTTATCAGGAGGTGAGGACATAATGAGATGTTGTGATAAATTCCATAGCTCACAGCCTGGCACATAAAAACCCCTGAAAATGTGTCAGGTGCCATGATGAATATCATTAGTAAAAGCACTGAAGACTAGCAATCATTTAGTGCTGTACCACCTTTTGAAAAAAATGAGACCAAGTTTCATTTTTAGTTCCAGTTGTATTCCGATATAATTGACATACAGCACTGTATAAATTTAAGGTGTACAGCATAATGATTTGACTTACATACGTCATGAAGTGATTATCACAGAACATCCAACATCTCATATAGATACAAAATTAAACAAATTAAAAAAATACATATTTTTCCTTGTGATGAAAACTCTCAGGATTTACCATTTTAACTTTCATGTATAATGTACAGCAGTGTTAAATATACTTATCATGTTGTACATTAGATCCCTAGTACTTATTTACCTTTTTACTGGAAATTTGTACGTTTTGCCCTCCTTCATCCAATTACCCCTACCCCTACCCCTCATCTCTGATAACCACAAACCTGATCTCTTTTTCTGAGAGCTTGTTTGTGTGTTTTTAAAGTATAATTGACCTACAACACTGTCTTAGTTCCTGGTGTACAGCATAGTGATTCTATATTTCTATACACTTCCAAATGATCACCATGATAAGTCTACTTACCATCTGTCACCATACAAAGATATTACATCATTATTGACTATACTCCCCACACTGTACATTTCATCCCCATGACTCATTTATATTGTAACTGAAAGTTTATACCTATTTTAGACCAAGTTTTAATTCTCGGTGCTTATCTAGGACATTTTCCTCATATTATGACGTTGTCCTAGGACTTTTCTGAAAGAGCAGTCCAATTGCTCCTGGAAGAAACACTTGTCCATTTCTCCAATATTGGGAAACAGTCTTTGTGTCTTTTGATAATGGACAGAGCCTTACTTTGGACTGGATTTGATGATGAGCTAAGTGTCGGCTGGTCAGCGCAGAGATAACTGTAGCTGAGAGTGAGCCGGCAAACAAATGATTCAACTGGCCCTGGAGTATTCACTAGTGCAGACATGGGGTATGGAAACTAAAAAGTAGAGAGTGACATCATGGCACTGGGACACTGGTTGGAAAAGGAAAATCGTTCAAGGTTAAGTGCGGGGTGAGAACTACCAGTGATAAAGCAGTACAGCTTCCACGGGGGCCAACTGTATTCTCTGAACCATTAGTATAACTCTTTACTTCTCACACAGTGTTGAAAATGATGGTGGGATAATTGATTTTGCATTAGCGATTTCAAGCATAGTATGTAAGAAATATTATAAGCCTACTCCCTAGGTGCTTGCCAAAGCAACCTTAAGAAACTGAGAAGAAAACATTCTTTTTTGAAGCACAGTGAGGTCCCTTTACATTCCAGATACTGTAGAGCAGGACCAACCCCTCCTCACATGCTCACAGAGCCCTTCCAACCCTGAGATGTTGGCGGTGCCCTATTAAATATTCATAAGATTTGTCGGGTTTGGGGGAATACCCAAAACCTGGTGCGGGGAATGGATCTAGGCAAACACAAGCGTGGCTAAAATAGACTTCTGTTTTATCTGTGTGACAATCAGTTCCCTGTGGCAGCACCCAGCGAGACCTTTGTTCACTGTCAGAATGGACACCCAGAGAGCTACTGCCTAGGGTGAGGTGAGCTGATGCAAATCTCACCAGTGACCACTGGGGAAGGAGAAAGAACTCTCTGATGACTCCAAAATCATGAAAATAAGCACCGAGTTCTAAAAGAAAGCAGACCACTGGCCTCAAAAGAGCATTTCTTTCTACCCCCCTTTTTGTGAGGGGTTCAATAATATTTTCATAGGATTCTGCACGAGTGAGAGCACCTTGTTTCTGACTCCAAGTTACATGTATGTTTTTCATGTACTGATAGGAGAAGCAGTGGCTAGCAATATGGTTCAGATCAGGCTACAGATTAATTCAAATGCTGTGAATAGAGAGGGCCTGAGGCAAATGTATTTTCAACATAGGAAAAAGTAATTAAACAAGAGTAAAAATAGGTGACGATCTTGGTTCATCACAAGCTGAATATGTCAGCAAAGGCCATGAAATGTTGTGACCTTTCTCTAGCAAGGCCTATTTCTACCAAAATAACAGCAATAGCTACAATAGCTTTAATAATGGTAGTGTTAAGTGCTTTAAGCTAAGCATGATAACAAACTGAACCACAAGTGAGAGAATCCAGGTTTTGCGTGGCTTATACAATTTGGGTTCTTCCTTTGAGAAGAAGAATACAGCATTACTAATGTACTATTTCTAGGCTACCTCCCAGGTAGGGTTACCAGATAAAATATAGGAATCTTAGTCAAATTTGAATTTCAGATAAAAAATGAATAGTTTTTATTAGAAATTTGTACCATGTAAAATTTGGGACATACTTATACTAAAAAAAGTTCATGTTTTTAATTATCTGAAATTCAAATGTATTACTGTGTGTCCTGTATTTTTGTATTTGCTAAATCTGGCAACCATATGCCTAGGGTTTTGGAAGAGGCCCAGAAAAAGTGAGAGAAGCTCAGAGGTGAAGCATCCTTAATTTCACATTAATCTGTCCCTGAACATGTGTTGTTAATTGCTGCATTTCACAGATGCAGAAATTGAGGCCATGCTTAGCCTTAGAGTTTTGGATTTGGGGAACCACATATTTAAAAGGGTTTGTAGCTACTGCAGAGGTTTTACAGGAGTGTGCAAAAGGTGAATGAAAATATCTTGCACATCTTATGGGTTAGAGGGAAGTCTTCATCTCTAAAGTTAATTCAATGAAAGGAAATGGACCGTAGAAAAACAGCAGATATTTGGATACAATGAAGAACTTGTGAATTTACTTTTAAGTCCTCAAGTTTTGGGTCTCTATATCTTCAAAATGCTAATCTGTCTTCCTACTACTACCTCTTCACTTGCTTTACTATACTAATGCCAACTGATTTTTCAATTTAAAGTGACAGCTCTTCCAGGCAGACTTCCCTAACCCCATAGTCAGGGTCAGGTTCTCTTCCTGGCCTCCCTCCACACCCCATGGATGTCTCTATCAAAGCACTCTCTACGACTTCAGAATTGTCTGCTGAGGTGGCACCCCTCCAATTGGATTGCTGGTGCCAAAGACACTGAATTATCAGGCCGTAGGTTGCCTTTGTAACACAATGCGTCGCACCCAGGAAGGGTGCAAAAATATGTACTGATGGGACATAAATAAAGTGATAAAACACTGGAGTGGACACCTGTGGGACAATCTGGGAAGGTCTAGGGTTCATCAAAGGCATGAAAGCTGATAGGAATGCGTCCCTCGGGATTCTTCTTCCACTCGTTCAGTCTTCATTTACGATGCCCAAGGCATCCCATACAAAGAGCATGGAGTTGAATATCTGGTAAGAGAGTAATGAGACCTAATAGGAGCCACACACAAATCTCTGCTTACTTCCAGAGACCGTCACCTGCTTAAGCCCCTCTAGGCTGGAATTTCTCTGGTAGCCAAGGGATTTACAATGGCGTGACTGCAACAGAAACTGAAAAGGCAGGTGGAGAGGAGGTTTCCAGAGGATGGCTTTCATACCGCAGGAATACCGGCCAAGAGGAGAACACTGCGACCGGGGCTGGCCTTGCTCCTGAGTGCCCTGGCTCCCTCCTGCGCACAAGGCAGGGCAGGGAACACACCAACCTGCTCCGATGGTCAGGCAGGTGAGAGCCACCAGGCATGAGCAAAATTGCAGAAGCACTTTAAAACACACGGGGACTGAGGAGTGTGGTGAAAAAGGAAACCAGAATTTTCAGGACGAGGATAAATTAACCCACTGAAGGAAACATCTCAACTAATCTGCTACTAGGCTTAGTTCTCAAAGGTAACAGTGCTGACAATGTTTATGGGTAAAATGAGGCCAGATTTGCCAAAGGGATATGTATGGGCTCCAAGCCTTCTAAACCCTCCCAGCCACACCCAGCTAATAAACTTTGGGAGGAAAATTTTACTTGGTGTATTGGATATCTTTGTCTTGCTTATCTAAACTATCACAAATGGCTGTGTAAAAATAATATATTAAAATTACTGTTGTTTTATGAACAAAAAGTACTGTTTAGAAATTCCAATTAGGCAAATATCTCTTTTTTTTTTAGTTTCCTGAGGTCTTTTTTTGTAGAAAGCAAATTAACCCTATTTGAGGTAGGCCCTGAATGTTATTCAGTTCTGTTGAGGACTTTTGCTCTTGGCTGTGACTAGAAAAGAAGATTCATAGTGAAGAGGCCTGTAGGGGCGACTGCCATTCACTCCCATGTTTTCACAAACGGAAGGCAAAGAGCACAGCTCTCACCATCCCCCAAACAGGCACGGGGTTGGGAGCCCCTGGAGCAAGGGCCAATGCCATAGGCAGGTTTCCTCACACAGCAAATCTAAAATTTCATTAACAACGATTTGAACTATTCAGGCAGGTTCAATGCCTTTTATGTATAAAAGTACATCTGTTCACTCATCCTGCATTTGCCCTGGTTCTTTCTCAGTTCTGAAACTAAACTGTCATGTGCCCTCTGTTCCCTAATATTTGAAATGGTCAGTGATCAAAAGAAGATTGAAGCAACCAGATAGGAAGTGAAAGATTCATCAGACAGGCCAGAATGAAAGATTCACCTGGAGCAGAAATGTGAAAAGGTTTGTTTAGTCTTTTTCTCAAGCACATCTTTGTGTTGCAAATTCCAGTTGGAGTGGAAATGCCAGGTTGCTCAGAGAGAAGGTTGTCCTTGTAATGAGTCTTGGCCAATTGGAAATTGGCAGGACTCGTGCTCTCTTGAGAAATTGTTCTTGCCAAGCTTCTGGGACATTTCCCAAAACCAAGTGGATTGGCCAATTGGACAACATTTTGCTAAACACACAAACTTTTCATAGTGCAATCCAGACTTTCCAGAACTGTCGTTAGCAAAGTAGACAAAAATAATCAAGTTTCACTCTTCCCTACTCAGGTTCTTCAGAATGTCACCGTCACAGTCTCCCTAAAAGTGAAAAATAACGCAGATTTGTTCTAAGGTAAAGGAGAATTGAGACACACCTAAACTAAGAAGAAAAACACAAACACAGATAAAAACACTTTTGACAGATTAAATTCAATTGTGGTCCTTAATAGAACTTAACCTTTTGTTCAGGATCAGTTATAACATCATTAACTTTATCCAAAGAAATATATTTATCCTGGGCACAGAATAGAAAAGGTCAGGAAGGAGATTCCAAAACTTTAAAAGAGAAAGATATATCTCTAAATTACTAAGTGAATTCAACCTTTCAGAAAAACGTTTTGTATTCATTAAAACCCTTTTTAATGTAAGGGGAAAAATTACTACATCCTTGGCTAAGGACCAATGGTGGGAATTACGTGAATGCCCACTTCACTGGAACCCTTCTAAAATTATGGTGTTGATTCATGTATAATTAAAAACATTCTACATATTCTACAGCCTGTGATGGAGGTCATTAAATAAATTAGACTAATTATGACTTTACAAATGCAATTGTAAATTAAATAAAGTATCAGAACCAAATCCAAATCCAATCACAGCTGTTTGGAAGAGTTTGTCACTTAAAAACTTCACTTATCACCAGATAATATAATTAGGCAATTACCAAGTGACAACTGAGTGATGATTAGAGCAACCAAGCAAAAGGGCAGAAGTCTTAAACTCCCAGAAAAGTCACTCACAGACAGAGAGCAATAAACTAAAGAAGGTATTTCTTGCCTAATTTTGTCTGACTTCCTGGGAAGCAATAGGTAAGCAATAGCTTTTTTGCCAAACGATGTCTAGACCCATGATCAATATATGCTTTAGTCATTTTAGGCAAAGAACCCAGGGCTCATGATTCTTTTAAGGGCCTATGAAAATGTTTTCATTTATTTTAAAAGCATAAGGGAAGATATATAAACTTTTAGGTGAAAAAATGTTTAATATGTAATATTTTTACATTCATCTCGATGCCATGACAGTCATAAAATATAATATTTATCTTTATTTTTAAAGGAGGAAAGGGCCCACAAAGGCAGAAGCACCTATAGGACCCATGAACTTATTATGTGGCCCTGCCCAGACCCCTCCCACAGGACCACGAGGTAAGTGGCCTTGGTAAATGGCAGAAGCCAGCTGGAAGAAAGGCAGGTTGGATAGGGGAGGAGTAAAGGGGTGCGGAGTGTGTTTATAGGTTCAAGATGGGGGTAAGGCTCAGGCTGTAGGCCATGTAAAGAGCTCCGTTTCCCAAGAGGGTAGCAGGGCTGAGGTTATATGAATAAAGTCAACCGTTCTATTTTCTTCACCACTATATCCCAAGTTCAGGTGTGACACCTGACTCATAATAGACAATATTTGCGGACATATAAATGAGTCTAGGGTGTGGTATGGAAACTACTGGCAGAAACAAGGCAGAGATAGGTCCCTGTAATTTACTCCACTTCTATAACTATTTGCACCAGCCTGTAGAGATTTCTCAACAATATCCTTATTTCTTTTATTAATCCTTTCTACCACTGAGAATAAATTTCCACTGAGACGGCCTGGGCAGTGGCTAGAGCATGGATCTAGGCTTAAGTCTTGACTCCTTCACTGATCGGCACTATAACTTTGAGAAAGTTCGTTACCCTCTCTAAACCTCCATTGCTTTATGTACAACATGAATATCTGTGTCTACATCAGGTGGTCATAAAGATGAAATGAGGTAGTTAATGTGTGTCATGTGCTAAGCCCAACTGGTTCTACCTAGTTAGAATCTAAAGACATAAAAATTCCTTTTGTGTCAACTCTATGTTACCTAGCACATAACCACATTTAGTGATTTTTTTACTAATGCTCCCGTAATCTACCCTCAAATATTTGTACTTAACTCATTTTCCACACAACTCTTAACTAAAGTCATCGCTAAGTTCAAAAGTGCAGATGAATGGAAGCCAGACAGCTGCTTGATAACCCAACTGGTAGTGAGCCCTACAGCATCACTGGAGGGATAGAGAGATGATGGGAGTATAGATTGTGGGTGGCAGACATTTTAATAAGCTACTTGGAATGAGAGATGGGGAGAAAGTGAGAAGACCAAGTGGCCTCATTAAGCTGCCTTCAGAGGTGGGCGGGTCCTCAGAGCCCGTGTTTTATGGAGATGCAAGTCTGGGATGAGAGCTGGAAGGCAGAGGACACCTAAAGGCTGCCACCAGGGTCATACCTTCTTCTCGGTCCTTCCACCACCGAGTCCTTAGCCTGGCTTCCAAGTAGACACGAACACACATTTAAAAATTTTATTTGAAGGGGCAAGAAATATTTACTAGCTGGGAGAGTCTCAGCCTAGACCCACCTGGAGGTAGAAATGCATTACAACCCCACTGCCTGCTCTTCTCATTAGCTTTTCCCTCAGCCATGGTTCCTTCAGTCTCACACAAATAATTATTTTCCTTTCTTCTTGTATCCTTCCTGACCCCCTTTATTCCTCCTTTAATCTTTCATCTTCAATAAATTTATTCAAACACATTAATATGTTTGAGCATCTATTATTTAATAGTATATAATAAGCAGTAAAAAGGATGCTCTGTAATTTTTTTATAATTTTTTTTTTTTTTTTTGGCTGCATTGGATCTTAGTTGCGGCTTGCAGCATCTCCGTTGTGGTGTGCATGCTTCTCTCTAGTTGAGGCGCACAGGCTCAGTAGTTGTGGCACAAGGGCTTAGATGCCCCAAGGCATGTGGGATCTTAGTTCCCTGACCAAGGATCAAACTCGCATCCCCTGCATTGGAAGGCAAATTCTTAACCACTGGACCACCAGGGAAGTCCCTGCTCTATAATTTTTTGTTGTTAAATTTCACTTTATTCATTCTTTTAACAGTTTTTAAAAATTGAGATATAATTGACATATAACATTATGTTAGTTTCAGGTGTACAAGAATGATTCAATGTATATAGACATTGTAAGATGATCACCACAATGTCTAGTTAACATCTATCATCATCAAATACAGATGCTCAGTATTTTTGAAACAAGGTTTTAATTCTTTTGATAAAATATTTAAGACCGTAATCTAAAAGCATGGAAGCCATTGTCCACTCTGAGATCTGATGTCAGCTGTCTAATTCCTTCAGTCATTCATTCATCCCCCAACATCATTTACTGGGCACCTATTAAGTGTCAGACACTGCTTTAAGCTCTCCACATACAGCACTGACCAAGATAACATCTTGTGGAGGAGGAAGAGACAATAATAAATAAACAGATACATATATAATGATATCAGCTGGAGGTAAGTACAATGAGGGGGAGGAAAGCTGAGCAAAGGGACAGAGCCATAATGTGGAAAAGGTGGGAATTAGCAGGACTGGAACTTCTCTACTAATCACCACCCTTTTCATTCTTTCTCATCTCTCTTTGACTTTCTTCTCTGATATTCTTCCAAGATTAAAGTTGACTCCATCTTTCACACCATCCAAGGTGGTTCCATCACTAGTTGTAAGAAGTCTTGGGTGTGTTAGCTTCCAGCTTTGGATTGCAGGGACAGAATAAAAAGGTTAGTGGCATGTGTTTAGGACTAAGGACAATGGGACTGGTGAGTTCAGGACGTGGCTAAGGGTGTCTTGGGGATACCAGGGAGGATAAAAATGTTTGACTCTTCAATAGGGGAGCCAGTGAACATCACTGAGCCTGCAGCCTCTTCACAGCAACAAGTAACAATTCATTGAAAAAAACTACTTAGAAGAGAGGCCAAGAACTATTTACGTTATTTTTCTAGTAAATGTTTATTCACCTAAAAGTTAATAATGTTGAAAATTTCAAATATTGTACAGCAGTATGGCCATTAAAATCTTCTATTATATTCTGAAGTATCAAGTAAAGTACCATCTCTCAACATATCAATGTGACTAGTATCCAAATATTACATATTCATCAGCTTAAATGTAAAGCTTTCATTTAAAATTTTTAGTTTTAAATTCTATCCCTCTAATCTGAAATTTTGCTAGAAACATTCCTAAAATGAAAGGGGAAGGGGAAATCTACCCAATGCCAAGGGTACTGCGAATATAATACGGAATTGTTTCAATAACTGTTGCAAATACAGGTGGTCTCATATATTCAAGTGGACGTAATGCAGTTAAAATGCCACCTATTGGTTCCACGGGCTTTGTATCTTCTATCCCAATCCCCTATTTAGACAAGGATTATCTCTACTGTTTATAATAAGCAAAGGGAATAATGTGGTTTGGGGGCCTTGTAAGTCACGTTTTAGTTAGTTTTCAACTCTTCCGGTTAATGTATGAAATTATGGTGAATTTACTCATTTTACAAAGTGTTCAACAGTCCATTTGAAGCTTTTAAATTAAGCCAATTAAGCCCTATTTGCATTATTATTTCTGTCATAGAAAAATGATTGAATTTTATCAATTTCTCCCCTAACGCCCAAATCATACATGTACCTATTAGACTTAAAATCATACCTTTCTCTTCCCTTGTTCTATCTCTAGCATCTTCTTGGCATTTCCCAGGCAATAGTAAAAATTACTTTCGAAAATACAGATGAGGAAATCATCTCTATTCCAATAATATTTTTACTTTGGTGAGTTTATAAGTAATCTTTTCTCCCATATATATTCCATATATTTAACCCATAAATTAACTGGGTTTATTTTCACATTCTAATCATTTTCACAAGAATCCTCCACTTAATCTTTGTGATACAGAATTTGTACCTTAGAAGACAATCTTAACGCTCCCCTGACCAGTCACCTCACTTGCAGATAAAGACTTCTGAGTTCTCGTTTTGCTTAATAACCAACCAAGAATTAATATGTTAACCTAATGTATATTCTCCCTTCTCTGCTTAGCAGAAAATTCCAGAAAGTATAGACATTCACCTAGCAGTAACAGTTCCATTAGGATATGCCAGTTATTTCCCAAGTCATTAATTCTGTTTCGCCTTCTCCTCCGGCCATAAGTCTCTTTAAATCCCCGCTCACTTTCAACCTTGTACTTATTTTCTCTCATACATTGTCACACCTGAACTTCCTCTCTGTCATTTTTATTTAGCAAGAGCAACTTCTGTTAGTCCCCAAGTCTCTACTCTATTTCTTCTTTTGGGCTGCTTCTTTATGTCTAGAACAATATCCCACCCTGACTATCCTCTATCTTCATCCTCAACTAGCTTCTGAAGGCCCACTTCTACCCTGGAGCCTTATTATGCTGATTTTTCTGTCAGCTGTACTTTTCAGGCCTCACTCCCATGAATTCTGTCCTGGACAAATCAAAGTGCCAGCATTTTAGAAGAAAGACACTATCTGTTTCCATTTCTTTTAAAGTACTGTGTTTGATTCTAAAAATATCTCCCATCAAAATAATAATCCTGAACTCAGTATCAGAGCCTGTCACCCAACCCGTGGCCAGATCTGCCGAGTCAGCTTCCATTGTTCCTTCAGGTATTTTTTTCAAGTTTTCTAGACGATCTAGGGCCAAAAGTCCCCCAGAAGGTGAAAAGGAAGGAGAGATGTTTCTTATAATAAAAGGATAAGAAAATCCATTGCACACATCATATGGGTCATTTTGTGCTAGCAGCAAAAGGGCTGACTATTCTTAAGATACAGAAATGAAAAGATGGGTGATTTAATAAAAGTTCTGAGGCTTCACTGGTCTTATCTTCCACTTATTTTTATTTTCAGAGATATTTTGAAGGGAGTTCACATAATAGTAACAATCTGTTGTCAGTTTGGTGCTCTGAAAGCTCCAGTTATCCAAAAGTTTTCCTATTGGGGCTTCATCTTTAAGAACAGTAATTACTCCAATTATTCCCCACATTTCTGATCATTCTACAGTATATGCACAAAGCCCAAAGTGGTCTTTCTTATATGTTTATATATATATATATATATATATATATATATACACACATATATAACATATATATGTGTGTGTGTATATAAAGACTGTTCATTCCATCTATATTCAGGAAGAAAAAGGTCTCTACATTTTCAGCGGTTGTCTATAGTATTTTGTTTTTATGGAAACATTGGAAAGAGGGAGCCAATTATGCAAGACTCCATTTAGTTTTGATTGCCTTAAAATGCAAACTGCTGAGGTTTTATAGGCTCACACTAAAGAAAGAAAAATACATACTACCTAATTCCAGACATCTTGTGACTTAGGAACCACAAGACATAAAATCACTGAGTCTCCAGGGCAAGAAAGAACCTAGCGTGGAAATAAGGAAATCAAGCCAGTCAATAATGAAGATCAAAAATAAAAAGTCCATTCCTGAATAAGCCTTTTTTAAATAAAATATTTATTATATTCCCCGTGTTGTACAATATATCCTTGTAGCTTATTTATTTTGTACATAGGACCCCTACCCCTATACTCTACCTCCCCCCTTCTCTCTCCCCCTTGGTAACGACTAGTTTGTTCTCTCTATCTGTGAGTCTGCTTCTTTTTTGTTATACTCACTAGTTTGTTGTGTTTTTTTAGATTCCACACATAAGTGCTATCATACCATATTTGTCTTTCTCTGTCTGACTATTTCACTTAGCATAATGCCTTTTTTGAAGTTTTACATTTGCCCTGTTTTATTTATTTGTTTTGGGTCTATGTACATCTGGTCAGAATCTTCCTGTTGTTTGTTTCTAATGGTTTTCATAACCCAGCTAACATTTAAGGTACATTATTTACCAGGCAATGGTAGGACTTGATAAAAAAGATTAAAATAGTTATGTGTTATTTATTTACTTAAACAAAGGTCACCCATCCAAATGCCTTCATGACAGTCTATTGAAAAACTCCAAAGCACTATTCACTCATGCTGCATCCACATCAATGGTGGACTGGGAATAACTAACTAACTGGAGGTGGAAAACCTAGCTCTACTCCCGCAGGTAAAGGCAATGTGCAAGGCAACCCTGGACAAAAATAATAGCATTCTAGAATTATTTTACGGAAATATTTATCTATGGAAAAATGTTTTATTAAAATTATTAGACTTCAGAATTGTGTCTGTTTGAGAGATTTTTAAGGGTGGGAGGGAGGGAGACGCAAGAGGGAAGAGATATGGGAACATATGTATAACTGATTCACTTTGTTGTAAAGCAGAAACTAACACACCATTGTAAAGCAATTATACCCCAATAAAGATGTTTAAAAAAAATTTTTTTGATTCTCTTTTAATTAGCTGATTTCGAGGAGAAATTTAAAATCAAAAGGCAGTACAGCAGTAACGTCTGTCCTATATCCAAAGCAGATGAATCACTACTTATATTTTTATTATAGAAATGTAATCTCTTTGTTCCCACAGCAACACATAATGACAAATGAAGTTATTTAGTATACAATGTCCAATGTTTCTTTGCATCTTCCTCCTATCCATATCTGCCCAGTGATTGTTCAATAAAATGCAATCTTGCTTAATCAGCGGGGAAGGCATTCAGCAAGGTGGATTGTCTCTACCTACAAAAAGCTTATAGGCTGAAGAAGTAACACACACGTACACAAAGGACTCTGATAAAAGGAATGTGGAATTGCTACACGAGTTGTTTTAAAAATGTGGTAATGGGTACAAAGAAAAGGGAGAAAATTGAGGATATAATAAAGGCATTTAAAATGTCCTTGAAGATGGACCAGGACAATGTCATGTCAGAAAAGAGCTGGTTGGCATGATGCTGCATATAGGAATTATGTTAGTGAGGAAATAGAGGAAGAAAAGTTGTGAGCAGTTTGCATCATGTGGAGGATACATGGAGCTTGTGGAGGAGCAGATGGGATGAAGAGATTATCAGAAACTTGGATTGAGCTCTTTCGTTAATGGCTGCTCCATCTCACACTCCCTTGCTTTTTCTTCCTCATCTTCTCCCCCAGCCTCTTGAATATAATGGAGCCTGGGGCTCAGTCCTTGGGCCTCTTCCATTTTCTATTTACACACATATCTTTCATGATCTTATCCACTCTCCTGGCTTTATGTACCCTCCCTATTCTGATGACTTCCTAGTTTTTGTCTCCAATGTGTATCCTGACCTCCATACTTATACAGCCAATTACCTACAGAGCACCTATACTTGGAAGCCTAATAGGCATCCCAATACCATGAGTACTAAAACTGCCTGGTGTTCTTCGCTAAGTCTACTCCTCCTCCAAGCTTCTTCTTTCTAGTTGATTTCCTTCCAGGTGCTTGGGCCAAAAATTTTGGAGTCATCCTGGATGCCTCTCTTTCTCTCACACCCACAAAGAATCACTAAAAAAATCCTGTTGACTCTACTTTCAAAATACAGCCAGAATTGCACTTCTCAACCCTTCTGCTACTGCACCCTGGACTGAGCCATGTCATCTCACCTGGATTTCTTCAACACCTTCCTTACAGGTCTCCCCAAGTTTACCCTCCCCTCCTATTCTCAACACCAGAGCCACAGGGATCCTGTCAAAATGCAAGCCAGAGCATGTCTTTCCTTTGCTCACAATGCTGAAAGAGCATTCGGGTTGCTCACAGGAAAGCCCAAATCCTTCCAATGGCTGACAAGCTTTCATTCACTCAGCTTCAGCCCAAGTGGTCTCTTTGTTGCTTTCTCAGCCCCCACCGCACAGCCTTTGTCTTATCATATGCTCTGCCTTGGTGATTCTTCCTCTGGATAACCACAAAGCTCCCTCACTTTCTCATGCCTTTCCCCACATGTCCCCTTCCCATTGAGGCCTACTCTGGCCACATTGTCTAGAACTGCACCCTCCCCAACTCCCACAAGCCCCCAGCTTTGATCTATTTTTCTCCTTGGCACTTTTCATGGTCTAACATATGTTTGTTTATATATTTATCTTGTTTATTCTCAGCCTTCCTCTTTGATGTAAGCTCAAAGAGGGCAAGGATGTTTGTGGGTTTTGTTCACTGCTGTATCTCCAGCACCCAGGATAGTGTCTCCTAGGTAATAGGAACTTAATACCTATTTTGCCACTGAATGTACAAAGAAGAATCTTAAATGGTTTCAGACAATTAGAAACCACTGAAGATGTCTGAATTGAGTCTAAGAAAGAGTAACAAGCAACAAGTCTCTGCTGAAAACCTGCACTGTATGTTTGATGTAGAAATGGCATTTCAGGGACAACTGTTCAAAAACACAATGTCAGAAAAAATACCATGATTTCTTCCCCTACCCCATGATAATTCCATCTCTGTTTATCTCTGCCTTGATAATTTCATCAAACCAGCTTGGCGTTATATATATAAAGTAAGGACACTGCAGTAAAAATACACCAAAGTTAAAGTTCTGATTCTAATAGTGAATGTCAATTTCATCTATAAAATGGATGTTATAATTGAAATTCTTTTTTATGGGTTATAAGAATTAGTAATTATTATTAATATATATAAAAGATGTATAAATATTTTTATATGACTTATCAAATCTTAGTTTCTTTTTTTGATAATTAATTAGGAAAGACAGGCACAGCCAGTCTCTTAAACTTATCTGCCTATCTTTTCATAGTTTATTCACAAAAATTCTTGCTAATGTTATGGGTAGAAACCATCAGCCAACATTTGACTAACATATTCAGCAATAAAATGTGCCTGCTACACAATTCCTTCTGCTATGTATCATCAGTTTTCCTGTGATCCAGTCTTTCAAATCCTGTCCCCATCTCTGACTATTCCATCAACACCCAATCTCTAGTCTCTTAAAAAAATTATTTTATCAAGTACTTTATTGAATTAAAAATGCATTCATCTTTTATTCTGTGCTTCCTTCATAAAGGCTTTACAAGTTAAATTTAAGAAAAAAAGAGATTGGGATCACCACATCCTACTACAGATTGCCCATGTAATTTCTATAATTAGGCAAGGTAGATTAATCTAGTGATTCTCAAACTCTTTGGTCTCAGGACCCCTTTACATTCTTAAAGATTATTAAGGATTCCCAAAGACCTTTTGTTTATGTAGGTTACACCTATCAAAATTCACCACATTAGAAATTAAAACAGAGACCCTCTTAAACAGAAGAATACACAAAGATACATTCCATTAGACCTCAGATCAATGACATCATCACAAAACATATAGCATATGGAAGACTCTGCTATATGATCATGAGAGAATGAGAGTGAAGACAACATGTTAGCATTACTATGAAAATTGTTTTTACCTGCCAACCCCCTTGAAAGGGTCTTAGGGACACCTAGAAGTTCCTGGACCACACTTAGAGAACCACTTCCCTAATCTTTGTTTAGTAACTAATAAACCCCTGATTCTCCATGACTTAAACAATGAAGATTTATGTTTTGCTCACATAAAGTCCATTATGGCCTCAATAGGCCCTGTGGATCTTAGAGCTACACCATCTAGAACATGTGGGCTCATTTCAACAAGGGAAGAGACAGATGAAAGAGGCACCTAGCTGGCTCCAAACTGCTCTGATCCAGAAGTACACGTCACTTCCATTCATAGTTTGAGTGCCAAAAGTAGTCACAAGGCCCCAACCCACTGCAAGGAAGGCTGGCAAATTGGAAGTCCATCACACTGACCTCCATTAAAATTTTTGCATGAAACGCCCTTCTCCAAGCATAGCACTTAGAATCAGAACTTTTAAGTTTCATTCAGTCTGCTGAGCAGAACCTAGATTTGAGGCGTTCAGCCAGGCAGTGGCCAGCAGAGAAGTGGCAGGCAAATTTAGCACAGAGTTAAAGTTCTCTAAGAAAATAAAGAAGTGAATGGATCCAGTTACAAAACCATTACAATCTAGACTTGTCTGATTAAATGTATATGCCAGAGGTTGCATGTTTTGTCGCATTTAATCCTCCAAAATCCTTATGTCATTATTTATATCAATTTTTAAGCTGGGAAAACTGAGACACAGAGAGATTTCAATAACTTGTCCAGGGTCACATGGATAACACAGCTAGACTTGAGTTGTTGGACTCGAGACATCACTTTTAATTTCCTCAGCCCCACAGCTTCCTTTGGATATCTTTTCCTTGAGAAGATCCTTCATCATCATAAATGATGATGTTTCATCAGATTAACTTTATCCTCCAAACTGGGTAAGGGACATGTGATATAACTGCTACAATCCAACAGCATCAATGTCACTTGGCAAATCAAAATACCAGTAAAGGCTGCCTTTGTTAAATCTCATTCACTATGTTTTAACTGCTTCCCTTGAGAGGTCAAAGCATGGAATGCAAAGTGCATGGAGTACTGGGTTCTAGATCCATCTCTTCATGGGGTAAATCAGGTCACCTCTCTGTGCACTGTCTTCCCCAATTTTGTAGACAGGAGGCATGGGAAGTGCAGAAATGTGGGAATCAGACAGACCTATGCTAAGACCCCAGCAATGCCACTAACTGTTTCCACAACCTTGGGCAAGGTATTTAAGTTTGCCAAGTACAGTTTCTTTATCTGTAAAATGGAATCTGTAACGAGAGTATTTAAACACTAAAGTAAGATTATATATGGGAAGCATGCTTGAAGGCACATGCACCAGGTACATGTCCCCCAACCCTACCCATTCCACCTCTTCCCTACGTGTGTGCTCCAAATAGCCAAGATCTGTTCCCATACAAAAAACTGTATGATTCCATTTTAGTCTTTTACTCAAATTAACGCATCTGCAACCCCTCACCAGAGCATCCACCATGATAAATATAAGAAAAACTCATTTATATACAACTCTTATGCAATATGAATTCTATACTTTATATAAGGTTTTATTCTTTTATACTTTTCAAACAATTTGAAACATACATCAAGGCAGATTTTTCCTAAGATGAAAATGCACAAAATTTAGACTGCAGAATTTCATTTTGATTTGCTTAGCTTGCTCATGCTCTTTATTTGTGAAACAAGGACAGAGCCCATACATAGTGTTTTAAAAGAGGCAAAATGTTGAGAATTGGTGCAAACTTCTCATAAAGCTTTTTGTTAATATGTGTCAAGAGCCTTAAGCTACTACAGAAAGATCTATCCTGAGTAAAGAAAATAATCATAAATATGGAAAAGGTTTTACATACAAAAATGTCCTACATGGGATTATTTAAAGTAGTTACAATGGTGTTATCTAAATTATCCAAAATTGAAAACTAGTTATGTTAATTAGCATAAATCTCAATTATGGTATTTCATGACATATGTGAAGATTTATAATGATATGGTATGTAATTTAGGAACACATTTTCTGCCAGTAAGAGAAAAACCTGACCAACAATAGATTTAACAAAGAGATCTTTGTTTTTCTTACATAACAAGAGCCCAGGGGGCCGGTGGTTGCTGTTTCTCATGTAGCTGCTCTGCGACAATATCAGAACTTGGGCTCTTTCAGATGGTTCAGTCTGTTACTGACAACCCTTGGCTTTTTATCCTTATGCTCATTGCCTCACAGTTACAAGATGACTGCTATGGCTCCAAGTTTCACATCTGTTTTCAGGGCAGGGACAAGGGGAAAATGGTGGTACCAGAGTTGTCTCCTCTTGTACTTGTCTCTTTCACCAGGAAGTGAAATATCTTTCCCAGAAGATCCCAGATGTGCCCCATGGTTCAGAGCTGCTTCCCATGGCCGCCATTAGTTTTCAGGGAAGTGGAGCAAGTGGTTGCCGGGCTTTCCCACCTCTATAGTGGAGGCAGTAAAGGCAGAAGGAAGCAGCCAATCAGGAGTGTGCGAGGGAGGATGCTGAACAGGAAAGAGGTTGAAGCAGCCACAGTGAAACATGGCACTGTGTTGGCAAGGGTGACTTCACAATCCTGTCCCAGCTCATGGGCAATGTTAGCTTTCTCCCAAGGCTGGGAGCTGGAGAACAGGCTGCCTGGAGGGAATCTTTAAATGCAGACGGAGCAGTGAAGCTGATGGAAGGCTGTTTCTGGTGCCAAGAAGTTTCTTTACTTTTATACAATTTCCAGCTAAATACCTCATTGTACTGAATCTCTCCAATCTGTGAGCTATCCTGGCAGTGTGATATATGTTACAATATGGTGGTTAGAACTAGGCATTGGAGCCTGACAGACTTAGAATCAAATCCTATCTGAGCCACATATTATCTGTATGAACTTGGGTAAGTTATATAACTTCTCTGATCTTCAGTTTCCTCATCTTTAAAATGTAAAAATAACAACAACAATTATTATATATTAATATATATTATATTTTATTTATTATATATTTATATTATGTGTTAATATAAATAATAATTGTTGTCAGTATTATTATTAGTAGTGCTATTATATTAATAACTCTCCTACTCTTTTGTTCTGAGGATAAATATGATCACAAGTGTAAGCACACAGCTACATAATACAGGTCAGCTGATCTCATCTGAGATGGATATGAACTCACCAGATGTCAGAGAAAGAAGGAAAAATCTAAGCAGAAGAATAATATTAGCAAATAATGACAATAGTAGCTAACTCTGATGAGACTATATTGTGAGTCAGGAAGTGTTTGACTTTCATTACCTCACTGAATTCCCATAGCAATTGGTGTGGCAGTATATTAGTGAGGGTAAGTCAGGTTATGCTGTGGTAAAAATAACTCCCAAATCTCAGTGGCTTAACGCCACAGTAGTTTGTTTCTCCCTCACGCAGAGTCAAGTGGTAGGTATGAGCCCCTTGCAGCGGAACTCCAAGTGCTTTGAATGTTTGCCATCTCCTTATCAGCACATGCAACCATGAGCACTGAGGGACGGTGTATTATCCATGCTTCTAGCTTCTGTAAACTTGATGTTTTAACATTTGACCTGCATGCATATGCTGAACATGTCTTGTTTGGATAACCCAGTAATATGCCTGTCACCTTGCTTCGGCTCTCTGCCTCCTTCATTGCCCCCCACTCCTACCCCACTCCTCAGGAAGAGTCCTCCTCATGAGGGCACACACTCTCAGATACAAACCAACCAACCCAGAGCCCACACTGCCAACCACCTCTTCTACTGGGCTCTCAAGCCCAGAGCCACTATCCATTCACCCTCATCATGCCGGGGCCAGGTACTAGACGAGTAGGGGCAGCCTCTACGCCCCAGAGTCCGCTGAAATCATTCAAACCGGCCAACCCTCAGTCTGCCTACCCTGCCTCACCCATTCCTTCCTGCAGAAACCGCCATAAAAAGGCTCACTCCCAGTTCCTTCCTCTCCCTCTGCCTCCTGACCCGCCCTGGTGCTTCCTGTGTGACCCTCCATGGCATGAAGTGCTTCTTTCTCCTGGGAAACTGTCTTTTCAATGGCAATCTTTCCCTTATCTTTGGGCCTTAAGTTTTGTTAATACAGTATACTTTAAAACACAGAGAAGGAAAGGACATGGAGAATCATACCTTAGCCTTTGAATGTTTCCACCCAGACAAGTTCATGCCCATCTGCACAAGGATGGGGAGAAGCAGTCCTGTGTGCAGAAGGGAAGAGAAGGGGAAACATTGATGAACAAAGCAAACATCTACCACAGGTGGATAAACAGTGAGACTGTACACGATGGGAGGAGAGGATGGAAACAGGTGTACATCTGACCCAGGGCCCTCAGAGGCCCACACTGGAGCCAATGGGCAAGTTGGCCATACATTTATCATTTAGCCACTTTATTAGTTTTGCCAAAAGTTTACCTTGGCAGCAAGGAAAACCACCAAATCCACAAATTCTCTGTGACCTACTTTAGCACATTTTCATCACTCTGCAAAAATACAAATTTTGTGCCTTTCCCTTTTCAAATTCTTAGGAACCTAATAACCTTCCATGAGATTTCAAAAATAATTGTCAGGCCTTCACTACTTCCATTCTCTGCTTTTGTGCACTGCAGTGATTTTCCTACCCTGGATACTCTGAAACACATTGCTTCTCAGCACTGTCTTTCTTCATTGACTATTATTGCCTTAAGTATTCATTTTGCTATTACCCTTTGTCACCAAGCCTGGCTCATAAGACAAGTCCTCCTCCCTTTTTCTGTAATTTCTTATTTGCTCTTTTTCCCTATTAAGAAGCCAGTCCACCTTTTCCCTTTGTCACCTTATTTTTTTTCTTTCTTGCATACTTTCAAAATGTTATTTTTCTCTCCTGTGACTTTCTTCCCTTTACTAATAGTATCTATTTTATGTACTCGCCTTTACCAACTTTGCCCTTACCTGTCTTGCTCCCTTCCCTGCCACAGTAAACTTTCATAAATGTCTTTTCCATGGTCCACTTTTCATTTTTATGTCTTGAAAGATCACCCCTATCTCTCCTTATGTTTCTATTAGAAATTATTATAGCCTTAAGTCATTAAAATCTGTATCACTTAGCTGTGTCATTTTACTGCCACCCTGTCAGAGGCCTTTGGATATAACAATATAATGGAAAATTACTCACATGGATACATTGAAAAAGAGAGGGGGGAAAAGTGACAGGAAGAGAAAACAGACAGAATGTAAAAGTCAATTACAAAGCATCTGCTCAGAGTGAACAGAAGAATGGAACCATCCGTTGATGCACTTCTTCAATGCAGACGGTCAATTCAGATCATCGTGGTAGGAAAAGAAGGAAGGAAGGAAGGAACTATTCCACATCTTTTTCCTCATAATGTCATTTTCTTCCTAAATTATTTGTCTCAACTCAACCAAGGTTTATTCATTTATTTAATAAATATTTGCTGTGTATTCACTATGTGTTGAGTGTAAACGAGACACACGCTCAGTTTGCACAGACCCCAGAAAGCCTGGGGTTTGGTCTGAGTCCTAGCACTTACAAGCAATATGTGCAATGAGGTGCAGAATTTTATTTAACTGAAATTTCCAAAAATGATTTCTCACTAGGAAAGCCGTCAGACTGCAAGAAGCACTCACTACATTTCTCAGTGGGCTCCAGGTGCTTTCCTTGTAGGGAATCAGGAGGTCTAGGCTGGTGGGGTCAAGGGGCATATGGTTTCCTAGTCTGTCAGCCCCCGTCCTGCAGCTTGGCCAAACCAGCCCTTTATACAAGACCTCATGGCACACCCTTCAACAGTAGAAAGAGGATCGTTTAACCCACGTATGTGGGGTTTCTGGAAGACATTTTGAGAGTGTGACAGGAGGAAAATAGGCATGTGGAGTAGCAGCTGCAATCTACATGAAATACGCTAAGAAAGGAAGCAGTGGAGAGAAAAGATGACTTTAACCGCTTATTAGATGCACTTTCCTCTTTGTCATTTCCTTGAAGAACTAAAAAAGGATTCACAATATGTGTCGTTATTTTGGGTTTCCAGGTGTGTTTATTTGCATGGGATAACAAACAAAGTTTGGATTAGCGGGGCTCCAGGATTTATTTGGGTTACATTTAAATTATCTATGACTTTAAGCAAGTCATTCACTTACCTCCCTTAGGAAAAGTCTTCTCATCTGGAGAAACAGATGACAAGATGACGTAAAAACTCTAAACAGTGACCATTTAATCCACACATGGTGAAAGGGAACTAGAGGCTGAAATCACAGCTCACACAGGTGGTTCTCTGTGCTGGACTGATACATTCCTCTCACTGGCCAGCCTCCACTTGCAATGTCCCAAGCTCATGCTGCACAGGTTATTAAATATTTTAATATCACCCCCGCCTCTGATGGTTCTTACATATAGCTTACCAGAACAGTGTGAACTGTTCAATCTTAGAGTCAAGGACTGTGGCTAGAAAACCATACAAGCAGAACCTTTACCTAATCACCACAGTGAAGCTGATTTCTGACTGGGAGTGCTACACACAGCAAGACGGGAATACAGACTAGTGTGGCTATCATCCCTGGAATTCAGGTGGATTTCGGGTGTAGAGTAAAAGAGCCCACAGGATAAGTGTCTGTGTGGAATGATTAGATGAAGCTGGGGATATGCTCTCCAGAGGGTAGTCTCCCGAAACGAATCCTTTACTGAGTACTATGATGAAATGCATCATAGTACTCAAGAGGAACCCATTGTATGACTCCTGGGATCAGTTTGAGAGGCCAACAGACTAGAGCTGAACTGCAAGTTATCATGAGCCCTTAGCAATCAAAACACCCTGAAACATGCATCAGCAGCAAGCTAGGCAGCATAGGAATGTCAGCCTCTCTCACGAGAGCAGATAGGACTTTTCATTCCTCCTCTCAGGCCACTGAGAGCAGACAATTTACCCATCAGGGCCCATTCCCAATATGGCCTTTGTCTCAAGGTTTGCTTTGTGAAGAATCTGCTTGCGTGGTGCATGAGCCAGGCTGTCCAGGATGAATAGACACTGCAAAGAAAAGAAGTGGATTTCACCCTAAACTGAGAGAAACATTTTCTTTTCAGGTTGACATTAGACTTCAAATTGTCCTGAGAGGCTTGAAGGTGGGTGCTTCTAGATCACACCAGCACTTTAAGAGGCCAGCAGAGAGCTCCTCTAAAGCACAGTTAACTCCTTCAAGCCAAGAGTGATCTTGACTGCTTGAGGCCAAGATTTACAGCTTACAGTAGAACCGTGCTTTCCTTCTAGCCCACCATTCTCATTCCCAAGCAAGTAAATGGGTTTCAAAGACCAAGAAACAAATCCCTCTCAGAAAGGTCAAGTCAGGATGGTGTTATTGTCACCGGCCTACAGGAGCACAACAACCTGCAGGGACAAAAATCCCTGGGGAATGGTATCTTAGGGCACTATTTCCAGTTGTCGAAAATCAGAAAATTAAATAGCCTTAGTAAATGGCCACAAAGTATCTGACTAGATTCAATTATTCATTTATGCAATCCATTCATTTATTTATTCATTTATTGTTTATTCATTCAACAAATACTTATTGAGCATCTACATGCCATTCACTAAATGCTTGGGAAACATCAATGAACATAATAAACAACCAGCATAAACATTCATTTCACAGTATGGTGAAAGTGCTAAGTACTATGGAAGAAAGAAAAAGTAGAATAAGACAAGATACTGTGATTAGGAGGATAGGCTGCAATGTTAAATAGGGTTAAGTGAGAAGGTTAAATCGTGACTAAGAAAAAATATGACTGCACGTTAACTAATATCTCTCTTTCGAATGTGAGATTTGATTTGGAATTACAATGAGATTCACAACTACAGTAGAGATATGTACGTGCTGGGCACTGTGGATAATGTGGTCTGAGACTCATGAGTTAACCCTTTATAGTGGATAGTGACTGTTCCCCCACCATCCATCCATCCTTCTCTTGCTAATTTCCCCCAATTTTACATTAATATCCATACCTCTGCCATGCAGCCCATATGCTTTGGAAGAGACTGACCCCACTGTAACCCAGGAATGGAACATGTGCCTCAGGCTAAAAGCCAATCAACATTATCCTATGTCCCGCCCACTCATGGGTGGCCCTTGACCCAAACAGAACAATAGAGCTGAAGAAGCTATTTGATAGGGAATCCTGGAAAGATGTCCCCATTTTCTTGCTCTTGTAGGCTAATGTAATCTGGGTAACTGCTTTAGGCATTTTGCTACAGTGAAGCAGCTGGCCCTTGGACTATGTTAGCACACAGAGGTCAGAGTCAAGAAAATCCTAGAGAAACAGACCCAGAACCCAGATCAAACTATGCCTCTGGATCCTTTGTTGACATGAGCCAATGAATCCACTTTCTTATACAGACCAATCAAAGTTAAGGGTTTGTTATTTTCAACCCAAATTATCTTGAACCAAACAAAAAAAGGCTGTGGACAATACCCACCTTGTAACCTCATGTGAAATGTCTTATTCCAGTAATCTCACCCTAAATTTAACCTCTCTTTGTTAAAGCCACAATTTATGGACAAAATCAACAATTTTATTGTGAGTCACAGAGAAACAAGTTCTTAAATCAGTAAAAGAAATACTTCCAGAAAACTAAAAATAGTAGAACACGTTGAATTAGAAATGAAAGGTGCAGATGTTAAGGCAGGCTCAGGAGGATCAATTCTAAGGTAGTTTAGGGAAAGGAAATGACAGACACTCTCAACCTCCAGCAGAGTAAATTGTTTCTTGATTCCCTCTTAATGAAAATATTGCACATTCTCTTTTTTTTCTGCAATATAGTCAATGGATTTTCTTGCCCTCTTTTCTTGCTTTTACTTTTTGCATAGATTCAGTATTTTTGTTTTTAATAAAAATGGAGGTGTTTCTGAGAATTTCTATTGCAACAGCAGGGCTTGAACTTTAGGTCAGCTGAAAGGAAGAGTGTGTGCTGTTTCCATGGAAACCATAGCAGTATAATGTCAGGTACTAAGAGGCATCAGGAATGAAGGGATAAAATCCCTGCATCATTTAATAAACACATCCTACTTACCGTTATTTAACCATAGTCTGCATATGTATGCTCTATCTCTTAATAGCCACTTTTCATAAATTTCCTCTGACCACAACTAACCTTTCTAAATTGGTCCTGATTATGCTGCTAAGTAAATAAAGATGAAAAGAATGCCCTCCATTAGAGTATTATAAATGCCTTATTATTCTGAAAACTCATTAGACATATATATATATATTTTAATTAGAAAACAATATATGGAGACTCAATAATAAGGGTTAACTTAAACTCACAAATACAAACAGGTAAATTAATACAGGGTTTACATTTTGTCCTTACTTCCTCATCTTATATTACAAGGCCTCATTCTGGGTTATTTGCAATAGAAAAAAATATAAATAGCTTTTACCTAAACCCTCTTTCCTACTGATGTCTCTCCCCTCAAGTTCATGTTTCAAAAGTATCGTGTCTGGGGGAGCAAGAAAACTACCTCCAAGCCTACCAGTCTCTCAGGCAGCAAGGGATGTAGCCAAATGCTGATCAGCCCTGCAGGAGGGAGATTAGTGATCAGCCTTCACAGAGGCAGCCCTGCGAAGAAAGAGTCTGTTAACACTTCTTTGTACCTTCCTGATCGCAGCTCTCCCCACATCCCCCCAACCAAGTGGTCAGTTCCCAACTCTTTCCTCAAGGTCTTGCCTCTGCACATCTATTAGTCATCAAGAAGGAAGGATGAGGGAAGGGAGGAAGGAAGCAAGGGAGGTGGAGAAGGAAGAAAGGAAGAAAAGGAAGGGGGAGGGAAGAAGGGAGGCTGGACAGGTCCATAAATCAACTTGAGGGAAGAGGGATTAAGGGCTTTTCAACTCGGTCAAGGACTCTGTAAGGAACATTGGTTGGGAGGAATGATTTGTGTGTAGTACTATACAAAATCCCTTTATTTGTCTCCCAAACTCAGTTAAGGAAAATTGTGCCAAGTTCCAAATAAACGGCCAGTGACTAGAACTCAGTGAGCAAGGCGTCTTTGTACCGTGGCCTAAGAAGTCAGAAACACTAAAGAGAAAAGGAGCTGTTTCTCCCTTCAGTAGGTGATAATTGGAATAGAAAGTAGTAAACCCGTGGTAGTCAGTGGCTTCGCAAAGCCATTCAGGATTAATAGCCACAGCCAGAGGGCTGAGGGCCTTGTGACAACCAGCGGACCACAGAAGGAGGAGCTAGAGGGAGCTAGAGGTACACCAGAGCAGGAGCAGAAGTGGGAGGAAGCTCCCTGGCAATAATGATCACTGGATCCTATGAGAACTCTCCAGGGATGCATGAACCAGAAAAGGGATTCATGGAGCTGAGGACCAGCAGGTCCATGATTAAGGAATAGGAGCCAGAGACTATGGATTCCCTTTTCTTAAGTGTATCCCTCCTGTTGGATTCAACTGTAACCCAGAAAAAAACAGTAGGCCCATCACTAAATCATCAACAAATCCAAGGGAACCAAAAGGATTGTGCTCCTGAGGAGCACAATCCTGCCCCCAGGAGGTCACAGTTAAGATGCTAACAGGGAAATTTCTTGCCTGATCTAGTCATCACTATCACCACACACACACACACACACACACACACACACACACACATACACACACACCCCACTTGTTTGATTTCACCCAGCCCTAAGAAAACCAGAAAATGGAGTCCCAGGAGCATTAAATAACTTGCTCAAGATCATAGTGTGATAGAATTAATAAAGCATGTGCTTATAGGAATAAGGATGGAGATGGGTGAAAACAGGACTCACTCAATTTTTTCCTAGTCCACAGATAATGTGAGTTAGCTAGAGATGAGGCAGGGAAGTCACAGCCAAAGGAAAAAATACTTCTCTTTCTTCCTTCTCTCTTTTGCCATGGACTGAATCATGTCCCCCTGCCCCAAATTCATATGTTGAAAGCCTAACTCCCAGTGTGATGCTATTTGGAGGTGGGCCTTTGAAAGGTAATTAGATTTAGATGAGGTCATGAGGATGGGGCCTTTCTGAAGGGATTAGTGCCCTTATAAGAAGACACACCAGAGAGCTTGCTCTCTCCCTCCACCATATGGGGACATAGGAGGAAGATGGCCATCTGTGAGCTAGGAAGAGGGCTTTTATCAGGGAACCAAATCTGTTGGCACTTTGATCTTGGGCTTCCCAGCCTCCAGAACTATGAAAAATAAATGTCTATTGCTTAGTCACCCAGTCTATGCTATTTTGTTATAGCAGGCTGAGCTCACTAAGATAGATTTGGGCACCAAGAGGTGGAATGATGCTGTAACAAACACCTAAACATGTGGAAGCAGCTTTGGGACTGGGTAATAGGTAGAGGCTGGAAGAGTTTTAAGGTACATGCTAGAATATGGACAATTAAGGGCGATTTTGGTGATATCTCGGATGGAAATGAGGAACATGCTATTGGTAACTGGAAGAAAGGTGGCCCTAGTTATAAAGTGGCAAAGAACTTGGTTGAACTATGTTCTAGTGTTTTATGGAAAGTAGAACTTAAAAGCAATGAAACTGGCTATCTAGTTGAGATTTCTAAGCAAAGTGTTGAAGGAAGCTTGGAGCCTCCTGACTGCTTATAGTAAAATGTGAGAAAAGAGAAATGAATTGAAGAAGGAAGTATTAAGCAAAAAGCAACCAGAACTTAAAGATTTGGAAAATTCTTGGCCTGACCATATTACGAAAAATGAGAAAGCGTGTTCAGATGAGAATAGTGAAAGTGTGGCTCAATAAAGAGAAGATAGGATTATACCAGCAAAGACACTGCCAATTTTGAACTTAGGGAGAGAGAGAAAGTGGGACAGAATGAAGGAAGACCGCTAGACACAGATTTTACAGGATGGGACCATAAAGCTATTCAGCTGCAACTTAGCACTATTCCTTAAGGAATGGAAGACAGACCCTAAAAGCCATTCAGAGATCATCATGTTGCTTCTCCTGCCAGAGGCCAAGGGGGCAGGGCTGGTTCCTCCTGGGTTTCAATGGATAGAGCCACCTCTCCTGTTTCTGAGGCCAGGATTCCTTCACCAGTGCCTCAAAGGTGGTACCCCACCAAGCCAAAGGGCAGGGCCACCCTGCAGAGCTGTGGAAGTGAAGTTGCTACCGCAGTCAACCTGGAAGGGGATATATCAACCAAAAGATTATTCTCAAAGCTTTAAGATCCAGTGGAATTCACCTTGCTATATTTTGAACTTGCTAGGGATCCATCACCCTTTTCTTCTTCCCAACCTCTCCCTCTTGGAATGGAAATATCTATTTTATGCCTGTTTCACCGCTGCATTTTGGAAGCACATAACTTGCCTGACTTCTTAGGTTCATAAATGGAGAGGAATTTTGCCTCAGGATGAATCATCCCACAAGTCTTACCCATATCTGTTTTAGAAGACACCTTGGACTTTAGACTATAGAGTTGATGCTGGATGCTGGGATGAAATGAATGTATTTTGCATGAAAGAAGGACATGAATTTTGGGGGGTCAGGGGCAGAATGCTATGGACTGAATTATTACAAATTAAGACATCTACCATTCTACCTCCAAGACTCCCTTAGCCAATTCACACCCACATCCTAGAGTTTGCTCAGAACTAAACTGGTCTATCACTTCAAGACTCCAGCAGGAATTCTGTTGGTGACAGTAGGATCTTCAATTTCTCTAAAGGAGTATTTTCAACTGCAAATTTGTCCATTCACCTCTGAACCCTTGTTTCATATTGAAATCAATGTAGGTTCATTGTAATAAGATCTTATTTTTAGTCATGATCATGATATTTATTTTTACAACTCAGCGTTTTCCCAATATATAAAATATCCTGGATGATAGATTATTTTATAGATTTTTCAAAGGAAAGATTTTTCAAAGTAAAGATGAAAAAAACTGTTTTAAAAGAAATCTTATCTAAGTACAACCTTAATGGAATTTGCACTTCTGACCTTTGAAATATGAATCCAAATTTGACCTACCTGACTACACTATTATTTCTTATTCTCCATATGCCTGTCTACCCACTAAAATCGGTTCTCAGATTGCTCTTTCAGAGGGTTCTCCAAGGTCAACAAAACCTGGGATTACAAATAAAAAATTAATTTAAGAAATCAAATAACAAGTATCACTAGGATCAGGACAGAGTCCTCCTTCAGCGGTCTGGTCTATATGTGGGGCAATTAGCATGCAAAATAGCCTCTGTTAATAGCCAACTAAACTATTAATTCAGTTGTGTGTGTGTGAGAGAGACAGAGAGAGACAGAGAGACGGAGCATTTAGATTGAAAGAGAAAGATTTCAATTTACCTAAAAATTGCACTATCAATAAGGCACTCTTTAGAAGATGGCATTTGCAAGGCTGTAAGTGTAGAAAGAATAGGCATACAGAGAACAGAAAATCAGGATGCTGCAGACTTTTATTTCTCATTGAACAGTACAAATTCTGTACTGTTTTTGGTTGTGGCTGGCCTCTCGCACCTCAGTAATCAGCCTTCCTTCAAAAGGAACAACTTAACCTTATTTTCACTGCTCTGTAAGACATTTCTACCAGAGAAAAATTCCAAAATTAAAACTTAAATGAAGACTTGGTCAAGCAAGAAGAAAGTCTTTAAGAAGAAGAAAAAAACTCACTGCTAATGGCTGGAAGGCACTGCCCTACAGTGGCTCCTACCCCTGACTGTGTGCTGGAGTTCCTGTTTCTCCAACCACAACTCACCTCATTTTCAGTTAAGGTTGTGTCCTTATTCTTATTTCATACCTTTACTAATGAAAACTAAAATGACAAGTGAGTCTTACGCTTCTTTATTTTAATTTTTATTTTATATTGGAGCATAACTGATTAACAATGTTTTGTTAGTTTCAGGTATAGAGCAAAGTGATTCAGTTATGCATATACATGTATCTATTCTTTTTCAAATACTTTTCTCATTTAGGTTATTACAGAGTATTGAGCAGAGATTCTTGTGCTATATAGTAGGTCCTTGTTGGTTATCTATTTTGAATATAGCAGTGTGTACATGTCAATGTACAAATTTTATTCCAATCTATCCCTCCCCGAGTCTTACGTTTCTTGAATCAGCTTAGGCATTCCCTTACAAACATGTTTTTAAATAGGTGAAGTAACTCAGAAAAGGCCATGTTTTCTATTTTTTTTTAATGATTATGTTGCTTAAAG
The DNA here is from genome assembly GCF_937001465.1 of Orcinus orca. Taxonomy (NCBI): domain Eukaryota; kingdom Metazoa; phylum Chordata; class Mammalia; order Artiodactyla; family Delphinidae; genus Orcinus; species Orcinus orca. The sequence goes on from NC_064559.1 coordinate 128,612,392, forward strand.
ATCCTCATTCAGTACATAATTTAAACCCAAATGTAAAATTATTTTTATGACTTTTTTTTCGTAAGAATGAGGCACAACTGAAAAAAGCTTACAAAGGAAGTGTAGGTACAGGGTGGGTAGGAGCAATGAAGGAGGTTTCCTTCGGCTTCCTCCAGACATAGGCCACTGCAGAAACAAGCAGGTCACTGACATTGATCAAGGTCTCCAGCTGACCTTGATCACTGAATTGAGTTGAGCGTCAGCCCACATTGTAGGAAACATCAGGGAAAAAGCACAAGTTTGCTATTAGGGTTTACCATTTGGTATTGAAGATTTGCAGTATCTTTAATCTTATGCCAATTTCATTTGCAATACTTTGAGTCAGCATCAGAATTCTTACTAACCCTGTCTTTGAAATGTTCAACATTGTATTATTGGTTTTAATATCATTCGATTCTTTATTCATATTTTTCTTATAATTCTAAATTAGTGATTTTTTAAAGATTTAGAGAATAGTTAGCACAATGGTTTTGATTTTTTGTTTGTTTGTTTTTGTTATTCTGGCCACGCAGCTTGTGGGATCTTAGTTCCCCGACCAGGAATCGAACCCGGGCCCTTGGCAGTGAGGGCTAGGGGTCCTAACCACTGGACCGCCAGGGAATTCCCAGCATAATGGTTTTGAGATCAATCCCATCAGGCTTCGGATCCTAGCTCTGCCACATAGTTAGCTATGTGACCTTGGGAGTAATATTTCCCTCTCTAAGCTTAAGTTTATTTATCTGAAGAGATGGGTAATTTAAAAAAAAAAAAAACACTATGAGGTTTAAATCCATAACAAAGTGGAGAGCATCATTGCCCAGCAATTTCTCTTCCAAAGATGTCTCTCCTTCTGCCAGCTCTTTAAATGTTGGTGTTAGCCAAGCTTCAATCTAAGACCCTTTTTATTCCTCTGTGTAGATTCCTCATGGTGATTATAACTTTATTTTGATCACCCAGTGTCCCTTCAAATGTTCCCTGCGTCACCAGTTTTTCCTCTGCCACTGGATGACTATTCCAGCTATTCACCTGTTACCCTTAGCTAACAAAAAGTCCCAAAGTTACTGAAATAGAAAAAACTCAGTAATATCTGTAATTAAAATACCCAATATTGTCTACTATGTGATGCTTCCAACTCAATTTAGAGTTGCGGTTTCTCATCTCTCTTAGCTGAGACTTGATGCAATTGTGATTGGAAAGCAAAAGGAGTCCATGGTCAGCCTTTTCTCTCTTCCCTCACCTGATGCTCTTATTCCTCCTCCCCTATCTTGCTACCCAGTCCTGGAGCAGGGGGAACAGAGAAGCATGTAGAAAGCAGCAGAGCTCTCAACTGACTGGCACTGTGTGTTGGGATAAGTGACAGGCTCCCTGTTTAGAGTTTAGTGTAGGCAGATATTTAGAGTCCCCAACAGACTCCTGGAATTCAACACGTCCCACACCAAACTTATTACCTTGCCCCCAGCACATGCTCCTTTTAACTGCCTTGTGACACCAACCATCAATTGGGTAATATGATAAATCTAGATTCATTCTTGTCTTTTCTCTCCCTCACCTCATAGCAACTTAGTCACCACCTTCTATTCAATGTATTTCATTTACTGACAACCTCTCCAGTGTGTTCCCCTCTGCAGCCTCACTACCACTGTCACATTCAGGCTCCTGGAATCTCTTCTCCAGGTTACCCTCATGGACCCACTTCTCAGACATCACAAAGATATCTCTTTTTATTTCACTCTAATATCTTTCTTTTTATAAAGTGATCATAATATACTGACCATGCCATGCTCCTGTTCAAAAAGCTGCCAGAACTCCCTCTGCCAAAAAGACCATCCAGTTTCATTTATCTGCCATGTAAGACTCCTCACTTTACATTCCTATCTATTTGCCCACCTCTTTGATCTCACTGTAGCCTGATTCTCAAGAAACCTTCGAATAACCACCATTTTTCAACCTTCCAGGATTGTTCTAGCCTCTTTGTATATGCTACTTTGTATCTTTGTATATGCTACTCTACTGCTTGGAATACTCTTCCCTTGCTTCTTTACTTGGAAAAATCTTATCATCTCCAAAAAGACTACTCTCACTTCCTCACCAAGCCATGTTAGTTTTTGCCTCTTCTTTGCTCCTATAGAACTTTCTTCATACTTCTCCAATAGAAACTAATTAGGTGTTACAACTTGCTGTTTATATCTTTCTCCTTCCTTAGATGGTGGGTTCTTGATTTGGGGAACAACAGAAAAATTCAAGAAAACTTGATAAATTAGTGAATGTAAGTATGAACTAAACATTTGGGAATTAAGGAAGCAGACAAAATATATGAGCAGGTTGGTTGTTCTTTAAATATGAATTTTCTCCTAAGATAAACAGAATAAGACTTTGTTTAATCATGAGCTATTTTCTTATAGAAGGACTTTCTGTTCCCAATTCCTAATCACAATTTTATTTTTAAATGCCTGTATTTATGATCCTTGGGGTGGAGGGTGGAGTGTTCTACATAGCTTTTTTTCCTGCTAATTTTTAGGAAGAGGAAGGAAGAATTGTACACATTGCTTTGCAAACAAATGTGCTAACTGTCACCCTGCAGTGTAAGACCCTGGAGGACGGAAACTATTTTGTTCACTCTGTACTCCACACAAAGCTCCTGGTTCATTGGAGATGCCCCCCCCAAAATTTTTTTTTATAAATACAAGTAAATCATATGTCCCCAAGAATAAATTTATAAATACATTCATCTTCAAACTCGGAGCTTTGGGACATGTATAGGATAAAACCTAAGAATTAAGAAAAAAGTTTCTGAAAGAAATGGGTCTTAAGATAAACAGTGAAACAACATTCATTGGATGCACAGATCAGAAAAGGTTAGCTATGAATGAGCAGGCTTTTTCAAGTTTTCTGTTTGCCAGGGGTTTCTTCCAAGAGCACATATAGAGAAGAGTAGAGGAGGATGCGAGGGGTGGGAGTGATTGGGAGGGTGAGCAGTCTCATTTTCACACTGGAATATACAAAGCAGGAAGTGAAAAGGATGTCCCCCAGGGTACCAGAATTGATGGACAGCAGAGGCTGTCCCCAGACATCATGATATCCCTATCCTTTGGATTTAACCATCATGTTTTGTAGAATCATATTTCCCCCCTAAATGATTTCCTCTAACTCCTCCATACGTGTTAAATCCTCTAGCAATGTGGCATTCAAGAGGTTAAGTAGCCTTGGTTCCTCCCATGAGGGTATCCTGGCATTGCTCAGCTAATGTTCTACATTCTGCTAATGCGAATGACAACTGCGGAATTTCCCAATGCCCAAGAAGGAAAAGAATATCATCAAACATTCCAACATCTCCCAATTCTCCCTCCCGGCTCACTGTCTATATCCCTGTATAAATGGCCTCATTTTTAACAGAAGTATGACAAATACAACAATAGCATCATTTTATGGCAGCACTAAAGCACATTTTTTAAATGCATTTCATTTCAAAGCCACTCTAATTTAAGCCTTTTGGAGTCTTTATTCTTCTTTCCAGAAGCAGCCTCTGTTTCTGTATGCCACCGGGAGAGCCGAGGAATGTGGATAGCATCTGCCAGGGACGAGATGCTGCCTCCCAAGTCTTTAGTGATTCATAGGCTGTAAATGTACTTGATTGTGCCCTGTGCATTTACACCAGGAATTCATAAATGGGCATTTGCAACTTTCAAATGGTTAGCAGTTAATATCACCCCATTTCTAATACAGTCACAAATGCCAACAGCACATTCTCTACCATATCAATTCTGTTAGGTACAATTCAGATTTCTTTTCTTAGTGCTTCCTTTTATCTAGAATATAAGAAGTAAACACCGTTTTCCCTACTTTTACTGTTCCCAAAATCAGTTTTAAATAAATCCTTCAGTTACAAATGCATATTTTCAGACTATTTAAAATTACCCTGAAACACTTCTCATCTAATGGATATATTTACTTTGCAGAGCATTCAGCTTTATATCAATTTTGTATGTGATGTGGTCAAGTTGACAGCTCTGAGCAAAGTGCTACACAGGAGTTGCTTACACTTGTCCCTATGACCAAATATCTACTACTCACAGCCTGAAGTATCATAAGGATTATAGCTCTAACTGCCAGTTTCTGTTTTTAAAATATCTCAGGGCAGAAGGACAAGCTGACCTAATCAGGAGGTCATTTGAATAGACTTTACAGTGCAAGGCACAGCTTATGCCTGGTTGACATTCTAACCCAGAGAATTTTTTTCATCTGTGATTAATGGACTTGACATCCATTTTCCCACTGCTTTTGCTAAACATGTAGCTCAGGATTTATCGTTAAATACCACTGAGCTCATAGGAAACTAAACTCTCACGTCTGTGAAAATATTGTGCCAGAGGCCAGAGGTTCTCCAAAGAGTTTGGATCATACTTAGAAGTATAAAATGGTTCATGGTCTTGGTCCATTGGATATCACAATTTCTCCAATGTGAGATGCCTTTTGAATGGATAATGGATTGCATGAGTTAGTAACATGATACACCCACAGTTAGGTGATGAGATTTTAAATTAATCTTGAGTAGCAGAACAAGGAGGAGATAAGATGGAGGAAGAAGATATCCCTCTAGTTTCATAAATGGTTGACTTTTCTGTTTGCTCGGCTTCTACATGGCATCCCGTAGTCAAAAATGATAACAGTGTGAAAACGCGAAGCATCCTTCTATCATTTCACTGATTTAAATGATCTAGAATTTTGCTAGTATAGACATGAGACATATCCTCCTAGTTAATCTGCCACTATCAGAACATAATGTTAGACCATTAAAAGGTTCCCTACACCTTTTAATTATTAAACAGTCTTCTGGTGCACAGGCTAAGAGCATCTGTCATTCATTTCTCTAAAGAGGACATACGATACAGCAACCAAGCCTTCATGGTTAAACTATCTGGGTGTGAAATCCTGCTCTACGTGACCCAAGGCAAGTTATTGTACCTAATCTCGGATTCCCACATGTAAAACTGGGATAATGATAATATTTTATCCATAGGGTTGTTGAAAATATTAAAAAGAACAACGCACGAAAGGGTCTAATACCTCTCAAGATATTAGCTAATATTTGTTATTAGCTAATAATAACAAATATTAGCTATTATTTTTAGCAGGTAAGTGAAATAGTTAATCGCTTTTAAAAAGTGAAAAACAGGGCTTCCCTGGTGGCGCAGTGGTTGAGAGTCCGCCTGCCAATGCAGGGGACGTGGGTTCGTGTCCCGGTCCGGGAGGATCCCACACGCCGCAGAGCGGCTGGGCCCGTGAGCCATGGCCGCTGGGCCTGTGCATCCGGATCCTGTGCTCCACGATGGGAGAGGCCCGCATACCACAAAAAAAAAAAAAGAAAAAAAAAGAAAAGTGAGAAACATATTTCTGTTCACAAGCCACATGAACTAAACATGATTTACCAAATCTGTCCCCTAATATAAACAACAAATGACTGTGTGACATGCATATAAAAACAAATTCCCAATGAGTTGAGAAAAATGGCAATCCTCACAACCTTGGTAAGACGAAAGTGACAATTTCAACAGTTTTGCTCATTTGCTATATTGTATAATTGGAGTCGATGTCCTGGGTGAAGCCTAAATACTGGTTCACAGTGACAGCAAGGAAGAACAATGGAACAATCCATGAAGCTGAGTTCAGGTGATCGTTTTATTATGAAAGGAAATCAACTGTTACTAAATTAAACCACCATGTGTGAGTTACAGGTGTCACCACATGAATGTGTTGACTGACTGGGTCTCTGCTGTGAAATGAAACATGCAAAATTTAAGCATACTTTTGGAACAATATACACATTTTCATTTACTTGTGAATTTTAATGCTTTTGTGAAAGCATAACATCTTACTTAGAGCATGTAAATGATTAGTTTCAAAATGAGACATGCAAACGCAGTGTGAGTTCATTCATCGTTCATCATTCCTGCCTGCTGCAAACATTAGCCCTGTGACCAGGTTCTGGCTGCAGCATCCATAACATGCACGCCACATCCGTCCTTCCCTCTTCTCCCGTCCTGGCCTAAGAGAGTCCAGAACGGACATGTTAGCAATTCCTAATGGAGGCTCTAATTCCTACTTAGAAGCAAACAGTAAGAAATTAAATCAATTCAATCTAAAAACATACAGTGGCAATGCCATTTCACTTGGGATGCTGTTTAAACAGTTAACTCTGAGTGAACTCTTCCTGTTCTTTGATTGGGAAGCGTTTCAGACCTTAATTACTGTGTTCTGTGAGTCTGTGACAGATCGTCCCTTTTTCACAGGCTTCTTGCCAGGATAAAGCAGCCTTTTTTTTTTTTTTTTCTTTTAAGAAGACTACACTTAATTAGAGCTAGAGTAATTAACTCTTTGTGGGTTTGATCTTGTTTCACCATTAAATTTTGATTCTGGCTGGAATCGTCTGCTTCTATTGTCTTTATAGAAATTCTTAAAATATAAACAACTTGGAGCAAAATGTATCAAAGGTAAAAGTTTAAGATTTTTTTTTGAGTGTAGTAAACAAAATTGTAAAATTTTTAAAAAGCAAATGGGAACATTTCCACAGCAGTAATAGAAACAGAGAAGAGGTCAGAGTGGAGCACAAGCATTCCCTGACAACCTCGTGACCAGAGGCAATTCATCCGCCTTCCCCAAGTTTGTTTCTCCATGTGTAGGAAGAAATTGGTAACACCTAACTCACAGGATTGCTGTGACCGTGCCTGGCATATATCAGGTGCTCAATAATTGTGAACCAATTTTTCCTGTCCTCCCCATGTTCAATAATAAAACAGAGCACTCTGCATTTTAATTCTTTGACTCTACTGTGTAGTACACAGTAGAATGGCTGTCATTCTGACGAGCTTTCAAACCAGAAGCACCCCACCACCATCCTGTTCCTCAGAGAGTGTCCTTTTGGGTGACACTGTCTGTTCATAGATCTAAGAAGAAGAGATGACAGACCTGACTTAAAACAGGGAAGTCTGGGATATGAAAGGTTATACTGAATGATAGAGAATGCTGGGAGTTGCAGAGGAAAAGAATTTCACTCTTCATTAGTGATACCCAAATAAAAATTGATCACATTAGGCTCACCATGACAAAGAATACTTCAATCACTAGCATCTTTTAAGATAAAATATAAAGTTCCTTCTAAAAAGTAATTTCGAAAAAGGTGAGAAAAATTTATCTAACTAAAGATGGCTCTATTGCTGTCTCTATTATTTTTAGAAAAATAACTTTATGGATTTTGTAAAAAAAAAATGATGCATGTTCATTATAAGAAAAGGAAAAGTCAAGCAATAGGAAAAGAACAATGAAAAAGTGGAAAACAATTATCAGAAGCCTACCACCCCCAAAAGCCATGGTTAACAACTAGAGATCACTGTTTCAGGCATTTCTTTCCTCATACATAGAGTAAATTTGATTACACTTTAATTAACTGAATAAGAAGTCAAAAAAATCTCACAAGCTAATTAAAAGCATTATGAAAAATTCTGGGAGGTCGGAGTTACTATATATAATAAACTAAATGTTTTAATTTTAGGTGGAATCTACTTATTGATTCCCTGTTATAACAAAGCATGAAATTGACACACTTAGACTTTCTCCCCTTCTGATTATTTTATTTTGTATACTGTTAAGGTTTATAACATTTACATTTCATTAACTGTGGCAGATTTCAAATTTTATTTATATATTTAGATGGATTAGATGCTCATCACTCATATTTTTATTGTATTTTCATCATTTCAAATTTTTTATTTTGATTTATGTCTAGGTGGGCTGAATTATGCCATCCAGTTAAATTTAGATTATTTGTTTTGTAAATTCTGTATTCCTAAAGTTCTTGAACACAGACATGTTTGCTTGTTAGGTTTCAGGGACAACTTGCCTATGTGAAAATTACTGGGGTACATATTCCCCAAGAATGCAGCAGATACTGTTTTCTAGCATTGAGGTACAGGGAGGAATCTAATATCATCAACCTGATATTTTCCCCTTGGTACATGGTTTGAGTTTTGTGTTGATGTCCATTTATTTTTTTAAAACATTCAGGTTCAGTAACTTCATTAGGATATATACTGGTATTGATTACTCTATTAATGTTTTCCTGGTATATGAGACCAGTTGACATGCTGATGTAAATCTTTATATTACGAAGAATTTTAAAATCTTATTTCTGATAATTATTTCTGGAATCAAAATTAATGCTGTAATCACATGTGAGGCCAAGAGAATGTGAGACAGTGCACAAGGGTGCCTGATATACCATGCAAATGCTAGCCAAAGAAAGCTAACATAATGAAGCTAACACCAGCCAAAGTAGGTTTAAAGTAAGAAGGATTATTAAGGATAAAGAGGGACATGTTATATGTTAAAAAAGGTCAATCCCCAAGGAAAATAATATCATTCTATAGTTGTACGTATTTAATAACATAGTCTCAAAAATCCAAACAAAAACTAACAGAATGAAAAGAGATAGATAGATCCATAATCAGAGTAGATTTTAACAAACCTCTTTCAATATTTGATTGAACAAGTAGATATTAACATATCATAGAGACACAGAAGATTTGAACAACCTGACTAACAAACTAAACCTATTTGACATACATAGAACACTGCTCACAATAACTAAAAAATGAACGTCTTTTTAATGCAAAATGAACATTTTCCAAAATTGACATAATGCTTGGCTATAAAGCACATCTCAACACATTTCAAAGGACTGAAATCAAAGAGAATATATACCCTGACTACATTGGAATTAATCTAGAAATAAGAAAAATATAACTAGAAAATTCTCAAATACTTGGAAATTAAGCAACGTACTTCTAAATGACCCATGGGTGAAAGAAAAAGTTTGAAAGGAAATTAGAGAATATTTTTAACTGAGTGAGACAAATATATCAAAATGTGTGATTTGTAGCAGAAGCAGTGCTTAGAGAGATATGTTAGTGTTAAAATGCATATATATCAGAGAATAAATAAAGACTAAAATACTATGTGATTAAGTATTGCTTTTCAAAAACCAGCAAGTTAAATGCAGAGAAATTAGAAGAAAGGAAATATTAAAGACAAGAACAAGAAAAATAATGAAATTAGAAAAGTCACACATAATAGAGGAAATCAACAAAGCGAAAATTTTATCCTGTGGAAAAAGTTAAAATTAATAAAGTTCTAGCAAGATGCATCACGATAAAAAAGAGGGAGAGAAGGCAAGCATTACCAAATTCAGGAATGAAAAGAGGGCATCACTACAGATAAACGAACATTTTAAAAAGAAAATATTGTAAGCAAATTTATGCAAATAAATTTGAAAATTTAGAAGAGATTTTTCTTGAAAAAATACAGGTTATCAAAGTCAAAATAAGAAAAAATAGAAAATCTGAACAATCTTATATCTACTAACCAAATTAAATTCTTTAATTAAAAAAATATTATCAGAAAGAAAACTCCAGGCCCATATGGCTTCACTGGTAAATTCCACCATTTAATAAACAAATAACAGTAATCTATATCTGCTTTATGAGAGAATGAAAAAAGAGGGACCACATCTCAAAGTGATTTTCATTTGGTCAGCAAAACCTTGTTACCAAAACTGACAAGGACCTTGCAAGAAAGGAAAATTATGTGAACTTCTATTAAGAACAAAGATGCAAAACCCTAAACGAACTCAACAAAACACTCATATCCATAATATATCAGTAACCTCTACAAATCAAAAATACAGACCCAATAGAAATATGGGCAAAGGACTGGAAGGCACATGTATCAATTTCCTACTGCAGTTGTAACAAATTACCACAAAGTTAGTGGATAAAAACAATATAAATTTATTATCTATAGTTTAGAAGTGCAAATGGGTCTTACTATGCTACAATCAAGGTGTTAGCAGGGCTGCACCCTTTCTGGAGCTTCTAGGACAAAATCTGTTTTCTTACCTTTTCCAGCTTCTAAAGGCTGCCAGCATTCCTTGGCCCATGGTCCCATTCTTCCATCTTCAAAGCCAGCAACACTGAGCGAGTCTTTCTCACACTGCCATCTCTGGTTCTCTCTTCCAATTCCCTCTTCCACTCTTAAGGACTCTTGTGATTACACTGGGTTTACCTAGGTAATCTAGGATAATCTCCTTGTTTTAAGGTCAGCTGATTAGCAACCCTAATTCTATCTGCAGCTTTAATTCTCCTTTGCCATGTAACCTAACATATTCACAGGTTCTAGGAATTAGGACATAGATATCTTTGGGGAGACATTTTTCTACCTACTATAGAACACATCACAAAAGAAGATGTAGAAGTAGCCAATAAAAATATGGAAAAAATATACAACCTCATTAATCACTAGGGAAATGTAAACTAAGATCACAGGGATATACCACTATACCCCTCCAGAATGGTTAACATTAAAAAGTCTGGTGAGATTGTAGAACAATCAGAATTCTCATATACTGCTGGTGAGATTTTTTAATTAGTGCAACTGTTACTGCACTCAGGTCCAGCTACTCACCGCATGACAGGCCGATAAGTCACGTGACAAGGTGCTGCGGCAAGGAAAGCCAGCTGACCGAGATGATGGTGGACTAGTGTCCTTAAAAACCAACTTAAGGGCTTCCCTGGTGGCACAGTGGTTGAGAGTCCGCCTGCCAATGCAGGGGACACGGGTTCGTGCCCCGGTCCGGGAAGATCCCACATGCCGCAGAGCGGCTGGGCCCGTGAGCCATGGCCGCTGAGCCTGCGCGTCTGGAGCCTGTGCTCCGCAACGGGAGAGGCCACAACAGTGAGAGGCCCGCGTACCGCAAAAAAAAAAAAAAAAAAATCTTAACATCTCAGGTCAGGCAAAGGGCTTTCTTAAAGGCAGTGTAAGGAAGGGGGCTACAGGGGCCATGAGAAGCTTGTGTACAGTTCTCAGGTTGGTGGGCATCAAGGTGAAGTTTCGAGCATCACCAACCTGGTTTCAACCACTCTGGGATCTACATGCTTGCAGTCAGTTTTCATCTAGTGGGAGTCTGTTTCCTATAAAAAACAACTTAGGAACGTGTGTCAGAGCTTTATCTATATCTTTCAGGGAACTGGGAGTTAGGTGACTCTGCTACATGGCTGGTTAATAGTCTAAATTGTTACCAGTCCCCTAGCCCAACAGCCATTCTTTGTTCCTACATCTTCATGATTCCTAATCATCAACCCTTGAGCCAATCTTTTGAGACTCGGGGTGACCTGGGAGACTAAAGCAGAAGCCTTTTACTTCAAAGGACAGGGACACAGGGGCTTGTATGTGGTTTCACAACCACTTTGGAAAACTAGCAGTATCTACTCAAGCGTAAAATTTTAATATTCTAACACCCAGCAATTTCATCACTAGGCCTATAGCCACGAGAAGTGTATACATATATGCGTCAAATGATGTATACACAAATATTCAAAGCAGCAGTAATTTTAACAGCCACAAACTAGAAACTACTGAAATGCCTACATAAAGTGGAATGAATAGGAAATAAATTGTGGCATATTCATACAATGGAGCATCACACAGCCTTAAAGATAGATGACCTTCTACTACCATGCAACAATATGTGTGAATCTCATAAACAGAATGCTGAGTGAATGAAGCCAGACACAAAAAGGTACATATTATAGGATGCTATTGCCATTTATATAAAGTTCAAAAGCAGACAAGACTAATTTCTTATAATAGAAATCAGAATAGTGGTTACCTTTGGGCATAGCACACTTGAGAGACAGCAAGAATAAGGCTTTTGGGAGTACTCATTATGGCCTATTTTGTGAAAATACACTTCTAGTTTTTACAATTTTCTGTTTATGTTATATTTCAATTAAAATTTCAATTAAGCTATTGAAATAGTATATGTACTTTGTGTCAAAAAACTTGGGACCTTATTTAGCTTTCACGAATATATGAAAACAGACTCCCGGTTAAGGCAGGCTATAGTATGAAAACAAACCTCACAGGAGACAAATGCTTCCTGTCAGAAGAGCCAAATACCAAAAGGCAAGAGGTTAAAATAAATTAAAATTTATCCATTCTTGAATCAAATGAAAATGTTACAGACCTCAGAGACTATTCTTTCTTATATTTGGACTTCTTTAGTGACCTAAAAGTAGCCTTTTGAAAATAGTTAAGTAGGGCTTCCCTGGTGGTGCAGTGGTTGGGAGTCCGCCTGCCGATGCAGGGGACGTGGGTTCGTGCCCCGGTTTGGGAGGATCCCACATGCCGCGGAGCGGCTGGTTCCGTGAGCTGTGGCTGCTGAGCCCGTGCGTCCGGAGCCTGTGCTCTGCAACGGGAGAGGCCGCAGCAGTGAGAGGCCTGCGTACCGAAGAAAGTAGTTAAGTAACATTATATTCATCCTTTTGAAATGAGAGTTTTTGCCTTTTTATGAGAAACTGCCATTTTCATCATCAAGAAGGTACACAACCTCCTTGACACAGTGATTCTCCAACAAAAACATTTCAATTCTCTTTTTTTAAAATAATGTGCTTACCAAAAGCCCAGCCGTGAGCTGAAGACAGAAAAAGAACAGCAGCAATGTGTGCCCACAGGGGAAAAAGAGAATGGAAATTTCAAACTGTAAAACCAGGAATCTAAAGCACTTTAATGAGAATCCCCATAATAACATGACTAAACCCATTTCCTGTTTGGGTTTTGGTTTTTATCTGTTTTTCCAGCATCACACATGGATATAGATAACAATAATAGTAAATAATATTTCTTTTTATATGGTGCTTTATGTTTGTAAAAAACTTCCATATTCACAGGCTCTACTGGAAAATCAGGGTCATTTGAATGAGATCCGCTATGGTTCAAATCCCAGTCAGGCCCTGTAGAAGTTATCTAACTTTGGAAAAGTTTCTTAGTTGAGCTTCAGTTACCTCACGTGTACAGGGGAGTAAGAACTACCTGAAGTTTAAGTGAGGACAACAGGTAACGTATGTAAGTCCCTGGCACACTGTATAACAGATAATAATGTGAAGTGTGTGGTACATAGTAGGCACTTGATAAATGGTAGCACTTGCTATGATTGTCTCATTTGACTTTTATGACAACCTATGAAGGCGGCGACTGAGTGTTTGTTTACCTACCAAAATACCTACCCCATATTAGGCATTCAGTAAGAGTAATGAATTCATAAGTGAACAAAGAAAAGAAAGGAAGGAAGAATCCATTGTCCTAATTTTGTATGAGAAAGTCAAGGCTCAGATTTATCTGCCGTCCCACTGCTACTAATTAGAAAAGTTGGGCTGCAAACCCAGTTTTTCTTACCCCAAGCCCAATGTTCATTCCTCTCTTCCAGCAGTGCTCATAACAATATTTACTTGCATTGCTCTGGATGTTGGCATTTATCTTCATTTTGTATGTGTGATTTGTTCTAAGTTAAGGAGTGTCTGCACTCGGCTCAGGAAGAAATTCGGTAAACAAGTTTCATGCTTAGGCTGATAGCATGTGATACTTTAAATATCCCTAAACCATGATAAAATGTGGAAGCACTGAATTTATATAGTATGTATGTTTAATACAAAATAAAAATATCACCACAGAAAGTACTGAGCAAATAAATCCTCCCTGGGTTTTTTTCTTGAATCTATTGCCTTAGAAAATTAAACATAGCCAGATAAATGTCTTTCCTAAAGGCATTATAGTAATTCCAAAGTAGCATGTTAGGTCATTTAACTAAGGTTTAGAGAGCACCTTAAACCAGTTCACATCTGGGCCGTCTACGCCCCTTGCCTTTACTGATAGAAATGTGTTTACTGCGGCCAGCATGCTGGGAAAATTACGTGCATGTCCATAGAATAATAAAATTGCATTTTAAAATGTCAATATGTTATCCAATATAGTATGTGCAGAACTGAAACGATCCAGAAGCATTGGGAAGCAAATGAGCTTTTGAGTGGGGAGAACTTTAAAAAGCAAGAATGAGGACAGGCAGAAAAAGAAAACTCTGGAAATAAAGCCAGTGAGATTAAGGACAGGGGCATCAGGACAGAACCCAGACTCAGGAAGCCACAGCCCTTCTCCAGGCGTCGAGGTTTGAAGGCCCCAGCCCAAGGGGCCCCATGTAGACTGCACGTCCCCAGGCTGCCTACAGGCAGGAACAGAGCTAAATGCTTGTCCCCCTACTGTAACTGGAGCAAAAGTGGACTGAGAAACCTAGTAGGGGAGAAAACATTTCAGTAAAGATAGGAATTGCACAGTGAAGATTCCAGAACAGTACAGTGCCCTGAAGAGCACCGAACTAGGAGATGTAGGTTCCACAGAGGGCCTCAGAGCAGAGGATTTGGCGCCAGTCATAGCACTTCCTGTGGATTTGTCATTACTAGCAATATTATTGTTGATGTCTTTTGTTCACAATTACATTTTAAAAGATTATTGCTAGTATATAGGAAATCCACTGATTTCTTTATACTTACATCCAGTAATTTGACTGAATACCCTTAAGTGTTTCTTCCCAATGCTCTTAGGATGTATCCAAACTCCTTAACGTGGTTTCAAAACTTTTACAGGCATACCTCAAAAATATTGCCAGCTCAGTTCCAGACCACCTCAACAAAGCAAATATCACAATTAAGCGAGTCACATAAAATTTTGGTTTCCCAGTGCATGTAAAAGTTATGTTTACACTATAGTGTAGTCTGCTAAGTGTGCAATAGCATTATGTCTAAGAAAAACAATGTACATATCTTAATTTAAAAATACTGTATTGCTAAAACTGCTGTCATCTGACAATTCAGGGTTGCCACAAACCTTCACTTTGTAAAAAAAATAAATAAAATACAGTATTTTTGAAGCACAATAAAACGAGGTATGCCTGTATTCTTTTGCCATACAGAAATGTTTTCAGGGCTTCCTTGGTGGCGCAGTGGTTGAGAATCTGCCTGCTAATGCAGGGGACACGGGTTCGAGCCTGGTCTGGGAGGATCCTACATGGCATGGAGCAACTGGGCCCGTGAGCCACAACTACTGAGCCTGCGCGTCTGGAGCCTGTGCTCTGCAACAAGAGAGGCCACCATAGTGAGAGGCCCATGCACCGCGATGAAGAGTGGCCCCCGCTTGCCACAACTAGAGAAAGCCCTCGCACAGAAACGAAGCCGCAACACAGCAAAAATAAATAAATTAATTAATAAACTCCCACCCCCAACATCTTTTAAAAAAAAAAAAAGAAATGTTTTCATGTCTTGAGATGAGGCACGTTCTTTCTTGCTTCTCGCTCTTTGCATGTCCTCTTTCCTATGCTTAGAATACTGCTACCTCTATCTTTTCTCCTAACTCCTAATAATGCTTTAGGTTTTATGTTAAATGTCATTTCTTCTGGAACATCTTTCTTATGTCCCCAGCCACCACCACCACTATCTCCAGAGACAAAATCTGAGTAAGTGCCTCTACTGAGTGTTTGCGTGGCAACCAAGTGTTAGCATAGCTGCCCTATCATAGAACTTTTCATGCTTTATTGAAACTGCTTTTTCCTTTTTCTCCTGGATAGACTATAGGCTTCTTTATGTGTAGAAGACATGTCTTTCTTCACGTTTTGTGCCAAGCACCTAGCTTATGGGTCCCCTAGGATTAGCTAAAAACTGTGTTTAATGGATGAATAAATGAATGAATGAGTTAAATCTGAATTTCTCAATATGACTTATAAGGACCTGAATCCTGCTTACCTCTGTCGTCTCTTATCTTGCCACTTAATACATAACCATCTACCCACCAGCCATTTTGAATGTATTTCAGATCCTTAAAAACGCCATGCCTTCCTTGTCCACAGGAATCTATGTATGCTATTCTCTTGCCTAGAATACTCTCCCCAAATACTCCTCCCGAACAACTCCTACTCATCCTTGAAGGCTCAATTCAGTTGGCTGTTTTCCCCCTGATCTTTCCCCTGTACTCCTTTGCATCCCACCTAGGTTGGGTACTCCTCCAAGGTACTTCCCCAGGACTCTCACTTCCTCTAAAATGACAATTCAATTTTTTCTGGAGTTTTCTGGTCACTAATTAGTATCTTCTTTTAAACTATAAGCTCCCAGGGGCATGGACAATATCTAATCCAGTGTATCATTTTATCCTGGCACATAATGAACACAATAGCTGTTGAACGCCTGAACAAACTAAATAGTTAAATTTTCCTTAAAAATGTAAACAAAATGTGCAGGTATTGTTCAGCCAATGCCTTCCTATCTCTTCCCACTAGGGAACTACTCAATCTGTAAGGGAAATATGGATGTTCTGATTCTGTCTGGATCCTTTTTCTTTCATCATTTTTAAAAATCATCCACAGATCCTCTTCTGCATCCTACATTATCAAAAATTGAAATTCCTCTTTTCTTTCATCTGAGCTTTTATTTCAACTATAAGGATTTCTCAGCCCCTCCGTGAGCAACTGCTCAAAGTTTACACTTGACGTGTCAAGTGTTTAATAACTGTATTTCTATAGCTTTTGCACATCCTGTTCCTACCAGCTATTGTTCAGACCCACACAAGTGCTGAAACATGAGAACTCCTCCCCTTCTGTCTATCTTCAGAATGACCGTTGCCTTTTTAACTACACATGGATTTTGCCCATTTTCACTGAGCCACACCTCTCTGTTGAGTCTGCCTGGACTGTGTCTCAGAGGAATGAATACGCCTGCTAGTCAGTGGACACTTCAGTTCCCATATTACTGGAATGAAGAGAGCATTATTTAGACTGAGCATAATACTTGGCGTCTCACAGTTTTAAGCATCATACCTTGGCTACAGCCACCTGGGCTTAAACTATTTAATTATTTCATGCCCATAATGGATGGATTACATTGCACCTTTACAAAAGAAAGAGTGAGGAAGGGGTAATGAGTGCAAATCAGCCACCATTCTGGAGATGCTATCCAAGATGCAAGATGATGAAAGGCCAGCTACCTCACCTCTGATGCCAAAAAGTTCATATATCTTCATGCATCAAACAACATCTACACTGATTCCCACTGTCTCAGTAATTTGTTCCTGTATTTTCTCAAATAAATTCACCACCTTTGTCATGCTCTGCTCTGAATCACAGCAAACCATATTTCCCAGACTCCTTGGATAATGTCAGGGACTAAGTCTTCTCTGTGACTCCAGAAAAGCTAGGTGCTACTAGAGAGTTCTTTTTTCTACTGTGGTTCCATCACCCACCAGACAGCCCAGCTTCTAGATTCTGATAGCACCAACTTCTCTCGTCATTCCAACACCAGGAACAGTAGTGTCTTCCCGTTCTTGTTACCACCTGGGATGCTATATCATCCCCTATGTGGCTTTTGGACCCTTCCATCACCTGTGGAAGCAATTTTCAATATTAAATTCTCTCTGTTGAAACATCTAGAGAGAATGATTTTTCCCTGACTGGACCCTAACTGACACATCCACAAAAAATCCAAAATGTTTAACTAATAAATCTTTTAGAGTAAATAATATTTTAAACATCTTAAGTCTTTGGTGAAAAGTAACTATAAATCATTGATGATATTTATCTTCTACCTCCTCCCAACCTGTAGTATGTATTTGGAGTTTCATTTCTGTACATTTTTTTCAGTTAAAAATGAGAAAAAAAAGTAGTTCTAGTTCATTTTTTTTTAATTCCACTAAAAATTGAAAGCTTACAATGGAAGTCACAGGATTAATGGGAAGGCAAATTTGAGGAAAAGCCCAGCCTTAAGACTCTATTACTTCTTTCATCAGAGACAGTAAAACATTATTTCAAGTAGAAAGTGATTAGACGTTGTCCAAATGGTCCTGAGCAATTTTCAGATACCTTGGATTCAGCCAAGTATTTTTCCCCAAAAACCTTTTCTGAATAGTTAAGAATTCAGATGATTTAAAGAAAATGCTGTATACCTCAAACTTTTATGTTAAAAAATTAATCTAAATATATATAAATATTGAATCATTATGTTGTACACCTGAACTAATATAATGTTGTATGTCAATTATATACCAATTAAAAAATTTAATCTCTTCTGTAGAGAACTTGAGATTTTAAGTTCCTTAACAAATTTTAAAGCATCATCATTTAAAAGGAAGGTACATTCCCTAGTACTAAAAACACAAAGAAAACTGCTGATGACATTAAGCCTACAGCCCCATAGCTTACAGTCTAAAGTACTGTACCAGAGTACTAAAATTAGCAAAACATTGTTCTTAAAACTTCAGCAACACCACCACTCTTTCTTTTCACATCACATACAAACACTCAAAAGTCATCAAAGGTGAAGTCATCTTGAAGCCCATATAAGAGGACTATTATTGGAAGCTCCCTCAAACACTGTCAGAGCAAAGCTAATGCATAGGAATTCACAATGCACACAAGCATTGGAAATTATTCAGTCACTCTCAAACTTTCTCTCTCAACCTTCCCAGAGTAACCACTCACTTTGCCAGGGGCTTTCTGGGCTGTGGGGCTAAATGACCACACCCTTCTTGGAGACTTCCTCTCTGAAAGTCCTCACTAGCCCTCTGACAGCAGAGGGAATCCTAGAGATAGAACTGAAGAAGTCAGGGGGTCATGAGGACAAAGTGGAAGTAAGACATCCCAGGTTCCCTAGTCCTCTGTTCTCCAGTGCCTTCTAGAACAGCCAAGACAAGAGGGATACAAAATATGATTCTAAAAGGAGCATTACTCCTGGTTTCCCCACTCTGGAAGCAGGTTCTAGTCTGCACTTGAGTCTACCAACTTCATATATTTACCTTGAAAACGATCAGGAAGTGTTTCTTTTAATTCCAGCATTTTTTATTAAAAGAATTTTAGGTGAGAATTACCAAACTTTTAATATGGTTTATTAAATAATAGAAATCTACATTGTATAGAAATTCCCATTATTATATCACAGAAAGATAATGATCCAGCCTTGTTTTCAGTGCCTCCAGTGATGTGGAGCTCACTCACCCCCAAGGCAGCCCATTTCCTTGCTAGACAGAGTTAATATCTGAAAGCACTTTCTTAGGCTGAACTGAATTCTCTACCTTACTTTTAACAGTTGCCATTTATGTAGCCATCATGATATGCCAGTGATCATTACTTCATACAACACTTCTAACTAAATGTCACAAAAAACCTACAAGGTAGACATTATCCCACTTTCTAGTTGAGGAAAGTAAAGCTCAGAAAGTTTAATTTACCTGCCTAAGATCACAGCAAAACTAGCATTTGCACTCACTGTGGCTTTCCCTAGTATGCCATACTGCTTTCCACAACAAAGAAATTAAATTATTGGAAATCAAAACATTAACTATTAAATAAAGTGTCATCATTTAAAGTGTCATACCTTTGGGATATTTACATATGTCCTCTCTCCAAACAGCTGCAACAGCTGCTGTTAGGCAACAGAACAATGATATATATATTTTTTTTTCTCCCAGTTTGGAAGAAATAGACAAGTGCCTGGGTATTAAAATCTGTCCGAATGAAAAGATACATGAACATGAACGAAACCACCATGTGTCTTCTTCTCATCTATGTACGAACACGCACACACACACACACACACACACACACACACACAAAACAAAACAAAAAACAAAAACACATGAATCAGGAAGACCTGATTTATCATCCCCATATAAATGACTGAGACTTCTCCCACACACTTCCCATGGGACAGAGCCAGAGTAAACTCCAATAGTGGTGATAGGTGGGAGAAGATAGAAAAGAGGGGAAAGTGAGAGAAAGAACTGCAAAAGTGTGTTTGAGTTTGCTTTTATATACCAGTTCTACTGCCAAATGAGTAGGCAGCCTCCAAAAAGCCAAAAGACTGCCCCACCCCACAAAGCCACAAGGCCTGGGGGAGAATGTAAGGCTGAGTAAGGCCAGATCCTTGCCCCGAAGGAAGTCATGAGCTAGTGGGAAGATACCAATAAATAACTCCACTAACAGTGAGCTCACTATAGTTAATATCTTTAATCTCTGTTAACCACAGCAGAGTGGTTAGAAGCAAGGAGGTTGGGTGTGACCATTGGCTCTACCAGTGGAGCTGTCTAGTCCTGTGTGGAAGAATACTGCTGACCCTAGTCTGTTAAAAATCTGTGACTCCTATGTCAGATCCTTCTTGTACACTGATACTAAATGTGGTTAGTGAGTCTGAATGGAACTTAATAAGATCACCAAGTGGGTGATTTCTAATCTATATGACTATTATTTTCATATTATTATTTTTAGCAAAATCATGAAATGTATCACAGTCTTTCTCAATCTTCAAACCCATGTAACTTCCAGAAGTTCAGGATTCACCTGAAACCCATGGCATAAAGGTCAAAGACTTACTATCTCAAGTGCCGGGTCTAGGGTGGCCAACTGTCTCTCTTTGCCTGGGATTGAGGGGTTTCCCAGGATGCGGGAACTTCAGTGCTGAAACTGGAAGAGCCTTGGGCAAAACAAAACAGCTGGTCAACCTATCCAGGCCGTTTCTTGATTTAGAAGCAGACCCTTCTGTGTGCAGTGATCCACACCTCCCACTCAATAGGTTTATGAAAGAGGACAAAGCAACCCACTCAGGTACACTAAGAAATAAACCAACCGATCAAACGGGGGAAATGGAAGAGGAGGGTAATATCAGTGCCAGGGGACACGTCGGAGGGAACATTTACTGCCAGTGCCCTCCCACACACAGAAGAGAGAGCCTTGTCATGGGACCTTATTGATGTAGTGACATTCCCTTAGCTTCAGTACACAGAAGCAATACCATTTTTACAAAGCTGAAACCTTCTCCTCTAAAATTAAAATACAATAATAAATTACTGAAGAAGTTAAGCATATATATCATTTTAGAGCTCTGTTTTGTGTCCAGAGAACACTACAAAGGCAAATTAAATAACTGTCAAAAATGAATAAATACATATTCATTCCTTCAGCAAAATGTCTACTGAGGGCTTACTGCACACCAGGCTCCGCAAGGGGCTCTGGGGACCCACAGAGATGTGAAGGACTCCGTTCTTTTCTGTTAGGCATCTTATGTAAATCCTCCACTGTGTTCATAGTATCCACTTCCTAATTTGGGGCTATTCTAGCCTATATAGACTTGTTCTCCAGGGCTTGGGCCTTGCACAGAAAACATTCAGTAATTCAATTCCCTCTTTTACCATTGTTCCCTTAAGAAGAAACCAAGGCGGATGAATTTTTAACACGTTCAGCTTATATTTTCTTCCTTGGGAGCCTATTTCTGTCCACCATCATAGTGTAGCATCAGGTAGCACAGATACATTAAAGACAAATGAAGGTAGAAACCCCAGCAGGAGGAAAACTATTGTTTTAGCCATTACCTACCACTTCTTGTCTTGAAATCAGTACTGAAACCATTTTCCCCCTCCTAATTCATTATCATTACCTTAGTTCTAAAGTCTTTATGG
Organism: Orcinus orca; assembly: GCF_937001465.1. Lineage (NCBI taxonomy): Eukaryota > Metazoa > Chordata > Mammalia > Artiodactyla > Delphinidae > Orcinus > Orcinus orca. Next base: position 128,633,776 of record NC_064559.1, read on the forward strand.
CTCTATCCTGCACCTGGAGTAGCACCCACCCTCTCATAATTCAGATCAGAAAACACAAGAGGACCCAACCCCGCTGATCAGAATAACACATTCCTATCTGTTATCGGACATAGCCCTCTTTTCTGCTAAACTCAAACACCACTCCATTGTTTTAGCTGATGATGCCTGACAGGGGAGATGACTGATTCAAGTGACAGACAGGGTTTCAATAGAGAGAGAAGTCTGTTTAAGCTCGGGCCTGTCTGCTCCAGTAAATCTCCAGTTTTATCAGACGGGTGCCACTGGCTCATTTCGCCTAGATCAGTAGCAGTCCATCTTTTTACAGCCCCTTGTCAGGGACGGGCTTCAGGTGCCTCGGCATGCCAGGTCTGATATGAGTCAAACCCAGTGCGAACAAGGATTAACCTATAAGATTGCTTGAGACCCCCTTTAAGTGTATTCCAGGCAGAGACCAGAGAAACTATAAACTCGATTAAACAAGGTAAACTTTCCTGCATTCCCGGGCAGCGTGCATCTCATTTGCATTCCTTCAGCAGTGTGAATAAACATAACCATTGACCTGGGCAGCTCGAGCTGAGAGAGCCCGCAGCCCGCACCATGCAGTGAGAGGAGGAATATTTGAATGTCGTCCTGGCAAAACTGGACAGCCTGTCAGAAACATGAAAACGGCTTTTGAAATCTACATGTCTGTGTGAAGGTATAAAATATTCATACCTCAGATTAAAATATTTTATTGAATTAATATTGATTTACGATTAATTTTTAAATAGATTCATATTTCATGAGGCACTCACAATGAACCTACCAATTGGGCCTCAGTGAGTGAAACCAATTACACAAATCGTTAAGGAAGCAACCAAGAAAGCAACTCTCAACGTCTGGGGAGAGACAAAAAGAATGTGAAAATCCTCCTTTATGATGAAATAAACAGAGAGATATATAGTGACAAAAAAGATACCTCCTCACCCTGCTTGCTTTGATACAGCCTTTTCTTTTCAATGTGTGCCAGTTGGGCATCCCCTTATCAATTTTTTTAAGAAAAATATCTATGTTTGCCCTCATGTTTGAAAACCTCACTGCAGTGACTTTTTTTTTCAAAATTGCAATTAATTCTCCCATTCCAAGAGGAAACTGTAATAGTAATAGCTACCAAAAAGTGAAGCTTCCTTAAGAGTTCCTCTCTCCAGTACTGGGCAAAGCCTTTTAGAAATGTGCTGACAGCTGAAAACAAAAGACATTGATTTCTGTGCTCAATTAGCATCTTCAGACACAAAACAATGGCGGGTAAGATGAGGGCTCCCAAGTGCTTTCGAACATGTTCCATTTCAATCTAAGTCCAGAAAATTAACTTTTTACCCCTCAGCTCTCCTATCATGCTTTCCATAATCATACCTGTATTTTTGTCTGAAAACTCCTATCCCATCATTTCATTGAGTTCCCTTTTGGAAAGAAACTGTCTTCTAATTTATACAAGATAATTTTACAGCCTAAGCAACAGGCCCACTTCATCTTTATTCATTCTTCTTTTTTTTTTATATCTCATTCATGTTTTCCTTTTCTTATTTAACCATGCTAAATTGGGCCACCCTTGCTCTGTTTATTACAGTCAGTCCTTTTTTTGCACAAAACACAAGTATGTAAAGTTACAGGACAAAATAAGGATATTCTTCACTTTATGATGAAGAGTTTTAATGTGAGCAAGAAGATTTTAAAAGCCATGGGAAATCTGCAGGAGATGCTAGACTGGGCAGAATAGCCACATGGGGCTAAGATGATGCCCAGGGTCTCCTAATTAGATAAAGCCATTGTTTAGATTCAGACAATACCTGTTTACAGTTCAATAAACAACTTGTCACAGTTGCTTGCTCAAAGCAGACCTAGATGTCAATGCAAACAGTTAGTACAGAGGTAGTGAAATAAATTGGTCTCCTGAGTAAATAAATTGAGCAGCAATGTGAAACTGCCTCATCAGTACCAAGGAAGATAATCATTTATAAAGGTTTAAAATGGCGTTTCATAAGTATTGACATTTAGAGAAATGTCTTTCCCTGTCTAAATGACTACCTCCACCTTTTCCTATTTTCACCAGCCACTAAAAATGAAAACTAATAAAACAAAAAGAGAGAATAAAGTATTTCTGGAGTTATTTCCTCAAAGTTTTATAATGTGTCACATATAATATTTAACAAATATCCAAAAGATGCCTGGTTTTGAAGATAAATTACAGATAAGTATGGAACCTGCCTTCAAGGGTTTGCCATTCTGTCATCATAGAATGGAACAGACAAAAAGATATGACAATAGAAAGGTCATTTGGCCAAACACCCAGGTTTTGTTTTTGTTGTTGTTTCTTGATGAGTGATGAATGGCAAAGGGAAAACCAATGAAAGAACAGAGCTGAGGAGTGTGCTTAGAAACCGTAGTCAGGGAGATGAAGCAAGGAGGCAGGAAGGAGAAATGAGGTGACACCGTTCGGTGACTTCTTTTATGGGGATAATGACTGCACATAGTGGCATTCCCTTTCCCAAAGATCTTTGAAAGAAAGTGTCTGTGCTAGGAGATGTAACTAAACAACTGAATGCAAGGTCTTTGCAACAAATTGCTATGCATACACATAGAGAAATCAGAGACCCTGTCAGAGACCCCCATGCACATGTAAACACCAAGAAACAGAGCTGCAAATTCCAATTCTTTAGGTGTTGTAAGAAGAGAAGGCATCAACATTTGCTCGCTGCCATCTTTAAGCTCCAGATATAATATACAATGTACGCCAGCCCATTATAGGGCCAGAAGGGAATAATACAAAGGCATTCAATCACAATTACCTGGTGGGGGGAGAAGGGGAGAAGGTGGGAAAGCTAAAGTTCTATATGTTTAATAGAGAGCAGAAGTCTTATTCTCACTACATTCTTTTATTCTTTCCAGCAGCCACCGCCCACGGGCCCAGCCGCCCCGCGGCATGCGGGACTCTCCCGGATAGGGGCACGAACCCGCGTCCCCTGCATCAGCAGGCAGACTCTCAACCACTGCGCCACCAGGGAAGCCCCCTCCTTTTTTTAACCTGACCTTTATGCACCACCCCACAGAGCCTAAGTAAATGAGCTTTTGCCCTGAAAATGGTATAGGGGACATCCCCTATTAGACTCATTTAACCATCGCAGCACTTACTTTCTAAGAATCTGCTTTACCTGCCTGTTATTGAAAGCATACTGAATTCTGCCACATTGAATAACATCTATTTCCCCTAAATACGGAAGTTTGAAAAGTTGCACTTGGACTCTGCAGCAACAGAAGGCTTTTTTTTTGAACCTAGAAAATAAAACTAGAGTGCAGTCAATACTATTATAAACCCCAATGATCCTTTCCTGAGATGAATATTTAACATCTACCCTTGTAACTTACACTCCCTGTATTCCTAGCTCTTTACAACCACACCTGCATTTTCAATTGTAGTTCACAAACTGACTGTAAGATTTCTTTCACTGGCATTTATGTTGTGGTCACAGGCCTGAGAGCACATAATGCCAGGATTACTGCTGACCTGCCCTTTGTGGAAATCTGAGCTCAGTGGTGTCTTTATAAAATGTTAGTTTTCAAAGCTACTCTAGACAAAATTGGCAGTGGATGTAGTTTTTCACCTCTATTCCCAGCTTCCATGTTCTGAGACAAAATCTCATTTACTCCATACTTCTCTGGAGGGCCCAGTGCTCTTAGTCTCCTCCCCTTTAAAGCCTCTTCTTGGGAAGGCTCAGCAATGCAGAGAGAAAAGAGAGGGAATTAGGATGAAGAAGCCCAGGTTCAAGTGTCATCTCTTCGTGGCTGTGTAACCTGCTCAAGCCACTTCACCTCATCAGCTTGCATTGCTCATGTGTAAAATAGGGCTAATAAAATCACCTGCTTCCCAGAGAGGGTAAGTCACAGCTAGAAAACAAACAGATTGAAGGCCAACCAGATGCTGTTTCCATAAATGATTATTCATTCACTCAAAAATTTAACTGAACATCTACTGTTTGAGGCTGGGTACAGTGATGGAGACTATGATGTCTCTGTCCTTAGAGACAGTCTAATAGAGAGTGTCATGGAAAAAACAGTATTAATAGCATTTGATTAGAACCAAAATAGAAGTATTAATCAAGTGCTATGGGGCCACAGATATGGAAGCAATCAAATATTTTGGAGGCAAGTCATGGAAACTTTGTTATTATTAAAGTATATATATATATATATATATGTAATATTATATATGTTACATATAAAATAGGCAAATTTCAAGCCTTACCTTTTAGCAAGGGAGAATAGATTTCAACTGTATTAAACAGAGTTCTAATGCTTCCATTTTAAGTTTTAACCAGCAGTGAGGGGAAGTGGAAAAGGACCACCAGGCCCCCGATCAGCTCCTGTCCAGTGCCTCCAAGTCAGATGTAAATGGTCACTTCAGTTAAGGCAGATTCTCCCTGCTTTTAACTATGGAACTAATGGTTAGAACCGTCTTAAGTCATTTTACACCATTCTCCTTCAGCTACATCTTTGGGATCTTGATTCAAATATGTTAACTGGAAAAAAAGCCACTTCAGATGATGAACCCATTTGTGGTTTAGAGGTTGTGCAGTCCTGCAGGGAAGGTATTTGCGCAGACTCTTCCTCAGCTTACCCTCATATGCTTGTGATCCCCGAACTCATCTCATCTACAAAAACCTTCTGAATGAGTTTACCAGTTCCTACTGGTGGATGCTATGTATGGATCTCTAGCCAGACCACACAATCAACTCCAAAACCAGACTTACCTCTAAGAACCTGCTCTCATCCTAAGTTTCTTGTCTCCGAGAAGACACCACTACTTACTCCTTTAACTCAAGCAAGAAAGCAGGAATTCCTTCTTTACTCTTCCCTTTATCTTATCTCTCTCTGTCTCCCAGCCCCACTGACCAAGCCTTGTCAATTCCATGAACTTAACTTTTTTATTTTTTGCGGTACGCGGGCCTCTCACTGTTGTGGCTTCTCCCGTTGCGGAGCACAGGCTCCAGACGCGCAGGCTCAGCGGCCATGGCTCACGGGCCCAGCCGCTCCACGGCATGTGGGCTCCTCCCAGACTAGGGTACGAACCTGTGTCCCCTGCATCGGCAGGCGGACTCTCAACCACTGCGCCACCAGGGAAGCCCAACTTAACATTTTTTATACCTATGGCCTTCTCTCCTTCTTTCTTTGATTGCCAGAGTTCAGCCAGCATCACCCTTTATATCAAATCAGAAATACCCCCTGACTCCCTGTCTCTAATCTCACTTCCTGTAATTCATTCTCCAAATGCTACCAAAGTAATAGTGACCTTTAAAACCCAAGAAAGATCATGTAACCCTCCTTCTTAAAATCCTTCAAAGGCTCTCCACAGTTTACAGAACAAAAAGCAAAATTCTTAAAGTGACATAGAAGACCCTAAATTATCTGTGTCTTGACTTCAAAAATTTTATAACTCCCTGACTTTTCCATGCTCTTTCATAACACCTTGCATTTCCTCTTACTGAATCCCTTTGCTTGCAAAGCCTGCCTCCCACCCCCAACCTCCTGTCCTAACAAACACCTACTTTTGCCAAGGCTCATTCCAGACACCCCCTTCTCTAGGAATTCTTTGTTTATCTTACTAGAACTCTGAGGTAGAATTAACCACCTCTTCCTTTGTGCCCTCCGCCTGCACCTTGCCCAGATATCTAAAACATGTCTCCCTTCTGGAAGGAAAGCTTCCCAATGACAAGGTCCATACCAACTTATTTTGTATATCCAGAACCTAGCACAGTACCTAGCACATGTTTGGCACTCAATCAATGTTGAGTGAATAAATTAACAAAATATGCAACCCATTACAGGAGTTTCACATATCACATATGCCTGGAAAAGCGGCTGGCATATAGTAAGCACTCAATAAAAATTTCTTGAATGAATGAATGAACAAGTAAATGAATGAATCATTTTATACTTTGTCAGTGAGCTGGAGATCTGGTCACAGTTTTCCAAGTAATCCTTCTCCATATATTATTTTTTGTAATGTAACGATGCCCATTATGCCACTGTCAAATTCTGACACCGATTGGATATGGCCTTGCTGGCTAATTGTTTCATTACGGATAGCTCCTTGGGGACTTCCTTCTTAGTGTCAGCCTTCTCAGATATACTCCTAAGAACTCAAAACTAAAAACTGCTTTGTTTTTCCACTCAACTGCTGAACAACAAATAAACCAAGCCATGGAAAATTCTACTAACCCAGGGAGAAAACATAAACATAAATTTTATTCCTACTATGTTTAGATCTCTGAGATTTACATAAAAATTCAGGGTTAACCTTGTGAGTATACAGAATAGACACTTTCTAGAGGTGAGATGAACTGTCAAATATTTCCTACTACTGGCACACTAGAATGCTGAGATTTCTATTACAAAATGATAACCTTTGGCTTCTCAATCTTCAAGAGAATCCTTTTAAAATTCAGATAGTCCTAGGTAGAAGCAGTGTTGGTATCTAGCCTATATGCACAGTCAATAAGGCCAGGGTGATTGTTTATGGCTGGCAACAATTTTCATGATTCAGTGCTAGTCTATTACCAAATGTTAAATGTATAGCCTAGTACTGAAGCCCAGAAGGAACCTCAGCCTGAGCCTCTTTCCTAGATTTAGGAATGGAAGCACTTTATAAATCATCCAGTACCCCCTACATTACATTTAAGAGATTTATTTTTTCATGCATATATTTATACATTCATTCATTCACCAACATTTGCTGAAGGCCTACTCTGTGCCAAGCACTCCTCTAGGAACTCAGGACATAGGAATGAACAAAACAGACAAAAACCCAAGCCTTCATATGGCTTACATTATACTAGGGAGAGACAGATGGTCAACAATATGTAAGTAAAATGTATTTTTTACTTGGCTGCTTGGGTTAGTCCAATGATGATTATTGTTATGAATAAAGATAAAACAGGGAAGAGAGACAGAACATACCAGGCAGTAAGTCGAGGTGGCTTCAATTTTAAATTCAATTATCAGGGAAGTCCTCACTGAGAAGGTGGCATTTGAGAGAAGACTTGAAAGAGGGGAAGGAGCAAACAATGCAAATATCTGAGCAAGAAGGCTATTGTAGGCAGAGGGAAAAGCTAATCCAAAAATCGTGAGGGAGGAATTTGTATGATTTGCTAAAAGAAAAACAAAAAGACGAGAGTATGCAGGGGACAAAGGGAAGACAAGTAGAAGATGAGGTTCAGAGGATGAGTGAGGGGCCTGATCATCAAAGATCCTCTGTAAATATTTTAGACTTAGGTTTTTGCTCTGAGTGAGGTGGGGAGCAATTGGAGGGTTTTGAGCAGAAGAACCGCATGCTCCAACTTTCATTCTTAAAGGATCATGCTATGATGAGACAGAAGTGGGGCAAGGATAGAAGCAGATAAATCAGGTGGGAGGTTATTCCTTTGATCAAGGTGAGAGATGACAGTGGTGTGAAGGATGGCAGTGGCAGTAGATGGTGAGAAGTGGGCAGATTCTGACAGTAGAGCCAATGAGATTTGCTAACAGATTAATGGAGAAGAATAAGAGAAGGAAAAGGACAAGAATAACTCTGAGGGGTTTTGGCCTGAGCAACTAGAAGGATGGTGTTTTCATCAACTGAAATGAAAAGACAGGAAACTAAAAGCTTGGGGGAGTCGGGGGAGTTTTAATAATCAGAAGCTTAGTTTGGGGCATATTACGTGTAAAGTATAACTTAGACATCCAAAGAGATGTATGATGGAGGAAATGGACACACAGAGAAGTTGTGAATTATATCATGTCATCCAATCACAAAGGCACCATCAGAGCGGGAACAAGATAGCACCTGGGTGAGAAGAAAAGGAGATCCCTAAAAGGAAAAGCAAGACAGAGACAAAGGTAGGTTCAGCCCTCCTCACTGTTTGGCCAGGAAGTGGGCAGCCAAGCCAGATAAAAGCTCATCAACTAGAAGAGGAACTGGAAAATCTTATCCAATTGCTAGTTTCTAATGTTCATTTTTCCATTAATTTCTTAATTGTATCTACTAAATTTGTTTTAGCATTAAGCATCCCTTAAAGGGTGTGCAATGAGAATGTAAAGACAGAATGGGTGTGGGCTAAAATGGCAGAAATCTATTTGAGCTGCTCTACCCACATGGGCTGCAGACACTCCCTGGATACCAAATACCAGAGCAACTTAGAGCTCCTAGTGACAGGTCCCAGAGTTTAGATTGGGAACAAAACCTGTCTAAGAATTGCAAAGCAGCTGGGATTGGATGAGTGCTTGGGCAGAGGGAGTGGGAAGAATTTGACCACTTGGGTTCCTTGTTCAAAGACTACCTGGGAAAGGGGAAGGCTCCAGACTGCTCATGCAATCACAATATTCTTTGGCAGAGACTCAAAAGAGTGCCCAATTCACAGCCTTCTCCAAAGCTGCAAACCTTCAGGAGGTCACTTGGTCCAGCTCTGGCCAGAGCAAGCCTTATAGAACAACAATAAACTGGGGCACAGTTAATCAGATTTTCCAAAACAACATGGCAGAGGAGAAGGAAGAGAAGGTGAACCATTATTGCTTGGCATGACAGAGACTTCCAGGAATCCAACCTCTGTACAGCCTCCATGTCCACATAGCCAACTGGGCACTGGGGGTCTAAAATCGATGCTGACCCCAAATTATTTCAACTTTCCAAGGCTTCATCCCATCAAAACCCATCTATCATAAATCTGCTTATCTTGAGTACTTTTCAAATACAGAGTATCCAATTCATACTAAGCACCAGCCACTTACCATGAAGAGGTAACAGGGATCTGGACCAGATATGATGGCCTTCATAGTTCAACAAAAAGAATTCACCAGTAGGATCTGAGAGGTAGTACCTGCAAGAAAAACACAAACCAAAATCAAGCTGTGCCAGTTAGTTACCTATCGTTTCTCAGTGCCAAATAACCCATCCATACTCTGCTTCTTGGCACTCTATTTTCAATATTCTCTTGCCAGGTGGACCCTTGTTTAGTTTCTGTCAGTGAAAGAGACTGGTATGAAACTGAAAGACAGGAGAAGGGAAGAACAAACTCTCTTTCTGTTTATGGTTCCTATAAGTTTTCCTCCAGCAGCATAAAACAGCCAACATACCAACAATGCCACACCCCCTCAAAGTCACAACCACCAGCTGGCTGTGCCCCTTCAGTGACGGAGTACCAGAGACACCACACACTGCTCAGAGAGCACCAGCCTCATTGCATCTCTCCCTCAGGAAGCTGAACAGTAGCCAAGTGGTAGCCTCCTTAGAGATCCACACAACAGCCACAGGATATCCATCACTCAGAGTCAGTGAGCTGGCCACACAGAGTACCCTTTTGTCCCTTCAGCCCCAAGAGTAGCAGCAGCTTTCTACAGTACTAATATTGGACTTACCATGGTATTCCCTTTCTGTTCTTTCAGTCTTCAAATGCCAGTGTATGATGGTTTTAAAATATGTCACAGATTCTTCAACATTGTTCTCTCCAAAAGGTGGACCCTAATTCATCTCCCCTTGATTGTGGGCTGGACTTAGTGACTTGCTTCAGATGAATAGAATATGACAGATGATGGTGTGTGGCTAGGTCATGAAAGGTATCATGGCCTCCTCCTGCTCTCTCTCTCTCTTAGATCACTCTCTCTGAGGGAAGCCAACTGCTATGTCATGAGGACCCTCAAGCAGCCTTGTGGGGAGGTCCATGTGATGAGGAACTGAGGCCTTTTGCCAACTGCCAGTGAGAAGTTGAGGCCTCCTGCAAATAGTTATGAAAGTAAGCCATCTTGGAAGCAGATCCTCCACCCCCAGCCGAGCCTTCAGATAACTAACATCCCACCTGACAGTTTGACTAAAACCTCATGAGAGACCCTAAGCTGCTCCTGGAAACCTGAAGCTCAGAAACTGTGTGAAATAATAAATGCTCACTGCTTCAAGCCATTGAATTTTGAGGTAACTGGTTATGCCACAACAGGTAACTAATACACCAAGTAACCAATTCCTTATATTAAAGCGCTCCTTTTGAAATATCTACCATGGTTTATTTCTGGACCTTGATTGATAGAATACTTGGTAACATAAGTGGACTCCAGAAACTGACCCTCAAAGATAGAATTCTGTAATTGAGTTACTTGCCTCTTTAACTTTGAACACAGTGATAATCTGCTTGTCAATGGCAAATGGGAGACTGGTAATCTGTATCAGGCAATAGTATCAAGAAGACAAATTATTACCTGTGGCTGTTTAGGATGAATTTTCTACTGAAGGCAAGGCTTTGAGTGACAAAATTGCTCAGGAACTTGACAGTTACAGTAATAATTGTAACTTTAAGAGCTAGGAATGAGCTTTCTCTGACATCAAGTCATAGAGGACCAGATATTGTCTTTGGTGGCCATAAAAGAACCTCATTTCTTGGAGTCATAAGGCAGATACAACTAATCAAAATATAACTTCATGAGTTACAGAATTACAATGTAAGATGAATTTAGAGACAAAGTTTTTATGTGAAAGTTTAGGAATTCTTTGTAAGGAATGGATGCCTGACATTTGGAAGGAAGAAATTTTGTTCAACTTAGACAGGTTAAGTATTTTTAATCTAATATCCCCGAGCGTCTCTTGCCAGCAGAAGCCATTTCTCACATTTTGAGGAGGGTAGTTTTATCATACTTGAAGACTCTACGATAACCTCCTCTATGGCTGAAGCCTTCAAAAAGGATATCTGTTCTCCTCTCACAGAGTCTTCTCCAGGAAGGTAAGTGCCAAGTCTTATTTGGGAGAAGAGAGTTCATATTCCAAATGAAGAGCAAGATTTTGCAAATACACATTGGTAGAAACTTGGAGAATCAATAGGGGAGTAGATTCTAAGGTTATTAACCCATGACGATGAAATATAATGTTGGATCAAATCAAATATATTATGATGGTTTAACTTAACAGAGAATTGAGTAAATGTGAGAGGTTCCAATAGTTTGCTTGAATGATTACTGAAATATGAACTCCAAGATGACCTAATTCAATCAGGATGAGATGCCAGAACCTATTTGGTGTAAAATAGAAGAAAGGACGGAAAGCCCTAGAAAGATAGGAACACTGGAGTGAACGGAATACCCACAATACTATGCTCCTTGAGAGAGTCCAGAGAATATTCCCTTCACTAAAGCACTGAGAAAGGCACTAATAAGGGGCCATCATCCTCCTGGAAGAGCTCTGAGTGGCTGTCTTTTGCACGCTAGGGATGACAGTGAGAAATGCCACCACTGAAAAGGGCTTCCTGATTTTAAAGTAAATAGTGGAATCCTGGAACATTAAGAGCCAAGCAGTATCACTTAACCACTAAAGATAAGGTAGGCATAATTACCATAAAAAGCAATCCTGTCTGACCTGTAGGTATCTTCAGTAGTGGCTAATTGATCACAGTGTTTCAATAAAACAAATAGGCAGCCCACTAAATAATTATATATGTAATATAATTATAATCAGAAAAATTCTAGGTCAACTGAGCAGGAATCTGACCTGGATCACCACAATGACGAAGTACATCTTCTCACCCAGTGCAAGTTCATAGGCTCAGAGTTCTTGGACCCTTTGCAGAAGGTTCACTCAACACTGCCATAACTATATTCCAGAATATTCTTCTAAGCCTTTCACAAGGATCCTCATATACGGTGATAACACTCTGGGAAAAGAAAAGCATTCAGGCCTATCTCGAGGTTACTAGTTTCTAGCTCTGTTGATGCTAACCCATAAGGCCACTGTGGCCCCCTAGTCAATGTGGGGATTATGGAGGTGAACTGATAAAACTGAAGTTTTGGACCTCCAATTACATCCCCACATCCTGGCTACATAATTGGAAAAGTCATTCTTGTGAGTCAAACTCACAAAATCGCCATATGAGCTCTCTCACCTGCAAAGGTAGAGCTATTATGGTATACTGGTGAGGTAGCAGCATCTGAAACTTCCTCTGCCAACAGAGTAGTAAGCCGCAACTAATCCCTGATGGAATTACAGAGATCATTGCTTTCATCACAAATTTGAAAGGTGAAAAGATAATTATTCCTATAACATTCCAATGTGATTCTCTCTTTTTAGCCTATATAGAAGGCAGATGGATCATGGGTTATTGTAAAGTTATTGATGATTGTAATTTCAGCAGCTACTCCTCATGTAGTATCTTTAAAGGGGCAAATCAGTACAACCTCTGTATCCTGGTATATAGCTATTAACCCAGCAAATGTTTTTTTATCTATACCAAATTGCAAGTCCCACCACAATCAATTTGTTCTCACCTACCAGGGACAGCAGTGTACCTTCACCTTCTTGCTTCAACTGTTCCATTGTCTGACATAACCTAGCACACAGAGAACTTGATCACCCTGACATTTCACAGAATATCAATTCACAGAACTACATTGATGGTATCAAGTTTATTGGGCATTATGAACAGGAACTGGCAGAAGATTTAAATGCCTTAGCAACATGTATTCCAGAAAGTGGGAAATAAGCCCCACAAATTTTCAGGGACCTGCAACTTCAATGAGTCTTTTAGATATCCAGTCTGCCTGTTGATACCATTGACCAAGCCAATCCATAAAGCAGAAGGTCTGAAATAGAAGATCCCGAGTGATTTCAACTATTCAAGGCTTCATCCCATTAAAATCCATATATCACAAATCTGCATATCTTGGGTACCCTCTATATACAGTAAACAGTTCCTTCCAAGTATCAAACATTTGCTGAGATACGGTAGCTCAAGAACCTTGACTGAGCATGATTTGACCTCATGTTGCAATTTATGGGATTAAGAAGGGTGATTTGGATGGTAGGTTGAGGGGCGGGGCTTTTCACCATCCATGGGAGTCAACAGTACAGTGAGGTCCTGCTACAACCACTATTTCCTCCCACTCTCTCACTACAGATTAATCCCCACACTCTCTCCTCCTGAACCTGGACTCAGTCTCAGAATCCTTCCAAACGCAGTGTACCAAATAACCTCCACCAATCCACCAATCCACAGTATCTAGAGTTATCAGGAAGAGAACTATCACAGATACCTATTAGCTCTGACAGTGAATGCAAAACGTTCCTTCCAAAGAAAGTTTATTTGCTTAACGCTACACTACCTCTGGGATAGAAGAACCATGTTCTGAAGTTACATGGGAGCTATGCTTCAGTCTGCCCACTGCTGCAGGTGCAAAGTGGCTGTCTACAAGCATCCACTCCAAGACAGAGTACAGCCAGGGGTGCACAGGCATCTAAGGACAAACACTGGAAATCTCTCTACTATTCTGCAAAATTTGAGAATAGTATTAATATCTACCACTTCACGAAGGCATAGTAAGTTTCTTTATTAAGAAATCAGCTTGCAAGCAAGTTAAGCAAGACCCTGAGAGCAAAGTAATGAATAAATGGAACAGTATTATTAGGACAGATTATTAGACTCTTTTGTTAAAGATCCCTGGAATTGAGAAAGTTGTAGTCCACAAGATTTTTTGCTCATCATATCCCCAAAAGGAGCCAGCAGCAAACATTTTACATTAGAGAATCTCAATAAATGTCTGTTGAATTAAATTGGAGTTGGCAAAATATCAATTCTAAAATTTTATTTTTTGTTTTGCTTTTTAAATTTGTAGATGTTTCAATTAATTTAAACAAGACATTACAGCTTTTCATTTCCCAAAATCCTTTCTTCAATCAAAGCCATGGAATAGACTGATTAGTTCCATTCTAATTCATGTCAGAAACAACACTTCTTTTAGAAGTGAAAACTAAGTAAGCAACACCAAATGATGATAAGGATGTAAAGCAATAGGAACTCTCATACATTAGATGGTGGAAATATAAAATGATACAATAACTTTGGAAGAAAGTTTGATGGTTTCCTAGAAAACTAAACATTTTCTTATCATATGGTCCAGCAATCACCTTTCTTGGTATTTACCCAAAGGAACTGAAAATTTATGTTCACACAAAAACCTACACAGGGATGTTTATAGCAACTTTGTACATAACTGACAAAACTTGGAAGCAACCAAAACGTCCTTCAGGAAGTGAATGGATAAATAAACTGTGGTACATCCAAATAATGGAATAGTATTCAGCTTTAAAAAGAAATGAGCTATCAAGCCATGAAAAGCCATGAAGGAAACTTAAGTGCATGTTACTAAGTGAAAGAAGTCAATCTGAAAAGGCTACATGCTGTATGATTCCAACTATATGACATTCTGGAAAAGGCAAAACTATGGAGACAATTTTAAAAGCCAGTGTTTGCAGAGGGTAGGGGAAGGGATGAATAAATGGAGTACAGAGGAATTTTAGGGCAGTGAAAATATTCTTATGATATTGTAATGATGGATATATGTCATTATACATACGTCCATACTCATAGAATGTACACCAAGAGTGAATATGGAATTTGAGTAATTATGATGCGTAAATATGGAATTTGAGTAATTATGGTGTGTCAATGTACGTTCTTCCTTGGTAAAAAAAAAAAAAAATGTACGTTCTGGTGAGTGATGTTGATAATAGAGGAAGATATGCATGTCTGGAGATAGAGGGTATGTGGGAAATCTCCCTACCTCGCTCTCGATTTTGTTGTAAACCTAAAACTGCTCCCTCCAAAATAAAGTCTTTAAAAATAAATATAGAAAAAGTAAATAAGCACTGTCCTGAACTAATACAGCTTTAATTGTTTTCATTTGGGCTACGTCTGGAACCCCTAAGGAATGGTAGGCAAACATTACATTAGACTACATATATTACTACATTCATATAGGCAGAGAAAGATCAATGGATTCATTGACTCAATCACTCCATCCCAGTCACACTGGCATCCTTCTGTTCCTTCATACACCAAACACGTTCCTACCTAAGATTTTTACACTTACTGTTTCCTCAGACTCGAACATTCTTTCCCCAGGTAACCACATGACTTGCTCTCTTATTCCTTTAAATCTTTAAATCGCTTTCTCATTGAAGGTCTCCCTGGTCATCATCTAAAAGTTCAACCACATTTCTTGCTTTATTTGTTTTGCCTCAGTACATGTTGCTATCTCACATATCACGTGCATTGCCTTTTTATTCCATTGCATATCTGCTGGACCATCAACTGCATGAGGAACAGAATATTTTTTTCATTACTATATCTTCAGCCTTTAGAGTGGTGTCTGGCACATAACAGATCAATAAATATCTGTTCAATGAATAAATGGACGTGCAGACATGTTAAAAAAAGAAATGACATGAAGAGTGGCAGGGAGAAGTGGTATATAGCCTTCAAATCTTCTCTTTTTTCCTAAGCCCAGCTAACTGTGTACCTGAGTGAAATACACTCTACTTTATAATTTTATTCCCAAAATACCAAGTTGTATTGGGAAAAGACAGATAACACTGATAAATTATGAATGCCCTAGGAAATTTCAAAAATTCTATTCCCTGAATTGTTCATAATACATTATACTTTGACATTTATAAAAATGAAAAACAAATAGAAATTAATCTCATCTTTAAAATATGAATCTTATAAATGTTATTGGATTATATTTATATCACACATTTCAAAAGTTCATATAATATTTACCTTTAAAATCCATTACTACTTCACAATTTAGAAGTTTTGTATCAATAGATATTTATTTTTAATAGTCATTAATATTTCTGCAACCAATACATTTGCTAATACAATCATACTCTTTTTAGTCTTTGCCTGCGCTATAAAAAAATTTTAATACCCAATTTTTAACCTTTTTTCAAGGGCTACTTTCTGAAAGTAGGCTACATACTCCAGGAAATGGAAACAAGCTGTTGGGAGGGTAGGATTAGAGAAGCTGGAGGATATTTAAACAATTTAAATGATCAAAATATATGATTCCAGGAAACATAGCTGCTGAACCAAAAGTTTTACCTGCAAGCCCACTGGCTACATGCCTATTAAGAGGCCCTTATGGACAAAGGTCCTGAGAAGAGATTGAGATCAAATTGCTGCAAAGAAGTCCACTTATGTGCCCCAGTTGGAGTGGATTCTTGGAAAAGAAGACGGCGAAAGGACTATTTTAAGATTTCAGACCTAGGGTTTGAGGAGAGAATGGGGAGGGGGACACAGAAAGCAGTAACTGAAAGGAACATACCCCAAGCAAACCAAAGTACAAACATTCTCTCCTGATGATGTGTGGATTACAGTCATGAATGAAATCTCCACTTTAGCCGTTTTCAAGGATACATTAAATCAACTTCTGTGGCTCATGATAAAGCACAGATAATTCAGATCAAGTTAAAAGAAGCCTATACTCATTGTTTGCTAATTACTCCACACTGAAGCAAATAAAATAATATTCTTTCCCTTTCAACCCACATAGTTCTTCATTGTTTTAAAACAGATCATAGAATCTATATCAAAACAGAAGATATGGCAAATGTCTTATATAAAATTTTGAGGACCTAATACTTACATTTTAACTAAACTGCTGAGTTCCTTTTCTCCTTCAGATTTGAAGTTCTTGCTTTACATATGGCTACTTAGCACATAATATATTCTATTTATTAAATTGTTCTTGTCTGTCAACCCCACAAAAAACATAGGCTCAAAAAGGTCAGGGATGGAAGGGCAAAATGGGTGAAGAAGATCAAAATGTACAAATTTCCAGCTATAAAATAAATAAGTCATGGGGATGTAATGTACAGTATGATGACTATAGTCACTAATAGTGTATTGCATATTTGAAAGTCGCTAAGAGAGTAGATTTTAACAGTACTCATCACAAAAAAGAAAAGAAAAAAGGTTTTTGAATTTTATTTTATTTTATTTATACAGCAGGTTCTTATTAGTTATCAATTTTATACATATTAGTGTATATATGTCAATCCCAATCTCTCAATTCATCCCACCACTATCAACACCACCCCCCGCCGCTTCCCCCCCTTGGTGGCTGTACATTTGTTCTCTACATCTGTGTTTCTGCCTTGCAAACTGGTTCATCTGTACCATTGATTCCACATATATGCATTATTATAAGATGTTTTTTCTCTTTCTGACTTACTTTACTCTGTATGACAATCTCCAGGTCCATCCACATCTCGACAAATGACCCAATTTGGTTCCTTTTTATGG
Source organism: Orcinus orca (assembly GCF_937001465.1). Lineage (NCBI taxonomy): Eukaryota > Metazoa > Chordata > Mammalia > Artiodactyla > Delphinidae > Orcinus > Orcinus orca. The sequence continues at coordinate 128,650,902 of NC_064559.1, forward strand.
CTGAGGAATATTCCATTGTATACATGTACCACATCTTCTTTATCCATTTGTCTGCCGATGGGCATTTAGGTTGCTTCCATGGCTATTGTAAATAGTGTTGCAATGAACACTATGGTGCATGTGTCTTTTCAAATTATGGTTTTCTCAGAGTATATGCCCAGTAGTGGGATTGCTGGGTCATATGGTAGTTCTATTTTTAGTTTTTTAAGGAACCTCCATACTGTTCTCCATAGTGGCTATATCAATTTACATTCCCACCAACAGTGCAAGAAGGTTCCCTTTTCCCCTCACCCTCTCCAGCATTTGTTGTTTGTAGATTTTCTGATAATGCTCATTCTAACCGGTGTAAGGTGATACCTCATTGTAGTTTTGATTTGCACTTCTCTAATAATTAGTATGTTGAGCAGCTTTTCATGTGCCTCTTAGCCATCTGTATGTCTTCTTTAGAGAAACGTCTATTTAGGTCTTCTTCTTCTCCCATTTGTTTATTTTTGTTTTTATTTCCATTACTCTAGGAGGTGGGTCAAAAAAGATCTTGCTGTGGTTTATATCAAAGAGTTTTCTTCCTATGTTTTCCTCTAAGAGTTTTATAGTGTCTGGCCTTACATTTAGGTCTTTAATCCATTTTGAGTATATTTTTGTGTATGGTGTTAGGGGGTGTTGTAATTTCATTCTTTACATATAGCTGTCCAGTTTTCCCAGCACCACTTATTGAAGAAACTGTCTTTTCTCCATTGTATATCCTTGCCTCCTTTGTCAAAGATTAGTTGACCATAGTTGCGTGGGTTTATCTCTGGGCTTTCTATCCTGTTCCATTGATCTATATTTCTGATTTTGTGCCAGAACCATATTGTCTTGATTACTGTAGCTTTGTAGTATAGTCTGAAGTCAGGGAGTCTGATTGCTCCAGCTCTGTTTTTTTCCCTCAAGACTGCTTTGGCTACTAAGGGTCTTTTGTGTCTCCCTACAAATTTTAAGACTTTTTGTTCTAGTTCTGTAAAAAATGCCATTGGTAATATGATAGGAATTGCATTAAATCTGTAGATTGCTTTGTAGATTGTCATTTTCATAATACTGATTCTTCCAATCCAAGAATATGGTATATCTCTCCATCTGTTTCTGTCATCTCTGATTTCTTTCATCAGTGTCTTATAGTCTTCTGCATACAGGACTTTTGTCTCCTTAGGTAGGTTTATTCCTAGGTATTTTATTCTTTCTGTTGCAATGGTGAATGGGATTGTTTCCTTCATTTCTCTTTCTGATCGTTCATTGTTAGTGTATAGGAATGCAAGAGATTACTGTGCATTAATTTTGTATCCTGCAGCTTTACCAGATTCATTGATTAGCTCTAGTAGTTTTCTGGTGGCATCTTTAGGATACTCTATGTACAGTAACATGTCATCTGCAAACAGTGACAGTTTTACTTCTTCTTTTACAATTTGGATTCCTTTTATTTCTTTTTCTTCTCTGATTACCATGGCTAGGACTTCCAAAACTATGTTGAATAATAGTGGCGAGAGTGGACATCCTTGTCTTGTTCCTGATCTTAGAGGAAATGCTTTCAGTTTTTCACCATTGAGAATGATGTTGACTGTGGCTTTGTCATATATGGCCTTTATTATGTTGAGGTAGGTTCCCTCTATGCCCACTTTCTGGAGAGTTTTTATCATAAATGGGTGTTGAATTTTGTCAAAAGCTTTTTCTGCATGTATTGAGATGATCATATGGTTTTCATTCTTCAATTTGTTAATATGGTGTTATCACATTGATTGATTTGCATATATTGAAGAATCCTTGCGTTCCTGGCATAAATCACACTTAATCATGGTATATGATCCTTTTAATGTGTTGCTGGATTCTGCTTGTTAGTATTTTGTTGAGGATTTTTGTATCTATATTCATCAGTGATACTGGTCTGTAATTTTCTTTGTTTGAAGTATCTTTGTCTGGTTTTGGTATCAGAGTGATGGTGGCCTTGTAGAATGAGTTTGGGAGTGTTCTTTCCTCTGCAATTTTTTGGAAGAGTTTGAGAAGGATGGCTGTTAGCTCTTCTCTAAATGTTTTATAGAATTCACCTGTGAAGCCATCTGGTCCTGGACTTTTGTTTGTTGGAAGATTTTTCATCACGGTTTCAATTTCATTCCTTTGATTCATCTGTTCATATTTTCTATTTCTTCCTGGTTCAGTCTTGGAAGGTTATACCTTTCTAAGAATGTGTCCATTTCTTCCATGTTGTCCATTGTATTGGCATAAAGTTGCTTGTAGTAGTCTCTTATGATGCCTTGTATTTCTGTGGTGTCCGTTGGAACTTCTTTTTCATTCTTAATTTTCTTGATTTGAATCCTCTCCTTCTGTATTTTGATGAATCTGGCAAAAGATTTATCAATTATGTTTACCTTCTCAAAGAACCAGCTTTTAGTTTTATTGATCTTTGCTATTGTTTTCTTTGTTTCTATTTCACTTATTTCTGCTCTGATCTTTATGATTTCTTTCCTTCTACTAACTTTGGGTTTTGTTTGTTCTTTCTCTCGCTCCTTTAGGTGTAAGGTTAGATTGTTTATTTGAGATATTTCTTGTTTCTTGAAGTAGGATTGTATTGCTATAAACTTCCTTCTTAGAGTTGTTTTTGCTGCCTCCCATAGGTTTTGGATCATCGTGTTTTCATTGTCATTTGTCTCTAGGTATTTTTTTATTTCCTCTTTGATTTCTTCAATGATCTCTAGGTTATTTAGTAATGTATTATTTGGCCCCCATGTGTTTGTGTTTTTTACGTTTTTTTCCCCGTAACTTATTTCTAATCTCATAACGTTGTGGTCGGAAAAGATGCTTGATATGATTTCAGTTTTCTTAAATTTACTGAGGCTTGATTTGTGACCCAAGATGTAATCTCTCCTGGAGAATGTTCCATGTGCACTTGAGAAGAAAGTGTAACCTGATGTTTTTGGATGGAATGTCCTATAAATATCAATTAAATCTATCTGGTCTATTGTGTCATTAAAAGCTTCTGTTTCCTTATTTATTTTCATTTTGGATGATTTGTCCATTGGTGTAAGCGAGGTGTTAAAGTCCCCCACTATTATTGTGTTACTGTCGAGTTCCTCTTTTATAGCTGTTAGCAGTTGCCTTATGTATTGAGGTGCTCCTATGTTGGGTGCATATATATTTATAATTGTTATATCTTCTTCTTGGATTGATCCATTGATCATTATGTAGTGTCCTTCCTTGTCTCTTGTTACATTCTTTATTTTAAAGCCTATTTTATCTGATATGAATATTGCTACTCCAGCTTTCTTTTGATTCTATTTGCATGGAATAACGTTTTCCGTCCCTTCATTTTCAGTCTGTGTGTGTCCCTAGTTCTGAAGTGGGTCTCTTGTAGACAGCATATATATGGGTCTTGTTTTTGTATCCATTCAGTGAGCCTGTGTCTTTTGGTTGGAGCATTTAATCCATTCACATTTAAGGTAATTTTCGATATGTATGTTCCTATTACCATTTTCTTAATTGTTTTGGGTTTGTTTTTTGCAGGTCCTTTTCTTCTCTTGTGTTTCCCACTTAGAGAAGTTCCTTTAGCATTTGTTGTAGAGCTGGTTTGGTGGTGCTGAATTCTCTTAGCTTTTGCTTGTCTGTAAAGCTATTGATTTCTCCACTGAATACGAATGAGATCCTTGCCAGGTAGAGTAATTTTTTGTTGTAGATTCTTCCCTTTCATCACTTTAAATATATTGTGCCACTTGATTCTGGCTTGTAGAGTTTCTGCTGAGAAATCAGCTGTTAACTTTATGGGAGCTCCCTTGTATGCTATTTGTCGTTTTTCCCTTTTTGCTTTTAATAATTTTTCTTTGTCTTTAATTGTCAATTTGATTACTATGTGTCTTGGCATGTTTCTTCTTGGGTTTATCCTGCCTGGGACTCTCTGCACTTCCTGGACTTGGGTGGCTATTTCCTTTCCCATGTTAGGGAAGTCTTCGACTATAATCTCTTCAAATATTTTCTCAAGTCCTTTCTCTCTCTCTTCTCTTTCTGGGACCCCTATAATGCGAACGTTGGTGCATCTAATGTTGTCGCAGAGGTTTCTTAGGCTGTCTTCTTTCTTTCATTCTTTTCTCTTTATTCTGTTCCATGGCAGTGAGTTCCACCATTCTGTCTTCCAGGTCACTTACCTGTTCTTCTGCCTCAATTATTCTGCTATTGATTCCTCTAGTGTATTTTTTATTTCATTTATTGTATTTTTCATCTCTGTTTCTTTGTTCTTTAATTCTTCTAGGTCTTTGTTAAACATTTATTGCATCTTCTCGATCTTTGCCTCCATCCTTTTTCCAAGGTCCTGGACCATCTTCCCTCTCATTATTCTGAATTCTTTTTCTGGAAGGTTGCCTATCTCCACCTCATTTAGTTGTTTTTCTGGGGTTTTATCTTATTCCTTCATCTGGTACATAGTCCTCTGCCTTTTCATTTTGTCTATCTTTCTGTGAATGTGGTTTTCGTTCCACAGGCTGCAGGATTGTAGTTCTTCTTGTTTCTGCCGTCTGCCCTCTGGTGGATGATGCTATCTAAGAGACTTGTGCAAGTTTCCTGATGGGAGGGACTGGTGGTGGGTAGAGCTGGGTGTCGCTCTGGTGGGCAGAGATCAGTAAAACTTTAATCCACTTGTCTGTTGATGCGTGGGGCTGAGTTCCCTCCCTACTGGTTGTTTGGTCTGAGGCGACCCAGCACTGGAGGCTACAGGCTCTTTGGTGGGGCTAAGGGGGGACTCCAGGAGGGCTGATGCCAAGGAGTACGTCCCAGAACTTCTGCTGCCAGTGTCCTTGTCCCTGTGGTGAGCCACAGCCACCCCAGGCCTCTGCAGAAGACCCTCCAATGCCAGTAGGTAGGTCTGGTTCAGTTTCCTATGGGGTCACTGCTCCCTCCCCTTGGGTCCTGATGTGCACACTACTTTGTGTGTGCCCTCCACGAGTGGAGTCTCAGTTCCCCCCAGTCCTGTTGAAGTCCTGCAATCAAATCCCACTAGCCTTCAAAGTCTGATCTCTGGGAATTCCTCCTCCCGTTGCCTCACCCCCAGGTTGGAAAGCTTGACGTGGGGCTCAGAACCTCCATTCCAGTGGGTGGACTTCTGTGGTATAATTGTTCTCCAGTTCGTGAGTCACCCACCCAGCAGTTATGGGATTTGATTTTATTGTGATTTCACCCCTCCTACCATCTCATTGTGGCTTCTCCTTTGCCTTTGGATGTAGGGAATCTTTTTTGGTGAGTTCCAGTGTCTTCCTGTAGATGATTGTTCAGAGTTAGTTGTGATTCCAGTGCTCTTGCAAGAGGGAGTGAGCTGGAAAAATGTTTGTAACTGTGCATGGTGACAATTGATTTATTGTGGTGATCATTTTATAATGTATACAAATGTCAAATATTATTTTGTACCCTTGAAACTAGTATAATGTTATATGGCAATTATACCTCAATTAAAAAAGTAAAATATTTTAAAGGTCAGAGATTTTGGGGGTTTTTTTTGTTTGTTTGTTTGTTTTTTGCGGTATGCGGGTCTCTCACTGTTGTGGCCTCTTCCGTTGCAGAGCACAGGCTCCAGACGTGCAGGCTCCGAATGCGCAGGCTCAGCGGCCATGGCTCACGGGCCCAGCTGCTCCGCAGCATGTGGGATCTTCCCGGACCGGGGCATGAACCCGCGTGCCCTGCATCGGCAGGCAGATTCTCAACCACTGCGCCACCAGGGAAGCCCAAGGTTTTTGTTCTTATTGTTATTTTATTCACTTATGTATCCTCAGCATCTATAGCAGTGCCTGGCACATGGAAGGCACTCAAAAAATATTCATGGAATGAATAAATAAATAACTGATGCTATTAAAGTAGCCACCTACATGTGTAGATACACCTAGAAAGACAATTCCATTATCTTTATATCTCTACATAAAACCAAGCATTATAAGATTTTTCTTAAATGCCTAATTTAGACTCTTCTGAGCTTATAGAAAAAGGGATCCTAGGTTTGAGGAGCTTATAAGTCTGTTAGGGAGAAAACATTCTACCATGAAATAATTAGAAAATAAAGAAATATAAAACAAACCATGAAACAGTTACTTAGACCATCTACACAAATTTCACAGTAAGAACAATGGCAAAGTGATCTTTACAGAAATCTTCAAGGTGAAGATGATTTGAATCAGGCCCTAAAGAACAAGTATAATCTTAGGATGGAGGAAGAAAAGCAAAGGGCATATGCAAGTTTCAAAATCATGACTCATGGTAAGATACGATAAAAATATAAGCTTGAAGGCATCCAAGGATTCACACTAGAGAAATTAAGGGACACCAAATTATGACACATTCTGACTGTCAGGTTGAGAATTCATGAATTCACTGTTTCATCAGAAAATATTTATGTAGTGTTTACCACGTGGTAGGAGCTATTCCAGGTTCTGGGGATCATAATGTGAACAAAATAAAGTCCCTGCCCTCATGAAACTTACATTCTGGTGGGACAGATAAGAAACAAGTGAACAAATAAGACCATTTGGAGAATTACAAGTGTTTTGAGAGACATAAATCATGTCAACCCTGGGAAAATTTAATATTGAACAAGGTGGTCAAAGAAGGCCATTTGAGTTGAGTCCTTCATGAGCATGGGAAAGGAACAATTAATAGACAAAAGATTTCAATTAATTCCTGCATATGACTATGTAAAGAGTATGGAGAAGTGATCACTGAGAAAAAGGGGCCAAGAAAGGCACATCACAGAATGTGCACAGAGGAGGTTACAGGTGGACAAAGGGCTGTCCTGCCGTGAAGAGGTCTAGAGAGGCCTAACACACAGACATGAAGAAGGTCAAGTATAAAACATGGATAAAAACCATGGGGATTAACTGAAATATGGGAGACAGCATAATCAATTCTAACAACCCCAGAGAAAAATAATGGATAAAAATTTTCTAAACTTGTTTAAAACCATAAATCCACAGATCCAAGAAGCTCAACAAAAGCAGTGCAGAAGAAACATGAAGAAAACCACACAAGGACACATCATAATCAAGTTGCTGAAAATTAGTATTAAAGAGAAAGTCATAAGAGCAGCCAGAAGAAAAAAGATACATCTTGTAAAATGAAGGAAACATAACAATAACAGTTCACTTCTCACCAGGAATTTTGCAAGCTAAAAGATAGTGGAAAGTTCTTTCATGGTATTAAAAAGAGAAAAAACAAACAAACAAAGCCAAAAACCTGTCAACCTAAATTCTTTACTCAGTCAATTATCTTGCAAAAGTAATGGCAAAATAAATACTATTTCAGACAAATGTCAGCAAAAAATTTTAACATCTTAGATGAAACGTGTAAAAGGCCCAAAGTTCCCCCAAGAAAAAGTAGATTATCTGAATAGCCTTATATACATTTTAAAGTGTTATACTTAAAACCCTTCCCACAAAGACATATCAGGGCCTGGATGTCTTCCCTGGTGAATTCTACCAATTATTTGTGGAAGAAATAATCAGTCTCCACAAACTCTTCTAGAAAAATAGAAAATACTACTACCCAATTCATTTTATGATAAAGCCAGTATTACCCCAATACCAAAACCAGAAAAACACATTTTAAGAAGACTGCAGAACAATATATCTCATGTACATAGATACAAAAATCCTAAACATAATTTTAACAAATTAAATTTAGCAATATATGAAAAGATAATACACCATAACCAAGAGGGTTTCATTCCAAGAATGCAAGATTGTTTTAACATTCGAAAATTCAGTTAAAGTAATTTACTATATTAACCAACCAAAAAAGAATAACAACATAACCATCTCAGTAAATACAACAAAAGCATTTGACAAAATCCTACACACATTTATGATAAAGATTCTCAGCATTCTACAAAGAGAAGGGAACTCCTCCTGCATCTATTTAAAAAAAAAAAACCTACAGGTAGCATTATGCTTAATGGTGAAAGACTAAATTACTTCCCCCTCATAATCAGGAACAAGAGAGGTATGTCCATTCTCAAGAATTATAGTCTTATAAGTATTATTATACTTATATTGTACTCAAGGCTCTAGATACTAGTGTATTAAAGCAAGAAAAAGTGAGAAAATTTTGAAAAAAAAACACTGTAATTTTACACAAATGACATGATAATCCCCGCAGAAAGTCCTAAGGAAATAGAATGAAAGGGGTGAATTTAGTAAGTTCTCAGGGTATAAAATTAATATACAATTAATTGCGTTTATATATTCTAGCATAAAATAATTAGAAATTTAAATTTTAAGAAACACTGTCATTTACAGTAGCTTTAAAAATATGATGTATTTAGGGATACATTAAAAAATACATATAAGAAATGTTCACTGAAAACTATAAAACTTTGCTGAGATAAATTAAAATAACTTAAATTAATAGAAAGTGATACCATATTAATGGATCAGAAAACTCAATATCATTAAGATGTCAATTCTCCCCAAATTGATCTATAGATTCAAAACAATATCAATCAAAATTTCAGTTGGCTTTCTGTGGAAATTGACAAGCTTTTTCTAAAACTTAGGTGGAAAATCCAAGGACCTAGAACTGCCAAACCAATTTTGAAAAGAACAAAGTTACAGGAATCACACTACCTGACTTCAACATTTAATTTAAAACTACAATAATCAAAACAGGATAGTAGTGGTAGAGACAGACATACAGATTGAAGAAACCAAATAGAGTGCCCAGAAATAGACCTACACATATATGGTCAACTGATTTCTGAGAAAGGTGATAAAGTAACTCAATGTGGAAAGGACTGTCTTCTTAACAAATTATCTGCTAAAACAATTAGGTATCTATCTGCAAGAAAAATAAATAAATAAACCCTGAAGTATACTTCACATCATATAAGAAAAATTTAACTAGAAATGGGTCATAGACCTTAGTATAAAAATTAAAACTATAAAATTTCTAAATGACAAACTTAAGAAAAAAATTTTATAACCATGAGTTAGGGGAAACAATTCTTACAAAGGACCAAAAAAGCATGCACCATAAGAAAGAATTGATATATGGGACTTCATCAAAATGAAAAATATTTGGCCTTCAAAAGGCACTGTCAAGAAAGTAAAAAGTCAAGTCATGCAGTAGGAGAAAATATTTGTAAAACATATATCTGATAAAGATCTTTTAACCAGAATATGTAAAGAACTCTTACAACTCAATAACAAAAAGAGACACAATCTCACTTAAAAAAAAAAAAAAGAGTGAAAGATTTGAAAGGACATTTCCACAAAGAAGACACTGAATGGCAAATAAGCACATAAAAAAAATATTCAATATAATTAGGCACCAGGAAAATGTAATGTAAAATAATAATGAGTAACAATACACATCCATTAAATGTGACAGTATCAAATGTTGGCAAGAGTAAGGATCCTCTGGAATTCTCATATATTGATGGTGGAAATGTAAAGTGTTATTACAATTTTTATTTTTAAAAAGTAGTTTGGCAATTTCTTATAAAGTTAAACACTTATCCAAATTTTCAGAAATTATTACTCCTAGGTATTTACCCCCCAAAACTGAAAACATATGTTCACACAAAGACCCAAATGTGAATGTTGTTAACGGCTTTATTTATAAGAGCTCAAAACTGGAAACAACCCTAATGTCTATCACCTGATGAATGGAGAAACAAATTTTGGTGCATCCATTCAAGTAATACTGCTCTTCGATGAATAACCAAAAAAACTAATGATATTTGCAATAAAATTGATGCATCGCAAAAGAATTGGGGGTGGCCAAAAAGTTCGTTCGGGTATTTTTGTAACATGAAAAACCCAAACGAATTTTTTGGCCAACCCAATATTATGCTAAGTGTAATAAGCCAGGCACAGAAGACTATGTACTATATTGTTCCACTTATATGAAATTCTAGAAAAAACAAAACTATCATGACAAAAATTTGAACAGTGATTGCATGGGTGGATGGGGGAGGACTGACTATGAAGAGGAACAAGGGAGCTTTTGGAAGGATGGAAATGTGACCAATAGTGTGACTGTAGTGATGTTTACACAACTATATACGTTTGTCAAACATACTGTACTCTTGTAATGGGTGAATTTTATCTTATGGAGATTATACCTCAAAAAACACAAAAAATATAATTTGTATATCTTCTGTACAACACTATGGACCCCTTAATTACCAGGACTATGAATCACTAACGCCTGTCACAGTCCCCAAAACATAATAGAAATTTAATAAATGAGGAAATAAGTGAATGAAAAAATAAGCAATTGGTACAGAACTCAATATCCTATTTAAAAAAAAAAAACATAGGGCTTCCCTGGTGGCGCAGTGGTTGAAAGTCTGCCTGCCAATGCAGGGGACGCGGGTTCGTGCCCCGGTCTGGGAAGAGCCCACGTGCTGCGGAGCAGCTGGGCCCGTGAGCCATGGCCGCTGAGCCTGCACGTCCGGAGCCTGTGCTCCGCAACGGGAGAAGCCACAACAGTGAGAGCCCCGCGTACCGCAAAAAAAAAAAAAAAAAAAAAAACATAAAGGAATGCTTTACAGACCTTCTGTTTGCCTTAAATCCTGAAAATACTTCTGTACTAGAGTTATTGAGATTCCTGAAAGACATTTGGGACTTCTTAGTACCAGTCTTGTTTTCCTGTCTTTAGAAGACATTGTGCTCCCTGGTAGCAGGCTTCTTTCTTAGCTTTGGCTTCTGTCGAGTAAAAATTCCTAGCAAGGTTTTACACACCCAGAGTATATTGATATCTTTATTATTGCTCTAAACTCCTAAAATTTTATTTTATTTATTGGTCAGTTTTCAAATGACACTCTCCAAGAACTTGTTTCATTGTGTTTCTTTGGCAACTTTAGATAGTTGTTTGGATGACCCAGAATAAAGTTTGATCCCAAGGTGAATCACTTCATATATAATTCAATCTTTAATAATCACAAATAGAGCCCTTTAGCTACTTTCTCCTCAAAAAACTAATTTTACTTGTCAACAAAGTCTGGGTCAGCAACATAGATTGAAAATGCAGACTTGACTTTGTTTTTTATTTCAAAAAAAAAGAAAACTTGTAAGGCTTATTTCTTCACCAGAACAATATATATATTGTCAAATATAAATCAGAGTTCCAAATGAGCAGCTTCCTTCGATCTACTACACTCCACCTTCAGAGAGTGAGACCCATCACATGAGGCACTGGGGTTCACCCAGCCATTTACACCACAGCAATTATTAATGAAGAACTAAGCTGCTAGTAGAAGAACAAGCATTAGCAGTCATCATATCTACATCCATGCTTACTGTCTCCCCACAGGCTGTGGCTGAGTACGATCCATCTCAAAACTGTGGGGAAATAAGGCTGTGATTCCTCGGGTTACCCCTTGGTGGATGAATCATCATGCTGAAGTGTCAGTTAAATGATAAGTTATATTGACAGAAATATTTGGGATTAGAAAAGTGCTCTTTTAAAGAGTAGAAAGTCTGACACAGATGTAGAAGGCCCACTCTGGTATAAACGCTTATAATAGTTGTCACAAACAATGCTTTGTGGACCCCCAGAGACTTAGAATGTTCTACCAAATGCCTGAGATCTTGGATTTACACTGGAAAACATGCATACAGATACAGTGCAGTATGATACACTCAGATGTAAATATTAGGAGGTAGTGATACTGGCTCAGCAAAAACATATATATAATAGAATGGTTATGAATGACAGAAGATAAAGAGAAGGAAATCTCCCAGAATATTAAGCAAAAAGACAAAATGGAAAAATATGACACAAAATAAGTCAAGAAATATGGACAAGCCTAGAAAATCCAAGAACTATTTAAAAGCAGTTACAAAAAGAGAAAACCAAAGCAATAAATAAATAGGGAGGAGAAAGGTATTGAAATAAGATTAGACAATTTCCCTGAGCCTAAGCGCGTACGCGCTCACACACACACACACACACACACAGACACACACACACACACACACACTTAAGTTTTCATACAGAAAAAGCCATCTGAGTGCCAGGCACAAAGAGTAAAGATGCACACTTAGAAATACTCTGATAAAGTTTCAGAACTTCAAACACAAAGAGAAAATCTAAAACTTGTGAATTTGGGAGGGGGGCAGGTTTCTTTACATACAAACTCTGAATGCTTTAAAAGAATGTCACAATTCCTTTGAGATTCCCAGGGAAAATTATTTTGAACCTATATTTCTATAACCAGTTAATTATCAATCAACTGTAAGGACAAAATCAAGACATTTTATGACATGCAAAAAATTAAAAAGCTTGCCTCCCACAGATACTCTTTAAAAAAAAATTACTTGCATATGTATTTCTGTAAAAATATGCCACAATGAAAGCATATGTCTCTTCTGTCAATAACCAAAAAAAAAAAGGAGAACAGTTAGGAACTCAGAAAAGGAAACAAAATGCTTTATCAAAAAGTCATTCAAGTAAGAATAAAATTATAATGTAGCATGATTTCGAGTTATTGCCTAAGTCTAAGAAAAGAGATGCCACTTTTCCCTGATATTTGGAACATTTGCCATTAAATGTCACATGTTTAATGACATAGGATTACATTTTTCTCTTTTAGAGTAAAATCAAACTACTTAGCTCTTCAGTGAATACCATGTATCTAATAATAAAATTGTGAATACTGTTTGAGGGTAATTATCTTCTCAAATCGACTTATATACAGCACATAGAAAAATTAATTATAGTTATAGGCCAGAAGGTAAATGTTTTAAAATCTTAATAGTATACAAGTAATACAGAAGTCCAGAGATCAGAATTGTGAAACAGAGTCAGCTGGGGCCTGGCAGTGACATTTATTTAATTAAGTTCCACCCTCCCTGGCAATGAATAAGGACAGTCTAGAGTAGATCCAAGACACCAGGGAGCCCTATCAATGGGCATTTGAACATATAACAATGTCATTACCGAATAATTTACTACACCTGTAATGCTCCCATCCACTCCCAAGACCTTTCACGACCTCACTCCCTTTTCCTTTTTCTCATAGTCTCTAGTAAACAGTAGCAAATAATTTGTGATTCCTAGATTTCATGGCAGTCTCCCATTATACAACCAAGTCCATATTTAGCTTCCATAACGATGCATCTCAAATATATTATGAGCCTCATTTTCTCACAAAATGAAAGTACACTCGACTCTAACGAACAAGATTGCTTTTTAAGTTCATTTGTACATTAGTTATTGTGACTCTAGAGTTTGTAACAGATAAACCTTGTAATCTTGTGGGCCTAACACATAGATTTATTTTTTGTCCAGCAGGGAGTGACAGCATAGACAGTTCGGCTTCATTCAGGGACCTAAACTAACAGAGGCTCTGCTGTATTCAATACATGACTTTCAGACAGCTTTAGGTGTAGACATCCAGCCGGCAGATAGTATTAGAGAGAGAATAAAGGGTTGTATGGCCATTTCATGGGACAGAATTAAAAAGTGGGATTCATCACTTCTGTCTACATTCCATTGGCCAGGACATAGTCATATGTCCACACCTGCTTGCAAGGGATTCTGGAAAATACGATCTAGCTAATTGTCAAGGAGGGTGGGGGATGCTAGTCTGGTAAACAACTAGCCAGTCTGCCACAATTAGAGTGCTATTTAAAGTTTTAAGGACAAAAATCTGAAATGCTTGCAGTGTGGTTAACCATTGGCTCAGCCCTGTCTCTTCGTTTAGTTCGCAAGTAGCTCTAGAACAGGAAACACAGATTAAACATCTTTGCTTTCTTAGCACCTTCACTTGCACAAGAGGTGCTTGAGAAAATCTTGAAGGAATTAATTTACTTAATTATGTTCTAGTAGCAAAGGCAAATTAATGCAGAGTGAAAAATAACCTCCTTCCTCAATGAAAAGATCAGGCCAAGTATTTGTGAACCGATTATATTTTTATTAAAATAACTACAATACAATGAGCCAATAATTGGTTATTCCAAAAATAGCTGAGTTCATGAATTTCAATATTTGTTTTATTACTGAATGTAAAAGCAATGGTAAAGACTGAATGCAAAATATAAGCATTCGCTCATTTTTCTTAAGAGAACAAAAACATGCAGGAAATGTTTAATGATACAATGAATTGGTAATTTCCTAATTTGCTACAAAAGAAGAAGCATTTATCAGGTGATGTTTACACGTGTATGCTGCAACAAACCATTAAAGTAATTGACCCAAATCCCATAAATCAACCAAATAAACCCTCAACTATAGCAACTACAGCAATAAGGGTACGTCAATCTCTAATTCACAGAGTTCAGTGAATGAATGAAAGAGGGACAGTAACTGATAGAGGTCAAACTTCAAATATAGGGATAAGAAATTCTGTAAAACAAGGGGCATAGTTCGTGACTCAGCAAACAAATGGGGATTGGAGTAGAACTGGAGAGAGAGATGCAAAAGAAATCCCAAAAGACATTCATCATTTTCCACAGTTTAATTATGAGCCATTATCATATCTGTTAAAAATAACCAAAGAAGAGCATGAGAAAAAGTTTATGTGAAGAAGTATGTGGGTACAAAAAATTATGTTTGATAGACCCGTAAAACAAATACCCTTTATCCAACTGAGATTATTTAAACATGAATACCATGAAACAAGATATCAATAGTATGGGTCAAGGAGTGGGCTGTTTAAAACTGAGATTGTGGGGCTTCCCTGGTGGCGCAGTGGTTGAGAGTCCGCCTGCTGATGCGGAGGACACGGGTTTGTGCCCCGGTCCGAGAAGATCCCACATGCCGCGGAGTGGCTGGGCCCGTGAACCATGGCCGCTGAGCCTGCACGTCCGGAGCCTGCACGTCCGGAGCCTGTGCTCCGCAACAGGAGAGGCCACAACAGTGAGAGGCCCGCATATCGCAAAAACAAACAAACAAACAAAAAAACAACTGAGATTGTGGAACTTTGCTATCAGAGTAGATCTTAAGTGTTCTCACCACACATACACACACACACACACACACACACACACACACACACACACACACAAGATGGATGTATTAACTTGATTGTAGTAATCTTTTCACAATGTATACTTATATCAAAACATCACGGTACGATTTAAATATATACAACTTCTATTTGTCAACTGTACCTCAGAAAAGCTGGGGGGAAATCTGTAGTGGCAGAGGGTCACAGTTACTTGTAAAGATAAGGTCTAGGATGTGATCACTGAGTGAATGGCTGAGAGGACAGTTAGGACCGGCTAATGGTGGGGTGGGG